>NC_050448.1:107850736-108450736 GCF_903995425.1 Onychomys torridus
GGCAAAAGAAAAGGCAACAAAGTATATATTCTTAAGATAATGTGAAAATATAAACAAGGAGACCCTATTTGCACACAAGGACTTAGATCATTTTGTAGAAATAAATTTAGAAGTAGCTGGTGAAAATATGCATTTGTATGTTTCTAGAAAGTTCTTTGATGACATGCATAAAGTATTTTAGACTATAAATAGCCTTGAAACCATGTATTGACTTTTAATAATTTATTTGCTTAAATAAGATTTCAAAATTCTATTTTACTAACATAAAAGTAAAAGCCACTTAAAATCAAAATGCACTTTTAAAAATAACATGCACCAATTTTGCAATGGAGTGACATATTAGTCTTTCTTGTGAACTTTCTAAGTTGTCTGGAAATTTTGCTGACCACCTCCTTAAGTTGGATTGTCTGATGTTTACTTTGGACATAGATTGTGCTGTACAGAATCCTAGGGTAGAACACATCATTCCAAAGATGTTTCTGGAACAGCCACTGACTTATATTAACAGAATTTTTTTTTGTGAAAAGGCTATATACATATTTCTAAAGTATGCATTTTGTATTTGTTATTCTCAAAAACATTTTTAGGAACACACACAAACCTAAGCTTTACAAACCCTCTAAATTTCTTTTTGTTTTTCCTTAATATAAAATCATAAAGGCCAAGTGTGAAATAGCATGTGATTAAATTTGAAAAGAGTGGTGGTGCTCTCCTTAAATCTCATCATTAAGGAAGCAGAGGTGAGTTGGGGATTTAGCGCAAGGCCCTGGGTTCCATCCTCAGCTCCAAAAAAAAGGAAGCAGAGGCAGGCAGATCTCTGTGAGTTCAAGGTTGGCCAGAGCTTCCCAGTGAAACATTGTCAAAAACAAAACAAAACCCCAAAAACTAAATTTTAAAAAAAATCTTTGTAACAATAGCTAAGAACTATAGCTTAGTTCTCATACTATTGACACTACATTACTGTATACTTTATGTAATTAAGAATGTGACAAAAGGCCATTCCCATGAGGACAACCTTGAAAACATTAGGACTTCAATTAGCATACAGGCTTCAGAAACAGTACATATCTGTTATTAAATATTTATGATTTCTTTTTATATTTTTATTATTTAAAATAATTTTTAAATTTAAATATATATTAATCATATTCTTCCTTCCTATGGGTCCTTCCAGTTTCTCTCCCCATCCCTACCCATACAACTTTAAGTTCTTTCTCAAAGAAACAAAACAAAACAAAAAAAAAATCCCCCAAAAATCCAAAAACAAAAACCTAATACAACAACAAACCCCCCAAACCAAGAAAACAAAATAAAACACCACCCAAAAGTAAAAAAGAAAAACAAAACAACAACAACAACAAGAAAAATCCACCTGTAACCAAATAAAAGCACATAAATAAAAGATGTAGAGTCCATTATATGTTGGTCAACTATTCCTGAACATAAGGCCTACCCTGGAGTGGTTGATATAACCAGTGTCACTCTATTGGAGAAAACTGATTTTCCCTTTCCCAGCAAGTATGAATGACAGTTCAGTTGTTAACCTTTAACCTAGTGTCTACGTTTTCATTCATTCATTCATTATTTTATAAAATAACAAGACAAACCAACAGAAGAAAAAGAACACAAGAGAAGGCCCAAGAGTCAGAAACTCACTAAACTGTTTCTCTTCAGAGTATATCAGTCTTTTTCTTTTCACAGTAAATATCTTTAAAATACTGTTCATTACTATTAGTTTTTTTTTAAAAAAAAAATAACATTCAATCAAGGTAGCTAATTATGTAGACTATGCCAATGTTTTTAAAAATTCTTTGTCAGTAAGGTTGTTAAAATGAGATGCAAATTAAGGTTCTTGATTCTCCTCTGTCTTCTACACATATGTCTATCATATCCATAGGAGACTGTGGGATATCATCAGAACTGTCCCATGTGATTCATGTTAAAGATTTGAACTTCAGAGTGTAATCAAAAGCTTCCAAAATAAGCAAGGTAAGTGAACAGCAGATACTGTTCAATTGGGGATAATTGACATTCTTTCAGTGTTTATCTTATAAGAAAATGTTTAAAGACAATATGGAAAGCAGCTGATTAAATGAATAGGATTTATGGTAATGTGTATCTCATTAAAGTCTTAGTATTCTTTTCTTAAACTTCAAATGTATCCTCTAAACCTAAGATGGGGCATTTCCTGCCTTTTTCAGTTTGAGACTTACAGTCAAATTTTCCTCTCTAATGGAAAAATTATTAAACTGGAATGCACGGAAGGGCATTTTTTAAGCACAGAGAAAAAAACAGAGATTACTGAGAAAAAATTATTTAATAACACAAATATTTTTATAAGTATATGAAAAATCACCTTCTAACTTTGGAGAATTGTTATTTATACTAAATACAATGAACTGGAAAACTGTATATTTTATCTAGTCAGTCAATAATATTATAATGACAATAAATATTATAAACATTACAGGGCAGAGTTTTCAGTATTAGGGTCAGATATATAGTGGAAATGTTCAAATTATAGAGACTTAAATAGTAAACTTACTTTTCTCTCATGGAAAAGAAACTCAAAGAAACAAGCAATGGTGACCTTGAAAGTGGATCATCACAAAAACCAACTCTGTCCAGCTTTCTACTGGCCATCCTTTGAGTGTGGCTTTGACATGCATTTCAAGAATGGCTGTTCCAACAGTCTAGGCAGCAGAATGAGGACAGAGTAAGAAAAGACAAATGTCTTGTGCAGGAAGGAAACACTCTCCAGCTCCTTAATGACCCAGAACTTCCTAGTGGCTGGTTGTTAGAAGTAGAGCAACTCCTTCAAATGCCCACACCCAATCCTTAGGCCTTCTGAGTATGTGACAGATAGAACTGTAGATATAAAATTAACATATACACCTAAGAACAGGAAAGATATACTAGATTGTCCAAGTTAATCATATGAGTCCTTAAAAGCAAAGAATATTCGTCTAAAAAACAAAAAACAACAACAAAAGACAGCTTAAGGAAAAGTCAGAATCCAAGCATGATTCAATACCTGTACCTCTCTTTGTCCTAAACATAGAGAACCACACAGGAAGGACCACAAAAAAAAATAATTTAAATTGTCCAGGACAGCTCTTGGCCCACAGGAGTTGGGAAAGAGGAGTTTCAACCCAACATTGAGAAAACTAGATCCTGTTAATAACATGAACAGAATTGAAGGGGTGAATTCCAATAGGAGCCGCATTAGGACCTTGATTTCAGCTTTGCAATACCCAAAATACAAAAAGTAGCAAAACTACCCAGAACTCTGACCCATAAAATCATGTTATAACAAGTACACATTGTTCTGAGTTACTACTCGTATACTGATTTATTATATAGCTGTTGAAAAATTAATATACAATGCTATGGATGTCACTCTGTGTGCTGTGAATGTGTTGCTCTGATTGGTTGATAGATGGAGTGGAGTGCTGACTGGCCAGTGGTCGGGCAGGGAATATAGTCAGGACAAGCAGAGAGGAGAATTCAGGGAACAGGAAGGCTGAGTCAGGAGTCCCCAGCCACCTTGCAATAAGAAGCAAGATGTAAAGATACCAGTAAACCACGAGCCACTTGAGTATAGATTTATAGAAATGGGTTAATTTAAGATGTAAGATCTAGTTAGCAATAAGGCTGAGCCAATAGACCATACAGTTTTAATCAATATAAGTTTCTGAGTGATTATTTTATTAGCAGCTATGAAGTCCTTGGTGCCGGGCGAGCACAAAACTTCAGCTACATACAATAGTGGTCAGGATGTGTGGCCTTTCATATAAGTAGCAGATAACTCTAGGTTAATTTGTTGAAAAAATAAGAGAGTATGTGTTTGTTTAATAACTTGTCTCTCCACCATACAAGGGAAAGCAAAAGAAAAAAGAAAAAAAAAGTTAGGCTTTATATTTAGCATTAAACCAAATTAATGTGTATAACTTCCAAAAATTCTTAGGGATATTTTTGAGAAATCAAACTTTTCCAACTAAACCATTGAATGTACTGAGCCTTTAAACCTGAATACAAGGAAAGGCAACAGGAGAAAACTTAAGACACATCTTGTGCTGCAGTCTGAGCACATGATCCTTCTAAAGTTCCCTCTGTGGTTCTCTAGGTGCTTCTCTGGCTTGCCACTCCATTTACACACACACTCATGCTTTTCAAAATATCCAACATCATTTCCTATAACTTTCATTCTTTTGTATGCATATTTCATCAATTTATGTAATTATTAAAGTATAATCTGAGTAGTGAACACAAACTTGTACAAGTAGCCTTAGCTCTTAGTTAATAAGAAAAATGAATTAGGTGTACTAGAATAAACATGGTATTCAGTCACTTTAGTGCAACAACTAGAAGTCAACATATCTGGAGATGGAACAGAGAACCTTAATATTATACATAATTTAACTGTAACTGTAACTGCAGGAAAGCTTGGCATGGTACGCGTAACCTGTAACCACAAAATGAATCTTTGTCTCCTAGAGCAAACAAAAACCCATTGTGTGTGTGTGTGTGTGTGTGTGTGTGTGTGTGTGTGTGTGTGTGTGTAGCTAGATGACCTGCCTCTGGCTCTCATAAGACCTTCCAGTTCTACTTACACCAGCAAGTAAGATGATCAGTCAGTTCTCCTCATACTCAAAATTCTGTAAGGCTTGAATAAAACTAAACTCACCTCATCTACAGTGTCCCTCCTCTTAGGGAAACCTGTCTCCTTCCCAAGTCTGAGGAGTCAAGAAGGTTATCTCAGACAAAAAGTAATTTGAAGGAAAACTCAGCGTGAATGGAGGAATCCTGGTTTTAACAGCAAAGTGGGGTAGACACTGAGCCAGGTTTGAGAAGAGGATGAAAGAGAATGAGATCCTGTTTTATAGACTTCCTCATCTCCTAATATGAAAACCTTGATGGAAATCTCTAGAGAGGACACATAAACATATTTTCTAATGAAATAGTAAAACAATCATTAACTAAACCTTTGCTACTGAAGAATTTCCATTATTTCTCCAACGTATTTCACACTTTAAAACAAGCTGCTGTTTTCATTTAAGAATAACTTCTTTTCAGTGCCACACTATAGGTCGTCCTTGTCACATTAGTTAAACAACTTTGAGGGGTTTTATAACTTGATTTCTAATACTGTTATCAATGATATGACACTGAAAGAAAAGTGTTCAAATTATTGTAACCCTCACACTCTTTAAACTCCCTCCTACTTCTGTGACCACCCCCCATATGCACACCCAAGTCCCCTTTCCACATTCAGGACTTCACTGTCGTTTTCTTCTCCTTGAGATACATGCGTTTAGCCAAGGTCATCTGTGGGTCCACAGGTCAGAAACCATCCATTGGAATCTGGTAGGCTCCTCAGTAAGTACACCACTGAAGACAATGACTGCCCCTCCTGTAGAATCCATGAGTAGGCAATAATTCACAGAGAGGCTTGGAATCCCAGAATCCCTCCTTAGTCCTTAACTGACTAGTGAGAAAACCAATATTTTTCATTCAGGATTATGTCGGCTATGCTTGGTCTTTTGTACTTATAAATAAGTTTTAAGGGTTTTTTTTTCCATGTTCATGAAAAATGGTTCTGGAAATTTTACTGAGATTGCACTGAATTTGTAGATTAATCTTGGCAAGATGGCCACTTTTCACAATATTAATTTTTCTGGTCCATGAGGATGGAAGGGCTTTCTATCACCTAGTGTCTTCATCTAGTTGATAGGACTTTCTTCAGTGTCCTTTGAGTTTGGAAAACTCTAAAATAAATAGATAGACTTCTGAATTCATGAAGAAATGAAATAAATAATCTATCCAGACCTATAGCTATCAATAAGATTAAAGTAATAATAAAGTATCTCCCAACTTAGAAAAAACAAGATTGATTCAGAGCAGAATTCTACCAGAACATTAAAGAACTAACCAGCCCTACTAAGATCCTTCTGTAAAGCAGAAAAAAGATGGAAGACTTGCAAAAACCTTTATGAAGCTAGTGCTGGCCTGATGCCAAAACACCATAAAAAAAAAAGATCTCCCTAATGAGCATAGATGCAAAAGAAATCCTCAATAAAATACTTGCAAATCATATTCAAGATCACATGCAAATCATCATGATCAAGTTGGCAGGGATGGTTTAATATATGTAAATCCATAAATGTACTCAAAGACAGAAATGATAAGATCATCTCAATAGATACTAAAAGGCTTTTGATAAAATCTCAAAATTTGATAAAATGCAGATGACAAGGAGGAGAAATTTGTAAGTCACCAGAATTCTAGTCTGTCTCTTTGTGGCTCCATACATGTAGATTTCATCCCTGTTCATATGTTTCTTTGTCAATGGTTCTGTGTTGTCTTGGATGCTGGCTTTGATTCCAATTTGGCTGAAATGCCTTAGACTTTGTTTCATCTCCCTTGGCCTGCCTTTATGCATTTTCAAAATTAATGTTAAGAACACTGGAATTTTAAAAAAGGGTTGTGGTGGATGAAAACACAGCTTTGGGTGAAGGATGGAGTATTTCAAACATAAAGTACATAAATAAATTTAAACCTTTTGTTTAAATTTGTTTTCCATTGTATTTATTTACTGTTACAAATCCTTTGCTGAAGGAGTTTTAAATACAAACATATTTGCACTAAGAGGCTTTTAAAACATGTTTGCAAGCACTCTCCAAATCTATGCAACAAGTCTTAGGCCTGAATCAGCCAATTTCTCTTTGTTTGGCAGGTTTCAAAACTGATTTTTATAGTAGAGCCCAATGAAGTCACAAACTCTGCTGTGTTTGACAGGTTTATCATTCAAGTCCCACACAAATCAACCTCCACCAACACAAAGACAAAAAATTAGGAGAAAGAAAGGAAGAAAAGAAGGAAGGAAGGAAGGAAGGAAGGAAGGAAGGAAGGAAGGAAGGAAGGAAGGAAGACAGAAACCTATTTTGACAAGCACATGAAAGCCAAATTAAATTCTTGCATAACACCTCTGTGATCTCACACCCACAGCCTTGAAGTCCTCTCTGCCGTATGTCAAAGTTCATGTTGGTGATGGTTTAGGTTAGCCACATTTTATTATGCTGTTGCCAAATCTAAAATTATTACTTTTTCAATATGTTGGGTTCCTAACACATCACAGCTTATAATCAGGAGACATCCAACTGACCATTGTATTAAATGTAAAATCATGAGTGTTGAGGCGGGAGAGTATGAAGTCTCCCATGTTACACTTAATTACACAGATGAGTTATGGATAACTTCTAACCAAATGAAAGTACTATTTAGGACAAAAATAACACCTATTAAAATTGAATTTATGTAGTTCAGTCCCATTAATGGGTGCTATGGTAAACCACAAACCAAAGAAATTCACTAATTTTTTTTTTTTTCATATTCTTTGCAGCAGAGAGTAGAACATGGTCAGCCAAGGCTTTCTGACAAAATGACATCATGCTGGCTATTCCAGAACCATAGCTTCCATATTCGGAAGCCATTCTTAGGATAAGGAACCACAGTAGTGTGGTCAATAGGTCAGAGCACTTATAAACTGGATAGGTTAATCATAAACAAACAAACAAACAAACAAAAGTAGATTACTTCCAAAAGAAGAGAAATTCAAACTGTCTGGAGGAATCTTTGGTTTGGTTTGTGAAACAGTGAGGATTGATTTTAGTATCTTGTTGATGCTAGGAAAATACTCTACAACTGACCTCTCTCAGAAGCCCTATAGCTGTACTTGCTTCATTTTCTCTTCTCCCCATATCTCCCTACTGAATCTAACTTTGATTCCAACATAAACTCAAAGCTCCTCTGCTGTAAACCTTTTCCCACACTCCCTCATCTCATGGCCTTTCCATTAGCACCACAGTCACTACAATCACCTGGGTGAGATATCTCAAGTTAAGCCCTTCATCTCCAGAGGGAAGAGAATAGGTTCAGTTATCTTTAGATGACCCCACCAAAGCACCAAATAAATAGGACGCCTCACATTGACTTTTCCCATGTCTAGGTTTCTAGTAGACACCACCACCAGAGGGCAGCAGTGCTACCTTTCCCCAGCAACAGAGGAGGTTAGCAACACCCCCCTCTTGGCTCATTTGCAAAGGCACACTGTGTGGTTTGGGGGGCATTTCAGGGCCAGGTAGAAACCTGGTGCCAAGGAAACTCCTACAAATCTACAATGATGTCCCCAGCCAAGACTCCTAGCAATAGTGGATAGGTAGCCTGAACTGGCCATCTCCTGTGATCAGATTGGTGACTATCCCAATTGTCATCAGAGAGCCTTCCTTCAGTAGTTGATGGAAACAGATGCAAAGATCCACAGCCAACCACTGGGCAAAGGGAATTCCCTTGAAGAGAGGGAGGAAAAATTGAATGAGCCAGGAGGATCAGGGTCATCACAAGGGAACCCACAGACACAACTAACCTTGGTTCATAGGAGCTCACAGACACTGGACTGACAGCTAAGGAGCCTGCATGGGACTGACCATGGCCTTCTACTTATGTGTGACACTTGAGTAGCTTGATGTACTTATGGGACTCCCAGCAGTGGGATCAGGGACTGTTCCTGACACTTTAGCAGGTTCTGGGAACCCATTCCTCATACTGGATTGCCTTGTCCAGCCTTAATATGAGGGGAGGAGCTTAGTCCGACCTCAACTTGACATGCCCTGCTTTTTTGACACCCATAGGAGACCTGCCTCTTTCTGAACAGAAATAGAGGAGTGGATTGTGGGGAGTGGGGTAGGGAAGGAAATGGGAGGAGAGCAGGGAGAGGAAACTGTGTGTGAAATAAATGAAAAAATTTAATTCATAAAAAAGAAAACAAAGACACTATGTACTTCCTTTTTCCTCACTCAAGATCTAAGCCCTCTTAGCTCCTGAGTATTAATGCTCAGTGCACATGCCAACAATTTATAGATCTCTCAGATTTGCAAGTCTCTGTGTAATTTTATGAAAAAAAAGACGGGGGAAGTTTGAAATTTAATAATCCCATTCCCTTGTTTCCTAATACATATGTTTAGAAACTCATGGCTTAATTGCTGTTAACAAAACAGATCACTCACATGTGATGAGTTCAGTCTGTTCTTGGGAGGGAAGTAGACTTTACTGCTCCTACTTCTATCATGGGAGACATTAGCTAGAAAAAAGAACTTCCAGCTTTTCTCTCCCTTACACCTCCCCTAGAGAGATGAGTTAATTAATCTAATAGGCAAGGACAATGGAACATTTTATCTCTGCCTTTCCCATTTTCTTCATGGTGCAATCCATCTGAGGACCTTGGTCTTAGTTTCTTCATGCAACATATAAACATATCAACAGGAAGAAAAATCCACAAGTATCATCCATTGCTTATGCCAGTGTTTGGAAGGAAGAAAACTATGGTCACCAACCTAATCTGCATTCTTTAACCAGCTTTTGGCTAGTCCTAAAGTGAACACTCTGGTCTCCATCTACCTGATTTTTTTAAGGAAATATAAGATGTCTCATTTGAGGTCCCCGAAAATTCAAACAAAACCCCAAACTTCCACAACTCCAACAAAAATATTAAAAACTGCCTTATATCTTAAAACTCGAAAAAAAGAAACTTTTTAAAGAATCTCTGTCTCCACCCTTTCCCATTTAAAAATATTATGCTTCATGGTTTCTTAGTTGTGATTATTAACTACTTAATCATATATTGATATTAAATTCAAAAGTAAGCCCCTCAGAATTACTCACTTTCAACCAAGGAGCACTAATTGGCCAAATTAAATAAAATGCTCAGAAGTTTTCCTTTCTTTCCTAGCCAACTTTACAGCTTTATATATGGTCTACTTCTTACTGAGGTCTTGGCCAACTCATTATTGCAAAGCCCTAGAGTAGATTTTAGTATCTTTGAACTAAACCTTGACATTTTTAGCTGTTAATCATTTACAGCTGATGGGATTGGCCAAAGATGCATACATTTTATATTTTAATGCCCAAGATTATCCCTTTTCATCCCCCAAATCAGTATAATCCTGAGTCAATCTTAAATCCATATTTAAATATGACATTTGTAACCTCTGCTTCACTCTTTCCTGTGTCTTTGGAAGAGCAGGACAGCTCATGAAGGAAGAACAGGCACTGGCCATCTCCTGTTGCTGCAACGTTCTTCTTTTTGACCCTGGATCTTCTTTAATTTTTATTTGTTTTTATGTCACTGGTAAAAACTTGAGTTAAATTTCAGAGGCAGAAGCAATAGATTGCAGAATAAAATAAGATGATCAATGAAGGTTCCACTTCAAAACTATAAGTTAGGCAAAGCCTGGGAGAAGAGGAAAGCATTATTAAAGCAGATATCTGTGGAATGTTTTTCCATATAAAACAACACCCAAAACAAAGGTCCCAAGGTGAAGATCTTTGGTGTGTATGAAGAACAGCAAGCTCGTGTTACAGCAGAAAATTGAGCAAAAGACAGAATAAGACAGGGACCACAGAAGAAAGGGAGAGTCTAGCCTAGCATTGTAGCCAGAGTTCAGCTCTTACCTTGAGTAAAAAGGGAGCTACTTTAGGAACTTAAACAGTGAGGTTCCATGACATAATTCAAGTTTCTAAAAGCTCATGCTGGATGATTTATTGACAATAGACTCCAAGAGGATAAAAATAGAAGGAGATCTAACTACAGATTATGAAGATTCAGTCAAGGTAGTGCGAAACAAGCAGGCTTTGGGTAGATTTTGAGATTAGAACTAAGTAAGACAAATGTAGGATGTGAAAGAATAAAATGATGATGGTTTTCTGATTGTCCAGAATACTGGAATTATGAGTTGCCTGGACAAAGACTAGCTAAGCAGTACTAGGGATGGGTGAGAAAGACCAGGACTTTAATGTAGACATGTTGAGACTGAGAAGTAGTCTGCTTCCCAGTGGAGATATGACTGGATCATGAATGTTAAATCTTAAAGACAGGTGGACCTAGAGGTGGGGAAATGGAGTAATTAGGAAATAAGTGGAGCCCCCAGCTCCCATCCAGCCCAGAGCTCCCATCTGGAACAGAGGTGAGTGTCTGGGGTCATACCCAGGGAGGCCTGTCCCTAGGTCCCATCCCAGGGCATCAGCAGTTCCTAGGGAAGACCCGCCCAACTTGGCCAAATTTGCCAGGCATCTGGCCAGGCTGCCGCACCAAAGTTCCCCTTCTCCAAGACCCCCTAGCAGACCCTGCAATCTATATGACCTGCCCCCACACCCATCCACCTGAGACCCCAGCCACTTTCTGAGACTTAGTGACCAGCCCCCAGTTCCCATCTGGCCCAGAGCTCCCATCTGGCCCAGAGACCTCCCATCAGGCCCAGAGAGCTCCCACCCAGCCCACAGAAAGAGAGAGCTCTCATTGGACAAAGAGCTGTCATTGGACCAAGAGTAAACTCAGGAGACAGGGATTCTGCCAGCCCTGATTAGACCAAGAGTGGCTTTCTGAGAAGCAGAATCTGCCACCTCTCATTGGACCAAGAGAGGCTTCCTGAAATGCCAAATCTGTCAACTCTGACTGGACCAAAAGCACTGATAAGACCAAGAAGGAATCCACGAGGAGATGGGCAGATGTCAAGGCAGAAGTACATACAACAAAATAAAGAGCAATATAGCATCACCAGAACCTAGCCCTCCTCCAACAACAAGACCTGAACATCACAAAGTGGAAGAAGCAGAAGAAAGCAACCTTAAGAATAATATCATGAAGATGCTAGAGGCCTTTAAAGAAAAAAATCAAAGATGAAATTGAAGAAAAGATAAACAAAAAAGTGGAGGAAATCAAAAAAGAAAATGAAAAGTCAAACAAAAAATGGGAAGAATGCTATAAAAAAAACTAGAGGAAAAGATAAGTAAAGCAGAAGAAAACAATAAATCCCTTAAACAAAACCATGAAAAGGCAATGAAACAGATGAGGGAAACAGTCCAAGACCTGAAAAGGGAAGTAGAAACAATGAAGAAGACACAAACATAGGGGATGCTGGAAATAGAAAATCTGAGTAAACAAACAGGAAACACAGATACAAACCTAACCAACAGAATATAAGAGATGGAAGAGAAAATCTCTGGTGTAGAGGATACAATAGAGGAAATGTATTCGTCAGTCAAAGAAAATACCAATGCCAAAAAAATTATAACACAAAATGTCCAAGAAATCTGGGATATCATGAAAAGACCAAACCTACGAATAATAGAGATAGAGGAAGGAGAAGACTACCAACTCAACGGCACAGAAAATATATTCAATAAGATCATAGAAGAAAACTTTCCCAACTTAAGAAGGAAAAGCCTATGAAGATACAAGAAGCCTATAGAACACCAAACAGACTAAACACCCCCCCAATAAAAGTCCCCTCACCACATAATAATTAAACAACTAAACATACAGAATGAAGAAAGAATATTAAGAGCAGCAAAGGAAAAAGCCAAGTGACTTATAAGGGCAAACCCATCAGAATAACAGTCTATCTCTTAATGGAGACTTTGAAAGCCAGAAGGACATCTGGACAGATGTAATGCAGACACTAAGAGACCATGGATGCCAGCCTAGACTAATATACCCAGCAAAACTTTCAAACATCATAAACGGAGTGAATAAGACATACCAAGACAAAGACAAATTTAAACAATTCTTATCCACAAACCCAGCCCTACAGAAAGCACTAGAAAGAAAATTCCAACATAAGGAAGTCAGATATATCCACTGAAACACAGGCAATAGATAACACCACAGCAGTAAACCCCAAAGAGGAGAAGTACACAGCACTACCACCAAAAATAACAGGAATGAACAATCATTGGGCATTACTATGCCTTAATATCAATGGACTTAATTCACATATAAAAAAAACACAGGCTAACAGAATGGATATGAAAGCAGGACCCATCTTTCTGCTGCATACAAAAAACACACCTCAAATTCAAAGATAGACACTACCTAAGAATAAAAGGCTGGGAAAAGTCTTTCCAATCAAATGGTCTTAAGAAGCAAGCTGGTGTAGCCATCCTAATATCCAGCAAAATAGACTTCAAACTAAAATCAATCAAAAGAGATGATAAAGGACATTACATACTCATCACAGGAAAGATCCACCAAGATGAAGTCTCAATTCTGAACATTTATGCCCCAAACACAAGGGCACCCACATATGTAAAACAAACATTACTAAAGCTTAAATCACATATAAAACCCCGCACATTAATAGTGGGAGACTTCAACACCCCACTTTCACCTCTGGACAGATCGGCCAAATTGAAACTTAACAGAGACATAATGGACTTAACTGATGTTATGGCTCAAATGGACTTAATTGATATCTACAGAACATTCCACCCGAACAAAAAAGAATATACCTTATTGTGGTACGATTGAGCATTCCTTGGGTATATGCCCAAGAGTGCTACAGCTGGGTCTTGGGGGAGATGGATTCCCAATTTTCTAAGGAAGCACCATATTGATTTCCAAAGTGGCTGTACAAGCTTGCATTCCCACCAGCAGTGGAGGAGAGTTCCCCTTACTCCACATCCTCTCCAGCATAAGCTGTCTTCTGTGTTTTTGATCTTAGCCATTCTGACAGGTGTAAGGTGGTATCTCAGAGTCATTTTGATTTGCATTTCCCGGATAATTAGGGATGTTGAGCAGTTCCGTAAATGTCTTTCAGCCATCTGAACTTCCTCTGTTGAGAATTCTGTTTAGTTCTATAGCCCATTTCTTAATTGGACTGTTGGGCATTTTGATGTCTAATTTCTTGAGTTCTTTATATATTCTGGATATCAGCCCTCTGTCAGATGTGGGGTTAGTGAAGACCTTTTCCCATTCTGTAGGCTGTTGCTTTGTCTTGTTGACCGTGTCCTTTGCTCTACAAAAGCTTCTCAGTTTCAACAGGTCCCATTGATTGATTGTTTCTCTCAGTGTCTGTGCTACTAGTGTTATATTTAGGAAGTGATCTCCTATGCCAATGTATCCAAGAGTACTTCCTACTTTCTCTTCTATCAGGTTCAGAGTAACTGGATTTATGTTGAGGTCTTTGGTCCACTTAGACTTAAAAAATAAAAATTTTTTTAAAAAAAAAGAAATATACAGAAAGACAGAAAGAAACCATTCCATGTTCTTTGTCCAACTAAGTAGTTTGGATGACAGAGAAGAATCCATCAGCTCATGTTTTTTCTAAAAATTATTGTTAATTTTATAACCCATCTATTTGTAGATGGTCTGATAATACAGGAGATATTTCATATTTAATCTACAGACTTTTTATTCCTTTAATTTTTCTTATTAAATTATTGTTAAGGAAAGAAAAAAATTAATAATCACAAAGAGGATGTGACTGAGAAAGAAAAAACTAGAAAATGGGGAGGGAGAGTAGGTAAATCTGGACAAAGAGTAGAAAGATTATCAAGGACAGGGTGTAGGTGGGGATAAATTGTTTCTAAGATGCTGACAGGCTGGTTAAGATATAAACTGGGAATTCATCTTAAGTATTCATCACCTTGGTAAGAGGCTCTGCTGAGTTTTGTATTGTTTTGTTTTGTTTTGCTTTGCTTTGCTTTGTTCTGGGTTAAAATGAGAGAGGAAAAAGAATTGGGGAATACAGATAATTCTGTTGCTTCCAAACAAGAACCAAGGAAAAGAGTGGTGGATGGTGTGTAAGTCAAAACAAGAGAAATTCTTTAAAGATGAAGGGAAATTATATATTTATAAGTTCATAAAGATAACTTAGAAGAGGAAGAAAATCTGAAAATACAAAGAGAAGGGACTATTGCTAGAGTCACATGCTGAAGCAAGCTAGAAGGAGTGGGGTGTGAGAGGTCTGGGGACATGTGCCGTTATGGGGACATGTGCTGTTAGGGCTGCATCTTTGTGTGAGCTACAGAATGAGAAGTTGAGGAGTGGACAACACCATAGAATGGCAATATATAGAGTCTCCATGGAGTGTCTATGTATCAAGCTGCCAACATATAAGTACTCAACACTAAATGCAGTGCTTAACAGTTGATTTCCCAGAGTAAAGCTTGTTCAAAGGTATTCATTCTTTGGCTTACTCAATACCCCAACAATTAGCAAGGAAAAAGAATAAAAATCAAAATATAGACTCATTTGGAATATCTATACCTAATTATCTCAGGTCAAAATTAGGTAACCAAAAGGAAAACACATTTTAAATGGTCTTCATTCTGTAGACTCAAGTGAGTTTGAGGTCAGCCTGGGTTACACCAAGAGAACCTGTCTCAAAACAGAAAACAAACAAGGTATTCTGAATATTTTGCTTCCTTATATTATTTTCATTCATGTTATTCTACATCTTTGATGCCACGCAATTCTATATGCACCACTCAGTTGTGTTTTATTAAGGGACAAAAACTGTTTAAATAGAAATCTGAGATTGCCAAAGAAGTCTACAAGAGCCAAGAAGCCGAAGAAGTCACTTCCTATTATTAATTATGAAACATGTAGGAACCTGTGACAGCATGGCTTTATTGCTTATAGCAATAAAGCAATTTCCCCAGAAAATAAAAGACCTACTTAAAAGCCTAAGTTGAAATAATTTAAGTGCCAACTAAATTGAAAATTGGCTACAATTTGGGACTTACAAAGGTACAAGGTTATCTGTAGTCCTCAACTCTAAAAGATCTCTAGTATTGTCTTAATGCAAAGAGTTCATTATGCTAATAGCTCCAACGTTACATCATTGTAAAATTTAAGAGAACATCAGAAAATATTCCTGGAGAAATATCCAGGGAAATACTAAAAGTCCCTTCATATTGGTTAAAATATAACTGATTATATTATTTTCAATATTTTTCTGTATTACATTGTCTCCAATTTTAATATTCAGAAAAATATTATAAAGTCATCAGCATTCTTAACAAAAGGGGGTAATGACCAAGAAGATAATGGAATCATCTTAGGATTATTTTTCTCGTTTCAAAGAAGATAATAGTGATTATTCCAAGGGTGTGGCAGACTAACTAACTCAGTATTTGCAAACAACTCCAGAGGAGAGGTGGCAGTAATCACATTTCTTTTAATTTATAGATAAAAGTCTGTTTAAAAAGACAGAACTCCAAAGACTTTCAGCTCCAAATGCCAAAGCCTGCCCTCAGTTATGTGTGTGCAATTAGTTGCGTGTGCATAATTGAGGGCAGAATTTGGCCCATAAAATTTGGAATAATCTGGAAATTCTTGCAATCTGGAAAAAATTAAAATCTCTTTGATAAAATAAATTATGAAGAGACCCAATTCAAATGGGCTTTGATGTGTAAGGAAATGGTGTTTTCATTTATGTTGGAAAGTTAAAATTTTTTTTCATTTAGCCCAATCTACAACAGACAGCCCTAAGGGATAAGAGAGGAGAGAGTATCTGTGCTGATCTTTCCCTGGGGTCCCAAATAACATGCCTATAAGAGATGGGATGGGTAGCCAACTATTAAGAAATGTCTCATACAACATAAGGGAAAACAGAGAAGGAGGTGGGCTGTGTGGGTTAAGATTTAAGCTCAGAGTATCCATAGCTAAAGCATCAGCTTGACTTACATTTGGTCCACATTTAGGATCTACAAACCCCCCTGTGCTGTGCCCTGATCTCTGGTAGAATGAACACATCTCAAATAGATGCTTTCCAAAGTTATCCACCAAGTGTAAGATCCTCCAAAACAAAACCAGTTCTCTTTCGTCCCTAGCTCAATTTCCCTTTCACCTCCATAGGACCACCAAAGTTTTGCCTCCAATGATTTCTGAAACCCACTTGCAATTTTTCCTTTTAAAAAGGAAATTGGGAGGAGAGAAACCCAGTTGAGTTCCGCAGCCAAGTCTTTATCTTCTAAGCTTGTTCTCTCCATGTCATACTTTAAATTTCTATTGTTCTCCTTTTTCTTTGCTATGCTCACTAAGTGTGAAGTCATCACAGAGAAATAACAAAACCCCACAACCTTCTCTCCGTTTCTGCATTAAAGGGAAGGAGAGAGAGAAAGCTTAGCTATACAACATACATGAGGTTTGCACTTTTGGCTGTGTGTGCTGAACTATTTATCAACCTACAAAGTATGATCTGTTTCTCCTTTATGGTCCTTTCAGTGGAAAAAAAAAAAAACATATATATATATATATTGGCCTTGTTTCTTGCTACCCCGCAAGAGGCTCATCTGGTTTATTACCACACTACCCACGGGATCAAACCACTTGTAAAGAAGTGAAATCTTTTGCATTTGGCACTTGAAACTTTGAAAACAACCTTAAGCCATGCTCCTAAAAACATTAAAAGGAACATTTTTGTGTGCTTTTTGGGCATCTTTACAAGTTCTTATGAAGGGATAAAAGTGGCTGGCTTGCATTTTATACATTCATTATTTTTAAATGGCCTTGCCTGTCCCATAGCTATGGTATGGGCAGAAAATCACACAAGAAAAGCCACGGTCTTTTAAATGGCCTTTTACTCTAGTCTGTGCACCATGGGGAAGGCACTTCACCACTACATATTAACATAGTCTCTGCCTCCTCTCCTTAAGTAATCAGAACCAATGTCCCTCTCCTAACCTAGGGAATGAAAGATGTGGCAGATCTGCTAATGTTTTAAGAGTCTGGTCTAGACAAACTCTAAAGTAACCTTTGTTTGATGTCTCTTTTTTTTTCTAATTCTTTTTTTAACTCTTTTTTGACTTTTTTCTTTTTTTCTTTCTTTTTTTTTCTTTTTCTTTTTCAGTTTTTTTGAGACAGGGTTTCTCTGTGTAGCCCTGGCTGTCCAGGAACTCACGCTATAGAGGCTGGCCTTGAACTTAGAGATCTACCTGCCTCTGCCACTTGAGTGCTGGGATTAAAGCCGAGTGCCACCACCATCCAACTCATTTGACTCTTTTTTTTTCCTCTTTTCTTTCTTTCTTTTTTTTTTTTTTTTGGTTGAAATGTTTGTCCATTCTTTTTTAATAAGAAATTCTTTTATTCATTTACATACCAATCACAGATCCACCTCTTCCCTCCTCCTGCCCCTCCAGTCTCCTCCCCCAACCCACCCCCCATTCCCTCCTACAAAAAGGCAAGGCCTGTGGGGAGTCAGCAGAGCTTTACCTTTCTGTGGTACTTTCAGTAGAGGCAGGTCCAAGCCCCTTCCCTTGCCTCAAGGCTGTGTGAAGTGTCCCACCATAGGTAGTGGGCTCCAAAAAGCCAGCTTTTGCACCAGAGATGGATTCTGATCCTACTGCCATGGGGCGTCTTAAGCAGATCAAGCTACATAATTGTCTCGATTCTTTAGTTGGGCTGTACTTGTTTTTTTGTTTTTTGGGTTTTTTTTTTTCTCCTCCTTTTTTTTATTATATTTGTGTTTTAATTTTACACATCAGACATGGGTTCCCCTGTCCTCCCCACTCCTGCCCCCACCCCCACCTTCCCCCCATCCCCTCCCCTCCAATCCCATCTCCTCCAGGGCCAAGACTCCCCTGGGGATTCATTAAAACCTGGTGGATTCAGTACAGGTAGGTCCAGTCCCCTCCTTCCAGGCTGAGCAAAGTGTCCCTGTGTAAGCCCAAGGTTCCAAACAGCCAGCTCATGCACTAAGGACAGGTCCGGGTCCCACAGCCTGGGTGCCTCCCAAACAGTCCAAGCTATTCAATTGTCTCACTTGTCCAGAAGGCCTGATCCAGCTGGGGGCTCCACAGCTTTTGGTTCACAATTCATGTGCTTCCATTCATCCAGCCTTTCGTCCCCATGCTTTTTCCAATCCTGAGCTCAACAATTCACGCTCCCACAGTCTCTCCTCCTTCTCGACAACTGGACACACAGAGCTCCAGTTACTCTGAACCTGATAGAAGAGAAAGTAGGAAGTACTCTTGAATGCATTGGCACCGGAGATCACTTTCTAAATATAACACCAGTAGCACAGACACTGAGAGAAACAATCAATCAATGGGACCTGTTGAAACTGAGAAGCTTTTGTAGAGCAAAGGACACGGTCAACAAGACAAAGCAACAGCCTACAGAATGGGAAAAGGTCTTCACTAACCCCACATCTGACAGAGGGCTGATATCCAGAATATATAAAGAACTCAAGAAATTAGACATCAAAATGCCCAACAGTCCAATTAAGAAATGGGCTATAGAACTAAACA
Organism: Onychomys torridus; assembly: GCF_903995425.1. Classification (NCBI taxonomy): domain Eukaryota; kingdom Metazoa; phylum Chordata; class Mammalia; order Rodentia; family Cricetidae; genus Onychomys; species Onychomys torridus. Next base: position 107,869,826 of record NC_050448.1, read on the forward strand.
GAGAATTCTCAACAGAGGAAGTTCAGATGGTTGAAAGACATTTACGGAACTGCTCAACATCCCTAATTATCCAGGAAATGCAAATCAAAATGACTCTGAGATACCACCTTACACCTGTCAGAATGGCTAAGATCAAAAACACAGAAGACAGCTTATGCTGGAGAGGATGTGGAGTAAGGGGAACTCTCCTCCACTGCTGGTGGGAATGCAAGCTTGTACAGCCACTTTGGAATATGGCACTTCCTTAGAAAATTGACTCTTTTTAATGGAGCAATTCCCTGCCTTTTTTCAGCTTCTCCCAAGAAAAAGTTCTAGTAAACTAGCTCATTTGGAGGCTCCCCACACAGATATCATCTCCTTACTGAGTGTAACCAAAAATCCTACATCAGGCTGGCAGCAAGGTATCCCTCCTGTGTATATATATATATATATATATATATATATATATATATATATATATATATATATATTTCAGCTCTAAAATGCATCCCTGTTTATCTTGACTGCCTCACTTCAGACAGCCATTGCTGTCTAGCTGGCCTCCAATCCTTTTTACCTTTTTCCTTATTTTCCCCCATCTGACCTTCCTGGTTGTTCTTATCTCTGCTCTCAGACTTTCTCCACACCACCCTTACCCTTTTGTCTTTTACTATTTAAATATAACCACTAAAAATCTTCCATGTGGCTGGAGACCTGGCTGGCATTCCAGAGGACCAAGGCTGGATTCCCAACTCCCACTGATCTAGAACTCTAGTTCCAGGGGATCTGATGCCCTGTTCTGGCCTCTATGGACACCAGGAATGCAAATGATGCACAGGCATGCATGCAGAAAAAAACATCCATATGTGTAACTTTTTAAAAATCTTCCATGGCTCATTCCCACACAGAATAACAACAAACATATTAGTTCTCACTCTATTTTATCTAATGTTTTCTCTACTGAAGTTCCAAACAGCAGAGTAAGCTGCACCAATAAGGTTTTACCAGTCAAAAAATCATACTGCAGCAGTGGGCTTCACAGCAGGATACCTCCTTTCTTATATCCCTTGACAAATCTCCACCTATTTTCAATGTAAGAACCAAGTCAGCATTCTCCTCCATGTGCAGAGGTGATGATAAACAGACACTGTAACCAAGCAGATGCATGTCTACTAGACTGCACCTAGACTTTGTCAAAATAACAGTTGTATTATTTGTAGGTAATTTTAAATTGGAGAAAGCACATTCTTCTCACTATAACTGGTTCTCCAAATTTCAGATGAAGAATCTTCCTTCTAAAAAGAGCTAGGGAAGTGAGGCAGCAAGAGTTATCCATAAACCTTTCAGACTGCTGGAGCTGAGAACCCAGAGATTCCTGAGGCCTCACAGGTGACTCTAGAAGTCATACACCTCGGTGAGGATCCTATTTATTCACAGCATGCAGAGCTCAAGAGGGGAGAAAGGAAACGTAGTCAAGCAAGGATAAAGACCCCTGGGGAGGAGGAATTCCTAGGAGAATGAAGTCCTAAGTGAACAGTGAAAATGACAGGAGCCTGCTGATGCCAAGGCCTCCCAAACTTTACACTCAGGGACAATCAGAGGGATGGCAAAGTCTTCTCTCCTAGTCCAAGTACAAATGTTGAAAGTGTGTGCAGAAAACTTCCCCCATAGCTCCCCAACCCAACCAACACCTTGACTCCCTGTGACATGTTCACTTCCTGAAGACTGCTCTCCAAATGAGACCAGTGCTAGAGAGATCAGCTAAACCTTCCTCCTTGTTCAGTCGCACACGATAACTCTGCCTCCTTGTTTGTCTTACACAATAACCCTGCCTCCATGTTCAACTAAGTAGAATAAATACACTGAGCTTCCAGGATGCTTCTCCATCAACCAGCCACTCCACCCAACCCCAGCTTTCCTGTGTGTCTGTGTGTTTGACTTTTCATTTTCTCACTGCCTCGGTCAAGTCTCTCCCTGGAGATGTGCGGGATGCAACAAGGACTCTTTCTCAAGGTCGTTAGTCTCTCAAGTCAGTCTTGTTGAAAGGGCAGATGAGACAGGTAAGTGGATGGAAGGCTGGAATGGAATACATGTTCCATTGTATTTTACGTCCCTGAAGTCCAAATCAGGAACTCCAGCAGAGGAAACATGATTGCTGGTTGGGCCCGCCTAGGACACCAAAGCTTTAAAATAGGAATGATTTTCAACTTGGCCTCTCATAGAAAAGTTGATGAAACTGAACATAAAAAAAGTACTAAAATATGAACACAGAAGTGAAAAGATTGATAAGCAAAAGGAGAAACTTGAAAAGTTGGTTAGCCAAGATGGAAGTAAGCAAGAACAACAAAATATAAATAAATAAAGATGGGGATTTTGTTTTTCTAACTATTAAGGCTCATGGTGCCAAAAATAAATATAATAATTTGTATATGTTTAAATACCTGCACATTCCTTCTTCTCCATGGTGGGTTACATAATAAAGCAAATTTGTTTCTTATTTCATGTTACCTTGTTTGAATTCCTGAAAAAAGAGAAAAGAAAAAACTGCTTGACATGAACAACAGACAATATTTTTCCTCAATGTAGTATAAATTTGGAATTATGAAAATCAGGATGGTACTGATTATAGAATGTCAGGTGTAATTGTAGAGGGGAAAATTTGAAAGTATCTGAAAACAGGTAGTTGATGTTTCTCTTCTAAGAGAAAACACACACCCATACTTCCTTAAGGCTGAAATTTCCTCTCTCTCTCTCTCTCTCTCTCTCTCTCTCTCTCTCTCTCTCCATGCATGTGTGCTTAAGTGTGCACATATGTACATGTGTTCAAGTGCATGTGAAAGCCACATGCTAACATCACTTTCAACTCATTTTTTTGAGTCGGGCTCTCCCTGAACTCGGAGCTCACAAGCTGGCCAGTGTATGCCAGTGACCACCTTATCTCCACCTCCCAGCACTGGGATTTGCAGGTGTGTGCTGCCACCACTGGCTTCTTATTGAGATACTGCAGATGGACTGACTCAATTCCTCGTGTTTGCAAAGGAAACCCTTTAACTACTGAGCCATCCTTAGATCTTAGATCTTAGATCTTAGGCTAGAGCCTCTGAAATTTCTTCTGTTTGCTGTCTATCACATGTCAAGCACAGATATCTTTTTTCATGGTAATGAAAAAAAAACAATAAAAAATCTAGCTCTAATGAACCTTACACTTTACAGGATGATAAATTATAAATTATAAGCAATAAGTAAAGTATGTAGCATGTTTATGAGTGCTAAGAATAAGACATGAAGTAGGAAAGAGGACATGAAATATTTCAGCAAAGGGAAAGATAATTACCACACTAAATTCATTGGCTTCAATTGTCAGTTGAACAGCTTCTAGGCTGTAAAAGTCTTGGTCCCAGGCCTTCATAGATCTGCATCAGGTTAGAAGATAAAGGGGAACCCTTGAAACTAACATTATACTACCCTCAACAGTACTACACCTATTGAACTTATCAAAATGATCTTGGGACCAGCCTCTAGGGATCAGATCAATTCTCTATTTTATAAATGACAAAAAAGACCTCAGTGTGTCTAAAATAGATTCCCTATGTTTAAGGTAGAGGTAAAGTAAGTGTTAAAAAGTGCTGTTCAGAGTACAGTCCAGTCCTCTAACACTACCTACGAGTTCATAAGAAAAGTGAAGAATTTAAGAAAAACACATTGAGAAACTTTTAGAACATTTTGACAGAAAGGTTTTATGTCCATCTCATCTAAAGAAAACAAAAAAAAAAGAAAAGAGAGTTGGAATTTATATTTTGTTTTGTCTCTATACTTTACTTTTAGTGAGTTATTTTGTTGAATTTTTTTTTAAAGAATCAGCATGCAGGACTTTGGAAAGCCAAAACTGCTGTGGGATGTTCTGTATGTCAAATGTGTTGCTCTGATTGGTTGAAATAAATAAAGTGCTGATTGGCCAGTAGCCAGGCAGGAAGGATAGGGTAGGCAGGACAAGGAAGAGGAGAAGGCTGGGAACAGGAAGGCTGGGAGGAGACACTGCCAGACACTGCCATGAGAAGCAACATGTAAAGACACCGGTAAGCCACAAGCCATGTGGCAAAGTATAGATTTACAGAAATGGATTAATTTAAGATATAAAAGGTAGATGACAAGCAGCCTGCCATGGCCATACAGTTTGTAAGCAATATAAGTTTATATGTGCTTTTTTAGTTGGGTCTGAGCGACTGTGGGACTGGCAGGTAAGAGAGATTTGTCCTGACTATGGGCCAGGCAGAAAAACTCCAACTACACAAAACTATGTTGGCTCTTTTCCACAGCTAATTTAAAAACACTGCACTGGAATATCCATCTCTTCACTTACTTATTCCAAAAGCTTCTACCTGCCATGCTTTAGTGTCTGTTGGACACTGAGTATTGCATGCAGTATGTGTGCACAATCAGAAGTAATGTATGCCCTCACAAGCAAGCAAGCTCTGGGCATGAGTCAGTGCTTTCCATTAAACTCTGTGCCTTCCAGGTGTAGGGACCGAAACAAGATATTAGAGCAAGTAGCCTCTCACCACCACTGGGATAGGCTCACATGTAAAAACCGCAGTTGGGGACATATGTGACTACAATTCTTTTGAGTAAGGACTGATGTCTACCCTGGAAGGACAGGAATTGTCTTACTATATTGAGAGTATTCTAAAATGTTGGATAGGAATATTTAGTTTACAAATTCCAAATCTGTTTCAGTCTTCTGGTTTAGACAAGCAGGAGGCAGCGGGGGGGGGGGGGGGTCGTTCATGAATTTTCATCTCTCTTGTCACTGTCACTTTAAATACATTTTTAAAATTTTGCTTTATTCTTCAGTTTAGACCCCTTAGATTAAGTTAAGAATTAGAATGAACAGGGCTAGGACTGTGGTTCAGTGGTAGAAAATGTGCTTAGCATGTGTGAGGCTCTATTCTAAATCCCAGGACTGATGATTAATTAATTAATTAATTAATTAATTAATTAATTAATTAATTAACAAGTTTGTTTCTAAAGATAGTTTGAAAGTCTGTAAGTACTTTGGCCTTGAATCTACCTTATGTATATGAAGATGTTTCAGCCTGGGATGGTGATATTTATCTTCGCTTATTATCTTTGTTGTTATTTTAACCAGTGATGAGTGTGCATGGAAATGATAAAATATTAGAATAAGAGAAATTGGGAAGAAATGTGTGAGATATTTGAGAGTTGTTAAACTGCACACCCAGACTCTAGAGTTGCCTAGCAATCAGTGCTAATTGATAAACCTAGACAAACAGAGGATTTGTTTGTGGGGACCCTGAATTCAAATGAAATAGGTAAGGGAAAGCAAAAAGCTCAACTGCTAAACTGAATGAGCTGGGAAACAGATGAAAAAGTATGGCAATGTTTTTCATGGTGAAACAGTGAGAAAAATTGTCATGAACAGACATTTGTATTCATTTGTTAGAATTCTGTGTGTCTCTAGCGTAATTCTGACACCTATCCTATTCTGGGGCAGCAGAATCCCTTTTTTTTTTATTGTACTTTGAGAGTTTCCCAGGCAGCTTTGCTTCCCCAGAGACCACGGGACAGAGTGATGGAACTGTTTGCAGATTCCATCTGGCATTCTGTCCCCACAGTGCTCATCATACTCCCATTTCCTTAGCATCTAGTGACATTTTATCTTATCACAAGGCCAAGACGTTTTGTGAGATAACTATCTTTTCACAAGCTCACTGTGTCAATTAGATCTCCTCCCTCAGCAGAGACAATTTACTCTGGAATGTTAAGTATATTTGATTGTTTCTTCTATGGATCCTGAAGCCCAGAGTCTTAAAAGATACTTGATTACCCATTTAATAAAGAATGCTTTATGTCAACTGAGCCATGTGGCTATGTTTTATAAGCTTTTTAAGATAAAAAAATTAATTAGAAATTTATTTCTGCTATCAGTGAAATTAACTAGTTGAAACTTTCCTTTGAAAGTATGAGCCACCAAGATAGCAATGTTGTGCCCATGAACTCTCAACAACTTGATGCTTGAATAAGGCTTGGAAAGACCACACCAGTCAACCTAGATGGAGGAAATTGTCACAATGTCCCACAAGCAGTCAGTGGCTGCTGAGGGAGGGGAAAAGAGTTTTTATTTTACTTTTTGTTTTGTTGGTTGGTCAGTCAGTCAGTTGATTAGTTTGTTGGTTAGTCTGTTTGGTTTGGCTTGGTTTTGTTTTTCAAGGAAATACCCCCAATCCTCCATGGTCAGCCCTAAATATGTGCAAATAAAGGCAACATTAACTGGACTCAATAATAGAAGAGGTCATGAATTCAAGGGCATTGGTTGTGGGGGACACAGGAGCACTTGGAGTAGACACAACACAAATAGAATATACTTATTATGAAATCCTCAGATCAAAACACAAACATATGATCCTAGTGCACTTCTACGTTGCAATAAGAGCTTCACCAAGGATCACATTCAGCGGTGTGGATGGATTCCAACAACCTCTTTTAGAAGCTGTCCAGTATGGAAAGATGCAGGTAGGTCTAGATAGAAATGTGAAGGAGGCTGAGACATAGGCTTCTGTTGCACAGCTCTATATAGACATTCTTCAGGCCTTCCACATTCAAGCCCTTCACGGGCTCCCCATTGCCCTGAAAATATTTAAGTCTCCCTGTGACTCTGCACTTGACACCTCTAAACCCAACTCCCCTTTCCCTGCTAAGCTCCTGTCGTGTGTGCTTTCTACAGTGTTTGAATGTGGTTTTACCTCCCCCCACAACAGCCTGTAGGAGCAGATTTGGTCCCTAATTGGCGGGTCCTGTTTGGGGAGGTTCAGGAGGTATGGCCTTCTAGAGGAAGTCTATCACTAGAGGCAGGCTTTGGGAGATTAGTTTATCTCTCTGCTCTCAGTTCTTCATCTAGTTACTGCTATCACTTCAAGATATGAGCCCCCAGCATCCCGATCCAGCCTGCTTCTTGTTACTGTCCCCCACCATGCCAGACTCTTATCTTTCTTTCATAAGCCTAATTTATTTCATAAGCCTAAATAAGTCCTTCCTACTATAAATTGTCTTGATCATGGTATTTTATTATAGCAATAAAAAATTAACTAGTGTATAATCTTTGTTGTCCTAGTCTCTGATAAACTCATTCCCACGCCTGGGCATTTGAACATTGACTCCCTTTCCCATAGAACAACCTTCTCCCAGAACTGCATCCTACAGGTCTTGCTCCAAAGAGAGCTGTGGCTGGGGTCCCTGTTTCTGTCCCATCCCATTCCCCAGCCACTCTAGTTCTTTTTCATATCAATATGTGAAATATTATTTATTTTATTGCATTTTCTGTCTTCCTCAAATAGGATGTAGACTTCACAAATTAAAAGACCTTGACTTCAAAGGCTAGTGCAACAACTTGGAGGCTGAAAACACCTGCCACTGGTAACCTGATTTTGATCCCCATGACCCACACTGTAGAAGGAAAGAAGTGCCTCCCAAAAATTGTCCTCTGACTTTCAAACATCCCACCCACCTGCCACACAGACACATATAAATAAAATGTAATTTAAAATATGACTTCTCCTCATCTATAATATTCCTGGCAGTTAGAGAAGTCCCTGCCCAAGAAAGTGTTTAATAATTATTAGATAAGCCAATGCATTCATATTTATTTATAAGAAATGCTGAGCACAGCTTGTGGTAAGAACAAAATAACTAGGCAATTACTGGCAGGTGTAACCTCCACTCTGCTGTCCTGAGGAAATAATGTCTCCCTATACAGAAAACCTCAGCCCTGTGACTAACCTGTCCCCTCCTGTAATCTACCCTTGTGCAAGATGGCTCATTCCTAAGGGAGCCATGGAAGGAATCTCCATCCCTTCATTACATGAGAGGTTGCTTAATTCTTCCCCATCACTTGCACCACTATCCATAAAAGACGTCACATGTGGCATGTTCTCCATACTAATGCATGTCTATTGATGCCTCAACAGCCACAAAGACTGTCCTGGTGACTGGTCTTCCCTGTTTTGGAAAACCCTCAGTAAAACACAGGATGACTCAATAACTTGATCTTCTTCCTATGATGATGTGGAGAATGCTCATTCATCCCATATGTACATGTGGAGAAGAAGGCACTATGTCCCAGGTGCCTTTCTAAATAATGGTAATAAAACATTCCAAAAACTATTAAAATCTTCTGTTCTCAAATGAGTCCCATTCAAGTAAAAGTAGAGACAAGTGAAATAATTTGAAGTGATCTCTATATGCTCAGTGTAGTAAGTGCTACTGAGAAAAATGTGATAGGATATGGGATCAAGCAATGCATCATGGGATGGGGTTTCAATTTTAACAGGATGTTCACAGGTGCTTCCACTGTGTCAATAAAATTTCTGTAGATTTAAAAGAGATGGGAAAGCAAGTCGTGTGGTTAACTAAGGGAAGAATGTTCAAGACAGGAGAAAAACTGGTAAAGAGAGGGCAAAAAAAAGGTGATGGCTGAAGTTAAGTGAGCAAAGTTGTAGGATCAGTGAGTCAAGGACGTGGAGGAAGGAGGGGTAGAGGAATGATAAGGGGTAGGACCATGGGGTTGTAGGGGTGTGTGGTTGTAGGTGATTCTTACTCTGAGATACACAGAAGGTCTTCAGAAGAGTTAGTGTGAAGGACCAACTTGATCAGCCTTGGTTTAGGAGGCTGACTCTGCTGGTAAGGAATAGACTTTAGGATAGCAACAGCAGGAGTAAACATGCCAAGAAATATGCACCATAATCTAAGAATCTGCAGAGGGACTTTGAATGGGAATGCAACATGATGACAGTAAGTGTTTGGATTTGGGATGTTGGTTGACACATCATCCAACTTCGCAGGAGGGGAAGCTCATGGGAGGGGTAAAGCAGAGCCTCCAGCTCAATCCCGAGTCCAACATCTCTTTCATACTTAGGTATATGAGAGTTAGTGACTCTCCCTAAATCTCAGTTTGTGTTCTGATTAAAAATGGGAGAATGAATGACTATTAGTTGAGTCATTCTAGGTATGCTAACAGACACAAAACTTCAAAATGGCTCTAACAAGATATAATTGTATATCTAAATGATGCAGAATCTAACAGGAATTTCTGCACCCTTGTGTCTCATCCATAAGGAATCATTCAGAAGTCCAAGCTATAACTCATGCATGGGTGCAGAACTCATGCACTGTTCAAAACTTTGATATGAGGTCTTCCTCGGCATGCATTTCCAAATAGCAAATTAGAGCAAACAAGGAGGTTGATTTGTGGCAGCACATCTACCCAGCTCCCCATTCCTCCCAGTTGAAGTCATTACCCAGTCACACAATCACCCCAACTTCAAGACAGGCTGGGATGCTTGCTGTCATCCTGTCCATGTAGAAGATGGGCTTGGTGAGCAACTGGCCTGTCTTTGGGGACACCTGTGAGTACAAGGAAAAATTTGTAAAGAGCTTAACCCTAGGCCTTTCAGGGCCTGTGCCTGTTAAGAATTCAAGGGTAAGAATGACAGATCCATCTCCACAGCTGCTTCTTCCACCATCCCATTCAGATTGACTTTTGCCTGTTGTGTTGAATGAAAGTTGATCTTATATATCACAAATCTTCCCATTTTAACTGTACAATTAATGAATTTCAGTCAATTCATAGTTCCACAACTACCAAAACCAATGACAGAGCATTTCTACCAACCAAAAATGTCCCTCATGGCCATGGACAGCCATCCCTACCTCCCACAGTCAGATGCAGGCATCACATCCCCTTTTTCTCTTACCATAAATATGCGGTATTTTAAATATTTTTTTAAATGAAATCAGACAGTAGATACATGGACCTGCTTATATCAATTAGCTGTTTTTTTTTTCCCACAAGATTCATCTCTGTACGGAACATAATAATAAGGCATACCTTGTGTTTGTCATAAACAATGGAAATATCACACTCTTGTTTATTCACTTGTCAGTCAGTGAGCATTTGGACTGCTTCTAGAATTTGGCTATTGTGAACCATTTTATCAGCTCTACTCATCTTTGCAATGGTAGTCAGATCCTACCCTCAAGGTGGCTTTGTACAAAGATATGGTGGCCATTAAAGTCACACAAGAGAATGAAAAGATCAGATTAGTCACTAAGATAATTTAGACTTGTGTCTTGCTTCATTTTTGGACCTCCTGAGATTGAAGAATCTCTTCCTTCTTGTTGGTGATGAGAGCCTATAGGGGCATTTAGCATATTGATTCTCTGAAGATGTAATCTCCCATCCCCTTATGCTCAAGTGCCTTTTTGTAATAAATTTAGAGCTTCTTGTTAATCTCTTCACAAACCAGGCCCAAACTAACCATATCTATATGTGGAGTCTTCCACCAACACTCTTAAGAGTGCTTCAGTGTGTAGTTTGGGGGAAGACATTTTTCCCTCAAACATCACCCTTTCCTACTTGCCCACAAAGCTGGATTCTTCTCAACTAGAAGTATTGGCTAGAAATGGCTATCTTTCCTTCTAGATTCCATATGTTCCTCTCCATAGGAAGTTTGACAAACATATTTCTCTAGTGATCAGAGATAGCATGGTGGCCTCCTCCCTCTGAGCCTGTCATCTTAGGCTGAGGTGAGGTGTTACTAGTTGGACAAGGAACTGCTCCTCAGACAGCTAACATTTCAACTTTCTGACTCCTACATCTAGCTCTCAGCTGCTATTGAAAGTAAAGGAGTAAAGGGTGAGATTAACTCCCTCAGGCTGGGGATGTATTTAGACAGACCAACTTGCGGTCTCTTTCATTTGCCTTAAGACTAACCACTCAGGAATGTCTTATGACTACTGCCCTATCCCCTTAACAAGAGTTTACCCAATCACGTGTGGGTTTCCCAAAAGAATATGTTCATTTTCTTCCTCTGAAGGAATAAATTATAGTCTGATCCTGCCTCATATACCACGCTAGTCACTTGTTCAGTCCCTGAGATTGCCAAATGGTTGTTGACCCAGTTGGGTAGTTTTAACTGTCCAACCATTTGGATTGGGGGTGTTAAAACACTGAAGTGGTCTAATTACCAAAAATGTCTGACTTAACAATGATGAAGTCTGAAACATCCAATGAGAAACAAAGTTTTGGAATCTTTTAGATGTGTCCACAAGTAAGCTTGAGCAGCAACAGTGCCTACAAACTCTTCTTTCTCTGTCTCTCTCCTCTGTCCCTCTCCCTCTTTCCACCCATCTCTCATGATGTATCTTTACTCAAATTTTGTCTCTTTATTTACATTTTTACCTCACTCTTTTCTGTCTCCCTCTCAGAGATCAGCAAATATTCAGAATGACAAAATAGTATTTTTATTGGTAGTATTTGTACTGGATAGCTGTTCCAGCTTTGACCTGGAAGTACTGCCCCCATTGAGGCTTCCGGTAACTGTCATGCCTATGAGGTGGGGCCAAGACAAGAGCCCTTTAGATCTGAGATCCGGAGGTGCTGGCTCTCTTGGTTCCTGGATCCTGGACACTGGAAGAAGATCGAGCAGAGTTCTCCAGAGAACACCCCTGGACTACACTATACCTTTCCTGTACCCTGTAACCTATCCCTTTACTTGTAAGTTACCCCACAAAATAAACCTCCCTTTTAACTACATGGAGTTGCCTTAATACTTCCACAGTAAGTATTACTCACTTTACACATCAACATCTAAGGAAGACTAGAGACATGCTTACATGTAAATCCATTTGATTTTGTTAGAGTCAAGATGTATGCATGATCTACTTCATCCTTCATAAGGAAAAAGAATTTCATCTTCACAGAAGGAGTTGAGATGTAAAAAATTTCCAATCAAACACAGCAGCTCCTGGTGAAATATTGGCATAGGGTGAGCTTCCTCATAGCCCTTGACACCATCTAAATCTTTACAGTAACAACTCAGAGGTTGCCCTGTTTATTTGCAACCCAAACTTACCTCTTGACCTCTTCACTCTTAACTTGGCTTCAGCTGTGAGTGCTTCTGTCATGGGTATTTGGACCAAGTCCCCCAGAAAGTGGTATATCATTAAGTCTGTGAAATTCCAAGACACAAGAATGACCATTACATTAAGATGAAAGCTGAAGTGGTAGGAGCAGCAAGAGACACCTTGACTATTCAGAAGAGAAAGGTCATTTACCCTCCACTATCAATTAGCCTCTGAAATCCTGACGTCATTCTCAAGACTAGAAAATTAAAGTCATAAGTATCTTTCTGTCTTCCCCAGACTCTATTCATGAAGTTTCATGAGCACAGAAGTCACAGATGAGGTATACCAAGAAGCCTTGTCAATCACACAGCAGGTGTTAAGTAATCTCCAAGAATGGCTCACAAGTTGACATTGCTGACCACAATTCCACACTACAAATATCTTTGCCATTCTAGATGTTGGATCATCTGGAGGCCTCTCAAGGGGACTTGACTGATCAAACCATATTAGCCTAGAAGTAATCCATAGGTTCTCATCTTCTGTGGAAACAAAAGCAGAACCTCTTTTCCAAAGCAACGTATTCTTAGACATAAATTTTGAAGTCAATACCTTTAAAATATACATATTGCTTTAACTCAGCAGGCTTTATAATCAAATGTCTCTCTCCAGTTAAAAATCCCAAAAACAAAACAATCCAGATTCTCTGGGTAATATACATCTTTACGTGGCTTATTTTTTAATATTACTTTTACTATCTCTTTAAAGACTTTATTTTTTAAAACTATGCCCATATTCATTTTCCTCTCTCTTCCAAGCCCACATACATCTTTACACACATTGGAAGCCATTTAAAGTCTTATTCCATCTGAATCTGCCTTATTGTGAATCTGTTGCTTTAAACTGCAGTGATTAGTACTAAAGCGGCAGCCTTGCTGCTGACTCCGCCTATCTCAACTTTTCAACATGGCAGAGGTAATTCACTTCCTGCTCTGGGAGCCATGCTTTCTGCTGACTCTGGGAGGCAATGGGTCCATGCCCCTGCATCCAGCAATGTATATCCCAGAAACCTTTTTTTTTTCACTAGCAAATGCTAAATCCACCACACAGCATAGTGCACAGCTTGGAGACACCTCTGTGTACCATGGCAGGAATTCACCATGCTGCAGGTCAAGCCCACATGATGAGAACCCACTATAGTGTAGCTCAAACCTACAGGCTAAGGCTGGCCTAAGAGACACATTTAGGAAGCTGTTTTTAGCTTTGTTTTAGAATTTTTTTTAAGTTCTCTCAAGTTTTAGGTGGAAACTCTTGCCACCTCATCTGGATACCATTTGTAGTCAGATAATTTTCCCCAAACCCTCCAGGCCCCATGATCCACAGATTCTTATAAAATAATCACTGAGACTTAACATTATTTATAACTGCTTGGCCATTAGTTCAGGCTTATTAGTAACTAGCTCTTACACTTAAATTAACCCATAATTCTTATCTATATTTAATCACATGGCTTGGTACCTTTTTTCAGTTCTGCCTTGTCATCTTATTTCCTCTGTGTCTGGCTGGTGACTACTCCTGACTCAGCCCTTCCTCTTCCCAGAATTCTCCTTGTCTGCTTACCCTGCCTATACTTCCTGCCTGGCTACTGGCCAATCAGCATTATCTTTATCAACCAATCAGACCAACACATATTCACAGCATACAAAAAGAGACTGACAAGCATTCTGCAGGACACAGGGAGAAGCAACTGAGAGACTATAGGCCTATAGGCTGAGGATGGATGCCCCAACATTACAGAAGAACTTTGGATGACTGTCCAGGCAGTCAGCTGTCTCTGTCATTTCCAGAATTTTGGAAGTTTCTTACAATGCATTTCCTGTTTACTTAGGTAATATTATATCATTCTGGGGTCTTTGATGTAGTTGAAGACTAGATAGTTATAATATTCCTTGGTTACAATAAAAGATAAATTAGATATGAAACTTTAGACTCATAAATAAAAGATAAATAGAATATTTTCTTTAATTTTGCCAAATATGAATGGACTAGATATTGTAATTGTAATTCCTGCTTGATAATTCTTCTATTATATGTAACTTTACTATGTTAAAGTTAAACCTTTTTTTTTTTTAGACAGAAAAGAGGAAGTACTGTGGGATGTCTTTCTGTATGCTGTGAATATGTGTTGCTCTGATTGGTTGATAGATGAAGCTGTATTGGCCTACAGCAAGGCATCTTAGAGGCAGGCAGGAAATATAAGCAGATAGACTGGAAGAAGAAAGGCGGAAGGGAATAGACACAAGCCAGCTGCCCAAGGAGCAACATGTAAAGGGACACAGGTAAAGCCATGGAACATGTGGCAATCCATAGATTAATAGTTATGAGTTAATTTAAGATATAAGAGCTAGCTAGCAAGAGGCCTGCCATAGACCATACAGTTTGTAAATAACATAAGCCTCTGTGTGTTTATGCGAGTCTTAGCAGCTGCAGGACCAGGCAGGACCCAGGAAAACCTCCAGCTATAGACGATAACCATGAAGGACCCAGCCTTTGAGATATTGGCTCATCAAAGAACATTCCTCTCAGTTCTACTGAAAATAATGATGTTCAAGACACAACAGAGATGGATCCAAAAGGGGTTGAGGGCACACAAAATTCCCTAATGTGTATAAAGGGAATAGCACAAAAAGTCTTAATTAAAACACTGTGATATTTAGAAAGCACTTTCTATTACACAACAGATTGCTCAGGACTTCAAATGGTTTTGTGAAACATGGAACAATTTAATCACACGATCATTAATGCATTGCAAATTGATTTTGTTTCAGTTCCTTTTGATTCCTTTTAAAGTAAACTGACTCAGTGTCTGGCTGTCAAGACTCACTTTAAGGCACCATGTGGTTTGAATATTTTATTCTGTGTTTTTCTTAAACCTGAAAAACTAAGCACAAGAGATGGAAAAACTTTTGTGGTAATGTATTAGATTTGTACATTTTGTTTTAATGATAACTGATATAAGACTATCAAGTATAAGACTCCCAGACACAATGCTGAGAAAAGACCCTAGAAAAGAAAGTTGAGCATCTAAAGGACTCAAAAACTGTTCAGCAATGATACATGAGAAACCAGTGAGATGGCTCAGTAGGTAACGGTACCTATCACCAAACCTCATGACTTGAGTTTGATCCCAACTAACAGTGGGAAAAGAAAACTGATTCCTGAAAATTATCCTCTGACCTCTACATATGTGTAATTGCACACACACACACACACACACACACACACACATCATTGTATTAAAAATATTTTTAGCCAGGTGGTGGTAGCACATGCCTGTAATCCCATCACTCTGGAGGCAGAGGCAGGTGAATCTCTGTGAGTTTGAGGCTAGCCTGGTCTATAGAGCTAGTCCAGGACAGGCTCCAAAGCTACAGAGAAACCCTGTCTTGAAAAACCAAAAGGAAAAAAAATTTTTAAATAATAGTGCTTGGCTCCAATATTAATTTCCAGTCTAAAAGATTCCATATCTAAGAATATCAAATGTTTTGGTCTGGGCTTATATCCTTCAAACTTTATTTAATAAGTTTTACTTATTATACTGAGGTCATATAATTATCATCACAGTTTAAGCCTCATATAAAAATGTTCTCTTGTTTAGCATTAACATGTGAAAATTCATATGGTGATGATATATTAAGTAAACAAGTACTCTGGGACTGTTGCTCCTCTTTTTTTATGAAGACTGGCCCCTGCAAGTGATTTTTCTTCCTGAGAAAGCTAAAACAAGGGAAGAAAATGTGCTGACTACCTGGGATGTGTTCTGTAAGATTATAATAATGTAGGCACGTAGAGTCCTTGTGATACTCGGCTTGCTATTGTGATACTGACAACATACCTGAGATCATTACAATGAGAAAAGATATATTGTGGCTCATTGTAGATTAATTTCTAAACAGTTTCATTAAATAAGAAACACAGAACCAAATACAAGGGAAATAGCCAAAGAGATCAGAGAAATAGCAAATAGCCACAACTAGCCTTAGCTTACCACCACATCATAGTTTCCAAAAAGAGAGCTTCTTCCTGTCTAACCTGTGCTTTTATTGCCTTCCTATTCTGCCTTCTCATTGGCTCTAAGCCCAGCCACATCACTTCCTCATCACTGCCTGTCTAACAGAGCTCTGGGTCTCTATGGTTGGTACTGGGATTAAAGGTGTGTGTCACCACGCTTTGCTGTGTCCTTGAACACACAGAGACTCTGCCTGCCATGTGTAGCTGAAGTTATCCTAGTCCATCCCAACTCCCACAGCCCTGTGACCACTTGGACCCAAGTAAACACTTTACTTGCCTACATCATTATAATCTTACAGAACACATCCCAGGTAGTCAGCACATTTTCTTCCCTTGTTTTATCTTTCTCAGGCTTATATTAATTAAAAATGCTCAGCCTTAGCTAAAGCTGTTGACTAGCTCTTACATTTAAATTAACACATAATTCTTATCTATGTTTAGCCACATAGCTTGGTACCTTTTCTCGGTTTTACCTTTACATCTTGTTTCCTCTGTGTCTGGCCGGTGACTCCTGACTCAGCCTTCCTCTTCCCAGAATTCTCCCCCCTGCTTATCCTGCCTATACTATACTTCCTGACTGGCTACTGGCCAATCAGCATTTTATTTATCAACCAAATCAGAACAACACACATTCATGGCATACAGAATGACATTCCCATCAGACATGTGATTGGATTAAGGATGTGTGCCACCACCTCCTGACTTCTGTTTATGACTCACTATGACCTCTGATCTCCAGGCAAACTTATTTATTAGCATTCAAATAAAACATCACATTTCAGCCCAAATAAAATATCACCACAGCTCATAGTTTCACAGTGTCAATCCATGGTCGTTTGGCATCATTGCTTTTGGTCCTGCATAGAAGAAAAATAGTATGTCATGTGGAGTATGGTACAACAAAGCTACTCATCTCATGATAGCCAGAAAGGAGAGAGACAATTAAGAGTTGAACATTTGTGTCCCAATATTCCCTTCAAGATCATCCTACCTGGGGCTAGAGAGATAGCTCAGTAGAGGAAGAGTTTGCTACAGAAGTGTGAAGACCTGAATTCAGCTCCCCAGCACCCACATAAAAGCTAGATGTACCTATAACCCTAACACTGGAAGAAAAGGAAGCCAGGAGGAATTTGCTGGCCAGCCAGCCAAAACCAAGCCATGAGTCCAAAGTTTAGTAAGAAAGACCCAGTCTGAATGTACTAGGCTTTGCAGACCTGCTATGGGCATCCTTACTCTTTTGGAGGAGGGGATGGGGGGGTAGGCTGGAGGAGAATGGGAGAAGGGATGAGAGGAGAATCTGCGGTTGGTATGTCAAATGAATAAAAAGTTCTTAAATAACAAAGAAAGGAAGGAAGAGGGAGGGAGGGAGAGAGGGAGGGAGGGAGGGAGGGAGGGAGGGAGGGAGGGAGGGAGGGAGAGAGGGAGGGAGGGAGGGAGGGAGGGAGGGAGGGAGGGAGGGAGGGAGAGAGAGAACCAGTCTCAAAAATAAGGTGGAAAGTGATAGATTCAAACACATAATGTCAATATCTGGCTTCCTCATGTGCATGCACAGATGCATAACCATACATACACATGCACACATACTCTACCTATCAACACACAAAAGAAACAATAACCTACCTTCTTTCCATTATACCCCACCTCCCAGTGGTTCTGTAAGACTTCAACATATGAGCCTTTGGAGGATACTTCAGATCCCAAGCATAAAAACCCTCCCACAGTTCATTCACTTACAGATACAGAGTGAGTTGCTTACACTGGAACATCTTGTTGCTCGGTTGCTTGTGATAGCATCTTACTGTATATCCCTGGCTGGCTTGGAATTAGCTATCAACCAAGTTGACTTCAACTTTGCAACAATTCTCCTGTTTCTGCCCCTTCTATTATAGAATTACAAGAGTACACCTCCATGCTCAGATTCTTCATGCATTTTAATATTGAAAATTACAAACAATAGCATAGACCCCCTCCAAGATCCATCACATGCAATAATTAACAAATGAAGACATCTGAATGTTTCTATGTTAGTTCTGTTGATGCAACCTTTATGTCTACTGATAATTTTCTCATTATTGAGAAATAACACATTGCTGAAGAAGTTTACATTTTTATCCCTACATAGTCATATTCTGCTACATCTATTTCCACAGGAAATCTCTGTTATTTTGGTAGAAATCAGGGGTGTTGTTCTTTTTATATATTTTTTTTAATTTAGTATATGAAATCATCATTTACATGTATTTACATCATTTTCTTCCTCCAACACATCTTGTGGCCACCATCTCCCTCTCAAACACATTTTCCTTTCCATTAGTTATTATGCTGCATATATACCTGTAAATGAAAATTTATATAAATATCACCTGCTGAGTCCATTTAATACTGCTCTTTTCTTCTCCTATTACCTTTATTTTTTTTTATCTTCACAGAGTTCAGAGTCATTCCAAATGGAAATAACTGGATGCAATGTATTGAACTATTTTATCCTTGAGTATATGTGTTACTGTTCACCTATTAGATTTTTTGATTTATCAATAATAAACCATGTATACATAGCTCTTCACTCTTAATTATGATCATCTCCATTATATGCTGCATTATTTATTCACTCTTCTATTGACATGTATTCAGGTATTTTCAGACTTCACTTTTAAAATCAGTGTTATGCTATTTACAAGTGTCTTTCTGTGCATACGTGCTAACAGATCCTCTGGGTTACACACCAAAAATGGAGCTCTAGATTGCCACATGCATATATTTCTAATGATTCTGTTGTCAGGTTGCATTCCAAAACTTACACTCCTTTCAGTACCCTGAGAGTTCCCTTTTTCTTTATCTTCACTTTATATTTTCAGATCATAAATGTTTAGAATTTTCAGAGGTTATTTTATTTATTTTTGAGACAGGGTCTTTCTATGTAGCCCAAGGTCACCTACAACTTGCTTTGTCACCCAGACTTGTCTCAGACTCTCAGTCCCCTGGCCTCCACCTCTGAAGTACCAGGATTGCGGACAAATGCCACCATCCTCAGAGAGCTTTCAATTTTTTTTTAAATCATTGATATTTTTTTACAGTTTCACATATGCATATCTTCCATACTGTCCATTCTCCCCTCTCACCTCTCTACCACACTCATGTTCCCTCCTCCTTACCCACAAATCTGTCTCTCAGGATCATGTCTATTCATTTTGTTTTTTGACCTACCAAGATTACTCATGGTCATCTGTGGGACTGTAGATCTGGAGTATCTGTCAGAGAGTGGTGGGTTCAGTCAAGGGTACATAATGATTTCCCCTTTCTCAGAGTCTATCAACAACCAATAGCAGAGAGGACCTATGAGTCTCTTCTCATTCCTTGACTACTGTTCATAGAATTGGTCCATTGTGAATCCAATGCAGGTAACAACAGTTGATGACACTTGATTACAATGGTTATATTGAGACTGAGGAATTGCATTTCACAACTCTTCACCCCATCTTCTTGGCTTCACATACTTCCCAACCCTCTTCTCCAGTGTTCCCTAAACCTTAGAGGAGGAGGTATAAATGGCTTATTTAGAGCTGGATCCACCTCCATCACTTATTTTCCACATCTTGGGCAGCTGTTTTGCAGTTCTTGGCAATGGGTGTTGCTAACCCATTTTTTATGGAGTTATGTTTTACTAATACTTCAGCTGTAATTTTTTCATTACTAAACTTGCATAGGTGACTAGCTATGGCTTCTCTTTTCTGAATTTCATTCTTGTATCTTTTGTTCATTTTATGAGATCAGAAAACAGACTGAAAGACAAGGAACAAAAATGATAGCAATAGTGATCTGTGATTACAAATAATTTAAATATGCTCATTTGCATGTGTTAAGTATTAATATGCATGTTCATATAGTAAATATAATCAAATACATCCAATAACATTCATTAGTCTCTTCTGTGTTTCATATGCTCAGAATAGATCTAAGAAGTTTTGAACCACCAGAAGAATGGCATTCAAATTCTTAGGTCCTCAAAGGTCAACAATAGACTTCTCTGATTCGTCTAAAAACAGATTTGGGATTTCTGAAATAAGGGCAAAAGGGCTGTTTCAGATGTGCATTATTATTTCTGTGTCCACTACATTTGCACATAGAGCAAATCACTTATGTCTTCAACATAATATGTGAACTTAATAATTAGCTTTTTTGTTCCTTTTTTCCTTCTTATAGTTTGAGTATCAAGAGTGTAAAGTTATAGCAGCTTTAAAAATTGAGTTAATTAACTTTTTCCTTCTATACTTTGGAAAGTATAATGTCAAAACTATCTGTGGCTTAAAGCTTTTCTAAGACTCTTGAGTGAGATAAATAGGAGTGAGCTGTGATTATTGACTGAATAGTTTGCTGGTTGTTAGTCTATTCAACTTTGTTTCTTTTTGCATTTTGATTAATTGTATTTCCTTTAATGTGATGGTTGGGATTGTTGAACATCATGATATTTCCTGTTGCTTGAATATTTGCTCTTTACCTTTTATTACTCTCATCTTTGTACATTTACCATTTTGACTCTTTTATTCTTTTCTACATGATACAGGAAAATGCTTGACTTGCTAATTTTCCATCTTTTCTTTTACGTTTTATGTATAAAGTCACTCCTGAATATTTAGCCCATACCTTTTTTATAAACATTTCACAATACTTTAAGTATATAACACAATTTTTCATTATCGTACTTTTAACCAGTTAATTATTTGAATTTCTTGTGACTTTCTAAACATATGAGATTTTTTAGTATGCTTTCTTACGACAGTCAATTTTACTGTATGTTCAGCAAATTAAAGTTTCATTTTACCAACTGCTTGGAATCGATGGTTATTTCTTAAAACCTAATATAAGATCAACTTTTCTTTTAATAGGAAAAACTTCATGAATTTGCATGCCATCCTTGTATAGGGATTGCTAATATTCCAATTTTAGTGTATTCCAACTTTGTGCTGCTGAAGCAAGCACAAAGAAATAGCTTTTTTTTTTTTTTGAGGCAGGATCTCTCTCCACAGCCCTGGCTGTCCTGAAACTCACTATGTCAACCAGGCTGGCCTCAAACTCACATAAATCTACCCACCTCTCCTCCAGAGTATTTGGATTAAAGTTGTCTACCACCATCATGTCCCACAAGATGAACTTTTGTAAATACATCTGCATGCTGAAAAGTTGGTTTCAATTTTTGTGTTCATAGCTGTGTGTATATATTAGCAGACCACAATAACCTTAGAAAACCTGACATTGACAAAATGTCTACTAAATTTAATTAAGCTTTTACTATACTGTTTTCTCAGCACCTTGCTTTTTTAATTCATTTAATTTGGGGTTTCTCAAAATGCCGAGACCATTTAATATAGTTCCTCATGTCATGGTGACCTCCAACCATAAAATTATTTCATTGCTACTTCATAACTGTAATTTTGCCACTGTTACGGATCACAATGTAAATATCTGATATGCAGGATATCTGATATTTGACCCCTATGAAAGGTTCATTTGACCCCTCCAGGGGTTGTGACCCACAGGTTGAGAAGCACTGATGTAATTGGTGAAAAAAATAGAGTTTTCTGGGTGAAAAGCTGAGTGGAGAGATTAGTCTGTTCAAGTACACTCCTAGAAAGAAGTACTCTGATTTCAAGGTATTCATCCTTTATTCTCAACCTCAAATTCTTAATCAGAATTCTGAGAATAGGATAAAGACATCCCCTTAGACTCCTACTGCCACCCTGGGACACAATTTTAAACTACAATGACCTTATTACAACTGTATTCTCCCCTCATTACTGGTGCAGAAGGAAGAACTCATTTCCCCTGAATTTGTGCCCCCTCCACCTGCTACTCATAGAAATTAAAAATAAGCCGTGATTGGATTCACCTGTGAGCTTTGAAATTTGATACACTAGTTGATTCAAATTTATTTTAAATAATCCTTTTTTTAAAAGATAAGACCTCATAGCTTTCCAACCACAGATAGCTTTGATCTTCCATGATTGCCTTAGGAACCCAGGACCCTAACGACTGTGAAGGCCCACAGTTCAAAGACACATGGATAGTGAGTGGGGAGTGCTAACTCCACAGGATTTCTAGTTAATCTCCTTCCTTAACCTCCATAAAATTCCACTGGTGATCTGACACCTCTGTGACATTTAAGAGATTTAGTTTAAATTTTGCTTATCAGTTAATGCAGGGATATTATTTCTTCAAAAAGGTTAAAACAACAAGAGAATATTTTAATGGGCATAATTTGATTCAGCAACACAAAGCTTTCATTTAGAAATATGTATAAATCAAACTTAATAGAGTCCTTCAAGTCTACTTGAAACTTTGCTTCCTTACATTTTATAATTTCCTTAATTTTTTATTTATTTTGTTGCCACACATTTTTGTGTTTGACTTTTATATCATGGCTTCCAAACTGTGTGACAGGGGTGCCTTGGACTAGTCACAGGGATGCCTCCCAGAGCTTCAAGCATACAAGATGGGAAAAGCCCCAGGTGTTGGAAGCTCCAGGCCACCACACCCGCCTTTCTTCCCTCAGCCAGAGCTCCTCAGCTTTCATCTGCAGTAAACCCTGGGCTAAGAAAGAAGATTGCCCCACAGACATGTTTAGAATCCACAGTTCAAGATGACTTATTCAAGGAATATGTCTGCTTATCTAAGTATGTAGGTTTTTTGTAAATCTCCAAGTCCCTGGTCGGTTTAAAAGCAATAGACTACAATCCAATGTCACATGTAAAAGGTCTGCTTCTCTGAGAGAAAACCATTTCTCAAACAAAGCAGAATAAAAATTATGCAGCGCTACATTTATTTATTTGATGACTTACACAGAGTTTATTGCCTTCAGAGCAGAGCTAGAAACATCTTCTGGAAGTACCCCAGGGTGCTTTAAAGAACCCATGTAATTCATCCTGAGCTTTTAGATATTTCTGACATCTTCAATTTACTTGGCTTTGGTCCTGATACTTAATACTTGGTTCTTTTTCTAGCTGACACAAATAATATATAAATACTCATAAACACACACAAGTTATTTGAAATCCACATTCGACCTGTGAATCAGTTCAACAAAAGCCACATTTCATGGCATCTTGCCTCTATGTGTCTTTGTTGTGTCATGGATTAAATCACAAAGCATTTAGCATTAATGAGATATGTGTTCATATTCAAACCTCTTTCTGGTAATGGTGCCAAGGTTAGATTTTTGAACAAGAGTTATGGCTGTGAGCTCTGGAGTTTGAACTTTTGCTCTTTCACTTACTGGCTGTGAGACCCAGAGAAAGCAATTTAAATTCCCTGTACCTCAGAGGCAATAATGATACCTACTCCATTGGACTGTTACAAAGATTAAAAGCAAAATATGTGCAGGAAGGTATGGAGAATTATACATCACATATCCTGCACACAGAGTAGAGATTCAGTCAGCATCAAGCAATGGTACATGGCTCAGGTCATGAACTATGTGATATAAGACCTCTAAATTTTATTGTTCAAAGAATGAAGCACAATTTCACATAAAATACAACTAACTGAATCTGTGCCATAATGAATGGCAGTTTATAGATACAAATGAGCTAGTTTTACAGGCACATACTTAAGAAATGTTCATGAGCATTTGATTTTTAAATTTTTAACTAAAAGCTTAGTTAATGTACAGTATTTTAAAATTTGTAAAGTTGTATTTCTCTACCATCTTCTTGAACCCACACCCAAACACTCACATTTGACATTCATTCATCTTTGAACATGAGCCACACTTAGGCAGTCTATCATCTCTTTAACTCTATAGGTTATCTATCTTCAAGGCAAAAATTACAGAATAAAATCCAGAAGCCTATACAGATGCTGCTCAACCAGACTTGACTTGGCAGAGAGCCAAGGTTTGAACAAGCACCTTTGGTATACTTTGTTTTTTCCTTAGGTTCAGACTGTTAATTCCCTTCCTGTTTCAATGTCACCATCATCCTGTCCTTGAAAGCAAATCCACTCAGAAGGGTCTTGCCGCCTCAGAAGAGTTAGACAACCCTGGCCCCGTTCTGTCCAGTGCCAAGAAAGGACCATGAATTAGATGAGAGAACTAGATAGAAAGAAGAAAAACAGTTGCTGTCATTGTTAAATGAGAATCAAAACAAAGACACAAATGACATCTGGGGCTAGAATACTCCAAAAGAAACAATATTTACCACGTGAGATCATTTGAGCTACCACAGAATACTAGATCACTTTCGCCATGGATCTGAAATGTCCCTAGCGGCCTGTGTAGTAAAGGCTTGGTCCCCAGCCTGTGGCATGGCTGAGAGGTAGGGACAACTTCATATTACGCCTTCGTGCCACTGTGAAAACTGACAGAAGGGTAAGGTGGGGTTCAAATCCCTTCCTCTTTCTTTTTTGCTTCCTGACTATGGAATAAGAATTCATTCTCTGATCTTTGCTTCTATTATTGTAATATGTTGCCTTACCACAGACCCAGAGAGATAAGGTTATTCAATCGTAGGTTAGAATCTCTACACATGGGCAAACCTGAACCTTTTCTCTCTGTAAGTTGACTGTCTCAGCAATTTGTTGTAACAATGAAAATCTAGCTATCATAGTTTTAAAGTAATTTTGGAAAAAATATAAGCACACCCACCACCATAAAAGGCAGCCAGTCCAAACACAAGGCAAATTGAGCTGCCTTACAACTAACTGCTTTAGTATTATCAGCTCTGATTACTGGCTGGCCAATGAGAAACTAATGCAACCTAACTTTGGCTAACGTTGCCTGGGCCCCCACTCCACAAGCTTTGGAACATGAGGCTGCCCAGGTGTGTTAAGAGTTACTACTATCCTCAATAAGTTTTGTGTCCCCAATCTCATAGAAAGATGACACAGCTCTCTGATGCCTGGAGGAACTCACCTTCAACCTGAGCCTATCACAGTTTATCTCTTCTCATATCCTGACTTCTACAAACTTCCAGAGAAATTGTTGTTAAGTTTATAGTCTGTGGAAGAGCTGGCTTCTTCAAAATGTAAGTTTCCTTTCAAGGAAAATTGAAAATACTAATAGTGAACACTGACAATTATAGGACTACTGCTGTTCTAGCATAATTCTAGATAATGTCCTTCTTCATCTTCAAATGTGTCTCAATTTGTATGAAAATTAGTTAACGTAGCAACGTACTGCTTGTTAGGTTTTCAGTGCCATTTGCATGTATTCACTCATTCAGTTGGTTTCTGTTGTTATTTCATTATAACAATGAAGAAACCAAGGCTTGGGGTGATGAACTACCTACAGCCACACATAAATACATAGAAAGGATATAAGCTGAAGCAAGATATCTGCTTTCATACGTCTAGAATCTTAACCCAATGCTATTTTACCACCCATAAAAGTTTGGCTTTATTTTCTCCACCTTGGTATGCTTTATGGGACTCTTCAGAAAGGAGAACAATCTTTGGGCAGTACCTAGTAGCCTGAACTCCAGGCCACAGTTGTTCTGACACCCTCGGGACTTCCATCTAAACCTTCCAGAACTAGTCATGTGGATAAAGACTGATGGGTGATTGAAGAGGAGAAGACAGAAGGAAGACTCGGGCACTCTCATTGGGCACCACCGTAGGAAGTCAAGCCGATGTGAAATATGGCTGGAAAAAGGAGAGAAGAGGGTCAACATTTGGAATTTGGAGATGGCTGAACCGTACTACCAAGTAAAATGATAGATTTTCATGTTTGTGTAAAGATTATGATGTTTGAGCAAGGAGAGCACTCACTGCAAGGCGATACTTTATAAATGCTCCCAGTCAGAGTGCTAGAAGCCAAGGCCGTATTTCTCAGTTCCTGCCAAGATCCACCCAAATATCTCAGGTCTAAGATCCTCTGTCACTTAAGGCTGCAATAGAAGGATGGATTCACATCCAGGGACCTGGTCAGAAGACTTTCCGGTTTCTTTAAACTGAGTCCAGGGGAGCATGACTGCTGTTTTCTTCCACTGCGAGTCTTATCTTCACTACTGCAGCTCACATTTCCTGATGGTGCTTGAAGTTTCCTAGGGATGTCCACTGCGTGGAGGCCTCTGGCTTTGTTTTGCTTTGGTTTGGTTTTGTTCATGACATTGCATCTTCCCTCTAACCCCAGTACACCATTGAAATTCTAAGTGTTCCTAGTTATAATAAGCAAAGTCACACAATTGTACCTCAAATATTCTAGAATTAATAAATTCAAGCACACACAGATTTTTATGGTCACTTTAAAAACTTATATTTTTCAGCATATTTTAAAAAATCTGTGCAATTCTTTTCTTTCTCCCCAGAATCACTACAGTTATTATAACAATTTGCAGGCACATGTTGCTGTGTTTGGATTCCAACCTGTTCTCAAGCTTTAGACATCACAATTCCCTTTCAACATTGTTGTGCAATGTTTTGAGGGTCCTCACCACCAGATACAGGGTTGGTGATTTGGTGGAAAGGCTCACAGAACTTTGTTGCATAGTCATAATCATGATTATGATTTTTTATTGAAAAAGGATACAAATAAAATCAGTAAAAGAAAAGGCATGTTGGGGCAAAGCTGGAAGAAAACTAGACATGAGCTTCCAAAGGTCTTTCCCAGTGGACACACACAGGATATACTTCATTCCCTCAGCAATAAGTTGTGATAAGTATCAAATGTCTTCCAGGCAAGCATATTAGAAACCCAGAGCTGAAGGCCTTTATGAGGACTAGTCATGTAGATACCTTCCGCCTAGCATGAACACAAACTCCAGACTCCCAGAAGGACAGCGGGTGTTCCACATAAGCCGTATAGAAGCTATATCATCAACTGTACAAGCATTTCTGGTAAGTAAGCCGCTCTACGAGAAAACTATGGGAAGTCTCCAAAAGGACAAGTTTACAGATGCCAGCCAAGGGCCAGCTTCACAAACGGATTTTTCCTAAGAACAGTTGCCAGGCTCCTAATGCTCACTCTGTTCTGCAGATGTCTCAGAGTTTTAGCCTTTGCAGGTCAAGATAAAGACATTAAAGGATTTTCTCATAACCATGAGTTTATGTTTGGGACAAACTCCAGTCATCCTCATTCCCAACACAATAGTCTTCCCCATAGACTATACAGCTACTTAATAAAGCATCTCATATCTCAGTGAGACTGATTTAAACGAAGTGACTAATAATCACCAATACAGATTTTTGTCTTTCATATGTGAATCAGTAAAAAAAAAGTAATGTCTATTGGATTAGCCCTTTCTTTCAGAAAAAAAATGTTCTGTCATCTTTCCATTACAGCAGCCTCTTGCAACCTTTGACTACTGAATGCTTGAAATATAACTAGAAAAACTAATGAGTTGTTTTGCTCAATTTTTTTTTTAGCAGTTACATGTGGCTAATAGCCGCTTATCAGAAACATAGTCATAGATTATTTAAGATTTATTTTGTTAAAGCAATCTTCACTAAGTATCTTAGGTTTAATAACCCTAGAAACCCCATATTTACTTTCTGATTTCCTGAGAGCCAAACCAATACTACAATATGCACCTATAAATATCTCAATTTCTGGTAGTGTTAATGAAAATGTATAAAGTTTATCCAGAATAAAAAAATTCCTCATCATCATTAATGATTGTGTGTGTATGTGTATGTGTGTGTGTGTGTGTGTGTGTGTGTATGTGTTGTGAGAGAGTATGAGTGCATTCATCTACATAATGGTGCATCTTGCCAACCCAAAGGAAAGGGAAAAGCCTGTCTTTTGTGGAAGACTATGATTCACCTGGCCACAAATCATTGATAGTGCATCTCTATGTGCAAATATTAGCTCAAAAATCTAGAATTACTGGTACTTGTGCTGAAAAAGAAAGAAGACAAAGCAAGATTAATAATTTTCTCTAGAAATGTGTTTAATGAAATAGATTATAAATGTCAGCCTACTCCAAATATTACTTTTGGCAGACTAATCTTCACACTCTTCTGTCTCCAAAATCCAGTAGAAAGTAATTTTTATTTATGTGAAAAAATAAATGTTGATAGTGTATAAAAGATTATTTTTCATGTATTATAGCTCTATTTTTCCTTGCCTGTCAGAGTAGGAAAAAAATCACAACACTAAAAGCGGTAGCTGGAGAGGGGCTCAGTAGGAAAGAAGACTTGCCTGGTATTTAGGATGCCCCACATTCAACACCTAGCACCAAAATCAAAGGACAAAAGCCAAACTAAGAGCAAATGAAGATATCTCATATACTCAACCATATGGAGTGTAAATACAGAGAAGCACCATAAGTTTAGAGACAATGAGGTTAAAACCAAAGGTTTTTAATGACAGGATTGTTTCAAATTGTTGATGTTTTCCTGTGGGTTCCAAACACCGAAGAGGGAAAATTCAGCTTCATTCTTCTCTAAACTTGTTTATTTATTGAAAATGTATTTTAATTATATTTCTCCCCTTCCTTTCTCCCCTCCAAACTGTATCATATACCCTTCCCTGCTCTCCTTCAAATCCATGGCCTCTGTTTTCATCAATTGTTATTGCATGAATATATGTATTTGGTAAAGTACATTTTGCCCCTTTGGAACATATCCAGAGATTAGTGTTATACTAGAATGATTTGGCAAAGCCTTGCTCTTACTCAGTGGTTCCACATATTTTCAATGGAGAGGTACTTCAGCATCATTTCTCTTACTCCCTGTCTACACACATTCTCACAGGAAGGAAGTGGGCAGCTAAGGAAGCTGTTACCCTCAATGAAAATTTACCCTGCTTCTTATAAATTAATTGGCATCCTATGTTTTCAATATGTATAATGACACACTTTAAAAATTATAGTCATAGCAACAAAATAATACATATTTCTTTTGACAAATTAATCTTGACACTATTATGTCTCCAAAATCCATTAATACCCATCAGGAGTACATGCCAAGTCTTTTGAATAAACAATTTACAAAATCAAAGAATGAATGGCAATAATCGTTAATGATTGTTAGATCTACTATGTAAAGGTCCTGGTGGATAGTGTGTGGCAAAGCCGTGAACACTCTTTATAAAACCATTCTATGTTTCTCCTAGACACAAAATGAAGACATATTTTCTATTTACTATAGTTCATATTCTCTATCTACCAGTTCCATAGCCGCAGACTAAACCATGTTTACATGTTATACTATGCTGTTAGAATTAAGATGTTTCTGCCTGTACTAAACATGTACATATTATCTTATCATTATTCCTAAGCAATATAGTGTAAGACTATTTACATGGGGTTCACATTGTATTAGGAATTGTAAGTAATCTAGAGAGGACTCAAAGCCTGTGGAATGATATGGGTAGGTTACATGGAGATATGGTGGCATTTTATACAAGGGATTTGAAAACTGGGGATTTTTGTATCTATGGTCAATTCTCTGACCAACCCCTGCCAGTGTCTAAGTGAGGATTATGTAATTTGACTAATTTATAACTAAGTAAATGTGTTCAAATATGTATACACCATCCTGGCTGGCTCCCTAGAAATCTTCCAGTTAAGCATACACTCTTTTTTCAGCAATTCACCAGCAGGAAAGGCACCCATGGAGGTCATGCAAGTTTTGTGTTTAAATGACTTACATTGTCTGAGTTCTTGAACCTTCATTTTCTTTAACTCTGCAAGGAACAGAGGCCATCCTCCACTATGATAACCCTCCCAATTGCATGTTGCGTGAATGAGGAAGATTATGGTAACTACACTAAGTCATTGCTATTTTAGATTTGTTCTGCTTATAACACCTAGTTCTACTCCCCAAAATGGCTCTGGGATACTTGGTCAGGTCCAAAAAAGGGGCTTGCTAAAGTTAGTTAAATGTATTTTAAATTTTCCAGCTTTCCAGATAGTGAGGACTTGTACTCTAGTTGCTATTTGCTTACGTTTGGAAACCGTCTACATGGGGACTGAGAACGCCTGTCATTCAGTCTCAGCTCCTTGCCGTATGGTCTTGAATAGTTCAATTTCACTTAGTAGCCTTTGATTCTCTTTCATAAAGCATGCTGAGCCACACCCACCTTCTTCTTACACAGGCCTCTCACTCCCTCTTCACACCTCCTTCAGCCTTTTTGCCGATTCCTTCCTAGTCTCTTTCTCTAGGGAAACTTTCTAGTGGCCAATTATGGTGACAAGATCTATAATGCAACTATTTTGCTTCTTTCAAGCCAGACATAGTGGTACATACCTAGAATATCATCACTTATGAAGCTGAGGCAGCAGGATTGTGAGTTCAAAGTGAGACTGGGCTAAGTAGTGAATTGTAGGCCAAGTTGAAGGAAACAATGAGCCTTAACTAAAAAAGAAAAGAAAAAAAACCCTATGTCTTCATTTCATTTGTTGTCATGAAACACCTTTACAGTCCCACTATTGACTACCTTTGAGTCTAGTTAGTTCTGGCCTCTTCAGTGAAGGTTTGACCACATTCCTAGCATCCAATTAAAGAGAAAACATTTGTACTCAATTCTACCTCTTCCATTACTGAGATAATAGACCATATTCTGGACTATAAAATAAAATACAATAAATTTTTAAAATTTAAGTTTTAATATCATGTAACATTTGACCCCAATCCAATCAAACTAAAATTAAAAAAAACTGAAGGATAATGGGGAAACAACCAAGTACAAGAAACATAAATCTAAACAATCATAAGATGAAAATAAAGTGTCAAAGTAACCCTTTAAATACATAGCACTGTATTAAAATGAAACTATAATATACCCAAGTCGGTCCGTGCTGCTTTTAAAGGAACACGAAAGCAAGCAAAGTTCACGTCTAAGTATTTTATTTCAAAAAAGAAAAAAAACTAGGAAACAAGAAAAGGAATAAGAAAATTCAAATATACAACTAGAGATAAATGAATGAAAGTGAGTAAA
Source organism: Onychomys torridus (assembly GCF_903995425.1). NCBI lineage: Eukaryota > Metazoa > Chordata > Mammalia > Rodentia > Cricetidae > Onychomys > Onychomys torridus. The sequence continues at coordinate 107,900,661 of NC_050448.1, forward strand.
ATAATTAGAGATAATAAAAACAAAGAACTAACTTTTAAAAGGTAATAAAGTTGAAAGCTCCTAGAAACATTGAAGGAATAAGGGTAAAAAAGATACAAATCATACACACACACACACACACACACACACACACACGTGCACATGAAAGAGAGACACCACCACAGACCTTATAGCTACTAAAAGGATAAAAATAACAATGAGTAACTTTGTGCTCATAAATTAAACAGCTTAGAATAAACAGACCAATTTCTTAGAAATTACAAATTACTAAAACTCAACACAAGAAAATGCATAGCCTGCATGATACCACTAGATAAATTAACTATGACTGTGAGTGATTTTCTGTCTTTCTGCTTCGCTATTTCTTTCTTTCTTTCTTTCTTTCTTTCTTTCTTTTTAATCTTGAACAGGATTTTACTTTGTAGCCCAAATTTGAGATCTCACCTCAGCCAACCCAGTGCCAAGATTATAAGCGTATGTCACCATGGCCAGTTTATACTTTTACCAAAACTATATGTAATCTTTCAACAAATTATTAGCTAAATAAAGCCAATAATATGTAGGGGGAAAGGAACAATGGCTAAATGAAATTTATTCCCCAAAAGACACCTTGCTAAATATTTAAAAATTAATCCATATAATCTACCATTACAACAAGATAACTAAGGAAACGCATATGATCATATCAATTGGTACTGAAAAAGCATTTGACAAAATCCTATATCTATTAATAACAAAAACTGCCAGAAAGTCTAGAATAAAAGATATTCTCCTCAACTTGATAAAGAGAACAAGAAAGAAAAGAATCTGAGCCAGTCATTCTTAGTGATGAACAACTACATTTCCCCCTAAGACCAGAATCAGGGGAAGTGTGACTGCTCATCACTCCAACTCTAGCCACTACAATAAGACAAAAAAATTAAGATTTGTAAACTAGAAGGGAAAAGTAAAAGTATCCTTTACACATGACATATTCAGTGGGAAATCCGAAATACCAACAACAAACATGAAATCAAAATTACTTAAAAGAAAATGAAATATTTAGGTTTTCACTTAACAATCAAGGAAAGGAATGATAGTCTGAAAATTACAAAGTACTAATTAAAGAATGCAAAGAATGTCTAAATGAATAAAGAGACAAGATATGCTATATACATAGTTCAAAATTGTGACATGGTAAACATGTGAACTCTCTTGCAAACCGTTCCACATGCTTCAGGAAATTCTAACAGTGGCTCAGCTGGGCTTATGGAGATGTGGTCAAGCCTACTCTGATGTTTAACAAAAAAGAAAACAGCAGAAGGAATCACTCTGCCTGACTCTGAGTCTTGCTATGTAGGTACATGATAGTGTAGTATTGGTACATGAATAAACACATAGATCAATGAAACACAGCAAAGAATCAAAAACTAAACCTACATAAATATTCGTTTTACAAAAGTATAAAAGCAATTCAAGTATCAAGGACATATTTTTTCCATAAATGGAGTTGAAGCAAAGGAGCAGCACAGGTCAAAAATGAACATCAACCTAAATCGCCCACCTAGCAATAAATGAAAGGTGGTCTGTGTTTGAAATTCTAAACTATAAAACTTTGGGAAAAGAGTATTGGAAGATCTTTAGGATGTAGGAGCAGTCAAAGGAACCTCACACTTTATATATACAATCCAAAGGGGTGAATTAGTAAATAAAAAACTTTAAAAGTTATAAACGTTTGCCGTATAAAATTCCACATAAAATGGTAAACGACAAGCTATGTATTGCTATAAAATATTTAGAAATACCAAGTCTGACAAAGAACTAGTATCTGGAATACATTATGATCTCTGAGGACTCTATTACAAAAATAAAAATGCCTGATTAGAAACTAATCAAAAGACACGAGAATGCCGTTTGCCAAAGGGGATGTACAGAGGACAATGAATACACAAAAAGATGTTCGCACCAGAGCCGCTAGGTCACTGCACACCTATCAGAACGACCACAATAAAAAGAATGACAAGATGAAAATCTGGCAAGGATGTCAAGAAACTGAATGGATCGAAATATTGTTGGTAGAGGAAGAAATGGTGCAGTTATAAAACAAACGACGCAATGGAAAAACACCCAAGTGAGAGGGCCGTTCTGCAGGAATTCCTGTTCCTTAGGCTCAGCGAGTCCTACCCTTCCTCAAACCTGGACATGGCACACTCCCCTCCTTCCCCCCAGGATAGCTGGACACAAGCTGGCAGATTAAAGGCTTAGATTTAAAAGACTAAAACTTACATTCTTCCCCTGGGACCCACAAGGCTGGGCAGACTCTGAGTTCTCAACACACAAGCTGTCTGACTGAGCAGACCCTTTACGTTTCACTTGCTGCTTCTGCTCTGGAGTTCCCTCTATTGCTGCCTCTCATGTCTTCAGGGGGTTGTAAATTAAGAATAATTTGGTTGCCAGACAGTGGTGGTGCACACCTTTAATCCCAGCACTCCAGAGGCAGAGGCAGGCAGATCTCTGTGAGTTCGAGGCCAGCTTGATCTATCAAGTGAGTTCCAGGAAAGGCGCAAAGCTACACAGAGAAACCCTGTCTCGAAAAAACAAAAATAAATAAATAAATAATTTGTTTACCTATCCACACGTGGTCTGAGAGTTTTCCTAAGGTCAATTTTGATAAATGAATTCTGGATACAAAACTGGACACGCAGTCTCTGTTTCCAATCTTGAGGTTTTTCTTCACACAGAGATCTTCAGAGGCTCAGTTGACTGAGTTCTCTGTCTCCCTACTAGGCACACACTCACGTGAAGGTTTAAATGAAGCTTCACTCTTTGCAGCCTTCCTTGAGTTCTGGACAAAGCTGGGTAGACACCTCTTTTTCTGTTCTCTACACTTTGGAGATGAAGAAACTCTTTTGGAAAGAGGAGAGACACAGAGATGGGGAGAAGAGGAGAGATAGGGAGGGGGAAGTGAGAAACAGATAATCTCTTTATCAGACTTGAACTTACAGGCTCTTACAGGGAGAAGAATCTTATTGTTTATTCATTTAGAATATTTGTTTTGTTCTGTTTTGTTGCTTTCATGAGATGTCACAATGTGGACAAGATTGGCCTCAACCCCATGATCCCCCGGCTGCAGCCTCCTGAGTAACAGGATTACAGAAGTGAACTACCACACCTAGCTAGCGATCATATCCTCTTATTGTCTTTACTCCCAGTTAAAGAAATAATTATTGAATAAACTAGTGTAGAAGATTAGGAGCAAAGCATCAAAGATGAGGAAAGTTTGCTTTATGAAGTTTTTTCACCTCTATATTTTATTTCTACTTTATGTGTATGGTGTTTTGCCATATGTCTGTGCACCTCATGCATATCTGGTTCCCACAGAAAGCAGAACAGGGTGTCAGAGCCCCAGGAACTGGAGTTTCAGATGGCTGGGTGCTAGGAATTGAGTCCTAGTCTTCCCAAAGAGCAGACAGTGCTCCCTCCAGGCCCCCACCAATTTTTGGTATGAAAATTTTCTTCCACCCTTTTGTGTGGCTCTCTTCTGTCACACACAGGATTTGCGTTGGTAGAATTCATCTACTTTTCCCAGATGCCTCCCACAGGGCAAGCACACACTTGATGGAGACAGATGAGCAAACAGAATTCTTCCCCTCCATCACCTACCTCATTCTGTGACTAGGAATATAACACACCACCTTTTTCTTAGTCTACATTTCTTTCCCACATACCGTAAAATAATAAGATCATAGTATGAATTAACTACTTTGCAAATTTCCTGTTCTTAATAATAAAACCTGTGCTTTTAATTGGAAAGTACAAAAGAAGAAAAAGAAATTTCTTTCAGAAGTTGAATGTGACCCGGAGCTCTTTATGATCCAATTCTACTACTGGAAAAACCACTCCTTCAGGGCCTCTTTCTATGCTTTCCGAGTCAAGTTAGAACAAGTGGCTACTGTTTAAACTTACTCTAAGGACTCACTCTTTGAAAACTCAAAGGCTCTTAGAACACAGATGGAAAGTTATTAAATTCCTCATTTTTGATAATAAAACAGCATTATAAGGCAGAATTAATTAAGACTTTCATTTGTTTAATATTCATTCCGGGGTGGAGAAATAGTTCAGAGGTTAAGAGCACTTGGTGATTTTGCAGAGGACACAAATATTGAAGAATAAAATAAATATCCATTCCATTATATAAAAGATTTATTTCTATTTTAAACTTCAGAAATAAGTCACCAATTTGTTTGTTTGTTTGTTTGTTTGCTTGAAATAGTACATAATGTATAGGTCAAAAATCAACAGAAGAACTGGAGAGACAGCTCAGCAGTTCATAACACTTGCTGCTCTTACTGAGGACCACAGTTCGGTTCCCAGCACACCTGTGACTTGAGCTCCAAGATATCCAAAACCCTCTTCTGGTTTTGGAAGGTACCTGTACCCATGTATCTATTCATACAAACAGACACAGACACACACACACACACAGACACACACACAGACACACACACACACACACACACACACACACACACACACACACACACACACAGAGTCAGTGGAGAAAAAGCAGCCACCATTACAAACCTCAAACCTAGTCCAGATCTCAGAGTTACCATGAATTTTCTCTTCATTTCAAGGCAGTAATTATTTAAATTATTTGAACCTCTATTTTTTCTTCAACAAGATATATTTGATAATATAGCTTTGTAGCATTATTATAAAAACTAAGTGCTATAATATATGAGGCAGGTAGCCCAAGGTCTTAGTATTATAGAAGTATGTAAAATGTTACTAAAATGGGTCTATTGAAAATTAAATTTCCCAGGAAGAAAATTATTAACAGAAATGGATTCAGTTACCAGCTAAAACAGGGATGAATAAATTATGTGCCATTTTTCTTGACTTGCTTTGACATGAATTGACTGAAATACTGCCATATAGCCAATACCAATTCTTTTATTACCACTCTGGTAAAAATAGCTGACAAAATATTTTGGTTTACATGTCAAGAAGAAAACCAACTGGATTTTCAAAGCAACTGTCATGCTTCCAACCTGGTTTAAAAGCCTGTCCAATTTGAAGTTTTATTCATTTTCTTTTATAAGCATAAAAAGGCTGTAATAAAAAGACTAACAACTTTTCTTTGAGCCAAAAATTACTGACCTTTGCCTTTTTGTATTACAGGGAAAGCTTGTTAACGTTACAGACCCTTGAGTATACTGTGCATTTTACCAATACTGACCTGTGGAGTAGTCTGGACACATTTATACTTTACCACCAACTCATCATCCATTGATAAAGTAGGAGACAGTGGAAGAAAAAGGAAAGAGAGGGAGAAGGAGAGACAGGAGGGGGAGAGGGGAGATGGAATAAGGAAAGAGGTGGAATGACATCCACCCTATAGACATTTTGCATATTTCTTGACCTTATTTTGGCAAATTAAGCATAAAACTTGAGGAATTTGAAACTGTTCTTCTAAGGAAGGTAAAGAGAATTGAAGCCAGTGCTTGGACTTCTAAGCCATTCCCTTAGGTGGCTAAACATGTCCAGATGATCTTGGCTCTTTGAAGGTAACAGAGCAAGAAAAAAGAAGAAAGGGAGGGAGGGAGGGAGGGAGGGAGGGAGGGAGGGAGGGAGGGAGGAAAGGAAGGAAGAAAGGAAGGAAGGAAGGAGGGAGGGAGGGGGGAAAGGAGGGAAGAAAGAAGGAAAGAAGGAAGGAAGGAAGGAAGGAAGGAAGGAAGGAAGGAAGGAAGGAAGGAAGGAAGGAAGGAAGGAAGGAAGAGAAGAGAAGGATTCTGTAAGGTGTGTATGTGTGTCTGTGTGTGTGTCTGTGTGTGTGTCTGTGTGTGTGTGTGTGTGTGTGTGTGTGTGTGTGTGTGTGTGTGTGTACAAAGTACAAAATAGAATGTCAGATTCCCTGGAAGCTGGAGTTACAAGCAGTGTGAGCCACCTGGAGTGGGTGCTCAGAATACTGCAATCCTCTCAAAGAGCAGCAAGCACTCCTAACCTCTGAGACATCTTCCTAGATCCTTTATTGTATTAATTTTCACAAAGGATTACACATAATTATTCTGACTAGAAAATTAAAGTTATCTTTAGGATAAATGGAAGCATGCCTACTTAGAATTTATTTTTTAAAAAAAACTTAAAAGGGTGATTTAAAATATGGGCCATCAGAATAAGACACCCATTAACTCAACATGAAATTCTGTAGTTACTTTCTACAAGTGACATTGAGTCTCATTCCATGTTTCAGTGTTTGTAGTTGAACACGAATAAAACATGTGTACAGATTAGAATTCTGCTGTTGTCCTCTAAGAGAGCCTCAACTCATAACTGTCTGTCTTTCCATTGGTTCCATTGTATCCTAGAGTAAAGGATACACCTCAGAACACAAACTCACAAGTCCCCCAAATAAATTCCCAGCCACTATCACTCTGCATCCTGCCAATTTTCTACACCAAGTTCAAATATAGTCGTAGATTAACTTCTTATTAGGCTTTGTTCCAAGACAAGACATAACCCTCTTAACTCTCAGCTAGTTGAAGTTATTTATGTTCACATGGACTTCAGCATTTCATCTTCTAAATGGAGCCCAGAAAGTTTTGTTGTTTACAGGTGGGAGAGTTTCAGCTCGTGGCTGGGGAGGGGCACTGCAAAGGGATATAATTTCTTTAACACTTAGTTTTTCATATGTTTCTGGAGCCTGCTATTTACGGTAATCATCCTACTTACTCATCTGTTCAGCGGTTCCTAGAACAAGCTACAGTTTCCTTCATATCCCTTTGACTGTGCAAGAAATACTCATTCCCTTTGCTTACAATTCTTTCCATCCATGTCTTTTCACTCTCTAATTTTACCCAAAACATTGTGACAAATGGATGCTGTTTAATCCCAGACTCCTTTTCTGGCCATGTTTGTTACCCCCCAGTTAGTGATCTGTCTCGGGTGCTTTCATGGATGTCAGTGCACACATCCACCAGAGCATGGTCTTTCTGTGATGTGTTATCAGTTTATTCTTGCTGTCAATGGGCAAATGTATCCACATACTCACACAGTGTGACAGCAGTCTCAGATACTTCCTGAGTGACATGAATGAGGGCTAGCAGATGCCAGCACAACTTGGGAAACACAAGTGAACCCTACATTAGCAGTTAGAAATAACCCATCATTTTGGTTCAACAGCTGTGATTGTTTTACATTCACCCAAATTATGTGATTCTTCCAGAAAAAAAAATGACTCTAGACTAAGGCACAATTTTTCCAGAATTCAATCTCAGAAACAACTTTCTAAAAACTCCCCACTGGCCATGTGGAGTTCTTTGCCTCTGTTATTGACTCTGAGTGCACACCTATTGGAATCACACTCCTTACTGGAAGAATCAGCAGATCCTTTAACCACAGACCTCTTGCTTTATTAGTGGCCTTTTTGCTATTTTGAGCCTTGACTTAAAAGTCTTTGGAAAGAGCAGACTTCCTAGGGCAAAACTGAGTACTGGGGACATGTCAGATCATTTCCACAGTAATCACTATGTTCTCTTACTCTCATGCCCCCAAAGAAGACATTTCAGATGGTTTTCTACACACTGATGATTAGCACAGTAATATACTTAAAAAGGTAGCAGTGTGTTCCTTTGAAAAATAATTCATTTAAAATTCAGGTTTCTTTTCTGAAACTGGATAGTTCTCTTTAATCACTTTGGACATGTTTGTCACTAAAACTTCCTTTTGGTTGGCATATAACAGTGGGCTACAATGTTGTTCATTCACCCATTTGAGAGCTCCAGTGTGAGCTATAAGTAGACATGAAGATTTTTCAGAAGTACTATGGGTAAAAATAAGACTGATTGGGGCTAGAGAGATGGCCTAGCAGTTAAGGGCATTCATTGCTCTTACTGAGGACTGGGGTTTGAGGCACTGCACCCAGTCAGTGGCTCAAAACCATCCATAACTCCAGTTCCAGTGACTCCAAAGACCTATTCTCTCTGATCTCCACAGGCACCAGGCATGCACATGGTAACCAGACATATATGCAGGTGAAATATTCAGATATATAAAATAAAGTAAGTCCTTAAAATTAAAAACAAGAGTGATGATGGTGGTACTAGTGTTGATGGCAGGGATGGTGTTGAGGTCACAGTGACCTAAACATTGGTGATGATTAGTAGTGATGGTAGGATAGGTAGCCAGTGGTACTGATAATGATTGTCCTTATATGCTGGTAGTAATAATAGTGATAGTGGTGCTTGTGGAAGTGGTGTTTTGTTTTGGAGTCTAACAGAACAGACCAGTTATGCATGATCCAAGGACCTAAGATGCCAGACACTGGCAGTAATCAAAGATCAAGGTGAAAAAGTGGTTCCATGTTCATTGTCTCACAACCAAGAAGATTAATAGTACAATCTTTCCTGGGAGAATACAAAGCAAATTGCTAGTTACTAAAACTATTACAAAAATGTCAGCAATTGGGGAAAGTGAGAAATTAGCTAGGAGAAATTCCCAAGAGTTGGGAGGAGTTTCCAGGAAAGAAAAAGATATAAAATTTTCTTCATCTGGAGGGTATTATAAGTCCATGGCAGAAACTGGACAAAGGCTGAGGCAGTCTCTACTGAGATTGGTTAATCCTCTGGACTATTATGGGTCAAGCCAATGAAGGGGCCACACACTCTTGCATATACCCCTGATCCAACTGGAGATGATGGTGCACTACTCATGAACCACTCATCCAGTTAGGGATAGGCAAAGCCCGCCCCCTCCATCTCTGATGTCAACTTTGACTGTCTGCTAGCTGTGTGTCCCTTGGCTAACATTACGACCTTCTGAACTCATAGATATCTCAAGTGCTATTAATTGGGTGGTAGAGGATGGTATTATTCCGTTCTGTTCTTTTATTTATTTTTGAGACAGGGGTCTTACTATGTAGCCATGGCTGTGGCTTTACATTGGCAGTTAACTCTATCACAGCCACCAAGCCAAAGCCATGTTCTTTTCTTGTTACCTCATATTTAGCGCTTGTCCGTAGAGTGGTCTAGAATGTTTTCCTAGGAGGAGCTTCATATTATAAGCCCTCTTTGCTTACGTTTTATTCTGTCAAAAATTAGCTATGTGAAAAGGAAAATATATAAAGGAACAATAGTGCTTAACATCGATTCTTTAAGGGTACTAAAATGAGAGGGGGGAGGTGGCTGCTATCACTGGCCCAGAGCTCTGTCTCTCCTTTGATCTACCTAGCTTGATTGTCTTAAACACCGCTATAGCCTTTGTATTCACCTTCTCCACTGGCCCAGACTTCGCTGCATTAACCCTTCATCTTGTTTTCCATGCCAGCCTATTCTCGCTGCAACCTTTGTGAGCAACGTGCAGTTTTCATCATGGTCCCTTTACCCTAGCTGTCTGAGAAATCTAGCTCCTGTCCCAGTGGTGAGGGTAGTTACCGGGCAGTGATGGCCATGGGTCAGTAGCTGCCTTGGGTGGTGATGCTATCAATTGTAGTATCTGATGGTGGTGGTTGTGGTGGGGTTAGATCGTTTGCCATTGTTTTTAATCTGGCAGTGGTTGTACCCTTGATGTGTGTCATTTTCAGAAACCAGAACAAAACTGAAAGGGTAACTTCTTCACGGGGTCCTGAAACTCCTCTCTAGGACTAGAAAATGAACTGTCAATGAAGACCATGGGGAAAGGCTTGCATTTTTACCTGGGCATTGTGGCATCCAGAAATGTGCCTTGAGCCTCTTAGAGCTGCTCCTCCAAGTGCTGCTTGTCATCCGTCCCTCTCTCTGAATGGTTCTTGGCTCCCTCCCATTCGCCTTTTGTATTAACTATGTCTAAAACACTAACTACCATTTCCCTGAAAAGCCTCCCTGATGTCTTTCCACTCTGCAAGATTTTATCCAAGATGTTCAACATTTGCTAATCTATCTGACTAGTAAGGGAAAAAATCCTTGAAGGCAGACAGAGACCTACATCTTTTATGTTTGTCTCCCCACCGTCTGCTCCGGTATTTGAAAGAAATGTTTCTTGATGCCTACGTGGGACAGAGTGAACTTCTCCTCGAAGTGACGAGCTTGCTGGAAAAAGATCAGATTTGTTGATCTTTGTGATTTCCATTCTGTTCTCCTTTCAGTGTCATTTGGTAGCATAGTAGTAGTCAGGGGAAAGAAATGCAAAGTCAAGACTGTTCCCTTGGTCCACAAAACAGTACTAAACAAGTAGAGTTAGTTATTGATATTCTGGGGATTCTTCCACTCCTGAGATTCAGTGGCTTTATGTCACTGAGTAGAATTTGTACAGAAGAAATATTGATGTGGGGGCTATCTAGCTTCCATCACACTTATATGAGGATTAGAATTAAGACAGAACCTGAGCCTTGGTTTTTTTCTAGTGCTCTCTTAAAAAGTATATGGCTGTTACTGTCTCATGCCCATCTCAAACATTTTCTATGTACGATGAGGTATTTACCAGAACAACCTTCCTGCCACTGGCAGAATTAATAGTAGCTAAACTATTTTTTATTGTGGGACTCATCTCCCTTCCAACCATAGTAGATACAGTCACTTCGGGAAAGACAGTCGCTCTGGAAAACAGCACCTGCAAAGGCATGGTTTTGGCCCAGAGAGTAACATTTGACAGTTTCCAGAAGATTCACAGGACCTGAGCTTTAGGCCAAATCAATTCCATCACACCTTTGCTTGGAGATGTTCTGAAAACAAAAACATAGTCAATTCCTGGGGTCTCCACAACCTCTTTGATGTAGATTCTCACCCATTAGGGACATGGCAGTGGAACCAGACATCAAAACAACTGGTCTTTATTACTGTTTGCTTGCTCTCCCTGAAACAGCCTGGGGGGGGGGGGGGCACGGAATAATTTCCAGGCTGGGATCAGCTCTCCTGAGGAGCTTGTGGTTACATGAGTCTAAAAACAGTGAAACCATTTCCAATACTACTTTGTCCAGCAGTGTTCATAGGGTCCCTTGCTCCCAAAGCAGCGTCTAAAAGCCATTCTTTCCAGCGAGCCAGTTCAAGCAGCAGCCAAGAGTCAACCTTGATAAATACGATTTTAATAAGTGCTAGAAAATCAGGACATTGCAGGCTCTTGGCTTTTGTGATTTTTATCATACTGGGTTCCCTACAGAGAGCTGAAGAGGAGCCAGTAACATGTCATCCTTTCCATCACAGTCCTGCACAAAGTCAGTGTGGAAGGGACATTTTCCTCCGGGTACTACTGTATATCAAATGTATCCACTTCTTGGGGAAAAAGATTAAATTAATTTGAGACTGCAGAGAAGTCTGTGGCAACACTGGCAGAGGGTGAGGTTCAAAAGCCGGCCCAAGGGTACTCCAAATCCACCATAAGGGAAACATCTGACAGAGAAAAATGTGCACTGGCAATTGGTTTGATTGTAATTTCAATGAAAAATTGAAAGCATACGTCCACGGGATTAGGCTCCTCTCATCCAGCACAAGTAGACCCCTGTTAACAAATGTGGATGTGTTAGCATCCCCCTGAACTTCCACTTTCAAGCCACTTGGGCTCTGGTGCCTTGGCATGGAGGAAACCTCGTCACAGTGGCGGGTGGTAGAACTGGATCCCCTCTGATGAAGACGGAAATGGTGGTAAAAGTGAGCACACGCCTCGCAGAGCCAGCGTTAACGAGAGGGATAGATAAGCCCAAGGAGTTCCCCTGCCCGGGTGACATTAAGACTCTCTCAAAGGGGCAACAGAGGGACATAACTTGTCCAGTAAAGTGGAACAGTACTGGATGAAGGGAAGGCACGCTCATTTATTTTCCCTGAGAGCTCTATGTCTTTATTGCTGTCATTCACAGGGGAACACTACAAGGAAAATGACCATGTCTGTGGTTTGCAAAGAACAAATGTTCAGCAAGGAACAGCAATGCATTAGAACCCAAGGGGTCCTTTGCAGTGTGTTTACAAAGAATACCAGACCTATTTACAGGGCATAAATATCACAAGGCGTCAGTCAACACGGTGATAATTAATGTGTTTAAAGAGCAGTATATGAAGAATACAGCTGGCAATTTGGCAATGTGGGGTGGAAGAAGGAACCGTCCATTTTATTGATTCACTTCATCAGGACTGCTGTCTTTCCAAGTGTTATGGTCCCCCTTTGCCCCTTTGACAGTCTGTGGTCATCCACAGAAACTCGAGATATTAACCTCTTGTGAAAAGGTGTTTCATAGAAAAAAACAAAAAAACAAAACTCAATACTTGGGACAAAGTGGTCTCTACTCCAATGGAGTTATTTCACTGGATGACAAAGTGAACAGTTAGAAAGCATTTGCTAGAGACCCAGCTGACAGGGAAAGGATGATGCACTTCTGAGTTCAGTTCTTTTTGAAATGTCCTCAGCCCAAGACGTTTGTTACAGGCTGTGATGAAATCCATTTTCCCCATGTAGCTCCAACCATACAGAAGTGGTTTGATCATTACCCTACCATACCTTTACTTTACATAAATAAATTTCCAGGTTGTGGGAACCATGCCTGGCATGGGACATATCTTCAGTTAACTGAGTCAAATAAAATACATTTTAAAAATAAGATCTGTTTGTACACAGTTTAAGATAGCTTGTAAATTCAGAGTCCAAGAGGCCTATCAATATGAACACAAACAAGACCTGGCATCCAACTTGCCAGGTTCTGCCTGTGGCCTTGCAGTCCCCAGCTCAGGCTGGAGCTGCACACAGCCTGTGGTGGTGGTGTACTCAGGTAGGATTTGCTGAAGGAGGCAGAGACAGGAGGATTCTGAGTTTGAGGCCAGCCTGGGAGACTTGCTGAGGAGAAGCTGCGGCCGGGGGAAGGGCACAAACGATGGCAGCAGGACCATGGAGGTGGCTCTGTGTTGCCAGCTCTTTCTTCTCATGGTGGTGGCAGTGATGCTGCTACTGGGTATGAGGGGTTTACCTCTGCTTGTTCAGAGAACACTTTCCAGGACCATCATGTTACAAGAGAGCATTGACAAAGGTCAGTTTGGAGAACTTTGGCGAGGTAAATGGTGGGGAGAAGTTGCTATCAAGATAGTCTCTTCTATGGAAGAACATTTGTGGTTCAGAGAGACAGAGACTTATCAGACTGATGTTACACCATGAGAACATCCTAGGATTTGTAGCAGAAAACAAAGACAATGGTACATGGACTCAGCTGTGGCTGGTGTGGGATTACCATGGGCATGGATCCCTTTTTGATTACTTGAACAGATACACTGTTACAGTAGAAGGGATGATCAAACTCACTCTGTCCACAGCAAGTAGTCTTGCCCATCTTCACATGGAGATTGTTCGTACCCAAGGAAAGCCAGCTATTGCTCACAGAGATTTGAAATCAAAGAATATCTTGGTGAAGATAAATGGACCCTCTAGTATTGCAGACTTGGGACTGGCTGTGAGACACAATTCTGCCACAGACACAATTGCTATTGCTCCAAACCACTGAGGAAGCGCACATACACACACACACACACACACACACACACACACACACAAATCTGCAGGGAACCATGACCATGCCTTTTACAGTGAATTTGAAGTCTCCAAAAGATGATGGGATCCCACAACAATGATTCCACATGCACTATGATAAAGCCATTAAGCTGATTAACATCACTGAAAAATCTGCTTTGGACTGTAAACTACCCAGGACAATTTCAAGATGGCTAGCTGAGATGATCCAGATTCACAGACTACTCGAGCAAGGACTTGAGACAAGCCCTGCATTTTCCCATTATGCAGAGACTGGACAAATGATACAGCTAACTCTCTCAGGACCTGACAATTAACCCAAAAGTTTTCTTTTCAGGATTCCCTAAAGATGCCTTCAGCCCCCAGACAGCAGGAAGTAATTTTAAGAAAACAACACCCACATTCCCAAGGAGCTGGGTGTATGGTTTTTTGTCATTTAATGAGTTATGGATATTGTCATTGTTTATGATGGTTGGTTACAAATTGTTAATTGTTAATAGTCAAAAAAAAAAGCTAAACAAGGGAGATTAGATTCAGGGTTCTTATTTTAAAAATAGAAATAAAAAAATGATATAGATAGGAGGTAGATTATTGAATCTACTCTTAAAAAAATAGGATAAATGGGTAGATTATTGAATCACTCTAAAAAGAAAAAGAGAATATATGGATATGATAAGATAAAAAGGTAGATTATTGAATATACTTTTAAAAAGGAACTACTTGTTTTAAATATTTTACATTGGATTGGATTTTTGCATATTGTATATGAATTTTGTATTAGACTCACCAAAACAGCATAATGAAATTTTCTGTCTGAATTTGTCAAATGTTAATGGACTAGACATTGTTAATGTAATTCTTGACTGTATATATTGTATATACTTATTGGATATAGTTTTTTCTTATATTAGTTATAAGCTTCTTTCATTATTTTAGACAAAAAAGGGGAAATGTGGTGATATTGTGTCCCCCCCCCCACGATATTATGTACCCTAATAAACTTATCAGGGGTCAGAGAACAAAACAGCCACTAGACAGACATAGAGGCCAGAAAATGGTGGCACACACGCCTTTAATCCTATCACTTGGGAGCAGAGATCCTTCTGGATCTCTGAGTTCAAGGCCACATGGTAAACAGCCAGACATGGTGACCCACACCTTTAATGGCAGAAAGCAGAAAGGAATTTAAGGTGTGAGGACCAGGAACTAGAGGCTTTTAAGCCTTGAAGCTTTTAGCAACAGTTCAGCTGAAATCCATTCATATGAAGACTCAGAGGCTTCCAGTTTGAGGAAACAGGATCAACTGAGGGGTTGGTGAGGCGAGATTAGCTGTGGCTTGTTCTGCTTCTCTGATCTTTCAGCATTCACCCCAATACCTGGCTCCTGAGTATTTTTTTTTTTTTTTGTAGTCTAACATTTATTCTTTTTTAATTTAAAAAAAAAGGATTTTTTTCATTTTCTATACCAATCCCAGTTCCCCCTCCTTCCCCTTCTCTTGCCCGCCACCTCCCTTTTCCCACCCCTCATTCACTCCTAGAGAGGGTAAGGCCTCCCTTGTGGAGTCAACAAAGTCTGGCATTAGAATTATAACTCATTCATCCTAATTAAGATATAAAAGACTGCATATATCCCCATGTAAGATCCAGTCTTCAGTTACTTTTACTAAGCAATTCATGGACATGACACAAAATCTAAAACAGTTTAGTGTTTGCCCAGGTTACCCTTATTGTTAATGATTATTGAAATAAGTCAGCATGGTATGAAAAAGCTCTCTACTGAAATGTTTATATATTAGCCTCTAGTTATACATTTACTGTATATTTGTTTAATTATTATATTTTTATGTATACTTACAATACAATTTTTTCAAATTCTCTTTTGAGTGATGATGTCAAGCACCTCAACTCCAACAATGCTCTTCCTTTCACAAACCTAGAAATCATGCAATGGCCTACAATTCTGTGGTGTTCAACAGGACGGCCCAATAGTAAGCAATAACAAGGCGTGTAGTTAGTTCAGTTATCATCTGTTTTAAACAGGTTGTGGCAGGTTAGTATGTAAAAATATAATTCACATATTTAGAATGGCCATACCACCCCGAATGTGCCCAATCTTGTCTGAGGTTTTTATTAATAAGACCATTTAAGATTCATGTTACACACATGGCTGGGGGTTTAGATGTTCTGTTAATGCTAATTCCAGCTCCACCAATGTCAGTCCAATCCTGACTTGACTTTGTGCTCTTTTTGCTTTAATGGGTAGCCTAATGTCTTGAAGTTGTCAATCTATTTCTAATAAGACAAAATTACTATGAGCAATGACTCTAAAAGGAATAGTTTCAGTGATTCTGACAGGCTCCATGTAGCATTCTGTACCTATCATGGAAACCAGAAGTAAATCGCCTCATATTTCTGAATGTACAAAAGTTAAATTATATGACCAAAACCCCCACTCATTTCTCACTGTCTCATGCTAATTTGTTCAGGAATAGCTCCTCACAGGACTCTTCTTCCATGTCCTTTGGGTCCCAGCAAACAAGC
Source organism: Onychomys torridus (assembly GCF_903995425.1). Lineage (NCBI taxonomy): Eukaryota > Metazoa > Chordata > Mammalia > Rodentia > Cricetidae > Onychomys > Onychomys torridus. The sequence goes on from NC_050448.1 coordinate 107,916,659, forward strand.
CTTGGTAGGAGACAGCTTCTTTATAAATGGAGTAAAGAAACCTCCCTTTCCTCTAAAAATAGCTATTACAGCTGTACTGGATTATGACATTACTTAGATGAAAAATAAATAAACAATAAATGAATGAAAGCTTGATTATTTTGGTTAATTGAAACTGAAAGAGAAGAGCTAATATCAAGGTTTTCTCTGCCTTTCCTTGTATTGAATGGTAAACTGAAAACATTGAAATAACTAGAAATTCAGAGGATCTGTATTCTTAAAATGCTAGCCTTGCATCTGCAGTACTGGCATTCACTACCACCATCACCATAGCCAGGGGCCCAGCTCCAAGTGTGAATTCAGCAGGGTCTCCAGACCTGCTGAAGTAGAATAGTGTGCTGCAGCCAAGCCAGCTGGGCCTTACTAAGCCTCCAAGTGATTCTAAATCCTCTATACAGAACCAAAACAATATAGAACATGGGCTGCAAGAGGAAAAAAATGACTACTAGATGGGGTGTTTCTAGAAAATGGCAATAATGAAAAGACAGAGGAATGTCAAATAGATAATATGTAAAACTGTTATCTGTAAATATGGATCAAAGTTGATCTGCAAAAACAGGGCCTTATTGTCCTCGGTATTTTTAAAATTTTATCTATACCTTTCATGATAATTTAGAAAAGTCTTGGTAAAAGCTTAGTTTTTATGTTATCTGAACAAAAAGGATAGCTTTAAAAAAAAAAAAAACTCTAAAAAGTGCATATACTTTATGAAGTATTCTTTTAGGATCATTTTTGTATAAGGATATTTGAACTATATAAACAATATATATTATATATGATAAATTATTGTAAAATATTACAAAATTCTCTAAGTAAACTTTAATTTTTAATCAGTAAATTAAAATGCTCACCCTCCATTTAACTTAATGCCTCATGGTTTCTTTGAACTGCCTTAATAAACTTTTTTTGCATATTAAAAATTTATTGAATGAAATTATAGGCAAAAGTGAGCCTGGTGAGTCTTATTTTGGCTTGTGTTAACACGGGGAGCAATTGTTAAAGAAAATATTGGACTTTCTGTGTTTGCTTAGCAATTTCTCAGTCAAAGTAGATATTCTCTGAGAGCCATTTCAAAACATCTCTGTCCTTCCAACATGTCAAAGGGCCAGGATAATGTAGCCTCTGAAAACAGGAGACATTTGGAGAGCTGTAAACAGAACAGCTTCCTAAATACTCAGGTGACCTGAAGCCACAGACAGATCATCACACTGTTTGCCAAACAACAAGGGCCTCAAGAGACAGACATGGCTGGAAAATTTTGCGTGATTCCCCTCTGAATACAGTGAAATACAAGAGAGAGTCGTCGACGAGGACCCATTAAACTTTTACCACACTTTGTTCCCCCAAGAACCTGGTTATCTAAAAAAATGCAGCATGCAGTCTGGTCCATTCTACTTCGATGCTAGCCCAACGTCTAGAGGAAATACTGCTCCCTACCCCATTTTGCTGTGGCAGAATTTGATGAAATGTCCTATTTAAAGGTGACATGCTGGAGAAAGTTAATTCCCTCCAAACAACTTAAGAATTCTCTGAAATCCTGGCTTTGTAGTCCATGCTGTTGAATTTTACAGGGAAGAGGAACGTTGACTTCAGGAGGAAATCCAAAATAAAGAGATTTGGGAAATAGGACTTGCTTGAGTCTGCAGGGACATCAGGGGACTTTCCATTTGCCGAGAATGTACTTTCTTAAGTAGTCACATATGGTTTACATCTGTTAATCTCTTGAGCCCCTTATATCTTCAGTATTTCACTGCTTAGAGAATTTTCCATTGGTTTTAATTGCAGAAGAAAAACACTTCTCTGAAGTGACAACTTTTGAGTTGTGAGCCTTTATTAAGGGAGATAACTTTATGATTATCTCATATAACAGTAACATCTTTTCAATTAGTGCTACTTGTTTTGCGGCATTCATTTCTTCAATGAGTATACATTGTGTATCTACTAGGCTAGACAATCCATTCCTCTTCTGAGTTCTCTAGCTGATTTTCATTGCTTTTTTTTTTCTCAGTGTTGGATGTTTAATACAGTGATCTACCAGTAAGTAATATCCCTGGCTTTACTACATAGTAGATAGTCACTCTACGTGTTGATATTCCTGTAACTATCAGAAGGTTTCACAGAAATTTCTATTTTAAATATTACTGTTTACTTAAGTAATGTGGAGATAACATAAGATTAAGAGCTCCTTTTTCACAGAATGAAACAAGTGTTTCACTTATATACTTCTGAGTTTCCTCCTAAGGGAAAAATGTTGTTTGACTGGGAAGCCACTAAGTTCAGTTTTGTGTAACCCCCTTTAGAACACAGCAGCATCGTGACTATCATGATGTGGTTTGGAACTCTGGTTCAATGGCAACCATGCTCCTGGCAGTTCCTTTGCAGTATTTTTATTTTAGCATCATGATAGACAGGAGGCATAGCCATAGATTAAGATAGTATTCTCATCATAAATGATGACAACTGCTTTTTCTCTGTTCAGTGTCAGCTCAGCATCTTACCTGAAGGTTAGCTGTTCTGTACTCTGACTGTCAGAGTCTGCACAGTCTGGCTGAAACCATGGCTTGCTCTGGCTATCATCTGAAAAGCCAGTTAGGAAATCTGGATCCTGGACATGGACACTGGGGCCTTCTGATCCACAGGGAGGTATCAAATTCTATGTGGATCAAGACCTAAACCCATTCCCAGTGTAGTCAGGTTTCTCTGTTATTATGATGCTATAATGGATAGTAGCTGCCTTGGTGCTACGCACCTCAAGGCAGAAGTGTAGAATGGCCAGAGTGGTCCTAGGGGAGAAAACTTTTGAGGTCCTCCCAAATGCAGAATTCAAGGCTGCATCATCCCCACACTAGCTCTGCACAGCTGCTTGCAGCCTGCTTATCCTGCTCTGAACATTTCTTCATATATAAAGTCAGCTGCACTTGGATTTGTAGGGCCAGAGGGAAATTGAGAAGGGGACAGAAGGTGAGAGAGAGGAAAACAAGGGTTTTCATGTCCAGAGTTCTCCAGGGGCTGTCATCAGAACAAATGGGAGATTTCTTACAGTACAGTATACAGACAACTCTCTGTTTTTCAAGAGGAGAGAAATGATCCTGAACACACTGCATACTAACTTGAAGCATCTTGAAATTGGGCCTCTGATGGGCCAAAACCAGACAGAGATCAGTCTATCTCCTCCCAATCTTCACAGTTCCCTTCATCCTGGGAGCCTTTCCAGTCTCTGCTCTTCTCCCACTAACCCCCATTTCTCATTTCCTTCTAGACACTCAGTGTATCTGTGTATCTGCCTGGGCTTCTGTCTCTGCAGCCTTGTGGCTCTGTGGATCTTTCCCGTCTCATTTTCTATCTTTTGTCTCGGACCTCCTTTCAGTGTCTCTTGTTTCAACAATTGTGTGTTGTGTCCCCTGATATATTGTGCACCTTAATAAACTTATCTGGGGTCAGAGAACAGAACAGCCACTAGATAGACATAGAGGCCAGAAAATGGTGACACTCACACCTTTAATCCTAGCATTCTGGAGACAGAGATCCATCCAATGAATTCAAAGCCACACTAGAAACAGCCAGGCAAGGTGACCCACTCCTTTAATCCCAAGAAGTGATGGCAGGAAGTAGAAAGGTATGTGAGGTGTGAAAACCAGGAACTAGGGACTGGTTAAGCTTCTAGCAGCAGTTCAGCTGAGATCTATTCGGGTGAGAACACGGAGGCATCCAGTGTGAGGAAACAGGATCAGCTGAGGAACTGGCGAGGTGAGGAGGCTGTGGCTTGTTCTGCTTCTCTGATCTTGCAGCGTTCACCCCAGTATCTGGCTATGGGTTTGATCTTATTAAAAAGACCTTTGAAGATTCCTACTGTATGTGTGCATTTCTCCTGTCATTCCAGTTCTCTCCTCCAGCCCTGTCTTCAGCCCATGTTTGATCCAGTAGGAAACAAAGCAAACTTGACAAAGTTAATGTTTCTCAAAACTTACTAAACACCAAGACCAATTCTACATTCAAAAGTCACTATCTATACAAATGTATACTCAAAAGTAAAAGTTAATAGAAAAATTCCTAAGCTCAGCTGTGCCTTTGTGGTAGAGCATTTACACAGCTGGGTGGAAAAGATTGATATCATTATTAATTTGAAAAAAATCTGATATGGAAAGTACATTGGATTAAACACTGGAACATAGATTATGAGTAGATTTGTATATGAACTCAGCCACTATAACTTTACAGTCAGAAAAGACAAAAGGCAAACAAAATCCGTACACATACATAGTCATAAATTACAATAATTATAATGAACAAAAAGAAATCAATTCTAAGAATGAAAATTGTTGCACAAATGCTAAATTGGTGTATTAATAAAAATCTGGAGCCAGAAATAAGGGTGAAAGCTGAAAGATCAGAAAAGTAGAACAAGCCATAACCACCACCTCTTACCTCACCAGCTCTTCAGCCTGTAAGAACCAGAGTTCCTGCCTCCTCCCACCTTATATTCCTTCCTCTGCTCAGCCATATCACTTCCTGTCTCAGCCTTCCTAGTGCTGGGATTAAAGGTGTGTGATCCCAAGTGCTGGAATTAAAGGTGTGTACCACTACTTCCTGGCTCTGTTTCTTGTAGACTGGATTACTCTCATATAGCCCGGTATGGCCTTGAACTCACAGAAATCCAGAAGAATCTCTGCTTCTGCCTCCCAAGTGCTAGGATTAAAGGTATGTGCCACCATTGCCTGACCTCTATGGATAACTCTGTGGCTGGCTCTGTCCTCTGATCTTCAAATAAGCTTTATTCCTTAGATTACAAATATATCACCACAGAAAATAACTGAAGGAGCCCCATTTAAGGGTTGGTAAGAAGTGAGCGAGGGAATCACCATCTGATGGCTAAACTATGAAAGAGAGGTCAGAGGGCTTTTAGAAGAGAGAATGGCCTATGTAGGAACCAAAGGTTAGAACAAGTTTAAGCTTACACAGACATTAAGACTTTAGAATATCTTTGTGTCTGTTGATTTACTTGTATTCACGGGTTCAACCCTTGGTCCCTAATGGGTAGCACTGCTTCAGGACATCAAAGAGCCTTTGCAATGTGTGGCTAGCTAACAGAAGTGAGTCACTGGCATCCAGCCTTGAAGGTTTTATCTGCTTCTAGTGCCAGCCAAATGGTCTGCTTCCTGATCCACCAAGAGTTGAACAAGCCACACACAAGCTACTGCCCCTGTGCCTTCCCACCATGGCGCACTGGTATGGTGATATTTTATTTGTACTGAAATGTGATTTTATTTGTATGTTAATAAATAAAGTAGCCTGTGGGTCAGAGCTAATAGCAGGCCATAGCAGAAGCCAGGTGGTGGTGGTGCACACCTTTAATCCCAATCACATGACAGGCTGATCTCTGTGCGTTCAAGGATACAGCCAGCATGGAGACACATGCCTTTAAACTCAATACCAACCATAGAAGACCTGGAGGTCTGTACAGACAGGCAGTGACGAGGAGGTCATGTGGTTGGGTTTACAACCAATGAGAAGGCAGAACAGAAAGTCTATAAAAAAGACAGAGACACAGGAAGTAGGCCTCTTGCTGAGGGAAGGACAGGAGTGGCAGTGAAGGGTAAGGGTTTTGGCACTTAGCTATTGCTCTGACCTCTTGGGCTTTCATCTCTGCACTGGCTCTGTTTCTTATTTAACAAGACAGTTACAGCTATTGTTCCCTGAAATCATGAGCCAAATTATGTCCTTCCTCCCTCAACTAGCTCCTTCTGTCACCTATTCTACCAATGGCAATGCGTGTAACTGAAACATATGCAGATACATAACAAAGACGACATGATAAAGAATGAAACAATGCAAAACAAAAGAAAGCAGAGGCTATAAAATTGCCTACCTGGAAGAAATGCCAAGATCCCCAGTTTCACAGTGGAAAACAAAGAAATTAATTTACCTGAACATTATCTTCCAACTCTCAGGAGGGCTGGGATGAGAACCATCATGTTGACTTTCTACCTTACACTTTCCTCTTCAGCTTTGTGTCCCTATTTGAGAAGCAGTCCACAAATATTATTGTAGTACTAGAAATGTCACTGTTACTCTGTAAAGTGTGCCAGACTTCCAAATCTGAGACAGATATTGCTGTGTATTAGCAGTTTGATCCACTGTGAAATATTTTTGCTGTTTTTATTCAAGAACTAATAAAATTAAACAGGTGATACTATTTAAATAAAAAGTTTAATTTTGCCCAGATTAATAAATATTACATTTTACTTTTTAATAATAACATAGTATAAAAAAGAAAATGTACTTTACAACTTTTCTTATATGTTCTACCTACATTTAATTTAGGTTTTCAGATCCACCTTCACCTTGTTTATCTATATTCTTGGTAGTGGTACAGAAGAGCACAAGCTAGTGGCTAAGATCTGATTTGGATAAACCATAACACTAGGTTACCTTCTAGCTTTGGGTTAGGTTTCACAATTGAATAGGATGGAGGGGACATTGAACATTTATCCCCTCTGGCTTACCCCATGTAGCAGTCCCATAGGATAGCTGTACCCACTGGCTATAATCTCATTTTAGGTTTCTAATTCCACAGACTATGAGCTTCCTGCCTCCATTGCCCCTTGTGCCAATGGTCACTCTTTCTCATAATGAAAGGTGAATATAGCTAAGTCCTTTTAAACTACTAATTTCAGACTTCCACATCAGTATTTTGATTTCCTTATACTCTGGCCTCACCTTTGTGATAGTCTTGGTTTGGGTTTGGTGGTGATGTTGATAATTGTTTTCAATTCTGCTCAAGTTTTCTAACTTACACTTGCTACATATTGCTTATATAATTCCCAAATGCCGTGCCAAATAGTGAGCCGGACAGACCACTGTGATGAAAGGCAGATATATTAGAGAAATTCAAATTATAGTTTATTAAATATGTATCTCACATAAATATGGAAGCACGCAAGGAATGAGTGCTTATTTGTCAAACAAGTAACTTTGAATTCTTGTTTCATGTAAAATCACACACAAAAAAATATTAAACTTTTAGAGATGAGAATGAGTCTCTGGGGTTAGAGAAAGGGTAGTTCACAGAGCTCGTTAATACTGGTTCCTCTTGTATAACTTGTGCAATCAGTCACCCTCAGAGGCCAACTTTTGCACTCCATAGTAAAAAGGGCTGTAGGATATCGTCTGTCTTTGTAAGTTTATATCCTACTTTTATGCAAACTGAGGAAGGATCCTACATGTGATTGTCCCTAACTACCTTTTGTTTAAGGTCTTCATCTTTGGAGAAGCACAACCTGGCCTCCCACAGTGCTCACAAGTACACATGAAAGCCACACACAATCTTTCCTTCACATTTCAGTTGTATCTTAGATTCTGGAGAGGTTCCATGATGTATATGGTTTCAGTGCTACCTTTTCTGTTTGGCAGCTACATCTTCAATGGATCTGAGTCTTCAGCTGCACTCCAGATCCTCCCCATGACTGTTTCTCTAGAATAATATAGAAGGAAACTTGTCTTCTCCACACCTCATGATGAGTTATGTTCCACAACAGATATGAAGTTCACTCTTCCAATGCATGTGACTAAGATGTTACATAAACAAAAATTGCCAATACTGCTAGCAACACAAGAATCAAAGAGAATGGCAAGAACCAGATTCCCCTACCTGCAGCCTGAAGAGGGAAAGTAAAGTCCTCTGGTACCCTGATTATGGTCTCCAAAACAAGAACATTGCACATTTCTATTGTTCCCAACCATCCAGAATTGGGGTGGTGTGTTACAAGTCTTGGGACTCATGATCCAGCTCTTCCTTTTCCTCACTCTTTCTCATCTATTATTTTAATGCAGCTCTTCCCACACTCCACTCACCTACCTACCTCTGCCTCATCTCCTCAGCACCTGTCATCAATGAACACTTCATGGGACCTGTCTCTGGCAAGAGTTCTCAACCAGGGGTAGCTGTTTTTTCTCAAGGGACTTTTGGCACTGCAAGGAGACATTTTTGTTTGGGAGGCTGACGCTGGCATCTAGTATATAGGGCCATAAAACAGCAGAGCTTACCACAGAAAGAACTGCCCAACTAGAGCTGAGGTTTGAGGCTCTTCTCTAGCACATGCTGTAAATATGTGTTTGCTTCCAACCCATCCATTGAAAGGAGGAAATACGCTTGGCTGAGCAGGGATGAGAAATAATTCATTAGGCAGCATGAAAATATGTGTTCCATTTTGTTTTAATTCAAAGTGATCACTGAGCAATTCAGACCAAGTGAACTTGAGTTTCTCTGTTAGACACTGACACACAGTCCCTGTCAAGCAAAATCCCATTTTCACATCAATACGCATTTCAACTCTGCAACCCGGAACTAAGTTCTCAAACTTTTGGCACTAAGCTGCTTCCCTTTTGGTGTCCTGTCCTCTTTGTGCCATCGGCTTGGTTCTATTGAGCACAGACGCATGTTTAATTTTTGTATCCTGTCCCCTCTATTTTCCTGTCTCTCTTTACTCTTCCCCGTGACCTCTTCTACTAACGTTTGAAAACCCACAGACTTCAAAACACTAATCTGCCAAAATTCTAAAACATATTAAGGAAACCATAACTAACAGAAAACATGATGGTGACATTTCCCCTCTAATACCCTTGAGGCTGATCCTGAGCCGAGTGGATTTACTACATACTCGAGCATTTGGTTGTTTGGGTTACATAGCTAGCCTAAATATTTAGGTTAACATCTCCTTTACCAACCGGTGGTGCAGACCGCTTTGCCATACCACACACTCTGCTTTTCTTCCCGGTCAGATGTACCAGCTGTCCCAAATTCTATTTCACCAGAGATTTCTCAACAAATTCGAAATTTTTCTTCTTTTTGTCTCTTTAGAACTATTTTAATTGGACTTCCTTAAGTGAGGAAAGCTGAGAATGGATTTGCAGATAATCACTTGAATTCTGTCACAAATGAGCAAGATGAGGTTTTGCAAGTGTTATTGCTGAAAGGGAGAAAGTAAATATATATAATATTATATATTATACATAATTATATATTGTATATATAATATGAACATATTAAATAGTTACATATTTATTATATATATATCCAGTTATTTATGTTACTTTGTTAATTGTTCTTTACATAATTTTGGAAAATTTGATTTATTGCTCTGTAAAATGATTTATATCAAGTTCAAGTGGGATGTGATCTAAGTACCAAAAATACATTGTATCCGACTGTTCATTATAATTAGAGTGTGAGTGCCTCCCACGCAGATTCGTACAATCCATCCTCTCACTTGCTAAGGCTGAAGCATGAAATGAAAGGGTTAATACAGTGACATTTTACTTGTATTGAAATGTGATTTTATTTGTATGTCAATAAAGTTGCCTTGAGGTCAGAGCAAGCCAGAGCAGAAGCCGAGCAGTAGTGGGGCACGCCTTTAATCCCAGCACTTGGGAGGCTGAGCTAGGCGGATCTCTGTGTGTTCAAGGACACAGCCAGCATGGCAGACACACGCCTTTAATCTCAATACCAACCACAGAAGACCTGGAGGTCTGTACAGACAGGCAGTGACGAGGAGGTCATGTGGCTGGGTTTACAACCAATGAGGGAGGAGAACAGAAAGTCTTTAAATAGACAGGACGCACAGAAGTAGGTCTCTTGCGGAGAGGAGGAACCGCAGAAGCAGTGAAGGGTAAGGTTTTCCGCTCTTGCTCTGACCTCGTGGTTTTTAACTCTGTAATCGGTTCTGTGTTTCTTATTTAACAAGCCGGATACATGTACAGATTAATGTGAGTTAACCATCTCACCCCACGAGTCCAAACATGGGGACTGGAAATCATCATGGAATACAGTGAGAGCGTGGAAAATGGAGCATGCTACCTCACCTTGCCATGAAGTCTGAAATCCCACTGTTGAGATGTCTGATTAGCATCCACTGTCCCGGCTCTTGGGGAAGACTGCTTTCCTTTTCTGTCACATCATCACATTGTCAAATGCCAAAATGAACGCTCTAGGAAACACAAAAGGGAAATCTGTTTCTTTTCGGAGAAAAATATTAAATGGTGTGGGTGAGGACTTGAGTTGAGACATTTTTGAAATAAAGATGACATATGTGGAAGCCAGAAATGCCACCATCAGTCCTAGTGATGCTACTTCAAGTCACGGGAGTGGATGCACTACTGCAGTAGACACTGGGACTTCCAGTATGAAGGCGCAAGCTCAGTTGAAACAGCACCAAATTATAGTGACATTTTATTTGTACTGAAATGTGATTTTATTTGTATGTTAATAAAGTTGCCTTGGGGTCAGAGCAAACCAGAGCAGAAGCTGAGCAGTAGTGGGGCACGCCTTTAATCCCAGCACTTGGGAGGCAGAGCTAGGAGGATCTCTGTGTGTTCAAGAATACAGCCAGCATGGCAGACACATGCCTTTAATCTCAATAGCAACCATAGGAGACCTGGAGGCAGTGATGAGGAGGTCATGTGGTTGGGTTTACAACCAATGAGAAGGCAGAACAGAAAGTCTATGTAAAAGACAGGAGGGTTGGGGATTTAGCTCAGTGGTAGAGTGCTTGCCTAGCAAGCACAGGGCCCTGGGTTCGATCCTCAGCTCAAAAAAAAAAAAAAAAAAAAAAAAGACAGGACACAGGAAGTAGCTCTCTGGAGGAGAGGAAAGACAGAACAGCAGTGAAGGGTAAGGTTTTCAGCAATTGGTTCTGTGTTTCTTATTTAACAAGACAGTTACATCTACACCAATTGTTTACAGCTGTGGCTCAAACATATCACACAGGAAAAAAAAAAGGAACAGCAAAGTGTCTTCATTCTGTGAATTTAAATAGCACATTTTTGGGTGGAAACACATAGGCACTAATGACTAAAGACAACTATCATTTTAGGTACAAATAATTGAGAATATAAAAGCATCCAATTATTTGAAAGAACATTTTAAATACATGATAAAAAATGCTGGTACTAAATGATTTAAAGCAAATTATTAATTAAGCTGAAGATCATACACCTTGACTTTGTTTGGGTTAATACATGAAACTCTGGCAAGGTCCTTTCCACTGGACACTCCTGCATCCTCAGTGCCTCCTGGGCTTGGGCTTTCATCTTCTTGTCCAGGCAGCAACTCCCTCTCCTCTCTCCCATTGTTCCTCAGCATTTCCAGGAGTCTTGCCTTTTCTTTACCAGCCTTTGCCTCTTTCCTTTAGTCACCTGAAGCTCTGCAAGGCCTTTCATCTTGGAGGTCCCTTTGAGCTGGGTCCTAGTGCTGGAATCAAAGGCATGAGCCTCCCAAGTGCTGGGATTAAAGATGTGAGCCACTGCTGCCTGGCCTCTAATGGTTAACTAGTGGCTAACTCTGCCCTCTGATCTCCAGGCAAGCTTTGTCAGAACACAAACAAAATATCACACAAGACCCCCTAGATGACTGCCTCACATGGGCTCCTGAAGCCTTCCATTGATTAATCTAACGTTTTTGTGGGTGCCTGCTCACAAGATTGAGTTAACATTTTAGTCAGGGTTAGGCTTTGTGTGCTCAAGAAAGTCAGATACCTCAGGCATGAAAATTAAGTCTTCTTATTAAAAGATGCTGAGACGTGTCTGTGTGCCTGTTGTTCACCTCCTCATGGCCTCATCAGGTTCCCAGGACCCAGTAGGTCACACCAGCAAGTAGTCTAATGAATCCAAGATAATTTAAATGTTTATAACCTGCACTACAAATGATTAGTCTTTATGTGTGCTTAAACTTCTATCTGTAGAGAATTGAAATAAATACATTAATGATGCACATGACCCCTGGTGATACTGGAGAAATGGCTTCAAGATACATCATTAGATGTTGCCATTGACAACACCCCATTAAGTTTTCACTAGCATTATCAAATCACCAAATGAAGAAATGTCACTGTCCTTTTCCCTGACTGTGGGTGACCACTGTGTGGTAAAATCCAAATCCCTGGAGTCATCCCCATGAATGAATAGCTTCCAAAAACCCTTTGGCCTTTTAAATTCTAGGAAATGGACCTCCGTGATAATTTCCAGATCTTTAAACAGCCTCAGAATAAAAATGATTCCATTTATTTTCTTTGTTAATCTAATCATGCTTGGCTGAGTTGCTTGATTTACTGGTACAGCATTGATTAGTTTAGCTTACAGAGAAAGAGTATTTATAGATGGCCATTAGAGCTCCTAAGTTGGTTAAACAGAAGGCATAGTAAAATCCTGCAAATGTCCTATCTCCCTCTGGGCTTCGGGTTCATGATATAATTTGCTACACTATGTCAGCAAGAGAATGTTTATCTAGAAAGGTCCTTTTAATCCAACTTCCTTTTTTTAAACTTTCCTCCTTTTTCTCCTTTGTTTTTCTAAAATTTCACTTCATTTAATGCTGAAATTTGACTTTGGTGTAGTATACAAATCCTGGTTGCTTATCTCAAAGCTTTTGTTATATTTTTAGCAATAGAATGTGCTTCTTTTACTAGTGGGAAAGAAGACATTCATATTATTGCAATATAGATATATGGAGTCTACTTTACAAAAATACAGGGGAACAATTCAGCTATCCATAGACCCATGATTGATCCTAAAGTTTTGACATGCCTCAGGATTAGAGTGGTGGTGTAACTCACAGCACCATTGTATTTCTCACATATTGCATTATTTGTGATATCCTTAACTCCAGTTAATAACTTATTGTCTTCTGAGATAATACTTTGAAGATTACAAACATTCAGTTAAGTGGATAACTAGAAAACAAACACATTCTATCTAATGTGTTTTGCATAGAAAAATAACACAACCTGGGAGTGGTCTGTGGCTTGTGCGAGATGTTCACAAGAAGAAAATGTGGTCCATTCTGGAAGTAAATGCCAAAGAGGATGAGCTAGACTATGTTACATTGATTATGTACATTGTCATTCCTGAGTACCAGACATGTAGAGATGCAGAGTACTCAAGAAACAATTTCAAAGGACCAGGCTGGGCTGTTGCATGCAGTTACTGAAGTTCAACAAACAGCTTGGCTCCTGTGATCTTATTCTGTTTGCTCTTTACAGCACAGGGATCCCTGGAGTCCTGAGCTGTGGTGAGGACAGCAACAGCAGTCACTTCTGCTTTTCATTCAGCTCTTCCTGATCTGGAAAAGAATGTCTCCATTGCTTTGTTTTATTCATTGGTAATTTTTTTGCTCGTTTATTCATTAATTTATTGGGAAAAAATTCTTGTTATGCAGCCATGCTGATACTGAACTGACATTTCTCCTACCCTAGTCTCCCAGTGATAAAATTACAGGAATATACAACAATGTGTAGCTGATATATTGACTGCTTTTAATCAGTTCATTGTGAGTATTCTTTTAGTTTATAATTGTTGTATTGAATTCTTCACTTAAAAATGGCATCCAGGGCCAGCAAAGTAGCTTAGCAGGTGAAGATGCTTGCCTGCAAGCTTGGCAACCTGAGTTCAATCCCAACAACCAATGCAAAGGTAGAAGAGAGAATACACACACACACACACACACACACACACACACACACACACACACAGTGACATGGACAACCACACAAAATAATAAGTTGAAATTTGTTTTGAAGAAAAATCCAATTAAGAAAATGATTACATAAACTTACTTGAGAGGAGTTTCAAGGTTAAAGTTGTTTTCTAAAATATGGTGACAAGAGTCATAACTTCCTAAAAAATATATTTGAAAATAGCTTAAATAATTACAGTACAAAATTGTAGTATTTGGCTATGTGTCATACTTTGTTTGTGGTATTAGGGAATTTAACAAAATTGCCAAAAATCTTTGTCCAAGTAGATCTTACATACTACATGTCTAGAGTTCAGGTCAACAAATGAAACACATTATAATATATGTAAATAAGATGATATTAAAAGCATGATAAAGAAACCAGGCATAGTGACACATGCATTTAATCCCAAAACTTTGGAGACAGAGGCAACACTCTGTGAATTTGAGGCCAGCTTGGTTTAGACAGAGTTCCAGTTCAGCCAGCATGACAGAGTGAAACCCTGTTTCCAAAAGAAAAAGACCACAATCGGGCAAGCAAGTTTAGAAAACGGTATAATTTTAAGTAGAACAAAGTGCAACTCCATGGGAAGCTCATGTTTCAGTAAACACTTGAAAAATGGAGTTTACACGGTTATATGTGGGATTCAGGTAGAGGGATCAGCCTGTGCAAAAGTCCAAATCATGGGGCTGAAGAGATGGCTCCGGGGTTAAGAATACTGGCTGCTCTTGCAGAGGATCCAGAATCAGTTCCCTGCACCCACACGGTGGTTCATTTACAACCAACCATCCATAGCTCTAGTTCCAAGGGATTCAACGCCTTCCTCTAGGCTCCACAGGTATCAGACACACATGCAGGTAAAACACTGATACACGTAAAATAAAAATAAATAAAAAGTCTAAGTCAGGAGCTTACTTACAGTGCTAAGGAAATTTAAAAAAAGTGATAGAATGAAAGAGAAAGGTAACTAAAGTGGTCAGAAACCAGCAGAGGATTCCTAGATCACACAGAACCACAGGACCCTGTACCACATCATTTATATGAAATATAAAAGGGCATTATATTACCTCCAGGTCATTATAAGGTGATGTGTTTTATAGCTTATTTAAAGTGAAATCATTGAAGAATTTTGGTTGGAGAAGTCACATGATATAGCCTGCTTTTACAAAGGATTGAGGTGCTTAAAAAATAAGCATGGAAAAATCTGAAAACAAGGAATTTATTTGAGAGGTTGTCAGCTGGTGCAGTGGGGAGCAGGTGACTAAGGCCAAGGTTATTTTATCAAAGTAATTTTTAAAATGGTCATAGTCTGAATGTATTTGGAAGGCAAAAACAACAGGATTTCCTAATTGCTTGATTGTTGGGTATGAAATGAATAAGGCTGGGATGGAAGCCAGTTGGTAAGGAAATAACTGTAGTTGAATAATGAGCACACTGATTTTGTGAATGTCTCTTGGTAGCTAAAAGCTAAGTATTAGATTTTATGTATGAATCTGGAATTCCAGAGCCAAGTGAGGATTGTAAAAACACACACAAGTGGCTCATTGTCATAGAGAGCCTTTCTAGTTATGAAACTGGACCACATCAGGTGAGATCAGAGATTAACCTCAAATGCCACTCCAACATAAAAAAATCACTTACATACAAGTAACTTTATATGGACAAAACAGGTTATATTTGTATACATATGAATACACACAAAAAAGATAATTAAAAATGAGGCTATGAATTTGAGAATAAGGGCAATGTAGAAAGGTTTGGAGAAAAAAAGGGAGAGGGGAATTATATAATTATATTTTAACTTCAAAAAACTTTTTAAAAGGAAACAAAAGAAGGAATCAGCTGACAAAGAAGTCTGAATAGAAAAGATTAGTTATGTAGGAGGAAAGCTAACATTTGGGATTTAAAGTAAAGAAAATATATCAAGAAAGAAGGATGCCCAACAAAGTTTAGAAAGAAGATAAGAACTGACTAATAGAATTATCACCATGAAGATTATGTTGGGATTCCTTAGAGAAAACCAAAAGATGTACAAGGATGTACATGTTTAAACCATGTGTGAATTAGCACTTAAGTGATCAAGTCCCCTAGAAGATTAAATTATTTACACTAACAACTATATATTGTAAATATATAAATATATACCTATACAGGGGGAATATTAACCTCTACTTTTCCCTGGAGGTGCATCTTCTCCAATATGACCACACTTCCTAAGCCTTCCCAAGAGGTTCCACCAACTAGGGGCTAAGTATTCATACCTGATGCTTCAAAAACAGGTTACAGTCAGGACTTAAAAACTGACTTCTAAGGTAGGAGGCAGTTTTGTAGATTCAAATCTTCAACCTGTGGGATCTCACATTATCTCTAAGTAGAGACTGTCAAAGTTGAATTCAGGGACACCCACCTGGTGACCTCTAGAAAATCAGCGGCGGCGGGGGGGGGGGGGGGGGGTGTACTTGCTATGCAGGAAAATTCCTCTTCATCTGGTTTCAAAAGTGTTGAGAGACTGAAAATGCAAAGACTAAGAAAAAAACTTGGTTTCCCTACATACTTATACCCTTATTGCAGAAAAATAACCATGCTCCTTTTTTGCAAAAGGAAGCAAAAAAAAAGACCGTAATTGGGTTTTACAATTGTATGTACTATTTTAGTCTGGTTACAGGACACTTTCAAAATCAGATTTTATTTTATTTCTTTAATAAATTCTTTCTCTTGAAACTTACAATTAAAATTAATAAGAGAAATATAACCTCAAATGAGAGCTTATATACTGCATTCCTTACAACAGCTGGTTCTATTTCATTTTAAATTAAGCAAACTTTATGGAGAGTTTGTAGTTGACCTCTCAAAACTGCAATAGTATTAGTCCTGGAGCATATGTTTCTGATTTTGTGTATCTGAGATAACATTTCTTGTATTATTCAAAAGTAAGACTGAGTTCTGTCTGAAGGGAAGAAAATCTAGGTATTATTTAGATATCATTTAAATAAGTACAGATATTACCCTTTGTAGGTATGGAAAAATACAGGCTTTATTTCCTCTGCTTAATCCCCTATTCCTAGAGAAGCTATCCTGAAAAATAAAAACAAATCCTGTAACTCTAGCATCTGAAATAGACTGTGGGAACAGAGAAAAAAATTAATATTTGTAAACAGCCATTCAAATCTTCATTTCTATTCATAGTGAAATTTGGGGGTTATGTGTAGTAACTTTCTTCTTCTCTGATGCTTAAAAAAAAACTCATGGGCATTTATTATTGAATCATTTCAACATTTTTAAGAGACAGACAGGAAATTCATATTGGTCAAGACATAAATGAAAGCAAAGACATGCTTTATTACGTACCGTGGAAAAAGAAATCTAATGAATTACTTCACTGAAACAGTTAATTGGGTATTCTTCCTCTTGAGAACCAAACAGGAGGAAATTGGCTTAATATGTCTTTACAGCCAGGGGATTTAAGACAGCAGTGTAAAAGCTTCCTCTAAGGGTGAGAGCGAAGATGAGATTTGCATCCCAACAATGGACCTTGAGATGGCAACCAGTATGTGCAATGTGAGGGGATGTGAAACACCTCTGCCTTCCCAGAGACATTCTCCCAGATAAGTCCCTAGTCTCGGGCAGTGTTTGTCCTGTGCCTGCCACTTTATCCAAGGCAGGCACCAGAGTTCCATGATAATACCAGCATCTTGTGAATCACTCTTCTTGGAGGAGATGATAAATAAAGACAAATTTCAGATGTGATTTTTTTAACCTGGTTTATAGCAGGCAGAAAATAATTAATTCTCTTCAAACTCATGGAATTATGTATCGGTAAAAATAAAAATAAAATTAGTCTGAGGGTGAATGTGGGCAATGGAGTAATCTTATGAAGAGTCCTCTCTTAAGAATATTGTCACTACTGACCAAAGGGGTTTAAAAAAACTTAATCAATTCCAGTGTACCTCACAGTGCAGTTGGAGATCTATTCTCCAGTCCCCCACCAAGCCCTGTTAGTCCAACAACCAGCTTATAAAATAAACATACAGACATTCATATTATTTAAACTGCTTGGCCATTAGATCAGGCCTACCACTGTCTAACTCTTACTCTTATATTTAGCCCATTTCTGTTAGTCTATACTTTGCCACATGGCTTGTGGCTTACCAGTGTCTTTACATGTTGCTTCTCATGGCAGCAGCTGGCAGTGTCTCCTCCCAGTCTTCCTGTTCCCAGCCTTCTCCTCTTCCTTGTCCTGCCTACCCTATCCTTCCTACCTGGCTACTAGCCAATCAGCACTTTATTTATACAGAGTGATATACACAGCACTTCCCCTTTTCTTTTTTGTTAAAAAAGGAGGGTTAACTTTTACATAGTAAAATTACAGATAACAAAACAATTATCAAGCAAGAATTATAGTTACAATATTAAAGAAGATATCCTATCTATCTTATATTTGTGAGTCTAAAGTCTTATATCTAACTTATCTTGTATCATAAATGAGGAAATTATAACTATCTAGTCTTCAACCACATCAAAGACCTCAGAAGGATATAATATTACCTGAGAACCAGTAGGAGGATGCAAGCAACTTTTGGGAGTCTTGCAAAAGTAGACAGAGACAGCTGGCTGCCTGGACAGTCACCTAATGTTCCTTTGTAAAGTTGGGGCATTTGTCTTCAGCCCACAGGGCTAGAGTATCTTGGTCACTTCTCTCAGTGTCCTGTAGAATGTCTGGCAGTTTCCTCTGTGAAGGAGGAACCTGAAGGACCATTTTGTCAAGCAAAGTTTAGTGGTCACCTTTCTATGGGTCCTGCACGTCCAGTCAATCAAGCAGTCCAGGCAAGAACAGTTTCTTGCCCAAATGGCTATTTTTACCAAGGTGAAGATAAACTCCATATGAAGTGTCTTTAATGCCCATCCTCCTCTCTGAAGTAAATTGGTGCTTCCAGGAGCAGACATGTCTCACTGTTCAGAAAGTCTAAATTTTAAAAATATTTTAAATGCTATATTCTGTAGACCTTTGAAGTGTTTGAAGATTACCTGTCTATCTGAAATATTTCTGTGTATACCTAGAAGACTTAACTAACATGGCTATGAGTATGATTATCATAGATGACCAGTTATTAATCTATTTTTAATTATTCATTACAATTTTAAATGAGCTGTACACACATAATACCTTAAACAAGAGTAGAAATGTACACACAGTATAACAAAATTAACTTTAAGTTTGTATCAATAGACTAAAATCTATACCAATGTAAAACATTTTAAATGAGTTGTTGCTCTTTAGAAGTAAGTTCATTAATCTACCCTTTCATCATATCATATCTATATCATATCCCCTTTTTATCTTTAGAAAGAGATTGCATTTATAATCAACCTGTTTTAAATAAAATAGTGGTTTTTCTCTGTCCCACACAAGAAGGCTCTTCTGCTTTGAGACACAAGAATCTCTTAACCTTTTCTTTTAACAGTGTGCTTGGGTTTAGAGAAGGAGTGAGCCAATTCCATCTCCAAAGCCAGCTGGGAATTTTGGTGTAGTTTTTCTTACTATTTCCTGCTGGAGGGGGGCGCTGTATCTAATGGGGACCTAAAGAAAATTTTAGGATTATGGAGTAGTCCATGAGGGTAAACCTCTGAGCCAGTTGCCTTGAAACCATTCTGGATGTAGATCATCTGGGCCATTGTGTCATTGGAGACCTTTCAGGTGGTCTTGGCTGATCAAACCTGATGTATCTTAATCTGGAACAAATCCATAGCCTCTGGCTTTCCATGGAAACAAAAGCAGAGACTCTTTTCCAAAGCAACATATCCTTATATCCAAATTTTAAAGTCAAGGTACCTTTAAAATTTACATATTTGTTTAACTCAACAGCTTTTATGATCAAATCTTTTTCTGCAGTTAAAAATCCCAAAGACAAGACAAACCAGATTCTCTGTGTAATATCCATCTTTGTAAGACTGAAACACCACTGTGGCTGCTGGCTCCACCCACCTCAGCTTCCCAACATGGTGGTGGTACAGTTACCGCCAGCTCTTTGAGATCTTTGGCAGCAGTTAACTCTACAGCTCACATGGTTGAGCCTGTTTGATAATGAGTATTCAGAGACAGGTAATGCTTGGAGGGTGGTTGTCAACCTAAGACTGAGCACTTGTGTGGCCTGGGCAAGTGTCTCCATGATGGGTAAGGCAACCTGCTGACATCCCATGCAACCTAAGTCAGAAGCTCATTTTTTAGTAAAAAGGGGGGACCTGTAGGGTCCTGGATCTCCCAAGTTGGGTAACTGCCGCCCTGCTTGCCTGACCTCAATCTTGATGTCCTCCGTATGCTGATTCCCTGCTGGTCTCCACCCTCCTGAATGCTTAAGGGAAGTTCCTTTTTTGTGTTTCCTGCATTTGGTATAAACAGCTTAGATGCAAGAATGTAGAACATTCAGTAGCGAACTTCTGCCCTCCAGGGTTCCTCCATTGTGCTGTAAGCCTGTATTTAAGGTTCCCTCCCTTCTTCAATAAATGGCATTCAGCATCCCCTGGCACGAATGACCTGCTGTCTTTTGTCTCTGTTTTTCAATCCACAGCCCCTCACTCGGACATGGTAAACCAGTGGTGGTAGCGCGGATGCTACCGCAACATCATGGAACTAAAATAAAGGTTTAACATATTAATTCTTTACCGCATTTGGGGAGTAGCTATATTTACAAGATCACAGATTTACCTGCCACTGTGATTAATCTATAATTTCTTTTTCTTCTTCTTCTTCTTCTTCTTCTTATTATTATTATTATTATTATTATTATTATGTGTTTTAATTTTATACATCAGACATGGGTTCCCCTGTCCTCCCCCCTCCCGCACCCACCCCCTCCCCTCCATTCCCATGTCCTCCAGGACCAAGACACCCCTGGGGATTCATTTAAACCTGGTGGATTCAGTACAGGCAGGTTCTGTCCCCTCCTTCCAGGCTGAGCATGTATCCCTGTGTAAGCCCAAGGTTCCAAACAGCCAGCTCATGCACCAAGGATAGGTCCCAGTCCCATAGCCTGGGTGCCTCCCAAACAAATCAAGCTATTCAACTGTCTCACTTATCCAGAGGGCCTGATCTAGCTGGGGGCTCCACAGCCATTGGTTATTAATTCATGTGCTTCCATTCATTTGGCTATTTGTCCCTGTGCTTTTTGCAATCATGGATTCAACAATTCATGCTCTTGCAGTCCCTCCTCCTTCTCGACAGTTGGACACCTGGAGCTCCACCTGGGGCCTGGCCGAGGATCTCTGATTCCACTTCCATCAGTTATTGGATGAGAGTTCCAAGACGACTGTTAGGGTGTTTAGTCATCTGATCACCAGACTAGGTCAGATCAGGCTTTCTCTTGACCATTGCCAGCAGTCTACAGAGGATGTATCATTGTAGATTTCTGGGGACCTCTCCAGCACTCTGCCTATTCCTGTTCTCATGTGGTCTTCATTTATCATGGTCTGTTATTCCTCGTTCTCCCTTTCTGTTCTTGATCCAGCTGGGATCTCCTGCTCCCCTAAGCTTTCTTTCCCACCAATCTTGCCCTTCATTACTCCCACTGTCATCCAGGTTGTTCATGTAGATCTCATCCATTTCTCTGTCATTGGGTGATCCCTGGGTCTTTCCTAGGGTCCCGTTTTCTAGGTAGCCTCCCTGGAGTTGTGTAGCAGTCTAGTCATCTTTGTTTTACATCTAGTATCCTCCTACGAGTGAGTACATACCATGTTTGTTCTTCTGAATCTGGGTTACCTCACTCAGGATGATTTTTTTCTAGATCCATCCATTTGCCTGTAAACCTCATGATGTCATTGTTTTTCTCTGCTGAGTAGTACTCCATTGTGTATATGTGCCATATTTTCTTTATCCATTCTTCAGTTGAAGGGCATCTAGGTTGTTTCCAGGTTCTGGCTATTACAAACAATGCTGATATGAACATAGCTGAGCAAATGCCTTTGTGGTATGATTGAGCATTCCTTAAAATATGCTGTGTATTGTGGCTTGAATATAAAATGTTCCCCACAGGCTTCCATCCAAATATTCAGTTTCTAGCTTGTGGCATTATAGAAGATCTTTGGATCCCTCAGGAGTTAGTGCTAATATGGAAGTAGGTCATTAGGGAGCAGACTTTGAAGGTTATAGCTGCCTCTGGTTCCACTAAGATGAGAGATCTCTGTCTTATGATGCTACTGCTACAGAAGGAGACACTTCCACCACCACAGCTTCCTTGCTATGATGGACTGAAATCCCTCAGACACCATAAGACAAAATAAACCCTCCTTCCCTTAAGGTATCTATGTCAGGTGCTTTAGTAAACAACAATTTCAACATATATGATAATTTGCCCAAATGGCTCAGAGTGCTAGATCATCAAACAGGATCTCATTAATTTAATGCAGTCTGACTACATAGTATATCATGATTTCTGGTTAATTTTAATCCAGGATCTTGTGTATGCTAGGCAAGTGCTATGCCACTGAGCCACATCCCTGGCCCTCTTGCTGCTTTACTTCGCTGTGGGGTCACCTTACTTTTCTAGCCAGCCCCTGCCTGAAATTGCAATCACCCTGCCTCAACCTCCTGAGTAGCTGGAATTACAAGCCTGTGCCACGAGGCCAGGCATTTTCTCCTCTTTGTTGTAGAGATATTCAAACAACTGGATTCAGAATCCAGAGGGAAAGATATTGATGCAGCTGCTATTAGCAATTTTTCAAAGGAACATTGCAGAACATAGGAAGTTTTGCAGTCAGGTTTTCAATAGTAATAACTCCACATTTTGACACAAAAAGGATCCAAATATTAATTAAAAGTTCTTCCAGGTATGTTATCTCGCTTTTATTTTCTACCCACTAAAATTTGTAGTTTGAAGTTTTAGAAGATAAAATTATCAGTGTATACGGAACTTTTAATCATATATTAGCTCTTTGATTCAATTATTATTGCAAAGGATATAAAACCATACCTCTTGCTTGCATAATTATTCAACATATATTCCACTACAATCAGAAATCCCAAACAATATAAACACCATTATTTTAATATACCACTTACTGTTGAAATGGAATATTTATTTCAAAGAATTTAACAAAGTGCTTGCAATATATCATATTCTTTAAAAATTAGTAGCCAGGCAGGTGCATGCATTTAATCCCAGCACTTGGGAGGCAGAGCCAGGCAGATCTCTGTGAGTTCGAGGCCAGCCTGGGCTACCAAGTGAGTTCCAGGAAAGGCACAAAGCTACACAGAAAAACCCTGTCTCGAAAAAAAAAAAAAAAAAAAAAAAAGTTACATTTTATTTATTTAATATGTCTATAAACATTGACTTCTCCTATAGTTAGTTCTTGATAAAAGATATAGGCTACTCCCTTTCTGAGAAGATTGTTTCTGGCTAACATTTAAGGAGACATGTCCAAAGCTTAATATTTAACATCTACAAAGAATAGAAAATATCAATATTTGTCTTTTGTGGTCTGGGTTACCTCGTTCAGGATGATTATTTCTATTTCTACTCATTTATCTACAAATCCCATAATTTTACTTTTCTGGACAGCTGAATAATATCACATTGTGTAAATGTATCACCTTTATATCATGCATGCATCCACGAATGAACATCTAGACTGTTTCTAGTGTACTTTTGTATAGTTTTGTTTTGATTTTTTGAAGTTTGTTTTGATTTTCATTTTGGGGCTATTTTTGTCTTCATTTGGATAGAGAGAAAAAAAGAACATGAAGTTGGGTGGGTAAGGAGTTGAGAAGGATCTGTGAGAACTTGGGGAAGGGAAAAGACTTATGAAAATATATTCTGTGAATTTTTTTCAATTAAAAGTTATTTTATTTTTGGTTTTAGATAGGGTTTCTCTGTGTACCTTGACTGTCTGGGAACTCACCCTGTAGACTAGGCTGGCTTCAAACTCACAGAGATCTGTGGGAGTCCAGCTCCCACCTTTTGAAGTGTTCTTAGGAGGAGGAGAGCGGGATAAGAAAATATTAGGTAGAGAGACCTAGACAATGAGAAGAAAGACAGAAACACAGAAAAGCTTTGGGAGGGCCTGAATCACTACCCAGTTGCCCCTTCCATTTATTCAAAAGGGCTTTTTATAAGAATGCCAAGGGGCAGAGCAAAAAACTTCCCCCTTGCAAGATCAAAGCAGGCCAAACAGCCAAGTGTAGACCCTTCCAAACATCTAATAGTCATGCCTGTGGTCAAATCAACCCCTTATGCAGCCCTGCTGGGTAAAGCAAGCTCAGATTCTCTGATCTTGACTAAGTTCTCACTAGGAAACCTCTGTAGGCTCCCACAGAGATCTACCTACCTCTGCCTCCGGAGTGCTGGGATTAAAGGTGTGTGCCACCACCAGCAAAAATTAACTAATTTTTTTAATAAAAGATTACATTTGAGGGATGGAGAGATAGCTCGATGGTTAATAGTACTTGTTGCTCCAGAAAAGAAGATGGGTTCAGTTCCTAGCATTCTCAAGATGGCTAAAGCCATCTGTAATGCGGTTTCTGGGGATCTAACGCCCTCTAGTGGTCTCCACAAGCATGTATACATATGGTGCACAGACATACAAGTAGGCAAAACACTCATACATATAAAATCAATAAATAAATCCTTTTAAAAATATAACATTTGATTGAAAATGGTATTCCAAATCAGTCTCTGCTGGCCTAAGTGAATGATGCGTATGGTTTCATATGATTTGTGCATAAGTCAAGATATTTACTTTTATGTCAAACCTTGGATCCATTTCTTGCACATGACATAACATTGTGACTTACAGGGAATGTAATCTTGATGGCAAATGCTGAAAATGCTTTTCTGTATTGAATTATGTTTAAACGCACTCAGTT
Source organism: Onychomys torridus (assembly GCF_903995425.1). NCBI lineage: Eukaryota > Metazoa > Chordata > Mammalia > Rodentia > Cricetidae > Onychomys > Onychomys torridus. The sequence continues at coordinate 107,941,058 of NC_050448.1, forward strand.
CTCTGCTTTTCCCAGGTCTTCTCTCCTGAAGAAGGAATACCACAAGAGTATATGAGAAAATTATGATTTAGCCAGAAATTAGATCTACATGTTTGGGTTTATATATTCAAAAGTATTTGTGGTCTAATCTGGTACTAAATATTCCAATTTGCTACTAGGGATAACTAGAATCATCCCAACATTAATTTTGCTCTAATTATCCTTCCAAGTCAAAAATATCCAAGCTTAACTACTGAGCAGTTTCCAGTTCTGAAGACAAAGTCAAACTCCTTAGCCTGGTCTGTGTGACACATCACACCCAGCTCCCACAAGCATTTCCTTCCTTTACCTCTCCCTCACATTGGCAGCCTGAATTTCTGGCTCCTTTTGCATCCCCAGTCCTGCTGTTTTGGACATCTTTGTCTTTAAGCATGCTATGCTTCAACCAAGAAAGTAGTCAATGCTCTGATCAACATGAAAGGCCAGCTCATTCTTGAAAGGAGCTTCCTAAATCAGGTGTGGTGGCACACGCCTTTAATCCCAGCACTGGGAGGCAGAGCCAGGCAGATCTCTGTGAGTTTGAGGCCAGCCTGAGCTATCGAGTTCCAGGAAAGGCACAAAGCTACATAGAGAAACCCTGTCTCAAAAAAAAAAAAGCTTCCTCGACAATTGAACTCCTGGAGCTCCACCCTGGGCCTGGCCATGGATCTCTGCATCCACTTCCATCACTTATCAGATGAAAGTTCCAGCTCGACTGTTAGGGTGTTTGGCCATCTGATCACCAGACTAAGTCAGATCAGGCTTTCTCTTGACCATTGCCAGTAGTCTACAGTGGAGGTATCATTGTGGATTTCTGGGGACCTTTCTAGCACTTTGTTTCTTCCTGTTCTCAAGTGGTCTTCATTTATCATGGTCTGTTATTCCTCGTTCTCCCTTTCTGTTCTTGATCCAGCTGGGATCTCCTGCTCCCCTAAGCTCTCATTCCCTTGAACCTTGCCCTTCATTACTCCCACTGTCGTCCAGGTTGTTCATGTAGATCTCATCCATTTCTCTGTCACTGGGTGATCCCTGTGTCTTTCCTAGGGTCTCATTTTCTAGGTAGCCTCCATGGAGGGACTGTAAGAGTGTAAATTGTTGAGACCAAGATTGGAAAGCACAGGGACAAATAGCCAAACTAATGGAAACACATGAATTATGAACCAAAAGCTGTGGAGCCCCCAACTGGATCAGGCCCTCTGGATAAGTGAGACAATTGAATAGCTTGAACTGTTTGGGAGGCACCCAGGCAGTGGGACCCAGACCTGTTCTTAGTGCATGAGCTGGCTGTTTGGAACTTTGGGCTTATACAGGGATACTTTGCTCAGCCTGGAAGGAGGGGACTGGACCTGCCTGGACTAAATTCACCAGGTTGAATTGAATCCCCAGGGGAATCTTGGCCCTGGAGGAGATAGGAATGGAGGGGAGGGGCTGGGGGGAAGGTGGGGGCGGGGATGGGAGTGGGGAGCACAGGGGAACCCATGGCTGATGTGTAAAATTAAAACACAAATATAATAAATAAAAAAGGAGAAAAAATAAAAAATAAATAGCACTATATTATATTAGCAAAAAACAAACAAAAACAAAAAACAAAAACAAAGGAGCTTCCTCACACCCCAACCACCTTATTTTTGTTTTGCTTTGTTTGTTAAGAGACAGAATTTCACTATGTAGTCCCTGCTAATCTGAAGTGCACTATGTAACCCAGTGTACCTTCACACTTGAGGCAATACTCCTGCCTCAGCCTCCTGGGTGTGTGGATTACAGTTTTATATATTATTATATAAAATCCTTGGGTTATAGAAACACCTGGTACCATCTTCATCATAAACAGAACTGCAGAGCTGCATTGTTCCCTGTGATTCCAAAGGCCCTTTCTTCCCCTTTTTTTTAAATGTATTATATTTGTGTTTTAATTTTACATATCAGCCATGGGTTCCCCTGTCCTCCCCCCTCTTGCTCCCATCCCCACCTTCCCCCCAACCCCTCCCCTCCATTCCCATCTCCTCCAGGGCCAAGACTCCCCTGGGGATTCATTTAAACCTGGTGGATTCAGTACAGGCAGGTCTAGTGCCCTCCTTCCTGGCAGAGCAAAGTGTCCCTGCATAAGGCAGAGTTCTAGAGAGATCCCCAGAAATCCACAATGATATATCCTCTGTAGACTGCTGGCAATGGTCGAGAGAAAGCCTGATCTGACCTAGTCTGGTGATCAAATGGCCAAACACCCCAACAGTAGAGCTGGAACTCTCATCCAATAACTGATGGAGAGATCCTCTGCTGGGCCTCAGGTGGAGCTCCAGGTGTCCAATTGTCGAGAAAGAGGAGGGACTGTAAGAGTATGAATTGTTGAGACCAAGATTGGAAGAGCACAGGGACAAATAGCCAAACGAATGGAAGCACATGAATTATGAGCCAGGGGGCTATGGAGCCCCCAGTTGGAGCAGGCCCTCTGGATAAGTGAGACAATTAAATAGCTTGAACTGTTTGAGAGGCACCCAGGCAGTGGGACCTGGACCTGTCCTTAGTGCATGAGCTGGCTGTTTGGAACCTTGGGCTTATGCAAGCCCTTTGTTAATATGTCTATACACACACACACACACATACAAACATACATTGTACTTTTTAAATAATGCATTCCATTATATCATGTTCCTTCTCCCTCTACTTTAGACAAAGTCTCAAGCATGGTGGCATATGGCTTCTAGGAAGGTGAAAGCAGAAGGATCAGAGATTCAAGGTCATCCTCAGCTACATAAAGTCCAAAGCTTGGGATACATAAAGTCATGTTTCAAAAGAAATAACATTTGTTTTCATAAACCCACTATTTATTTTTACTTTTATCAAGTAACTATAATTTCCTAAGTAATTTCTTTTAAATTTATTCTCTGTTCATGCATAGTGTCTGGTCTAATGTTCAGACTTGACACTCCTCAGCCAATGTTTATTGACCTAAATGGCTTAATATGAAAGACTCTAAAATGTTCTTTATTCATGGCCCATGATTTGCATGAAGTGAATTTTATACTATGTATAGAACTTCAATGGAAGAGCAGAGTCAAGGTAAGTAAGCCACACAGAATGCATGTCTAGCTCACAAGTTGTCCTGTCTTAGGGAGTACTAGCTAGCTCTGTATTAATGTGAAGCCAGCACCTGCTCAGTTCTGGTGACAGTCTCCTGGCAATCCCAGCAGGGCAGATGGCATCACTATGGGAGCATGTGCAAGAGAAAGTACTTGCATGGCAAGACAGGAAACAAGAGGAATTCCCAGAATAGTCATATTCTTTTATAACTATGACATCACCAGAACCTCTCTGATGTAAACTTCTTTTTTGTTACTATTGTTTGTCACTGGCGCCATGCTGTTTATTAATAATTTCTCAGCCATCATCTGGAAAGAAAATATTCTGGGTAACTTCATTAAGAATGGCTCTGATAGAGCACAGTTATTACTACATATCATAGAACAGGCACAAAATGTTTTCATTCACAGAGGTATTGTTCTACATCTATATTCTGGAGGATACAATTCATGTCTTGATTCTGCTTTTCAGAAGAGGGCCTGAAAGAGGAAACTATTTTTGAACTCAAGTCTATTGAAGGGTTGAAACTTCCAAAAGTAAGTTGGAGGCATAGCTAAGTCAATAAAATGTTTGACTTGCTGGTATAAGGACCTGAGTTCAACCCACAGAATGCACATACAGATAGATGATAGATGGGTGGATAGATAGATAGATAGATAGATAGATAGATAGATAGATTGATATAGACAGATAAATGATTGATAGATTAAAAGGCTTGATATGGTAACATGCTTGTAATCTCAATGCTGGGAAGTGGGTGTAGGTGAATCCATAAGGTTTACTGGATAGCCAGCCTAGTCTTCAAGGTGAGTGTGAGATCAGTAAGAGATTTCCCTGGTAGGAGGAGGAGCAAGAGGACCTGAGAAAGAACAAATGTTGCATTCTGGCATTCACATGCACACTTGCACACATGAACACACACACACACACACACACACACACACACACACACTATAAAGAGGAAGCTTTCAAAATAAGATTTAGAATAAACTATGACTGACAGCAGTTATTTCACAGCTTCTACTCACTCCCCACCCACAGAAGCAGATGAGTTTGCATGTGTTTCCAGAAAAGCTTACAAGCAGCGGTGGAAACCAAGGTGAGCGCTAAGGTTTCTATTTTGACCTCTGATTGCTGCTGCATCCCAGGGAAATGCAGGCATAGAGACAGGCAGCCAATGCTACACCAGCTTCTCCCCACTTGCTGGGTGACCCCCTCCCTAGCTCAAGTGATGCTTAGGGGTTTTCAAGGACCACCCTCCTCCCTTTCTAACACTCTGTGAAAAACAAACATTAAGGCCAGAGTTTAGGGAAACATTGTTATAAGTAAAGCAAAAAGTTGCTACTTTTTCTCAGTGAGGAAAAGTACAGACTGGGGAAGGCTTAGGTTGACCTCAATTTTACACTTCATGTCCACTCTTGATTGACAGCCCATAACAATAAGAAGACAAAAGGACAACCTGGAAAGAAGTTAATCTAATACCCAGAGATACAACATAGATTCAAATGCCCAATTTTCAACAACAAAACATCATAGTGCCTACACTGAAACAGGAAAGTGAGACTCATTCAATGGAAGAGAGATCAACAGCCAATCTCTTAAGAGAAGACTACATGGCAGATCCAGAGTTTAGAACAACTCGTAAAATTTCAGTGAAATTTTGCCCTTTAGGGCAACATAAAACCAAGAAAATCATTGTTTCTGAGCAAAATGAAAATATCTACAAGGAGCGTTAATCAGTATTACCACAGTGGAAGGAACAGATGAAGAAGATTGATCACCCCTCCCTCACCCTGTCTACCTCAAAGGGTGTGTCTTAGGGTTACTATTGCTGTGATAAAACACCATGACCAAAGTAACTTTTTATTTGGCTTACACTTCCACATCACTGTCCATCATTGAACAAAGTCAGAACAAAACTCAAACAGGTCAGAATCCTGGAGGCAGGACCTTACACAGAGGCTGTGGAGAAATGCTCCTTAACTGGCTTGCTCAGCCTGATTTCTCATAGAACTAAGGAGCATTAGGCCATGGGATAGCACCACCCATAATGTTATGAGCCCTCCCCCACCAATCACTAATTAAGAAAATGCTATACAGCCTTATCTTATCGATGCGTTTTCTCAATTGATGTTCCATTCTTTCAAGGAAACTCTAACTTATGTCAAGTTGACATAAAACTAGCCATCACAGTCATTGGGTGATCCCTGTGTCTTTCCTAGGGTCCTGTTTTCTAGGTAGCCTCCCTGGAGTTGTGTAGCAGTCTAGTCCTTTGTTTTACATCTAGTATCCTCCTATGCCTGAGTACATACCATGTTTGTCCTTCTGAGTCTGCACAGGAACACTTTGCTCAGCCTGGAAGGAGGGGACTGGACCTGCCTGTACTGAATCCACCAGGTTTAAATGAATCCCCAGGGGAGTCTTGACCCTGGAGGAGATGGGAATAGAGGGGAGGGGATGGGGGAAGGTGGGGGTGGGTGCGGGAGTGGGGAGGACAGGGGAACCCATGGCTTATGTGTAAAATTAAAACACAAATATAATAATAAAAACAATACTCACAAATAAAAAAAAACTAGCCATCACAATTGACCCCTCGTCAACTTGACACACAAATACATCACTGTTAAGTCATAATCTTTCCATTCTTGTGCCCCTCTAAGAAAAAACATTAATATCTACAATGCAATGTAAGCATTCCAAATTTTAAAGTCCCACAGTCTTTAAAAATTCAAACATTTAGAAACTCAGCCTCTTTCAAATAGCCAGTATCTTTTAAAATCTAAAATGTTTTAAAACTCAGTCCCTCAGCTGTGGGTTCCTGTAAAGTCAAAAGTAAACTAAACACTTTCTCACTTCAAGAAGGAAAAACCAGGATACAGCCATAATCTGAACACAGCAAACCCAAATTCCGACAGTATAAGTAACTCAATATCCGAAGTCTAGGATTCACGTACAGTCTTCTGGGATTCTGTGAGGGGGTTATCCCAACAGTATTGGCATCTTCAAACCTTCTGGAGTCCCTTGCTGCAACTGGGCTGCAGTTTCACCAATAGCCTCTCCTGGGCTCTATTCAGGGACTCCATCCCTACCGCATACTGCCAAGCCTCAGCTGTTCTCCATGATACCTTCAAGCTGTCAAAACCAGTACCACCTCAGTGACTTACAACACCAAATTCAGCTGCCAGTATGAGGTACAGTCTTGGCCACTTCTGGAATACAACTTCTGTGTGCTGATCCTAATGAAATACTTCCCAAAAGACTTCACCTCAGTGATGCTGGTCTCAATCACAGCTGATCCTTCAGCCCCAGATTACCAGCATCCATTGTCTCATCTAAGCAAAGGATTTACTTTAGTGGTTCTGGTCTTTGGTAATTGCAGCTGATTCTTCAGCTCCATTTGACCAGACACCACAGATTCTTCCCATAAAAGTCCTGGTATAGTCTTTGCTTCCCTCTGAAACTTCACAAGCCAGGCTTCCATCATCTGCACTGCTTTCAACATCCTTATCTTCCAAGCTCCTGCAAAACAGCTCACAGCACTCTTAACATTTAATGTCTTTTCCAACCCAAAGTTCCAATGTCCTTCCACAAAAAACATGGTCTGTCACAGCAATGGCCAGGTACCTAGTTAGGGTTACTATCTCTGTGATGAAATACCATAACCAAAGTGACTTGGGGAGGTGGGCATTTAGCTTTTAATTTCATCATTCATCATTTCACTTTCTTCATCATTGAAGAAAGTCAGGACAGGAACTCAAACAAGGCAAGAACCTAGAGACAGGACCTGATGCAGAGGTCATGGAAAAGGGTTCCTTAAATGACTTGGTCCTCATGGCTTACTCAGCCTGCTTTCTTTTAGAACCCATGACCACCAACCCATGCACAGCACCAACTACAATGATCTGGGCCCTCCTCATCCATCACTAATTAAGAATATGCCCTATATTCTTTTAGATCTTTTAGAAGCATTTTCCTCAACTGAGATTCACTCGTTTCAAATAACTTTAGCTTGTGTCAAGTTGACAGCACAAAATGATTTTTGTAGAATAGAGAAAGTAGGCAGAGGATTAGGTTTTACACTGTGGTCTATCGAGTCCTCTTGGTCAGGCTAGTGGTCTGACTGATCATTATCTCATTGTGGTTCTGTAACAGGTTCTGGAAAAGTCAGTATCTCTGTGACCACTTCAACGGAACATTTCCATGAGATGGTGGCCCCCATTCCCATCTTAAGTAATGGTCCTCAATAGTATAGTGATCTGTCCTTTGGGGTTCACTGTGCTTGGAAGTAGTTTTGACCTCCTACCATTGCTGTGTGATACTATTCCTTGGGAGACATGAACAAACATCTACTTACCTCAGATAGGTAACTGATGACAGCAAAGTAGGAATACCACCAAAGTTCAACTTGGTGAACCAATGAGTTTTATTGGTGTTATTTAGCAGAATGTGGATGAGGGGCTAATTAAAGGAGAAGAAATGACCCAGACTCCAGCATTATAAAAAGCCCACTCCAACATAAGTAACCCCCTGGGGTATAGTAAACAACTTGCAGGCTCTTCAAAAGGTTGGATGGTATCTCTTTCAAATAACCCAGGTGCTCTGAGCCTCTTCTGGTAGCTCAGTTGATCTCTTCTTTTATGTGGCTTTTGAACTCTGCTTTTTACAGGCAACTTAACTGCTCTGAGCCTCTTCTAAACAGCTCAGATGGTCTGAGAGTGTCTCTCAGCTGTCCTTATAACTTATATATGTTTGAGGAAGGAGGAGCCTAGTGAATATATGTTCAGTTTCAGGGACTTCCTAAAATCTTTAAGTTGATTACTTCCTAAACTTAAGGAACTTCCTTATAAGGATGGGTATAGCAGGAATTTTAAAAGGTCTTATTAATAAAAACAAATCCAAGCCAGGTATTAGGGTGAATGCTGGAAGATCAGAGAAGAAGAACAAGCCACAGCTTCCTCACCTTGCCTGTTCCTCAGCTGATCCTGTTTCCTCAGACTGGAAGCCTCTGAGTCTTCTTCATCCAGAATGGCTCTCAGCTGAACTGCTGTTAGAAGCCTAAAAGCTTAACCAGTTTCTGGCCCTCACACCTTATATACCTTTCTGCTTTCTACCGTCACTCCCTGGGATTTAAGGCATGTGTCACCATGCTTGGCTGTATCCTTGAACAGATGGATTTCTGCCTCTAGAATGCTAGGATTAAAGGCATATACTACCACTGCCTATCCTCTATGTTTAATATTGTAGATGTTCTGTTTCTGACCCCAGATAAGTTTATTAGGGTGCACAATATTTTGGGGAACACAATACCACCACATTGGGATGTTTCACCTCCTCTTAGAACATTCTGTTCTTTACCCCCTTTCTAACTTCCTGTGTCTCAATGAGCTTCCTTCCAAGACAGAAGCTTTAATCTTGGAGGGAACTGCTCTAGAACAACCATCAAGACACTTATGGCTAGGTACTGTCATAGAATCCAAAATATCTCAAGAAAAGAGTGACTCAGAAGAGGGAGTGCAGAGGCAAAACAGACAGCAAAGAACAAAATAGAGTGCTTGGGCCTGTGATCAGTTGTCTCCTCTCAGAAAATGCTGCCCAATGGGTTAAAGGACAGAATGGAGTAGACAGAAATTACCATCTGGAGAACTGAAAGAAAAAATATTAAGTAAAAGTAAAAAGAGTACAGTGGCATATATGACATATTAAGTGCGACTTTTGGAAGACAAGAAGAACAAAGATGCAGAAAGAAAAAAGTCTAAATTTCAAAGCAGATGGTCTTAAGAAGGGCTTACCCTTCCCAAAGAGAAACCCCCAGCACTCAGAAATAAAGAAAAAGCTCTTTAGTTGGCACACAGATGTATCCACGAGCTATTACTTAAGGAGGCCCAGCCCTGATCAGAGAATTTCCCATAACAATGTTTCACTCAAAACAAACAAACAAACAAGCAAACAAAGAACAAATCAGAACTACCAACAACAAAAACCTACCTAGGTAGGGAGGGAGAGTAAAACAGGGCTGTGAAAGGATATTTGTGTCTCTTAGGGTGAGTGTAGCATCATTGCAATAGATAAAACACAGAAGCAACACAATTGTATACCAGCAGATGTGCAGAGAAGAAAACAATGCAGGATGCATATACAATGAGATACTAATCAGCCTTAAAAATGGAAAAAAAAAACTGACATGTACTTAATGATATTAGAGTAAGTGAAGTAAGCCAGTAAGAGAAAGATAAATGCTGCGTTAACTTATACAGCAACTTAAAATAGTCAAAAGTAAAGAAATAAAAAACAGAATAGAAAGGTGAGGCTAATGGAGTAGTATTGCTTAATTGGATAGAGATGACAATGTGAATATGTATTCACTCACTGTACATATGAAAATGAGTAAGATGGTTAAGTTGTATGTGTGTATTAACACAATTTAAAGATTAAAGAAAGATTGATTCAAAGATTTTAACAGCAAAAATTATTTTATGATGCATCTGATTAATTAGCCTCTGAATTTAAACAAAAATAAAACTCAAGCCCCAATAAAGCCTGTACTACTCTGGTTTTTATCTGAGGGTATGGTAAAATGGGACCTGGACGCTACTTTAAAATAAATCAACATCTGAAGTTAAAAGTCACATTTATATTATGAAAGATGGAAATCGGAAGCATCATATTTTTATTCCCTTTGGACAAACATGGAGGGGAAAAAAGAAAAGGCAAGAACATGTAAATGATCCTCTGTGTATGTATGTGTGCACGAGCGTGTGTGTATGCATGTACCTGCAATGCTATTGTTGTTGTTCAGTTTGTTTTAAATCAGAGCCTAATTAAGAAGAAAAAAGAAAACATGAGGATAACCTATGAACCACACAGCACAGGCTCAAACTGTTTATCTTTTTTTCCTTTCCATTTTCCCAAATTGTTTCATTCGCTCACTTTACAATAGAGAGAAAAGTGAGAACACACACAGAAAATTGTTTTCTTTTTCTCCAGCATATGTTTTGTCTTTAAATACAGCATTCGAAGGAGTAATTTCCAGAATAAAATCAAAACAAAACAAAATCATGTTGTAAATAAAAACAAAATGAAGCTTTTGTGAGGAGTGACTAAAATAGAGAAAGTGGAGGTGTTTGGGGGTCTTTTCTTTTTCTTTTACTGCATGTGTTTTCTATTCTATTTCTACCCACCTGACTTTACAGAACTTTTGATTGTTCCTCAGAGCTTCCTTTGGAGCTGGAAACTAGTAAAGACATAAAAATCCACCATGTTCATTTTATGCATGAAGTTTTAAAATTCTCCTTCTTGGCCTTGAACTTCTAGACAACTTCTTTCTATCATCTGTGAGTTTGTTAGAGCAAATGAAGCCACTCAATGCATGCTCTCTGACCTTTCTCCATGAAGACAAGAGTGACAATGAATCTCAGACATGAGGCAATCAAACCCTGCGACCCATGTCTACAGAAACATCTCCTTAAGTCGAAAACATTGTCTAATGAACTGTCAAGGCCATACATTCTTTTAGCATATAACAAAATTTAGTCTTGGATGTACTTCCAGAAATAAAGTAACTGAATTTGGCACCTCTTAACAGATATAATAATATAATTTGCTCATCCAAAATCCATTCACTGTCTACTATATTGCCAAGTACTCTACTTCTGCCTTCAGGGTGCTCATGATTGAGAGAAAGCTGGGCAGGAAAACCAAAGGCAGAAGAATAAAATAGCTAAATACTTTGAGAGTTCTATGTCCTGACTTTAGTTAGAATCCCCCAGAAGACACATTTAATCCAGCTTGTGGTAAGGTGAAAAGTTCAACAAAACCATTTCAGTAGAGGTTATTGGAAGGATAAGTTTTATCATAGTAGACAGGAAGGGGCAAGGAACATCCAGGCAGTGAGACTTATGGGAAGATGTCAGGACCATTAGAAAATAAAACTATACTTTCATATCGGATACCAGGGGTGGGGAATGAGGGAGAAAGACTTAGCTAAATGGCAGACCAAGTCATCACTTTAAAAACTTCAAGGTCTGTGGCAGTGGAGCTTTGAGGAAGAGGACAATAGGGCTCTGTAAGAGGGCAAGCACAGGGAAAACAGCAGGACCCAAACAAACAGGATGCAAGGGAGATAGGGCTCCTGCTGGGTATGAAGGCTGGTCTAATAAAATGTCTTCTCTTCTGCTGCTTTTAAAGATTCCAGAATTCTTGTTAAGCCCTGACACACTTCTCAGTGTGTCTATACACCCAGCAGATGAGAGCCAGTGCACAATTGTGTGCCTTCTATCTTGAAATGCCAGGTGTTAGAGCTAGAGGAAAGAAAGTGGTGGGGAGGACTGGGGATTTAGCTCAGTGGTAGAGCACTTGTCTAGCAAGCACAAGGCCCTGGGTTCGGTCCTCAGCTTAAAAAAAAGTGGTGGGGAGCCAAATGTCAGTAAATAAATGAAGAAATTCAAGATTAGCTAAAACTAACCATTTCACTCCCCTTACTGGAGGAAGGAGCAGAACCACTAGGAGGCAAGAAGGATTTCAAAATGGGAAAGTTGACTACCTTGGGCCATGGATGTTCCCTATGCACTCTGTCTTCTTGAGAACTAGTAAGCTACCCACAGTCACCATCTTCAACCCTACAGGAAAGGAGAGAGAGAGAGAGAGAGAGAGAGAGAGAGAGAGAGAGAGAGAGAGAGAGAGAGAAATAGCTTCTACAGGAAAAGCTCCTAGTAGGGATAAAGGAGAAAGTAAATTATAGCGTTATTGTTATGAATGGCAGCAGGGACCAGTGGGACCTGATGAGGAAAGAAGCCAGCCATCCTTGTTCCTCAATACAAAACAATCTCCATATTGAACTGGAAAGAGAATGGAATGCTCATCAATTATATTAAAAGTGGATTGACTTATTAAAAATGCAGCAATGTTTGCCAAAAGCAGATGGAAAACAGAAATTCAAAACAAGGTGAGGTCATTTGTAAAACCCCAGCCTTGCCACTAACTCCCAGCAGCTGACAGTTCTCCTCCATCAGTGTGGTGCTGATGGGCTGTGGGCAGGAAACAGGAGGCCAAGAAGACGGGGAAGAGAAGGAGTAAGACCCAAGGCATGGTTATAGGCTCTTTCTCCTCCAGTATTCCCAAACATAGAGAAAAGTGGCTTCCTCTCCTTGTCATATTCTTGGTTCCTGATAACAGGTTAGAGTTTTAGGGTCACATATCCTGGTGGGAGTCATGTTTCCCATTGTGAGGCTACCCTCTATACATGTTCATCAGATACTGCAATTTTGTACAGCTAAGACCTGCTAAACTCTGGTAATGTGTGAGCCTGGCTTGGGTTGGTCACTTTCTATAATATTACAACTTAAATTCTGAACTTGAAATAACCTTAGAAATATCTAGTCTTTGGCTCTGAAGTTCTCTAGTGGGGAAAGCCAAAACCCAGAAAAGGCAGGTGATTTGCTTCAGCTTACACAGCCTACAAGCAGCAACTCCACAGCTAGAATCTAAGAATTCTGGCATTTGTTACAGGATGGAATTGAAGAAAATGAACTAACTGATTCAAGAACAAGGCTTAGAATGCAAGCAAGCCAATGAGTGCACTAATAGCTCTCCCTTATCTTATAGTCTCCACCAGTTCTATCAGCATGGTGGCGTTTGTCTGTCATCCCACCACTTGGGAGGCTGAGAAAGGAGGCTCACAGTGAATCCAAGGTCAGCAGCATGAGCTGTGTAATTAAACCCTTATCTTAAAAATAAATGCAAACCTACTGAGTGAAGATATCATCAAAATAGAAGGAGTGATGAACATATCTGAAGTTAAACCATGACACATTTTGTTAAGTTAAAAATCTCTTCTATGGGTTGGGGATTTTGTTCAGTGGTATCCTCATCTTAAAAAAGGGGGGGGGGGAGGGGAATCTCTTCTTAAAACTATTGCCACAACAAAAACTTACTTTACTGACCAAACAATGCTTTCCCACCTATTTCTGGGGAAATAAATATTAAAAAAAAAAAAAAAAAAAAAAAAAAAGCTGCTGTGATTGACAAAGCATGGAAAGGAGAGATTAAATTTTTAAAAAATCAACTCTTACTGCTTTAATCACCCATTGGGTGGAAATTTTTCTGACAACCACTGTCAATTTGCACACAAGTCATTATTCAATTATCCAAATTTGAAACAGAGAATACTCTTTTCTTCTACAGTAGGATTAAAAACTAAGACCTTACAAATTATGAGAATGTTGACTATAATCAGTTCTTACAATTTCTTTTCTTCTTAATGAGTTCTTCAAATTAGGGCATCCAAACCACGGTTTCCAGAAAGGCAGATGTGGGTGCGTCCTGGAACAGATAGAATAAGTCTGTTTCTCAAGAACAGGAAGCACAGTGCTCTTTAGAGTGAAGGAAGCCATTGGACGATGGGAGAATCTTTGTGATTTGAAGAGAAAAATCTGTGAAGTGGAAACTTGGGCTCCTGATGACTATTCACGTAACTCTGGATAACTTGCTACATTTTAGAGCTTTGGTTTTATGTGTGAATCTTGTGTCACAGAATGATGGTTTTTCTATTATCATTGAGCCTCGAGGTTGACAATAAAAGATAGCGCTGACCCACTTTCAGTGGGTACAAATACAGCACTGAGTGTTGGCCTAGCCCACCTGCTTCATATGAAAAGTAGAATAGTCAAAACAGCACCCACTGTATGGAATATTATTTTAACTGGACAAAGATATGTCACATTTGTTTATGCTGTGGAATATTACTCTAACTGTGTAAAGGTGTGTTTCTTTTGTTTAGGCTGTATTTGTTTAATGTGGGGATGTTGTGTTTAATTATGTAAAGATGTGTTGCATCTGTTTCACCTTGCCTGCCTAAGGCACCTGGTTGGTCTAATAAAAAGATGAATGGTCAATAACTAAGCAGGAGAAGAATAGGTGGGGCTGGTTGGCATTGAGAGTAAATAGGAGGAGCAATCTAGGCTCGAGAAGAGAAGAAAGAAGAATGAAAGAAGAAGAGAGGAGAGAGAAAAAGAGAGAGACACCCATGGTAAGAAGCCAGGCAGCTATCAGTCAGCCAGCCAGCCAGCAGGAAAGTAAGAAAAGGTAAAAATCCCAAGGTGATAGGTAAATGAAGAGAAACAGATTAAGTTAAAAGAGCTAGCCAGAAACGAGCCTAAGCATTCAAATGTTAAGTTTCGAGCCTAAGCATTCAAATGTTAAGTTTCCGTGTCATGATTTGGGAGCTGGTTGGTGGCCAAAAAAAAAAAAAAGCCTAGTACAAGCGACTGCCTTCCTAACTTCCCCATCAGAAAGTTACAGAATCTGCTCACCCATTATTAGTGACCACAGTGAGTGGAAACAGGAGCTTCAGTGTAACTCAGTGGAAATCAACTGTAGAGTTCTCACTACCCTAGTTACATGTAGACAATATTCCCACCTAACATAACCCTCAACTTTAACTGATAAGTTGTATCTTGTCATATTCCTACTTAAAACTCTAAGTTAGGCCTAGAATGTCAATCTAAACTTCTTTGTTCACCGAATAGTATGAACACTGTCTACTTTTCCATCCTCATTACGTTTCATCTACTCCCTTATAGAAAATTACTTTTTATGGCTCCTTCAAACTTAAGCTTTTGCCTCTTCTGGCACCTTTGTATGGGGCATATCTCTATTGCAGGATGACTTGCCTCTTTACTCATGTTTCTCATTTTAAAAGGCTTTCTCTGACCACCAAATCCAGAATAAATCCTGCATTATCCATTGACCCTGCAACTCAGTCATTTGTTCATTTCGTTTGTGCCACCAATTGCAATTTATAGTCCTTCCTTCCTTCCTTCCTTCCTTCCTTCCTTCCTTCCTTCCTTTCTGCCTTTCTTTCTTTTTTTTTAGCAGTTTTGTAGGTTTTGCACAAGGGGAAACAAGCATGTGTGTGTTGTTTACTATTCCATTCCAAGTTTCTATATTGTGCCAGACATGAAATATGTACTCAATAAATATTGTTATAATTAGTTTTTTGGCTTCACTTTTATGAAGACAGCTTCTAAATCTTATCTATAAACCCCCTTTTTCCCAGAGTACACTGTAGTTCTGTATCTGAAACCATTTGCTAAATATTCATATCTAGAAATTTGATGTTCAATTAAAACTATGACATTAAACTACACTGATGTCCAATTCAAGAAAGTTACTTATCATACAGAGCTTCTTTTTTATTAAGAATCTACAACTGTTTGATGTGTCATGTAGCTTTGAGAGGAAAAACGGTATATTAGCTACATGTTGCTATAATAACACTGTGTAACAAAACCCACACAAACTCAGGGGCATTTACTAAGCATTTATTTATCTTGCATCTGAGGTGGTGAACTAGGAAGGTCTGCAGATCTTAACTAGGATTACTCATTTGCCTTCAGATTGTCTGGCTGTTGGCTGCTCTGGCCTCTCCTTATTTGTAAATGACTAGTGATACTTTTGGATTAGAATTATCCTTGCCCTTCTGATGAAAACAACTGTCAGTTGGAATGACTACTCTCAGTGCACATAACCACTTCTTTCCTTAATACCTCTAGTGACTTGGCTTCCCACTCTGGCTAACCCCATGACTTCCCACTCTGGCTAACCCCATGGCTTCCCACTCTGGCTAACCCCATGACTTCCCACTCTGGCTAACCCCATGACTTCCCACTCTGGCTAACCCCATGACTTCCCACTCTGGCTAACCCCATGACTTCCCACTCTGGCTAACCCCATGACTTCCCACTCTGGCTAACTCCATGACTTCCCACTCTGGCTAACTCCATGACTTCCCACTCTGGCTAATTCCATGACTTTTCACTCTGGCTAACCCCATGACTTCCCACTCTGGCTAACCCCATGACACCATTAACAGTTTTTTTCAGGTTCCTCTGGTCTCTGCCTAGACTTCTGTAGAGTCCCTTTCTTAACTCTCCTCATTCAACTCATGTGTGTGCGACATCTGCTGCTATTTTAACATAATCAAGTAGAAAAAAACAAGGTTATGGTAAAGTAGGGGTTCAAATACTTGCTAAATAAACTGGGACAAGTAATGTAAGAATGCTATGATTTTATAGATAAAATAATAATATCTGCTGCACCAAGTTATTGTGAAGATTAAATATGAGGAAGCTTATCAGCATGCTACAATATGGATATTTAATGAACATGCAAGTCTCTTTCCCAGATGCTCCACTCCAGCTCTTCCTCACAATTTCCAATTTAGAACAGTTGGTTCCAAGTGCACCAGTTTTCCACAAGTCTAAGAACCACTTCCAAGGTTGGAAATGTAGAGTTTGCTCACGTAGCTCTAGCCTCTTTTCACCCATTGCATGTTCTTTGTCATATACAGGAGATTTAATTACAGCACCAAATCTGCACTTTTCCCAAGTAAACTCCAAGACAGAAAGAAAATAACACTGTGAATAATATGGTTTCCACAGTTTATAAGTGACCTAGTATAAAGAAAAGATTTTAAACATTGGTGTATCATATAAAACTACAATGATATATTTCCTAGCATATAAATGAAAAGCAAAATGACCAGTATGTTTAACGTGTGTGTGTGTGTGTATATGTGTGTATTTGTGTCTATGCTCATGTGTTTTCAGAAAATATCATATATAGTTATGTATAGCTCTACAGTATATACAATAGAATATTGTATAACAATTATGAAATGTATGCATAAAGTCATTGTGTTAAACTAAATGAATTCAACTGCCATATCATAATTCTTAAGTTACATATTTTCTATTTCCATTTTATAGATAAAAATCAAGGTCCAAGGATATGTAAATTGTCCAAAGCCCCAGAGGCTAAATGGAGTCTAATATCTCTCAGGTACAGGTCTCCCTTCAGTAGTTAATGCTCTTTAAAAATTAGTACACTTTCTCATATGTATACCATGTCTTATAGTATGCCCTAAAGCCATACCAATAAATGTTCACTATACATAGTGAGAAGAGCTGAGTAATATAAGTTATTTAATGCATGGCAATAAGAAATACTAAGCATATCCATGGACACAAAAAAGAAGTATTAACTAACAGTTTGATGAAAAGGAATTATGTAAATTAATTATAATAATATTTTTATTGATGTAAAAAAAACATTTATCAGATCCCTTCAAGGTGTCATGAACTCAACCCAATGCTATGTGTATGTGTTGAAATAGTATGTTCAACTCCCTTGATATGTACAGTACATAGTTATCAAAAATAAAATGGTTATGCTTCTAAAGAAGTAAAAACTATAATACACTACCCTGCTTTTTTTATTTCTTATTGAAAATAATTTTTTCCTACAATATATTCTGAACACAGTTTCCTTCCCACAACTCCTCCCAGATCTTTCTCACCTCCCACCCACCTAACTCCATGGTTTTTTTTCTCTCCTTCTCTTTGAAAAACAATCAAACAGGCAAACAAACCAGAATTTAAACAAAAAATGACAAAGAGGAAGCTCAAAAAACATACACATAGATATGGACACACAAGCACATAGGACAAAATCTATAAACATACAAAATTGAAAATCATAATATGAAGCAAAAGACCAGTCTGATAAAAATGCTAAAACAAAGCAATATGAGACAAAAAGTCCACAAAAATAGCATCAAGTCCATTTTGTGTTGGCCATCTACTGCTGGGCATAGGGCCTTCCCTTAAGTACAGTTAATATTTCCAGTGAGGCTCCCAGTGTTTCTTATGTATGCAGATGTCAATTGGAGATAGCTCCTTGGCTGTGGAAGGAAGCCAGTGTTCACTTCCCTCTCTCAGGGTTGGGACCCTGTCTGACATGAACTTGTGCAGGCCTGTGCATGCTGCCACAGTTTCCCTGAGCTCACATGTGTGTGGGTCCTGTGTCTGGAAGACACAGTTTGCTTGGTGTCATCCATCCCTTCTGGCTCCCAACCCTGCTTTTGAATATGTTAAAATCAGAAAATGCTGATGTATAAATAATTGCCATATGTTATTGCAAAAGCAAATTATAAAAGTTTACCAAGTATGGTGTCTGCACATATAAATTATCATTAAAATATTGACAAAAGCCTGGGAGACAGATGAGAAAGTTTCCATTGAGGAGTGGAGTATTGAAATAAATAAGAAAATAATTTATTATTTTCCCCCTAAAATTTATCCCTTTATTAAGAACAGATTTATTGATATGAGTTCATCCACAATTTAAAATCACACATTTTAAGTGTACAGTTCCATGGACTTTAGTATATTCATACTGTCATGTAAACATCACCACTATCTAACTTTAGAATACTTTCATCTTTCTGAGGAGCCTGCATGAGACCAAACTAGGCTCTCTGAATGTGGGTGAAAGTTGTGTGGCTTGATGTATTTGTGGGTCCTCTGGCAATGGGACCAGGATTTATCCCGGGTACATGGACCAACTTTTTAGAGCCCATTCCCTGTGGTGCAATGCCTTACTCAGCCTTGGTGCAAAGAGGAAGGGCTAGGTCCAGCCCCAACTTGGTTTCCCAGCCTGTGTTGACTACCCAAGGGAGGCCTTACCCTCTGAGGAGGGCATGGGGGTGGAATGGGGTAGGTAAAGGGAGTGGGAGAAAAGGAGGGAGGTGCAACAGGGATTGGTATGTAAAAGGAAAGAAAACAATTTTAAAAAGAAATAGAAAAAAATATTTTCATCCTTCTACAAGAAATCTTTCACTCATTGACTACTCACTCCCATCTCTACTCCAAGAAATGTCTAACCTTTCTCTTTGTGGATTAGCTTATTCTTGATATCTCATATAAGTGGAGTAGTCAAATATGTGAAGTGCTCTGGTTGTCTTAGAGTAGTGTTACCAGGAGCCATTTGTGTTGTAGTATTGTACTGGTGTTCTGGTTTTTGTTGTTGACAAGCATAACAGTGTCACAAATCCCAAAACACATCTCACTTCATCCATTAATTAGCTGATGGATATATAGGCTGTCTCCACTTTGGGGCTACAATGAGTAATGTTGCTATAAATATTCATGCACAATGGTTTGTGTGGGCATTTATCTTAATTTTTATTGAACATATATCTAAGAGGAGTGGACTACTGGATTATATGGTAATCCTGAATTTAGCAGTTTGTGAAAACATAAAATTGCTTCCTTTTACACAAATTCTAATGGGTCTTTTCATTAAAAAAAATAAATAAAAGGAACCAGATATTGGGTTAAATGCTGAGAGATCAGAGAGAGAAAGGAAAAAGCCACTGCCACCATTGCTTCCCTCACCAGCTTCTCATCCTGAAAAAGCCTTCCTCAGCCAAAAAGCCTCTGGTTGAAAGTGATATGCTTCTGCTGAAAAGCCTTTAGTGGCTCTGTTTCTCTCCTAGACTGAGTCAATCTCATGTAGTCCAGGGTGGCTTTGAACTCACTGAGATCCAAATGGATCTCTGCCTCCTGAATGCTAGGATTAAAGGTGTATGTGTCACCACTGCTTGGCCTCTGTGTTTAATCTAGTGGCTTGTTCTGTTCTCTGATCTTCAGCCAAAGTTTATTAGGGTACACAATATATCACCACACTTGCCAAACTGGCTCCAGCAGCATGGCAATATATGAGGGTTTCAATAATTCTATATCACTAATAACACTTGCTGTTGTTTATTTCTTTTTATTGCTATCTTGGAGAGACTGGCTAGTATCTCATTTTGGATTTTGTTGGTACTTACTCAGTGGTAATGATGCTGGGCATCTCTCATGTCTTCATTGGTACCCAGTGGTATTGATGTGGAGCATCTCTCATGTCTTCATTGGTCATTTATATCTCATCACTTGAAAAGTATTGATTCAAATTCTTTGCTCTAATCAAATTTTTGTCATTGAGTTATAATAATTCTTCCCATATTCCATATTTAATTATTTTAAACAATTAAATGAGCTACAATGTTTCCTCACATTCTGTGAGTGATCCTCTCCTCCCTTTTTGTAACTTTTTATTGATTTTTTGTGGATTTCACATCATGCATCTTGATCCCACTCATCCCCCATCCCTTCACATCCACCTTCTGCCCTTGAAACCTCCCTCCAAAGAGAAAACAAAATAAAATTTAAAATAAAAGAAAAATCTCTTCATGAAAGCTGTAGTGAGACACAGTGAGTCACACAGTATATACCCTTTGGTGTTCATTGCAATGAGTCACCGGTCTGATCTAGGGCCTCTAGTTTCTGCTACACTATTGGCATTGGGCCCTCACTGGGACTCCTCTTGGATATCCTGTTGTCTCTGTCATGGAGACCCTGCAACTTTGGGACTTCAGGACCAGCCCCTTCACAAGCTCCAGCAGATCAAAGATGGGGTAGATGTTGGAATGGCCAACTCATAACCCTGGTTCTGGGCATGGCTGGTTGCTTGGTTGGTCAGCCCACAGGCTCTCCCTTATCCTAACCACCAGGGTGAGCTCTCCAGCACCTCCCTGGCATAGCTTACTCTATGCAGTTTAGCAGCAAGAGAAGGGGTGGGTTCTGCTGCTTCTCTTTCCCTCAGTCCCTCTCACCCACACCTACACAACCAGGGCTGGCTCTACTGTGTTGCCCAGGCAAGGTGCAGGGGCCACTATCCTGGGTGCTGCATCTGGTGAGAGGCAAGGACAGCTCTCTTGCTCTCCTGACCTCAGGACCAGCTCTCCCTCCTGACAAAGGCAGTGGGGGGGGGGGGGGGGGCAGGACTAGAGAGGGTGGAATCCTTCCCTGTATTAACAATGTCTTTTGAACCAAAATATTTTAACTTTTTATTATGTCTGATCTATTATTTTCTTTGTCACTGTGTGTTTGTAATTACATCCAAAACACCATTGGCCAGACAGGAGTTAGAAGGATGCACTCCCACATTTTCTCCAAAGAGTTGCATAGTTTCATATTTTCATTTAGGTCAATGATCCACTTTTGATTAATTTTGTGTATGATATAAAATAGGGGTCAAAGTTCATTCACATATATGTGTATATGAATATCCAGTTAATTTTATTGGGATAGGTACAATTAATCTGTTTGGTTTTTTTTGAGACAAGGTCTCATTATGTATTCCTTTCTTGCCTGGAATTCCCTATGTAGACAATGATGACTGGGAATTCACTGAGATCTGCTATCCTTTGCTGCCCTAGTGCTGGGATTAAAGGCATATGCCACCATGCCCCAAAACTTACTTGTTTTGTTGTTGTTTGTTTCTTTGTTTATTTTTAAGAATCTTTATCTCATTGAATTGTCTGGGCACCTTGAAACAAAATTATGGTTTATTCTTGTACTCTCAATTTTATCTCACAGATTTATATTTTTTAAATGCCATAAATAATTTTGAGTCTTCACAGCTAATGGAGAAGAATAGGGAGTTGGCTTTGATCACTGTGTTGAGGCTATGGAACACTGGGGGTGACCAACAGAGAGGAGATTTAGGACTAAAGAGTCAGACCTCTGTGCTGTGGGTATGTTCTGTATGCTATGAATGTGTTGTTCTGATTGCTTGATAAATAAAATTCTGATTGGCCAATAGCCAGGCAGGGACAAGCAGAGAAGGGAATTCTGGGAAATGGAAGACTGAATCAGGAGATGCTGCCAGCCACCACTGCCATGAGAAGCAAGATGTGAAGGCAGAACTGGGAAAAGGTACCAAGTCATGTGGCTAAACATAAATAAAAATTATGAGTTAATTTAAGATATAAGAACTAGATAGCAAGAAGCCTGCCACAGTTTATAAGTAATATAAGTCTCTGTGTATTTACTTGGGTCTGAGTGGCTGTGGCCCCGGCGGGATTGGAGAACTCTCCAGCTACACCTCTGCACTACAAAAACATGCAGCCTGTGAAGACTTCTGTACATGACCAGGTGTTATTGTGAGTATATTGGTCACCAAGAAGCAAATGGGGGGAGGGGAGATTGGAGCAAAATATAACTATTCCAAGTGAATTTGTACTTGTTTTCTATGCATTAGGTACTATGCCATTGGTTTTACACTCAGTAATTCAGTTCTTGTATACATGTTATTTGATTAGTCCCATGAAGTTTTACTAAATACATTTTATAGGGAGAAAATAAAGCTTATCCATTTCATATAGGCAGTCAATATTACAGGCAAAATTTAAATCCATGTCTGTACATTTTAAATAAACAGGTAACTTTTTCAACTATATTTAGTTCAAAAGGTTATTGTAGATGTAAACTACATATAAACTCAAAATGTGAAATCTAACCAGTTTTTCCCTCTCTCCATTCCTCTCCACTACAATTTTTATGATGGTCTCATTTGTAAAGACACATGAACAATAGGTTGGAATGGGCTTAAGACTGGAAAAGAATTCGGTTTTAAAAGTGTCTTATTGCAAAGATGATTTCAAATTTAACAGCTATATATTACACTTGTACTGTTTTCCTCCTCCTCCCCTTCCTCCTCCTCTTCCTCCTTTTCCTCCTCCTCCTCTTCTTTTCCTATAACAGAATAGCTGAGTCTGGCTAATGTATGATGAAAGCTTTGTTTTAGTTCATGAGTTTGCAATCCACAGTCAGGACAATGGGGGCCTTGGCTTCATCCTTTGGAGTAGGAAA
Source organism: Onychomys torridus (assembly GCF_903995425.1). NCBI lineage: Eukaryota > Metazoa > Chordata > Mammalia > Rodentia > Cricetidae > Onychomys > Onychomys torridus. Next base: position 107,963,689 of record NC_050448.1, read on the forward strand.
AGTGGTTGGCACAAGCTGGCACCTGTAGAAGAGAAGCAAGGGTACCAACTTTGCTTTATCACATTATTTCACCATATCTAATTCCATCCCACAAGATGAGAACTCACACAAGAAAAGCCTCAATTCTATGTGGAGTCTTCACCTGTGACCCATATTCCTTGTGCCACTGCTATGTTGGGACCAGATTTGATGAGCCTTGTTTGAAACAAAGCCAAGTCCAACCCTTGCATTTGCTCCAGAGAACACATTTTCAGGTCACTGCCCTCACCAACAGCAGTCCTGTAAAGTGAATCATTTCTTGTTTTCTACAGAAGAAAGACAGGCTTGGAAACATTCTTTACTTCATTGACCAGTTTTTCATTTGTCATCCTACTATGCTTCCAGGTAGAAGTGCCTACTTAATTGTTTATTTAAGTGACTAATTCTGCTTATAGGTGGTGGTAAAAAGATGAAAAAGGGCATTGGAGCCTTTGGATTTTTTATGTTTTGTTTTATTTTGCTGGGGGAGAAGACTATGTGGAGGTCAGAGGGGTCACCTTTCAACTTTCACAATGTAAGCCCTGGTAGTAAACTGAAATCATCAGGCCTGTCCACAGATACCTTTACACACTAAGTGATACAATTGATCTTGAACCTGAGTGTGTTTCATTTTAGTTTTGATAAGACTTTTTTGCCCTTATGAAATACATACAAGATTGAGGGTAAAAATTGACAAATAAACCCTGTATAATTTGCATCACACTTTGATTTCCAGAAAGTAAACAGCACACCCAAAGCACAGCAGCCACTGTCTTATGTTTTATACTTATTAATTCCCCATCTATTTGCTGGCAGTGAAGAAGCCTCAGATCTTGTTTGATAGCTACAGTTCTTACATAAGCTGTAATAAACATCTGTGTCATGTTTTACTTTTTAAATAAAATGATTTCAAGAATTACATTCACTTTAAATAACAGTGTGATTTATTTCTTAATGCATATAAGCAAAGGAAAAGATGTATTCTTTCACACTGGGTGCTGTGAATACAGGTCATGATACCAAATGATCATACCAGGTTGTAAAGCCATCTGTATATGTATCTAACATGACAACACTAAGGATTATCCTTTATTCTGTGTCTATAATGTAAATTTATGTACATCACAGAACTTAGAAATATCTCTAAAGAATACCTTTCTTAGTCCATAAGAAGCAGCAGCATAACCAAGGACCAAAGATACAATTACCATCATACAAAGGACCACTGTGGGCCATGAAGCTGTTACGCCTGACATATGCAATCTGTTTCTCACCATTCTTTTGGCTAAGTTAAGCTTCCTATCAAGCTGTAAGGACACGATCTTTATTCCATTTTCTAATATCCTGTATACCTTCCCCATTTGGCTAGGAGGCGAAATTCAACTCTTCCGCTGCATCTGAAACAACAATATGTTTCAGATGAGTTTCCCCAAATACGATGGGCCTACAGTCTGTTTTTTAGCCCAGCAATTTTATAGCATTATTGTAAAGCAATGACTTCAATTTTATATAATCACGCTTGGCACAGATAGTGGCTCTTATCCAGACTATTGTATTTCACCTTTTAGGAATTATGTAAATATCATATGTCTCTTTTCAAGATTTCCCCCACCATTGTTACATACTGACCTCATCTCTTACAGACCACACAACACATCAGCCTTAACATTTGTCTCTTTGTGCTTAGCTCAGGCGACAAGTGCCAGAAAACCATTCTTGAAACTTACCACCCACTCTCTGGCCTGCTCTGCCTCTGAGTTGTAAATCACACTTACTAATTTCTGTGGTGTCTTGGCTGACAAGCAGGATGTGATGAACTGTGTGGGCTGTGATCACAGAGGTAGAGTACCAAACCAGAGTGGGATTTTTAACAATAGAGTAATTTATAAGAGTTTGGGGTGTGACTTGAATAAAGTCAAGCATAGGCAAAGGACTTTGGCCAAGCATATAGCATTTTGCTCCTGTATGTGTCTCCATGCTGGAGTGTAATGAATAAGCAGATGGTCTCTGGATTGAAGAAGATCTGGGTTCGAGTCCCTCTCTACTGCTAAGTTGTGACTTGGGAAGGAAGCTTTTCCTGACTCTGAGATTCTTCATCCAGAAATAACAATTGTGCCTACAACATACACTTGTTACTCTAAATGCAGAAAAAAAAATGCTTGTAAAACATGAAGCACATGTCTGCCTTGTGGTGATTGCCCCATAAAGTTTATTTTTATTGTTATTATTACTATTGTTGCTTCAATTGTTTGTTGGTTGGGGCCCTATATAATTATAAAAATGGGCCCCAAACAGAAGCAAAGCACATTATTGTTAAACTTAAAATATCTTTGGACAACTTTTCACTGTTTACAAAACTCCATAGTTCCTTGATTTTCTGCTTTACATGTTCCCTCAAAACATTTCTAGGGGAAAAAAACCCAAAAAGAAAAACTCTTTTTAAAAATATATTTAGTAATTTTACATCTCACAGTTTCCATCCCTCTTCTCCTTCTAGGCCCTCCCCCCACCTCATCCTCCCAATCCATTCCTCTTCTACTTCTATTCAGAAAGGGATAGGCCTTCCATGGATATCAACAGAACATGGCATATCAAGTTGCAGTAAGACTAAGCACCTCCCCATGTATTGAGGCTGAACAAGGCCACACAGTATGAGGAATATGGTCCCAAGAGTTAGACACAGCCCTTGCTCCCACTGTTAGGAGTCCCAAATGAAGGGCAAGCTACACAACTGTCACATATATGCAGAGGGCCTAGGTCGGTCCCATGCAGGCTCCCTGGTTGTCAGTTCAGTGTCTGTGAGCTCCTATAAGCCCAGGTTAGGTAATTCTATGGGTTTTCTTGTAATGTCCTTGACCCCTCTGGCTCCTACAATCCTGCCACCCTCTCTTCTGCAGGATTCCCTGAGCTCAGTCTAATGTTTGGCTGTGGGTCTCTGCATCTGTTTCCATCAGTTGCTAGATGAAGCCTCTGATGACAATTTGGCTAGGCACCAATCTATGAGTATAGCAGAATGTCTTTAGGCATCATTACATCAACATTTTTTTTTCTCCAGTCATATTTGGTTCTATCCTAGGTCTCTGAGCCATCCAGCTTCTGGGTCCTGGCACTCCAGGCTGTGTTGGGGGTGGGCTCGCTCTCAGGACATGGGTCTCAAGTCATTGGTTGGCCATGCCCACAATCTCTTTTTCACCCTCACCCCAGCACATCCTATAGATAGGACAGACTATAGGTCAAAGATTGTGTGACTGAATTGGCATCTCCATCCCTCCACTGGAAGTCTTGCCTGGTCACAGGAAATGGCCAGTTCAGGCTGCTTATCCACTATTGCTAGGAGTCTTAGCTTGGGTCATCCTTGTAGATTCCTGGGAGTTTCCCTTGAACCAGGTTTCTACCTCACCCTGAAATGCCCCCCTTTCCAGTCATCTTGTTCAGTTTTCTCCCTCCTATCCCCCACCCCATCCTTCAGGTTCTCATTCCCAACCTACCTCCAGTCTACCCACAAAATCTCTTCCCAGGGAGAGTTGAGTGTTCCCCTTGAGCCCTCCTTGTTACCTAGCCTCTCTGGGTCTGTGTATGGTAGCATGGTTATCCTTTACTTTACAGTTAATATTCACTTATAAGTGGGTACATACCATGTTTGACTTTCTGGGTCTGTTACTCCATTCAGGATGATTTTTCCTAGTTCCATCCATTTGCCTTCAAATTCCATGATGTCATTGGAAAAACTCTTTATATGCACAGATAAGTTGTGCGCGCGCATGCGCGCGCGCGCGCGCACACACACACACACACACACACACACACACACACGAGGAGCCAGGTTGTAAATTTAATTTATGTTTTTTCCTAGAGATCCATTTCAAACTTTAAAGGAACAAAAGTTCATTGTGTTTACACAGAAAGAAAGCATTTCTTATTAAGTACATATAATCCTGCAACACAGTAACATAACTTCAACACATCAGCCACTTCATAACAAAAATGTAAAACTATTTCTAGAAATGAAAGTGATTAGACATTAAACAATTTAAGATGTAGGTAAAATAGGTATATAAAATTAATCACCAAAACATACACAAAAAGGGTTAAATTATTGTGGTAGAATTTTTTAAGTTGTCTAAGAATCACTATGACTGCATTGTTCTGTTCAGCTATCTTCCCAGGAGCTTTACAAGTCTTTTAGGGATACATGGTATAAATTATTGCAAAGATCCACACAAGAGAGAATGTTTCCTAATTTTTTTAAGATGGTAGCATATTCCAGAATAGGAAACATGACAAATATAAGATAAATAGAATGTTGAAGGGACTAGACAGATGGTTTGGTGGGGAAAAAGCTTGGTATTTAAGCATGAGGACCTCGTGAAGTCCCCAACACACCCATAAAAGCAAGTACACTGGTACATGTCCACAGCCCCAGAGGGAGGGGCACAGAGCAAGGCTGATTGCTAGGCAGCCAATCTAGCTGAAATGGTGAGCCCCAGGTTCAATAACAGAGATTTGATTTCAAAGAAAAGGTGAAAAGCAACATCAGCCTTTGACCTTCATGTAGATAGGTGCACACACATGCATACACACATATACACCACAAACATATAAGATTTATAAGATTATAAGCACTTTAAAAATAGAATGTTGTTACTCTCATCTTCCATCCTGCCCCCAACCCTCCTTCCTTGCCCAGCCTACCCAACCTGCTCCCTCAAGTTCCCATCCCCTCCACTGTCCCCCAACCCTCCCCCCAGTTTACCCAAGAGATCTCTTCTATTTCCCCTTCCCAGGGAAATCCATGCTTCTCTCTTTGGGCCCTCTTTTGTTATCTAGCCTCTCTGGGGCTGTGAAATATAAGTTGGTTATCCTGTACTTTACTTGTAATATCCACTTATGAGTGAGTCATACTGTTTGTCTTTCCATGTTACCTCACTCAGAATGATTTTTTTCTAGTTACGTATTTGCCTGCAAATTTCATGAGGTCATTGTTTTTATCACTGAGTAATACTCCATAATGTAAATGTACCACTTTTTCCCTATCCATTCTTTGGTTGAGGGGCATCTAGGTTGTTTCCAGGTTCTGGCTATTATGAATAATGCTACTATGAATAGTTAAGCAAGTGTCCTTGTGGTATGATTGAGCATCCTTTAGGTATATGCCCAAGATTGGTATAGCTGGGTCTTGAGATAGATTGCTTCCCATTTTTCTGAGAAACTGCCATATTGATTTCCAAAGTGACTGTACAAGATGGCACTCCTATAAGCAGTGGAGGAATATTCCCCTTACTCCACATCCTCTCCAACATAAGCTGCCATCAGTGATTTTGATCTTAACCATTCTGACAGGTGTAAGACAGTATCACAGAGTCATTTTGATTTGCATTTCCCTAACGGCTAAGGATGTTGAACAATTCTTTAAGTGTATCTCAGGCATTTGAGATTATTCTGTTGAGAATTCTATGTTTATATCTGTACTCCATTTTTTAATTGGATCATTTGGTGTTCTGATGTCAAGTTTCTTGAGTTTTTTTTATATATTTTGGATATCAGCCCTCTGTCAGATGTGGGGTTGGTGAAGATCTTTTCTCATTCTATAGACTGCCATTTTGTCTTATTGATGGTGTCCTTTGCCTTACAGAAGCTTCAGGGTTAGGGAAAAACATCTACAAGGAAATCTACAAGGATGATCCCAGCTAAGACTTCTAGCAATAATGGAGAGGGTGCCTGAACTAGCCTTCCACTGTAATCAGATTGGAAACTACCCTAATTGTCATCAGAGGACCGTTATCCAGTAGCTGATGGAAGCAGATGCAGAATTCCACAGCCAAGCACTGGACAGAGCTCTGGGAGTCCTCATGAAGAAAGGGAGGAGGGATTGTATGAGTGTGTGTGTGTGGGGGGGTGTCAAGGTCATGACAGGGGAACCTACAGAGACAGCTGACTTGAGCTAATGGGAGCACATGGTCTCTGAACCAATAGTTAGGGAGCCTGCATGGGACTGACCTAGGCCCTCTGCATGTGTGTGACAGTTGGGTAGCTTGCTCTGTTTGTACGGCACTTGTCATTAAGATCAGGACCTGTCCCTGGCACTTCACTGGCTTTTGAGAACCTGTTCCACATGCTGGATTGCCTCGCCCAACCTTAATGTAACAGGAAGAGCTAGGTCCTACCTCAACTTGATGTGCCATGTTCAAGCCCATGGGAGGCCTGCCCCCTTCCGAATGGAGGAGAGAATGGGGAGGGAGGAAGATGAGAGTCGGGTGGGAGGAGCTCAGGGAGAGAATGGGAGGAGAGGGGAAACTGTGGTCAGTATGCAAAATAAATGAAAAAAGGAATAAAATAGAATAAAATTGAAAAATAGAATGTTGCAAAGCAATCCCAACGTTAATTGGGTTTCTAAAATTATGACTATTATAAGATTTAATGCAGTAGCATATTAAAAAGCGGTGTAACAAGTGATTGCTAACAACTGCTTACATGCCAAGGGTGCTTCCTTCATTGGTGCTTTTTATTGAAAAAGTGATTATTTTATTTTACTTTATTTTATTGGTTTTTTTGAGACAGGGCTTCTCTGTGTAGCCTTGTCCTTTCCTGGATCTCACTCTGTAACCCAGGATGGCCTCAAACTCACAGAGATCCACCTGCCTCTGCCTCCCGAGTGCTGGGATTAAAGGCATGTGCTACTGCCACCTGGCAAAAGTGGGTAGTTTTGCAACCCAGAAATACAAAGAACTGAAAACTGAATGCTCGCCATTTCTGCTCTGAAATATTCCCTGAGTCCTTTCTGTTTCCCACTTTGGGAGATTCTGCCAGGCTATAATTCTGAAGATCCTATTCTTGGCCCACAGCCCATTATCCTCCTGGTTTTATACTCTTGTTTTTTTTTTTCTTTTTGGTTGTTCTTGTTGTGTGTTTTTTGTTTTGTTTGTTTGTTTGTTTGTTTTTTGGCTCTTCCCTTTCGACAATCAGCACACTGGCTTTTGCTTTTTTTGTGATTTTTTTTTTTACCTTATTTTCTCAGGATCCACTTTATTTATTTATTTGTTTGTTTGTTTGTTTATTTATTTATTTACCTAAAGTAGCTAAGTTTTGCTTTCTAACACAAATCTTGGAACCACATACTTAAGGATAATGAATTTTTAGTCCAATAAAGGATATTTAGAAGTCTGTGAAAATATGATTTTCTTTTACGCTAATTCAAAACAAACAGAAAGAAAATTGACCAGACTGCTAGTTTAATATTAGTAAATTTTCCCTCTGTAAGTCCATGAAATTGGCTCAAAACTAATATTGCATTAGACAATGTGTCTAAAAATCTGCAGATCCAATGACAAGTATAACTATGCTTGTGAACTGTCTTCTTCCTTTTATAACCATTTGGCTGGGCTGCTGCATTCAGCAAATGACCTAAGCTATGACCTTGGAGGTGAGATACTAAAAAATTAGGGTCTGTGTATGCTTGCTGCTTTCCATAAAAGAACATAGAAACAAAGTCCTGTTTTCTCCAATTCTTTAAAAAAAAAAAATCCACCCTACAATGAATATGTGTTGTTGTAGATTGTTGGATGTCAGTTTAAACTTTGAGGAAGCAAAATTCTAGTTGAAAATTCCTTCTGAGGGAACATGCTGCTACTGCCACCTGGGGGAAGCTCTTTTCTGCTCTATCCAAGACAACTAATGTTCTCACAAAGGATAGAGCCCATTCACATCTTCCTTGTCAGATCCACACTGGAAGAAGTTCCAGCTGTCTCCAGATTCCACTCACAAAAGAACTACTCAATAGACTTCTTCAGAGCTATAGGAGAAGACCAGAATGTAATCAGAATGAGACTTCTATATCTTATATGCAACATGAAAAAGTTTGGGGAAGTATGGGATATATACTAAGAAGTGGAGAAAGTCAAATTTGAGCTTTTAATACCAAAACAAAACTAATTTTAAAGAAAAATTATTTAATGGTAACTTACACTTAACTGTCCACCTTAAATATGTCATCTTAGTTAGTGATGGTTATTTGATTATGAAAATTGCATGTCCTCAAAAAAGCACACAGGAGATTTTAACAGGTTAAGATGGTGATGATGCATTTCAAGTATATGGAAATAAACTAGAGAATTTTTCTCATAAAATTTTGAATTTGTGAATTAAATACTGATATGTAGTCTGTAACTATTATACACATATGTTTATTGGCATTTTTCACAAAGTAGTGATGTAGCATTTATCAATTAAAATGGAAAACTTAAAACTTTCACCAAGAATGTTTCATACTTTTGCTGTAGGAACCTTGTTATTTATTAGAAACACAATCAAAGAGTCTAATTCTGGAAACAGGTTTCAGGAAGTATCTGTTAAAATTATAAGCCTGTCAGGTAACATCAGTAGGCTCTGATTAGAAGACAACAGCTAATCACTTTTAAGAGGATGTCTGGTAACAGATTAACTAAGCAAAATAATGTAGTATCAGTCCCCTGCTGGTACCACGCAGTCAGGAGACTAAAGTTCATTTCAAAGAATACACTGTAACAATTCCAAGGAAGTCTGTGAAGAACAGGTTTCCAAGACCACAAAAGGTAAGTGGCACATGCTGGTTTTAAAATCTGTTAGATCTGTGATTCAGGATAGACAGCAATGAGTGGAACTCAATGTTGGTGACACCATGAAATGAGCTGCATGAGCTGAGATGTACTTGAGGGGCGCTGGAACCAGTGACATTTTGTTCAACTGTGTGGTTCCTTGAAGGTATTTGTGATAAGATCTGAAAATACTGGGGTGAGGGACCTTCAGGAACAAGTAGGCTACTTAACACCAGATCACAAGCAAAATAATCTATTACATGTTGAAGTATCTTTATTTATGATTCAGCAAATTGAGGTCAACTGACAGTTTGCCAGTAGTTCTCCTCATCAATCAATGAAAGTGACCAATGACCTTAAAATGCTCTAAGGCTTCTGTAGTGCATGAGAACTAACACCATACCATACAGGTTCTTCAAATGTAAGTTCTTCTGCTTCCTAAATGAACTGCAGAGTTCTGTCAAAGAGTCCACACTTCCAGTGATCAGCCATGCAATGACTTGTTGTTTCCTAGCAGAAATTACAAGAAGCTCTCCTTTCCATTAGATTGTTTCTCGGTTGTAAAACAATGTTTCATAAGGAGAAGCAATAGCCGTCTTCAGCAGCATTTATGTTTCCTAGGAGAAAAGGATTCTGGAAGCAGGGAAGAGGGAGTTTCACAGTTGGCACTTGTACATTCAGGGAGTGAGGAAATGAGCAAGTGGTGGACACCATTAAAATGTCGAACAGGCAATTCTCTTTCAGAAAACACACACTCAATTATCTCTTTCTCTTACTACTTTAAAACCGTGTGCTTTAAAACTATATTAGAATCACTTTTAATTCTAAGTCTGATTTTTAAAAATTAAATAATACAATACTGAATGGAGCTGGACATGGTGGCTCATACCTGTATGAGTATAAGTAACTTGAGAATGAGCAGGTTTGGGTGAACACTGAGGCAGTGAGTCATTCCCCCAGACACCGAGGGAGAACTGTACACAGAGTATCCCAAGCCAGGTCAGAGGCTACATACTGGGCAAGTCTAGGTACCTTACTCTCTTCGTGGTGCTCTTGTTTACCCACAGCTATGACGGACACCAACAAGATGACCATCAATGTGGCTGTCTTTGGCAGGACTCAGAGCGGGAAAAGTGCTGCAGGGAACACTCTTTTGGGAAGTGCTGACTTCTACAGCAGTTTCTCTCCAGGCTCTGTAACCGAAGACTGCCACCTGGGCCGGAGCCGTCTCCTCCACAGCTTCATGCGTCGAGGGGGACAAGCAGTAACCCTGCAGATACAGGTACTGGACACTCCAGGGTATCCACACAGCAAGCTGAGCATGAAACATGTGAAGCAGGAGGTCAAGAAGGCCCTGGCACATCACTTTGGACAAGAGGGTCTCCATCTTGCTCTGCTGGTCCAGAGAGCTGATGTGCCTTTCTTCGGACAGGAAACACCTAACCCAGTCCAGTTGATCCAGGTAATACAAAGGTGCAATTATATTGGCACCATTATCCCCATCTGGGGGGCATTATCTGCATAGGCAAGGCCCAGGAACAAACTGGCTCAAAAGATACTTGAGCTACAAAGTGCTAGCCCTATAGCAATAGTCAGTAAAAAATGACTTGATTTTCTACCGGTTCTATTTTGTAATTTCCTTTAGAGTCATGGTTCTCAACTTTCCTAACGCTGTGACCCTTTAATACAGTTTCCTCATGTGTGACTCCCAACCATAAAATTATTTTATTGCTATTTCATAGCTGTAATTTTGCTACTGTTATGAATTGTAATGTGTTTACACTGTATCTGATACACTGGATGCCTGACAAGAAGCAGCAAGGGGTCAAAACCCACAAATTGAGAACCACTGTTTTGGATCATAGACAGAAATTTCTAGACACTAATTTCCAGAAGGTAAGCCTTAAATCCTTAAGAACCTTGACCTTGAGTAAGTCTGTATAATGTAACCCTCGGACTATCTGCACCAGAATCAGCCGGGCAACTTGTTAAAAACACAGATCTGCCCATGAATATTGAAATAGCATCTCAAGAGTGAGACTTGCATGTCTGCATTTCCATGTTGTTATATAGGTTTATTAAAACAAGGTGTGTAGCATGAATCTTAAAAGTTCTTATTAATAAAATCAAACCTGGGAGCCAGGTATTCAGGTGAATGCTGTAAGATCAGAGAAGCAGAACAAGCCACAGCCAACCTCACCTGGCCAACTTCTCAGCTGATCTTGTTTCCTCAGACTGGAAGCCTCTCTGTCCTTATATCCAAATGGGTCTCAGCTGAACTGCTTCTCGAAAGCCTGAAGGCTTAACCAGCTAAAAACTTCTAGTTTCTGGTCCTCATGCCTTATATACCTTTCTGCTTTCTGCCATCACTCCCTGGGATTAAAGGCTCACTTTCTAGGATTAAAGGCATGAGTCACCATGCTTGGCTGTATCCTTGAACACACAGAGATCCAGGTAGATCTCTGCCTCTGGAATGCTAGGATTAAAGGCATGTACTACCACTGCCTAACCTCTATGCTTAATATTGTGGCTGTTCTGTTCTCTGACCCCAGATAAGTTTATTAGCATGCACAATATTTTGGGGAACACAATTCCACCACAAAGGTGGGTAAAAAACTACCAACTGAAATACCCACACACATCAAAGGGGACAATTTACTATAATTCATCAACAAATGCATTTTTACCCACTAATGGTGCTGAGCACTTGTAGGGGCAGGAGACCCTATTACAAAAAGCTTATAATCTAGAAGAGGCAAATAAACGTCAGAAACGACAATGGTGTTAACTCCAAAGTAGTGTAATGTATAAGAGGAGTTATGCAAGACTTATTATCAAAGTAAATGTTGCAGGAAGACCATGCATAATGTAGGACAGTACTTACATTGTACTGTTAGAATTATACTAAGTATAATTTAGATATCATTTAGAGTATTATAAAGGAACTGAGCATAAGTTATATGAATACTACACCATTTTATATAAGTAACCTGAGAACAAACAGGTTTTGCTAAATGCTGGGGCAGTGAGTCATTCTCCCACAGACACTGAGGGGAAACTGTACACAGAATATCCCAGGCCAGGTCAGAGGCTACACCTAACTCTCTTTGTGGTGCCTTTGTTTACTTATAGCTATGACAGATGTTCAGATGAAGGACTTTACCCCTTTAACAGGAAATTGATCCAAATGGCAGATACACAATGTGTAAATACAAGAAAGAAATCTGCAATTTCCCATGTTTTCTTGCCACAGCAGCCATAGAAAAATCTCCATTCCAGTCATGAACTACAAAGACTTTAGACAGAACCTAAATAATACATGCTGCATTTATTTATATTCATTTATTTGTTCATTTATCATTAGTTGCTAAGTCCAGGGCTTTATTTATTAGACAGTCCGGCAAAGGAGCTAGGTAAGGAGAAGGGCTTTGGAGGAATAGAGTGTATATATAAATATTACAAGGAATAGTGTAGGGGAAAGGCCTATATACACTGTTACTTACAATTCCTAGAAATTATTCATTGACCTGCTTCATTCTGGCCTAGTTCTTGATTATCTAGTTGTGTTCAGATAAAGGACTTTCTCCCTTTAAGTAACATTTAAGACAAAAGATTGACCCAAATGGCAGACACACATTTTGTTTCTCAGTGGTTGAGCGTGTCTGTAAAGTTTGGGGTAAAGCCATGTGTGTAATTACAGGAAAGTAGTAGTGGAAACTTAGAGTGACAAGAGCAAATCACTCACCTTCCAACTCCTGAAGATTCAAGTCATGTTGTCAACAGTAAACAAGATGATGTGCGTAAGACACAATATGAACTCTAAGGCAATGACACAGCTCTAACAGTATTAAAACCTGTATTTCAAAGCATTTCTGGTGGGAATCAAGTAGCAGGAAACTTACACCCAAACATCAGGATAATTTGAAGAACAGATTTAATATCCACTTAAGGCTGCTTTCCATAAATTCAGTAAATTCACAATCCTTCCCAAAGCCACCTTGACTGTCTCCATATGTCTCATTATTCTTCCCTGTGGTACACTATGCTGGGGCCAAAAGGATTTCAATATTATACATTTTGAAAATAGATTCTTCCAATGTTAGTATACAGAACATTATAACCCACTGTTGTGCTACAAGGCAATTTAACTCACACTTGTCTCTTTTGAAATGGGACCTGCATAACTTTCTCGAAAAGCTGCCTTCCTTAAGTCATTGTCTGTCAGGAGTTGAAGACCAACTGGAGATGGGTGTGGACAAAAGCTCAGATCTCAGATCTGGTTTCGTTTTGTTTTGTTTTTTTCTAGAATAAATAATTTCTTTTTTTTTTCTGAATATCAGCAGACAGAACTTATCAGTCCTCAGAGTGGCCCATGAGTGCTGGAAGTTGTTTCAGACCTGTTTGGGGTCCCTCTTGCTCTTCCGGTGATGGCCTCTGAGGCCCAGACTGAAAGCTTATGACTTTCTTCCTGAAGGTGCCTCAGATACCATGGCAGCCAGCTGTGTGTGCTCACAGATCAGGAGCAGCTGCCAGATGTCTTGATATTCGACAGGACCAAGAGCAGCTGTTTAAGGGGTTGTTAAGGTTCATGGTTCCAGGCATTCCCTGGATTTCGTTTTCTTCTTGGCTGATAAACAAGGAGAATGGAGTAACTGTCCTTTCCCTTTCCGGGTAAGCGGGGAGTCCTGGCATGGAAGGACTGGCCTTGACTATCCTGTGCCTTTCTGTTGTCTTCTGGATTATGCTTTAAAATTTGTCACAGGCTGCCAGCTGTGATGATTAAAGCATTCCTCCAAATGATCTTTTTCTTTATTTATATTAGGTCCATACTAAAGATGTCAGTGAGTTGTATCCTCCAAAATGGGAAAGGAAAGGAAGGAGTCATGTGAGTGTTAGTGGGAATATTATTTGAATGTTAAGAAGAAAATCCATAAATATATCAGAGAAAACATAATACAGTCTCCTCCAATAAAGACCCAGCATGAGGGAGACAAAGTCGCTCTGGGGACTGAACCTATGAACTGACTGGAGTTTATATTCTTTTGTACAAACATGGGCAGTATTACTATTATGAACAAGCAGGCTTCAAGAATACATTTTTGTCTTAGAATTAACCACTCAGCTGTTGATGTTGCTGGTGGGTGCTCATAACACAACAGTCTCACAAAGGCCAGCGATGGGCCTGCACATACTAGACAAATCTCATGGGTCTATTAGCAGTTAAAACTTACTCAAAGATAAGCCTAATGTTACTAGCCTTTCTCAGTCATATCACCAAAGATGCTGATTTTATTGCTATTAAAGACTTCTACACACTAGTGTTAGTAAATCTGACATGCTTAGCACTGAGCTCAAAGGGAGCCACTGAAAATGGCTAGGCAGCACTGTTATGACTGCTGCTCAGGTATGCGGAGATGAGCACTCATTCGAGTGAACCCGAGAGGGCTAGCTTATTACAGAGGTGGAGGACATGGTTTCTGTGTCCAGGCTCCTTCTTAGCTGCTTGTTTGCACCATGACCTTGGGCAAGTAAATTCTCTGAACCTCATTGGTTAGCAGCAAGTGATGAAAGTATCTACTTAACGGGTTTCCTTTTGGATTGTGACCTGGTCTCAGCAGTAGTAAATCCTTCAACTAAGACACTGGCACGTAAGTGCACCGAAGTGTTTAGCTGTGGGAATTATCATTTTATATTATGATTAGTCAAGTCTCTGACAGGCAGGGACCTTTCTTAACCTTTCATAAGGCCTGCCAATAATCAGAGATGTGACCATGTGACTTCCATCAAGCCATTTAACATCACAAGGCCTTAATACTCTCATGTTTAAAATGAGGCGATTTGGATGGATGCTTTCTAGTGCTGAATATTCCCTGAATCTGACTTGAAGAGTTTTCATTCAGCTTTGACTACCTGGAAAGGAAAATGTGGCACTTTAAAGAGGGATGAGAGCAAGGGACTAACGCACGTGCGTGCGCGCGTGCACACACACACACACACACACACACACACACAAACACACAACCCTCTTGTTCCATGATAACTTTTTTTTTTCTCAGCTGATGTAATTGTTGGCTTTTTTTCTAAAGTTTCCCCCTAAAAAGTCCAGATGCTATGATTTCATCAACCACAAACAAATGGGGCAGGGCTGGTGATGTCCTGAGAAAATGAACCATTCCTGGAAAACAAAGTTTATATTCTAACTAGTTGTCCCAAAAGGACTAGATGGATTCATACCTGTGAGCACCATGAAACCAAGCAATCTGTGGTTGTAGCATTTTCATTTGGCTTAGTACTATATTTCAGTGATTCACACTAGATAAATTACTTTTACTTATGCTGCTCTTGAATTTCTTTTGAGCCATTGATCAGCTATGGTTGTTCATTGTCCACAGAGAACATGCTTGGCCACTGACATGATGGCTATGGCCAAGTGACACTATTTTTAAACCTTCAATGATTTTCTGGCCAGAGACCAATCTAAAGATTATAAAGTAAATCAGCCATTCATTTCTGGTTTGGGCCATAACTCAAAAGTGGATTTTCTCTCACAGTTTAAGAGATAAGTATCCTTTCATAAAAAATTACCAGTCTCTAAGGACTTCCTCGTGGCTGAACACTTGGGCTTGTGAGTGGCATGGCGTTCCATGCTTCCACTCATCTGTCCTGAATGAGATAACTTTGAAGTATAGGAACCACCTGAAGGGGAAAAGAGGGGAAGGCATGTTGTTGCAGAAAGTCAGGAACTGAGGGAATTATGCTAGTTACTTTTTAAAGTACTAACTTTGTAAGAAAAGAATCATGTTGTGATATATACCTCCAGAAAGGGATGTTGTACAAAATAGTATTTTCAGCATGTACTTCTATTATGATGATAACTCAGAACTATTTTATTGGCAGGTATGGTCTAGGTACCAACCAAAGCCATCAGGATGGTGGATCTGGTGGTGCCCAAGGGTTAAGAGCACAATTTATTTACAAACTTGTACATAAACATCTTAGTATCATGACAATCAGTATGGCGCAGTAATGGTACACCAAGGCTCTAAATGTGAGAAACTTTGAGATCCGAATGTGATCAAGGGTCAGTATCTGGACCTGAGTGGAAATAAGATTCCAATACCATACAATCCCTACTCTTGCATTATGTTAATTCTTTATTTTATTATTATCTATCATCATCATTATTAGACTATGTGTATGTATTTACGCACAGGCGCCATAGTATGAGTGTAGAGGTCAGAGGTCAACTCGGCTTTTGCAGGAGTCCTGAGGATCTTACTCAGGTCATCAAGTTACTGGAATTTGGGGACCCTTTTATGGTGGCTTGCTGAAACAAGGGAAACCCAGGTCCCTTCTTGGGGATCTTAGTCTCAATAATATAATTTAAGAATGATTCAAACAAAAGCTCAAGGGCAATTATTTTAGAGTTAAAAAAACAAATCAGAGCAGTTAAGCTGCGAACCTCAGCAGCTACTTGAAGGAGTGGAATGGAGGAGAGAAGGAAAAAGCCGTGCCCTTGAAGCCAGTGTGGAAGTTGGACATATGGTAGGAAAGCAACCACTTGGTGGGAGGGATCTTTAGAGAAAGATAAGAAAGACTCCAAACGCTGGGGAAGCTCCAAGTGTTAGGGAGAGCATACTTTTAAAAGAGACTAAAAGAAGCATGGCCATGGCCTGGTAAGCTACTGCACTGTGAGTTGGGGATTCTGGGAAAGACACAGCATCTCATTAAAAAGAAAATTATTTCACCTATTGCTTTAGCATAGCTTAGGTGAGTCCACCTTCCAAGGGGTGGTCCTTTGGCCTGGCCTAGCTGGGACATTAGGTCTCTACCCAAGCCAGAGAATCTGTTCTCAGAGAACAAGCTTTCTCCCAATGAGGCTTTAGTGTTACTCAGACAAACAGGCTCAGACTGTAAGCACTTTTATCCCCTGAGCCATCTTGCAGGCCTATTCTAATTCCTTTGTAGCAAATAACAGGTATTTATTGTCTCTTAGGTCAGAAGTCTGAAATCACAGATTTGGCAAGATTTGTTCCTTCTGAAAGCCGCAAGCAAATGATGTGTCCCAGGCCTTCTCCTGGACTATTTTCTCCTGTACATGACTATTTCCAGGGTCCATGACCTTCTCCTTATATTTGTGTCTCTGTTTAAATTTTTCTGTTTTATAAGGACATTAATAATTTTGGATCAGGAGCTAACCTAATGACTTTTTCTTAAATTAATCACATCTTTATGACACTCTTTCCAAATAAGGTCACATTCTGAGGGACTGGGGATTAGGACTTGGCATATGAATTAGGGGGAGGACACAGTTCAACCCTAATGTCACCGTTCATTCTTACTGCCACCTGTGTCTCCTCTCGATCAGAGATATGTACAGCACACTGCAAGCACAACAGAGTCCTACGAATATCCTTTATTCTGACATGCCATGCGTTGTTGACATCAGATGGATATTTTGATTCATAGAGGTATGGTCTTTAGTGGTTGAGCAAACATGAATTGAATGAACTTGGATTGAAAAGCACATGAGAATGTGACAAATGAAGTTCAGCTATGAACAATCCTTATGTATTTACTGTTAAGATAATGTCTGATAGACTGATCCTGAAAAGTTGGCTCGGGTTTTTTGCAACAGGATGTTTTAGGGGGACCTGTAACTCTGTGATGTAAGCTGACAAATTCTGATGAGGTACAGATGTTTTAGGGGAACCTGTGACTCTTGTGATGTAGGTAGATAAATTCTGATGAGGTACAGGATGTTTTCGGGGAACTGTAACTCTGCAATGTAAGTAGACAAATTCTGATTAGGTAAGAGCAAACAGGTAGACTCATCCCTACAGAAATTTGCTCTGAATGTAGAGTGAAAGCACATACTGTAAGAAATCTACCACAGTGAGCTATAAAACTCAGGAGTACAGGATTGTGTCCCAGAGAATAAAATTCAGAACTGAACTCCCAAAACCAGACTAACTAAGCCTGCAGTTTGACTCAACAAAGAGGATCCAAATTCCCAAATATTCAGCCGATATTGTCAAGAATTAACAGTGTGCTGGAACCCTGGGATGACAATACAGCCACAGACCGTGCCTTCAAAGAGGTCACTAAGTTTTGGTGACGTATGTATAAATAAATGGCTCTGATAAAAGCCAGACTGTTGCCAGGAGTTGTAATTAGTATTCATAGCCATAGACATCTCTAAAATCCCTGTCTCAGAGTTTTCATATTAGACCCGATTGTCCTAATTTCTTCCTTCACTTCCTCTTTTCTTTAATCCTTCCCTCCCACCCTTCCCTTCATTTTACCCCACCATGAACACCAACCATGTATTTGCTGTATACATTGAGACGTAGCTTTCCTGTTTCAATGACAACATTACTAATGTATAGTTCAACCTCTCCGTGTGTCAGTTTTCAATGTCACAACAGGAACAGTAATAGTATTATGGCAAAGATTCATGTTGAACATCAAAAAGTTATGCATGGCAAAGCATGGAGGTGCTTGCCTCCAACCCAGCACTAGGGAGGCAAAAGTAGGGTTGGTATGTTTGAGGTCAGCCATGGGGAGCAGAGGAAGAATCTGTCTCAGAAAACTCAAATCACACCAAACCAAACTGAAATGAGAGAGAAAAGGAGGGGAGTGGGGGAGGAGGCAGGAGACTAAAAGAGATTGCCCATTTTGAAAGCTTAGAATAATATCGGGCATGAACTCTTCATTTTTTTCTGTTTGCTCTCTTCTAGATAGAAGTCCTTGTTATCTCTTGTATTCATTCACAGGCATTTTATATTTTTAATAAAAGTGTTACAAACTGGTAAATATTTCAGTCATGGGAGCATATAGAAGGGAGAAAATGTTACTTTACTGTCAGTTGGTGAAGATTTCATATAAGTTTGGAAACATTCAGAAGTTAATGGTTACTCCCAGATGCCTTTTACATTGGATGAGCAATATGCCACATGGCATGGTTTCTGCTTTATATCAGCTAATTTCCACTAATCAAGGAAGAATTTATTGCACAACCAACTCGCACATGTCACTAACAAAGGGACAACAGTCTTCAGTGCTTTTCAAGCACATTACAAGAAGCCATTTGATAAATTGCCTTTGATTCCAGGCATGAGAATTACAGTAATCTTGTGTAGCTGTTCCAACTCACCAAATGGATTTTGATCTTAGCTTTTCTGTTACTTGTCATCTAGTTAATCAATGAAGCATAACCAGATTATGTCATTTTAATCCCTTAGTGGTGATACTTTGGTGGTGATAACATGACAAAAAAAAAAAAAAAGATGCTGTAACAATTGCCTTACTCAAGGTAGCACGAATTAAAGGAACTGGGTGGTTCTAACGGGGTCTGGTTGTGAAGTAAGTATGAGCAACTACTGAGTGCTGGCCACACGACAGTCAGTGTAGCCAGATGCTCTGCAGCATTAAGTTTTTGCAAATCAATTATAACTGCAAAGTAAAACAGCAAATAAAGCCTTTTGTTGTTGTTCAGAAACCTCATCCATCTTCCTCAATGTGCTAACAACACTTGAGCTCATAGCCACTTCTTATTACATATATCAGCTTTCAGAAATATCATGACACATGGATGTGTTGGCTAATGACACTGGATTAATAATGGCTTTGCTCATGTTTGAGGAACAGAGTCCAAGGCAAACGGTCATTTAACTTCTCTCTCTTTCAGGAACTTCTGGGAGATTCTTGGAAGAATTACACTGCTGTTCTTTTTACCCATGCAGAAAAAATAGAAGAGGCAGGGATCAGTGAAGATGAATATTTGCACGAGGCTTCTGATACACTGTTAACTTTGCTAAATTCTGTTCGGCAGAGGTATGCTTTCCTGTATGAAGAAGGAAACTCGTGCAATGAACAAAGAATTAAAGTCTTAGAAAGAATCATGGAATTTATAAAAGAAAATCATTATCAAGTTCTTAGTTTTACATAAAATGTAAGTGAAAAGAAAGAGCACTGGGTATCAATTAGGGTCTGGAAATCTGATTTTAAAATCTGCCTTTGTTCACATGAATATTGAGAAAGAAAATTCCCTGTACTGCTGTATAGCCATTTTGGAAAATTGAAAATAAAAACTAATATCAAGGATTCAAGATGTCAGAATTATATTCATAAGTATTTATCCAACAGAAAGTGTACATTTGTGCCTTAAGATACATATACAAGAATGCTCATGGTAGCACCATTCATAATAGTTAAGAACTGAAAACTGTCCAAATATTCATTAATAGAATGATGTGCAAATTGTAGTATATTAACACAATGAGGTGTTACAGTAATAAAAATGAACAAACTCAGTTGGCTGTAACAGTAGACTTAACTGTTTAACTACAATGTCAAGAGAAAGAAGCCAGACATGAAGTGTGTTTAATGACTTCATTTATATAAAGCTCAGAAACAGTCAAAACTAATGCTACCTAACTATTCTGGAGGTAGACGTGCTGGGGATCAGGAGAGCAAAAGGATGCTGTGGGGTAGCTTCAGAGATTTTGATAATGCTATTTCCTGGTTTGGACACAGTTTCATAGGGTGTGTACTTTGTGAAAATGAAGAAAATTTTCTTGTAGGTTATGAACCTCTCATTATATTTGAATACAAGTAAAAATGAATGAATTTTCTTCATTTTCAAGAAATTAACCTCACTGCTTACTTGATACAAGAGACAGAAAACTATACAACCTTGCCAAGGAATCTTAGTTGCTGCAACGATTACATGAATTGGTATGTGAAAGAGACTCAGTGTTAGCTTCCCTTTCTGCTTTAGGGAGGCCTGCTGGCCCTATTTGGGTTTAGAAATATTAAGAAAAACTCAGAGAAAGCTCTTCAGCAAATCCCTATAGTAGTTATCATAGCTGACTATAAATGCAGTCTTGACTAAGGAAGGGGGTGAATCTTGAGCCATTTGTCTCCATTGCTGTAAAGTATCAGGATGATTGGGCCACTTGAGAGAGATCTTCAGGGTGGTTTTAATACAGCAGATAATGAAAAGAAAGCAATTCTAGTTATCAGGAGCCAAGTCTATCACCAAGGCAGAATCATATCACCTTCATATGAGATCATATATGAATCTTCCCAGAAAGCCACTAATTTACAAGCTGTTTTCATAAAGTTAATTAATGTTTTTTTATTTTTCTTACTGTGATAGCCTATAGTAATTTCTATTTTAAACAGAATTATAATTGATGGGTTTTCTCCAAATGCAGTTCTCAAAGGGCTACTTTTATGCTATTACTTGAATTCTAGCACAGATGGTGTTTATTAAATAAGTCATCAACTTCCTACTTGTTAGGTAGACAGCTAAAGATAGACAGTGTCAGAGATTAGCCTTAATTCTCTCCTATTATTTTATTATATTGCTGTCTTTATCATAAACAACCAGAATGACTTAATTATAATGGATGCTTAATTGATACAAACATTTGTACATCTTTACAGTGTATTGTCAGAATTCAATGTGTGTTACATAATATGTAATGATAAAATCAGGATAATAAGCATTTGACCTCTTAAATTATCAGTCATTTTTAAAGGTTGGGAATTTTGTGCTTCTTTAGTCAATTTTAAATACCTCACAGACAAATTGGGAATGTAATCTAGTAGTATAGTTCTTGTCTAGCTTGCACAAGGTCCTTAGTCCAATCCTATCAAGGGAAAAGTCAAAACAATGAAATGAAATGGTATTTGTGGGAAGAGGGGATTGAAAAGGGTGGTGGCAAGTGTGGGGTAAAAGTGATGGGCCGCATTTCATGTATGTGTAATACATAGCAGCTTTAATAAAGAACAAAAAGGAAAGGTGTAATAATTTACTATATTGTCATCTTGCACTCGATGAGAAGCACAAGGGATTTCTCAAAATCTGTGATTTGCTACATTCCTTGATACCTAGAAATTCAAGTTCTGTGTTATTTTCCCTTCTTACAAGATTTCCTGATATTATCAGATTGATTTTTCTAATACTTCCCTAAAATTACTTTGTAGTTTAGGTGTACAAGTGTTTTGTCAAATAATATTCCATTACTAAATCCTCCTCTTTCATAAAGTACACAAGATGTTTCTCCTCATTTTGCCTTCATTATTTGATACTGTTATTTCTTGTATTTCCCCAATTTTCTCTAATTTTGCTAATTTGATAATGTTACTATATCTGTGTTGTTCAGAAGTTCTACTGAAATTCATATGAGTAACAGGAATCAGGTACATATTTCCTACCACTGTTTGACAACAGAGTAACAACTATTTGTTCAACCAAGAAATACCCCACTAGTCATACCTTAAACTAAGGGTGACTCCACCCCTTTGGAACCAACACCTGCAGGATGCCTTCATGTCCTCCTCATTCTCTTCTCTTCTACCTTCCTCTCACAGCAGACGGCTTAGGAATTTTCTTTCCTTATATAACTGGATTCTGCAGAGGCAACTAACTCAAGACTACTTCTTGTGGAGTGTCCCTTTTGTCTCAAGGGCCATTTTATACCACTTTAAGCCTGACAGTTTATCATTATCTTTTTTAAAATTTATTTATCAGGATGCACAATACTAAATTCCATTATGCATTTTCAAATAAAACTTTTGTTGATTGACTCTTCCTTTTTCCCTCCACTCTTGACTCCTTAATACTAGAAACTCTAATCATTTTTTTCTAAGATTTATTTATTATGTATACAGTATTCTGCCTGCAGGTGTCCCTGAAGGCCAGAAGAGGGCACTAGATCTCATTACAGGTAGTTGTGAGCCACCATGTGGTTGCTGGGAACTGAACTCAGGACCTTTGGAAGAGCAGTTGGTGCTCTTAGTCACTGAGCTATCTCTACAGCCCTAGAAATTCTAATCTTTACCATGTTCCCCCTTGTCTTCGTCTTCCCCAATGTCTCTAGTGAGTGTTTCCTCATGCATACCCTGCATTCCTGCAAATTCAGTGTTAATTCCAAGCATATCCTTACATGCACTACTATGTAACAGCAGTCCTGGTTCTTCAAAATGATCAGCATAAGGAATGGAGGGAAAGAATGTGTCCACAGGAATAGGGTAGTTGCTGTGCTCGACCTGAGGTTGAGTTGTGGGACTCTTTCTGGGATAATTCATATATTTATCCACAAACTTAACCATTTCTGGAAATAATTGTAACTCACAAGAGACCCATGTGAGGAGGATTATCTCGTGGCAAGATAAATGGCATCCTGATGGCTGTCCTTGGGGTGTCCTGACGCCTTTTCTGTTGGAGTCTGTTATTTGCAGTCTTTCCTCATGTCCTCAGATGTCCAATCTGGACGCTAGCCTATTCTGGATAGCAACAAATTCCTGCTGAACTTCAGACTGCAGCTCTTTGAACAATGAAGCTGATAGGATAGTGTGCTTGGTGCTTTTGAGAATCTGGGGTCAAAGCCTGATTAGTGTGTGACCTTTTGGGGACCATAGTGATTACTCCCCAAACCTACCAGCTCTAAAGCTTACTGTGTTAAATTTTCTA
Organism: Onychomys torridus; assembly: GCF_903995425.1. Taxonomy (NCBI): domain Eukaryota; kingdom Metazoa; phylum Chordata; class Mammalia; order Rodentia; family Cricetidae; genus Onychomys; species Onychomys torridus. The sequence goes on from NC_050448.1 coordinate 107,986,762, forward strand.
GATATAAAAACTCAAGGAATAATTTCTGACTTAATTCCTGTTTTTACTTTTTTCCTTTTTAAGCTATTTTAGATGAAAAAAAAAAAATTCACAATTCCCACCTCAAAGTGCATCCCTTAGAGATTTTCAATTACAGAGCCTACTAGTGTAGTTGGAGTTTTCCTGCCTGACCCAGTCAGGACAAATCTCTCTTACCAGCCAGTCCCACAATCGCTCAGACCCAACCAAGAAAGCACACAGAAACTTACATTGTTTACAAACTGTATGGCCGTGGCAGGCTTCTTGTTATCTGCTTTTTCTATCTTAAATTAACCCATTTCTGTTAGTCTATACTTTGCCACATGCCTTGTGGCTTACCAGTGTCTTTACATGTTGCTTTTCATGGCAGCGGTAGGCGGTGTCTCTCTCCAGTCTTCTACTTCCCAGAATTCTCTACTCTCTTGTCCCGCCTATACTTCCTGCCTGACCACTGGCCAATCAGAACTTTATTTACACAGAGCGATATCCACAGCATACTAGAAGTGATTATGGCCCAGGAACAGATTTCATACCCCAAATGCCATGTTCCAAGGTGATAATGGTTTGATGGCATGTTTATGGTAACAGAACAAAGGAAGTCACAAATCAGGGCATTTTCAAATAAAATAGTGGAGGCCACAGGTAGGAGGTTACAGCAAAGCAGGGAAAATTCTTCTGTGGCCTCAGATGCTATCTGACAACCTTAGCCCACTTGGTTGCTCACAAACTAGGAATCTGTCCCTACATTCCAAAGGATTTCCCTACCGGCCACAAAGATGCTAAGTCTGGTTCTGAGGAGGAAAGTAAATGGTTCGGAAGTGGCTTGGACTTGCAATATCCCGACCTCTTCTCACCACTCAAGTTCTAACCAGTTGATCAGCCTTGCAGAAGGTTCGATGGAAGATGAGGTTCTTTTCAGAAATTTTACTTCACACTTTTTTTATTTTTTATTTTGTTGTTTTGAGATGTTATTTCTATTTTATGTGTATGGATGATTTGCTTGCATGTATGTTTATGCATAATATACATGCAGTGCCCTCAGAGGCCAGAAAAGGGTGGTGGGTCCTCTGGGACTGGAGTTACAGAAGGTTGTGAGCTACCATGTAGGTGCTAGGAATTGAACACAGGACCTCTAGAAGAGCAGCCAAGTGCTCTTCACTGCTGAGCTATCTCTCCAGCCCCAACAGCTGCCTTTCGTCTTAAAGAACTGCTTCCTTTTTTCCGACTAGCTTTTAGATAGATCATTTTGTTTTCACATAAGGCTAAAATTTTCATGCATTACTGTGAGAACAAACTAAAAATTTAAGGAAAAATGAAAATAATTTTATAAAAACGAGGGGTCTTATTAGGAAGCAAGAGTTTTCCTTAGCTGAGATAGATAGAGGAAGTACACAAAGCCCTAGAAGACGCGTCGTCTGTCGCCATTACTGACATTAACCCTTCACACTTGGTGCTCTAACTCAGATGGAAAAGCCTTCCTGTACCTTTTAGTATATTAATAGGGATACAAAATGTACATCCTGGGACACTGGGGAGAGGAGTCAGACCATCTCTACCTCTCACAGAATTTTCACTGGAGGACAGAGACTATCAAGCAGGAATTCCTCATCTATCGCAGCATAAATACTCCCTGGACCACCTCCCCCTTTAAAAATGGGGATTCCTCTTCTGAGGCATTTTCTCAAATCTGGACTTGAATAAAAGTATCTCCTCTAGCAATTGTTGTCTCCTCCCGGGTTTGTTTCAACAGAGGCAGCTGGTGGTAGGTCAGCCAGGCACTGATAACAGGATCGCTATTTCCAAATTTATTTGAAAAACAAGTTTCCTTTCACAAGCTTTGAATGCTTTTGTTTTTAATATGTGCTGTTTTGGGGAAAGTGTTATCTTTTCGTATAATGAAGTTTATAGAAAGAAGCTATTTCAAGCACAATTATTCTTCTGTGAACTTATGGAACGTGATTTTTAGTTTGCATTTTCATCAGTCTTATAGGAGAGAAATTCAATTGTGATGTTGATTTTGGATGACTCTCCACTGCTCTCTCCAAATTTCCCAGGTGTGAAAATCTGAGAGGGTTTTAATGAACTAGTATCAGCCAAATATGTAATCTTAGGGCTAAAATCTTAAGGGGATGTATATATCAAAAGCATTTCTCTATGGGGATGTATAATATTCTAATGAGGCAATTTACAAAAACAAATGTTACACTTTGTCCAGCGTAGCCTTGCCAAAAAGGCCCTGAAGGCAGATGAGCAAACATTAACTGATATTTGGAAAATTTTGTGGGCATTGTATAGCAAGGGAGAGCAAGAATAGTCACCCCTCATCAGAGAGGATTATTCATTTTCCTTGTGATTACTGGGCCTCAGGCTTGTTTTGCTCTTGTTGCTAAGGACAATAGCTCAGCAGATAGTAAATGATGATGATGAAGGAAAAAAAAACACAACACTTCACATGAGATCTAGAGAACTGGGAATAGAGTATGTTAGGAGGATGGGGAGTAGAAGCTAGGGATAAATGAAGAAAATACAAACAAGGGAGTACATTACGGTGAAAAATAAAGTATTCCTAATTAACTCACACTCTGAAAATCCAGATGGCTTGCTTTCAAATCAGTAATTATTTCAATGTTCCAGGTTTTTCTTCCAAATACTTTTGGAGTTAACGCCTACAAATCATCACTGCCAAGACTTACTCAGAAGAAAATCCACAACTCTACATTACAACAAACAAGTGTGAGCAAGCTGTTCCACTCTGCTCCAATGAGATGGTACCTGAGCATGTACCTCTACACAGTAATTTTTCTTCTCACTGTTGAAAAACTTAGGGTTACCAACTAAGTATCAGCTATGATTGGGCATACCCCAAAGGAACTGTTCCAATTTAAAAGTCATCTATCTATCTATTCATATATCCATCTATCTTGAATGTGGTGACTCTGCTACCAGTCACTTAGGGTCATAACCCACTCCCTTACTTTCCAAAAGAAATTGGTAAACAGAAATGATCAAGTTTGACCAAACTGGGGAGAGAAAACTTAATGTTTCCCCCTATCAAGCGTGTTGCAGTCATCGCACACCTGACAGAAAACTATGAGAAAAGGGCGGTAAGACATACGGGTTTAGGAGAAAGATAGTTGAACTTTCCTTGGGACAAGCTCACAAGAACCTGGGGGCTGTAATTGAAGCAGAGACCACAGAGGAATGTTGCCAGCTGGCTTTCTCCTCCTGGTTGGGATGTCCTACATCAATCATTAATAGAGAAATGCCCAAAGCAAACCAGGTTTCACTTTCACAGCTTCATGCAACAGCCTCTCCAGGCCTCCACTCCCCTGCCACCCTTCTGGCCTTGGCAGCTTTCTGTAACCTTGGAGGAAGATTCCATAACCCCTTTCCTATATCTTTTTTAACTCTACAGCCAGAACCACATGGCCAGCCAAAGCTGCCAACTTCTGCTTGCTGGGGGTGGGATCTGGCCCGTTCCCTGAATTACATTTGCATAAACTTGCTGTTGTTGATGGTTTCCTTTGCTGCTTAAGTTTTTCTTTAATTCCTTTTCATAAATTGGAAGTTTAACTGGGTGGGGTCTTGCCCCTCCTTTTATTCCATTTTGAAACAGGCCTTTCTTTAAATCTTGAGCAAAGGACTTGGCTCCAACATTACATTTCCTGGTGTTCCTTTTCTTCTAAACTGTATGTTTACTATTTCTATTTGTCCTACTTGCTCCTTTGCATTGTAGATCTGTTTAAGATCTAATATATGACAGTCAATACTAGGCTGTTGTGCAATCTCCTCTATCAATAACCTTAATCCAAATCATTTCAATTTAGCTCCAGGCACATTTTTAGGACAGGGCAACATACAGCCACATTCTTTGTCCAAAGATCCCAAGAATGACCTGTAGCCCAGCTGTTAATATTAATATTGTTTCCCTCTGAAATTTTTTGAGCTGGGCTTGTTTACCCAAAGGATGACTCATTAAGTCCCACTTAAAGCTTTCAATGGCTTTTCCAGTCCAAAGTCCCAAAGTTCTCCAGACAACAGCATGGTCAGGTCTGTCACAGAGAAGCCCAATTCCAGCACCAACTTCTGTCTTAGTTACTCTTCTATTGCTGTGAAGAGACACCACGACCAAGGCAGCTTGTAAAGGAAGCATTTATTTAATTGGGGGCTCGCTTAAAGCTTCAGAGGGTAGTCCATGGCCATTATTGGGGAGCTAATGGTTATGGTTCTGGAGCAGTAGCTGAGAGCTTTACATATTGGTCTGCTGACAGTAGGTAGACACTGGGCCTGGCATGGACTTTTAAAACCTTAAAACCCACCTCCAGTGACAAACCTCCTCTAACAAGGCCACACCTCCTAACCCTTCCCAAACAATTCCTCTAGCTGGGACCCAAACATTCAAATATATGAGCCTATGGGACCATTCTCATTGAAACCACTATACGCTTCCTTTCTTGTTTATCCTCAACATCTCATATTAATATCAATATCACAATATAAAACATAAATAACCTTAAGATTCCCACACACTTTAAAAAATTCAAACACATCAAAAAGTTCCGTCTCGATAAAATATCTAATTATCTCTTTAAACGTCCAAACTTTCCCAACTGTGGACTCCTGAGAAAAATCAAAATTAAGGCACATACTTTCTTACTCCAAGAGGAAAGAACCAGAGTACAGGCACAACGAAATCAAAGTAAAACCAAAGCTCTGCAGTGTAGAAAGTTCAGAGCCTGCCATTTCCTACCCACTGATGATCCTGTGCTCCAGATGACCTGGAAGCGGTACTTCTCCAGCTCCTCCACCTGAGCACACCCAGCTTGTCTGAGGGCTGGGTTGGTCTCAGGTGGGCTTCAGGGCAGAACGGTTGCTGTCTTTGGTAGTTGTTGCAGTCCCAGCATTTCTAATATGCTGGCATCTCCACTGTGAAGGAGGCGGCACCTCACCAGCAGCCTCCATTGACAGTGGTTTAGGCCACACAGTGCCAAGTCTCGGCTGTTCTCTGTGACTCTCTCATGCCTTCAAAACCAGTACCACCTAGGTGACTCTTAAACATTACCAAATCCAGCTACTAGCTAGCAGCCATAAGCCCCTATGGACCACATCTTCTGAGTGGTAACCTCAAGGAAACATCCCCAGAAAATTTCACTTCAATGATGTTTATCTTGTCTTAATCACCAATTTCTTAGCTCCAGCTGACCAGCATTGATTGTCCCAGTAACGTATAGGTTTTTCTTCGGTAGTTCTGGTCTCTTGTTAATCATAGCTGATTTCTTCAACTCCAGTTAACCAGAGCCACAGATTCTCAATACAAAACAGTTGAGTGTCATTGCTTCCCTTTGAACCTTCACAAGCCAGGCCACCATCTACAGAGCACTCAGCTTCATCTTCCAAGTTCCCACAGTGGCTGGTAAAACTCTGAGGACTCCAATGTTTTGCCAGCTCCCCAACCCCAACATCACAGCAATAGTCCAGGTCTTGGTGTCAATTTCCATTGTTTGATTACCAAAACAAAAGAGAGACCAAACACAACCTGGGAAAGAAAGGGTTTGTTTGGTTTATAGATTACAGGAGGTGGGAGCAGGACAGGTCATGGAACTCACAGCAGGAAGAATGCTGCTTACTGTCTTGTTTCTTATGGCTCACTCAGCTCGATTCTTACATAACCCACAATGCTGGCTCCGACAGCTAGTCTTGGCTGTCATCTAAAATTAACTAAAGCACAACGCACCTGGGCAGACCACATATGGGAGAAGGAAGCTTTGCTTTTTGCAGGCTTGCCCTCATGCTCAAGTTCATCTATCCTGCTGTTGAGCCACTAGTTCGCAGATATTAGAATGCAATTCCCCAGGATTCCAACACAGACTGAACAAGTCTCAGATTCTTGGTTCTTCCATAAGGAGACAGCCACCCTTGGGCTAGCCAGACCAGACTGTAATCCACTCTCATAAGTCTCCTTTTAATATACACATATTAATTCTATCAATTCTGTTCCACTAGAGACCCTGACTAATACAACTGGATAGGAGATGTCCCCATCCATAATGGGCTGGGCCCTCCCCCATCAATCACTGATCAAGAAAATACCCTACAGCATTGCCCACAGGTATGGAGGCATTTTCTCAATTAAGGTTCCTCTTTCTAGATAACTCTAGTTTGTGACAAGTTGACAAAAACCAAAACAAACAAAAACAACCCAAAACACCCCAACCAGGACAAATTCCACATCAAAAGAAAAAATACTGATTGGTAAATTTCTAACAATTACTCACAAGAAGTGTTTAATATTATCTCTCTAGAATATACTAAATACTACATTACGGGAGGTTCACATGTCCTTAGATGAACAATCAGGTTTTAAGGGTATTTTGCTGTTTTGTTTTTCCACTATACTTCTTTATAGTTTAATCAAAAGAAACATTAAAAGAATATGCAGGACTGGGGAGATTGGGATTTAGCTCAGTGGTAGAGCGCTTGCCTAGCAAGCACAAGGCCCTGGGTTCAATCCTCAGCTCCAAAAAAAAAAAATTTATAAGGCGTTTGCAAAGTACAGTTCCAACACCTGTCAGACAGCTCCCAACCTCCTTTATCTCCATCTCCAGGGAATCTGACACTCTCTGGTCTCCATGGTCACTTGAAGCAGAGCACACATGCTCAGATACAGACATACACACATAATTTTAGAAAATGATAATTTTTTTTAAAAAAGCATGAAAATAAAAGAAACTGCATGCATGAGCCAGCTTTCAATTGCAGTGACAAAATACTGAAAGCCATGTGCACTGATCACAAAGCTAAGGCTCACCAGAATGATACAAAAACTGGAACTTAAGGGTGGCCCCAGGAGCTCCGAGACATGGCATCTCAAGCCTCTGTGCTGATACTGTCAGCAATGGAACTATAAAATGGCCACTGTGTGGCTCTGGCTCCCTCAATCTTTTAGACGGTTGCTGAGTTCACACGAGCCTGGCTGTCAGTGCCATCTTCCCAGCCTGACACAACAGACATAGGCCTCACCACAGAGGGTCCCCAGTAGAAGCCTGCAGTATTTCCTTCCCACCCTCAGTTGGTGAGATGTCTGTTTACATGAGACTACTGTAATCTTTATAACAGCATGATATAAAGAAGAGTGTTTGTGTGAATAAACAGAGCACATTCGAAAGGCAAATCTCATGTGGACATCTTAATTCCTGAGGGACTCACAGCCCACTAGTTCTGCCCCTCAAAGGTCCGTATGATGATGGTATAGTGTAAATGCCACTGTGTGTGAGCACCTTGTACTCTGTGGCCTCTCCAGCTGCAGTCAACATGCTTCCTCAGTGGACATTCCACAATTCTTTCACCTCTAACATCCTGGGGTCTCCATCACCTATTTCACTTCACTGACCTCTTAGTGCTACACCTAAGTGCCTCTTGTCACAGCCTTCTTTCAGAATCACTGTGGAAGCCTCTGTGGTCCCACAATCCTTGCATTCTGGATGTCCGCAAAGTCAGCATCAAAGGGACAATGACAAGATCTGCTGGGACCTCTGGGATGGCTGCAATGGCCTCAAAGCACTTTGACAGCTCAACAGAGTAAAAAATTCTGGGAGAAACAACTGCCTAGACCAGTGGTTCTCAACCTTCCTAATGCTGTGAACCTTTAATACAGTCCCTCACGTTGTGGTGACCCCCAGCCATATTCCATTGCCACTTCATAACTGTGATTTTGCTATTGTTATGAATAATATAAAAAAATCTGGCATTTGACCCAAAGGGGTCATGGCCCACAGGTTGAGAACTGCTGGCCTAGGTAGTTCTGGACAGCAAGGCACCTGGAGGCTCTCTTCTCCAACTGCCTTTAAAGTTGACTGCTTTCCATCCTCCAGCCACAGTGGGTGGGGTCTGGGCAGCTCCAGCACGCCCTCACGGAAGCTTTCCTACTTCTCAGCATCCTTAAATGGCCTGAATCTCTTCAGTAAGCACACCTTCCATGCCCCCAGATTTCTCTGCTGGTCAACCTGACAATTATTCCACCCCTCCTCCTTTTAGCATTGAGCTTTGTTATGATTTTACTGTTAATCTAGCCAAACACAGCCAGCTACCCCAGGCTGCACCCAGAATGCTGTGCTGACCTCAACATTTCTCTGGGTCAGTCTGTCGTCACCTTTAATCTAAGCTTCACACAGAATCTCAGGGCCCCAACAGAACGAAAACGCACTCTTTGGGTAATATACCAGGAATGGCCTACCATGGACAAAACCCTTGTTCCTGTCTGAAGCCTGGTTAGCAGTCTTTGCCGCCTACATTCTGAGTGTGGTCATCTGAGTCCCCACAGAACCACCTCTCTTTCTTCTCCCTTCTTCATTTTAGGGTTTCTCTAAGTGGCATAACCACATCTTTTAGACTCTTGGACAAACCAGTTAAAGCATGTGGTCAGACATAATCACAGTACGATCTTAGTTCTGGGTAATCAGTGTCCTGCTGCTGAGATAAAATAGCTGAGAAAACAGACTTCAAGCAAGATTTGAAAATAAAAAAGTTCATCGAAAAGAGCAACTCATATTTTATGGGTAAATGACAAATATACTACTCTTTATTGTTATTAAGGTGTCACCAATGCCTTTCAGGAACACAGCACTTATTTAATTCCACTATTGGCCATGGTTTGGGCCTTGCAGATTCCCTTCCCCTTCACCTCAAAGGGAACCCCTTTGTATGTGGCCACACACTCAGCATTAGTGTGCAGGTCAGGCTGGATCTGCTCCCAGATCTTCTTCTTAGGGTTCAGCTCCTTGTCAGGCTCTCCTGTTGAGAGGAAAAGCAGGATGTTCCATTAAGCAACACCCAGACACACTCAGACGCTCTGGATATGCAAGCTTCTCAAGCTTTCAGACAGCACTTGATCCTAAGCTCCAATCAGAATCCTTACATTTAACCTTATTTTCACATTGCAGTGTATGTTTTTGATTGGTAAAATAAAATGGTTATTGTCATTTTCTTAGGAACACTAAACATATATTTGAAATATTTCTGCAGATAATATAGGTTAATAATTTGTTTTCCAAATTATCATCATTAGAGTTTTTACTGAAGTGCTGGGGATTAAACCCAAGGCTTTATGACTGCTAGGCAAGCATGCTAGCATTCAGGCTAAATCCCTAGCCCCAAATTACTCAAAGAAAATTGTAAGCTATTCATTTCACCATATAAAGAAAATCTGGGAAGGCAGGAGTGCATTCCGATGTGCTGGACTTTTACATGTGGCAGAGGCAATATATGAGGAGCAGTAAGAATACAGGAGGAGCACTTTCTAAACACTAGGAACACATGCTGTTGCCTGAAATTGATACAACAATCTTGGTTGATATGACACATGGAGAAACTGAAGGAGAGAAGATAAGCTGCAGTCACACCAGCAGCAAGCACAAGCAGGATATGACACCAGAGCCTACTACTCCTGGGACAGCACCAGGCCTCCTGACATGGCACGCCGTGGCTTACAAAAGAAACAAATGGCCCTGGAATAAGCAGATACCACTCCTAATCCCTCAACAGAAGGCAAATAAGGAGTGAAGTATCTCTGGCCTCAGTTTAAAGATAAGTAACAGACCAAATAACTCTTCTACTTACTGATAGGGAAGCAGACTAGCTTATTACTGGAAATGCTTTATTCTCTGTTTTCTCTCTCCATACATATTTCATTTGCATACAAATAACAAAGTGGAGGAAATTTTTTGGCTCTGATGTCTGTCCTTTTTTAGCTCTTTAGTGACAAAAAAAATTAAGAGAAAACAAAACTAAAGTAAAACTCTGTCTACATATATAATACATTTTTCTGAAATACAAGAAAATGAATGAGACACCCCTAGAAGAACATTCGGTGAAAGTGTAACTGAAAACAATGACTGGAGTCCAAGAGGGATCTCTCTCCCTTCAGATCAGCTGATGGTAATGACACCATAACATCAGAGGAAAGCTAACTACAAGTGCAATTGTGCTCTCCTTAGACCTACAAACTGTAATGTCTCGCTATACAGCCTTGGCTGGTCTGAAATTTATTCTGTAGATCAGGCTGGCCTTGAACTCAGAGATTTGCTGTCTCTGCCTCCCAGTGCTGAGATTAAAATCCTGTGCAACTACAACATAAAGTCCTGGCCCCAACATATAGCTTTTATACACACTGGAAAGCCAAAAGGTTCATGGAGATAGATATTCATCCTATGGTATGCTCTAGAACCAAGCCTGAGTATCCTGGTATGCTTATCCTTTGAAAATTTTCATACCATAAAAATCCAAAACAAAGACCTTTTACATTATGAACACTGGACCCTGACAGCTGAAAAAGTCCTGACTTCAGTGTTAATTTTCTGCTTTACCAAAAATGTCTTTCAATAATTGAAAATTATTAATACTTACCAGGGAAAGCATCAAAAGTAACTCTGTCTCCAGGGACAGACCCAGTGGGAGGGGCCAGAATTTCCACTTTCTCTGGTGAACTAGCACACATCACCATTGCTTGAGACAGCACTCCCCGCATTTTTGCAGGCTTCAGATTACAAAGTAAAATCACCATCCGATTTTGCATCTGTTCAGAACCAAAAAAAAAAAATGACTAAAGATATGTAGAGATTTAAAATAATCACATTTAGAATACTCTAGGCACACCGATGCTCTACTTATCAAATATGCTACCTTTATGGATCAACTTTGTCTCTATGTATATAAAGTATTTTTAGCTATGAAGTGTGATATCTTGCATAAACATGAAAAGAAAATCACTCAAATTGGCAAGTCATGAGTACAACAGCAGAAACCTTTTTTTTTCAAATATATATGGGTATTTTGGTTTTTTCCAAATGTATATAATAAGTATTTTGCCTACAAGCACTTCTGTGCCTGCTATCTGTGGAGGCCAGTGGTGTCAAATCCCTTGGAACTGGAGTTGTAGATGGTCATGAGTCTCCATGAGGGCACTGGGAACAAAACCTGGGTCCTCTGCAAAAACAGCCAGTGTTCCTAACCACCAGGCCATCTTTCCAGACCAGTGGAAATTTTTCAATTAAATATTTATTTAAACAATAAATAACTGAGTGAACCAGCTCAATGTAAAATTTCAGCCACAACCAACTAGAAATGTATAAAGTTGGTCCTCCATTTTTTTGAAAAACTAGCCAAAAAACATGGAACTCAGGAGTTGTCACAGGATCAAATTACAACAAGCATGCACATTATTTAGGTCAGCATTAAAACTAAAGTCAATGAACCAACTTACATTAACATGTTTTCCTCTACACACCTGGCCATTTTTAATCTGGAGGTTGGACCTAGGTGTATACAGACTTGGCTGGTGCCCCCCCTCACCCCCCAGCATCCCCATTCCATTCTTTAAAAGAAACTAACAGTTCAACAATTCAAGCACTGTACACATCATAATAAACATTTGAGGCTTCTTCCATAATTTGTTATAGAACTAAAAAGAAATTCTGTCAATCTTCCAGAGTTGAATGGCTTAACTTTTCTCCATACTAAAAAATAAATTACGCCCATCCTCTCCAGGCTTAATTAAAACAAAAGACACAGACTACCTACCTCTTCAGGGAGAAATACATCCTAGATAAAAGATGGCAAATCAGATCCAAATTTATTTCTAGATTCAACAACTAAAACATGACTTGATGAATATAGCCTTCAAGGATAATATCCCTTCTTCAGCACTTGAAAATATCACCTTATAGCAATTTATAAAAACCAAATCTATGTAAGAATAGTATAAGAATTAGTCAAATGCAGTCTTTTCAGGATCTAATGGAAAGTGTAGTCATTTTCTTTAGAAAAACATAACAGACAAATGGGTGCCAGCACTTTTATAGACTGAATGTTCCTGTCTTACAGAATGCTTACTAGAACTGTCTTAAATTTGTGGTTTAGATAGATGTTTATATAAATAGCCTTGCTTAATGGCTATGAAAATCTGTAACTCAGAAGAAATCCTTATGTGAAGTTTTTCCAATATGGACTGGTTCAAGACTAGCAGGTTCTTTTTCCTAAGACTCTTAAGAACCTAACTTTAAGGATACAGAGATGGCACAGATGTTAAAGGAGAGAATCTAAGCCATGTGATGGTGGTGCAAGCCTTTACTCCCAGGACATGGCAGGCAGAGGCAGGAGGATCTCTGAGTTCAAGGCCAGCCTGGTGTACAAGGACAGGCAGGGCTACACAGAGAAACCCTGTCATGAAAAATCAGAAAGATGGGAGCTGGAGACATGGCTCAGTGGTTAAGAACACTGTTCTTCCAGAGGTTCTGAGTTCAATTCCCAGCAACCACATGGTGGCTCACAACCATCTGTAATGAGATCTGGTGCCCTCTTCTGGCCTGAAGGCATACTTACAGACAGAACACTGTATACATAATAAATAAATCTTAAAAAAAAAAAAAAAAAGAAAAAGAAAAAGAAAAATCAAAAAGACTAACTTTATAAAGACTTATAAAGGAAAGCTGGGTGTGCTGTGCTGGCCCATGCACACAACACTCAAGAGATTGAGGCAGGAAGATCTTTGTGAGTACAAGGTCAGCTAGAGTTACATCAAAAAACCCTGCCTCACTGGGCATGGTGACACATACTCTAAATCCAGAACTTGGAAGGCAGAGGAAGAAGGATCTCTCTGAATTCCAGGGCAGCCAAAGCTGTTACACTGAGAAACTGTCTTGAAAAAACAAAACAAACAAACAAACAAAAGAGGTAAATGGGGGTTAGGGAGTGATAATATGCACATATATGTGTCAAATTAATCACTTTTTAAACACAGAAAAGTATCTTCATTGATCTATTATTACACACCCATCCCTCAAGAGAATAGCAAGAACCATCTTATAACTTTGGTCAAAATGTCAACAATGGCCCTTAGCTTATTCCTATCTCAACTCTTTAAGATGATCTCTAAGACCTTGTCATCTAGCACCCACATATCATCCATTTCTCCCAACTCCCCACTATTTCCTCTACTCTTGTCTGCTTGGCACTGGGCTGCCCCAGATGCCCAACAAAGAACATTTGACTCAATTACTTCACTTTCTCACATTTTCACTCAATTGCCACTCTCTCCATGAAGTATTACTATCTGACTACTTTATATAAAGTGGCAATATCCTTAAATTAGCCTAGAGTCTTTCCTAATTTCTGCTTGGTGTTTATCTCTACTTAATATGCTACTGATTCACTTATATGTTGATATTTTGATACTCTCATTAAAAAGCAAATTTCACTTAAAAAGCAGATTTCTTACAGGTAGAGTTTTTTTGTTTTGGTTTTTTCCTTTCAAACTAATCTATCTCTCTCTCTACTAACTTGCTTTAAACTCATTCCCCCATCTTTTTCATGGAACAATGTTTGGCACTGACTAAATGTCCAATATATATTTGTATCTAGAAATATGAATAAATGGTATGGATTTATCTAGGGTAAAATGGCCAAGCAGCATACAAACAGAGCTATCTTAATGCTAAGCCCAGAGCCTTTGCTATGGCTCTGAAGCATCAGGAACAAACACAACCAGCAGATAATTCAAATCACTCCTGAGACATCTAAAATGACCTAACTGAATGATGCCTTGATTCTTTCTGCTGCTATTACACAGATTGAAAATGAACTTCTAATTTTTTTTTTTTTTTTTTTTTTTTGGTTTTTTGAGACAGGGATTCTCTGTAGCTTTGGAGCCTGTCCTGGACTAGCCCTGTAGACCAGGCTGGCCTTAAACTCACAGAGATCAACCTGCCTCTGCCTCCTGAGGGCTGGGATCACAGGCGTGCGCCACCACTGCCCGGCTGAACTTTTAATTTTTCAAGACTGTGGTATTCAAAAGTAAAGGAAGAGAATGAAGGAAATAAACTGTTGAGAAAAGGGCTTTAAAGCTTAAGAGTCCTGGGGCAGAAAACCCGGCAGTTAGGAAACACTGCTCTGAAAGGTAATATCAGAGTATGAATCAGATTTTAAAATGGTTATCATGAAAGAGTATTGCTCACAAAATATGCTGTAATTACTTTTACATATTCTAAATGCCCAGCTCTGCCTTTACTGAAGTATAATTAAAATCTGAATACAGACTTAATAGAAATTGTAGTTATGCTTTGTCAAAAGCACATTACTGAGTTGCAAAAATACAAGAACAAAGGAAATGCTGGAATTTCAAAATATGACTTCCTCATAACTAAATTTCTTTCATGAAATAATCAAAACTCAGTCTTTACAGTCTCAGATAATTAGGCACTAAAATTTTAAAGGAATGAGTGTGTGAAATTTGAAGTGAAGATTATGTCCTACCATTCTTGATGAGAGGTTAGGATTGTACCATATTCTTGTAGTGCTAAAACTAATAGTACACTGTAGTAGGACAGGCCCATAGGGTTGAGGAAATTGGCTCAGACCAGTTGCCAAGGCATGCACATAACATACTTCCTTACCAGCCAACCTGGAGTCTGCCTGAGGGCCTAGCAACAGGTGTTGTCAGAGTTCCTGATAGTGCCCAGACAATGATGGATGACCATGCAATGCCACCAGATTGTGACACAGACTGGGTACTGGGAGGAGGTATAAAAGGCCTTCCCGTTATTAAATAAACAAGTTTGTTGTTTGCTTTCAATGGACTCCTGGTGTCTGTGCCATTGACACTGTGCCTTCTCATCCCCTCTCCCTGAGGGAGCTGTTAGGATCCAGCAATAGTACATAACATCCCAGATTAGAAATAAAACCTCACAGTACTAGCAGGATGAAGGAAATGTTGCGCTAGGCAGAAATAATGGCATCCTTCTTGTTTTACCAGGACATAATACACTGTACATAATTCGCTATCATCTTAACCATCCAATATTACAAGCACTGTAATGATAAGTCCCAGCTACAGCTGACCTTGCACTCAGCTCTAACCCTCCATCTCAATTACACCAAGGTTGAAACTATACAATGAGTAACTGTTTTGTAGAGTAGATACTAAGAATTGTTGTCAATTCTGCCTTGAGAAAGCAGTGAATGCTGGAAAAACTCAGCTCCTAGTTCTAATAATTAAGATATCCATATTTTTATAGCAAATTCCACACAATTATTTTAAACATTATGAAAGATAACTAAAATGTTTTAGCACCGTCCTTTCATATATATGCAGTGGCAAACAAGAGAATCCATCTCAAAAAAGGTGGAAGGCAAGGGCTCACACTGAAGACTGTCTGTCCCCTGACCTCCACACTCATACTAAGGAACATACAAGATCGTACTCACATAAACACAAGAACACACAAGGGGAAAATGAAGCTTTCTTTCTGTCCTTCTGAATTTATTTTATCTTTCAGGCCTTTAAGTCTGGGGTAGTTTCATATCTTTTTTTGAAATTTACCTGAATTCATCTTTTCTTATATTTTTATGAATGTTTTGCTGCATGTATGTATGTGCATGATGAGTACCTGATGAGTGTGAAGGTCAGAGGAGAGTGTAGGATAGCCTGGAAATGGACTTACAGACTGTGAGCTGTCATGTGAGTGCTGGAAACCCAACTCTGGTCCTCTCCAAGATCAGTAAGTGCTCCTAATATCCCTGAGCCATTGCTCTCGCTCCCAACTAATCATTCTGAAATTCACATACTAATCATTTAAAGCAACACATGAGTAGATCACACATGTAAGTGGTAGTCACCTGTTCTAGAGGAACATGATTCACCAGTCCACTGACGACTGTCCTTGGGGCTGCTTCTCCCACATCTACTTCTTCTACATACAATGAATCAGCATCGGGATGCTTTTTGGCAGTAATGATACAACCAATTCGAAGATCCAGACGTGAAACATCTATTGGCTTAGAGTCAGCACTTGCTGCTGCTGACTGCTGCTTCTTCTCTTTTTTCTCTCCTAAGGATTGAGAATATGTGAACATCAAAAGTAAGACAGACAAACAGAAGTCTCTGGTACCAGTGCTGATAAGTTCAGAAAAAATAAGGATCATTCATTTTTATCATAAAGGATATTCAAGTCATAAAACCCACACAACTTTAGCTATTTCTCTAAAAACAAACAAACAGAAAATCAGCACATTATTTTGATCCTTCTATTTTATTATTATCATCATCACCACTGTTAATCTCTTATGGTGCCAAATTTCTAAGCTAACCTTTGGTGGATAAAGGGCACTATTGCTTAACAAGCATGTGTTAACTAACATTAGACAGTAAGGAATTCAGAGGCATGAAAAATAAACCTGCATTTATTTTTAAATTTATTATTTATTTATAAACAGGAAAGGAGGATCTGATGAAAGGATTTCACATTTATAGAGGCAATTAACAAAAGAGAACTAGTTTAAATATGGGTAGTTTTTAATCTCACCTTTTCCATTACAGATTAGCAAAGATTTTTACAATAAAAATGAAGATATTATTAGAAAATCATCCAAATCATGTTGTCTTTGTGTGATAAATTATACACAATTCACTATACTGCAATGTAAACTATAACAATGTATATATCCACATACTTTATTTTAATGCTCAATAGCCATATTTAGAATTTGGCTACCCTGCTGAACAATGTAGCACACAACTGCCATCACAGAAGGATTCACTGGACAGAAGTGTTCTGAACACAGCCCAGTTGAGTTTTGTGTTCTTGTCCTCTACAATTGCTGCCTAAACTGACTGGAAATTGATTAGCCAGAGGAACAGATTAACACTTAGAGAACAGAATAAGGATTAGACAAAATCTTAAGATCACACCATAGGATTATTTTGTATCTCTGTGCTGGCGTTCACTGGCCTTACAACATCTGATATTTACAAAAGGAAATATTGGACAAGTATTGGATGCAAAAATGCTTTATGTCAGTTCATAAAGCCCTTAAAGGTTCTGTATTTTCCCAAAAAATTGTAAATGAGTATAAGTATAATGGGAGGCATATATAAGAATGGATTATAAAAGCAGATTTACAGACAAATCTAATGAAGTCAGATGAATACTGGAAAAGCTGCTTCAGTAACAGGGTAGGGTGAAGGAAGCAACCTTAAGAACTTGAACAACGTGGCATCTCACAAATCAAGAGCTCTTGGTGACAGGAACTAAAGAATTCGCTGGTTAACAACATATGAAAACTGAAGGAAAGGGACAGGTAGGGCTGACTGTGTATTTCAGTGTGGCTGCCTAAGCAGACTGTGAGACTATTTTGCCATGTTGTATTTTATCAGTTCATTAACATCACCATGTCTCAGTTCAGATTTCACTGGATGTCACTGTCCATTTTGCCTAGATGACTGTAAGCCAACTTTGACCTCTGACTTCTTTGGAACAATGCTCCAACTACACATCCGAGTTTAGTCATACATCTTATCTTTTCATGTTTTTATTTATGGTGATCCCTCTGCATAACAAAACTCACTTTTACCTTGTTAGTGTCATCAGCTTCCACATATTCTTCAGGACTCAATTTCTATATCCTAATGACAGACTGTTCTTAATTTTATCTTAGCTCCTAAAAGTTTGGACTTCCTTTTTGATACCATTATCATCATCATAAATATTGTCTGATTAAACAGTCAAAGGTCAAACATATGACTAATAATGAAAAGTACCTTTCTTTTCAGTTTTCTCTTTTACCTTCTTTTCTTCTTCTCCCCCTCCTTTAATCTGCTCTTTTATACTCGAAGAGGTGGTTGACACCGATGTAGACAGCTTCACATTCTCACAAACTGCAGAGTTAGCTTGCAGTGGAGTATCAGATGGGACTGGAATTTGCTTCACTGACATGTAGAAAATGAAGAGGGTGTCATTCATGTTAAACTCATAAACAAAGTGGAACAATAGGTTTGTAAATCCTAAATGTGAATCCTTTTTAAGAGAAAAATCTAATACATATGGCTATTAAGTATCCATTATTTGAAGCTATAGAAAGGGTATAAAAATTAAGCATACTTTAACAATTACTAAGGCCATAAAAAATTTCATTTCCCTTTATTCATTAGTAACTAAAGAAGGGTGCAGATAACATCAATACCTAACATAAATCATGAGCATACCATGTATTAAATACTATTCAAAGCTCCTGAGATTCTCCTAAATTTCCTAAGTAGATTCTGTTTTATTCCATGTCACTATTTTACGAAATGATAAAGCTGAGCCATCAATAGGTTAACCATCTGGCCCATTGGCAGTGAATAGAGATACAACATTATCTGTCTATATATTCCTGTTTAAAAAAGAGACAACTGTGTATAGACCGGGCAACAGCGATAGCTCAACAGTTAAGAGCACTAGCTGCTTTCGGAGGACTGGAGTTCTGCTCCTTATTCCCGTGGCAGGCAGCTCACTACTACCCATATCTCTGGCATTAGGCATCAGATGTCTTCCAGCCTCTTCAATCTCTCTCTGAAAAAAGACAACTATTTATATTGCACTTTAGCAATTCTTTCACATATTAAAAATAAAATACGTATCACCAGAAAACATGGAAAAATGTATCTCACAAGGGGCTATAAAGTGGGTTAGAGTAACTTTTTAGCATTGGGAGAAACAAAAAGCAGTTTTACTGATAAAAACCTTATGTTTAATTCTGTAGCTATATCCTTAATTCTTCAGCTGCATTTCAAATCTACTAGAGAAAATATCTACCAGTCTCAAATTTTCCACTGACATGTAATATATAGCTGCCAGCTGTAAAAAAATTTGTTTTCTCCAGTGGAGTTTCACTGGGCATATTAACCACACTTAAGGGTAGGCCCCGTGGTGGTTTGAATAGGAATGGCTCCTATGAACTCACACGTTTGAATTCTTGTCTCATAGAGAATGGCACTATTAGGAGGTGTGGCCTTATTGGAAGAAGTATGTCACTGTGGGGGTAGGCTTTGAGGTCTCTTAAGCTCAAGTTTCACCCAGAGTGACATAAAGTCTCCTTCTGCTGCCTGTAGATCAGAATGTAGAATTCTCAGCTCCTTTTCCAGCACCAAGTCTGCCTGTATGTCACCATGCTCCCCACTGTGATGATGATGGTCTGAACCTCTGAACTGTAAGCCAGCCCCAATTAAATGTTTTCCTTTATAAGAGCAACCACAGTAGCTCATGGTTCTCTTCATAGCAACAGAAACCCTAAGGCAGTATATGTCACTAATTTTTCCCTTATTTAGCTAAGGGAAGAATTCAAACAACATTCAAAATACCATACTGACAGCATGTCAACAGAAGAAAACAACAGAGAAAAGCTTCACTGGTTTGACAAGATGGCTCAGTGGTTAAAGTGTTTGCCAGGCAATTATGAGGACAGGAGTTCAGATTCCTAGAACCCACATAAATGCCAAATGTTGACGCATGATAGACTGCCTGCACTTCCAGACTTGGAAGACAGAGAGAGATCACCAGAGCAAGCCGCCTAGTGAGACTAGCCACATCAGCAAGCTTAGGAAAGATCCTGCAGGAAGAATGAAGTAGAAAAGCCTTCAAAGGTCATTCCCAACATCAACCTTAGGCTCCACATGCATGTGAAAAAATGTGCCCCACACATGCAAACATGCAAAGAATGTCCCCTACCCCCTCAAATCCAACACACACACACACACACACACACACACACACACACACACATGAAAATGGAAGAAGCTTTTAAAATCGGTCAATAAAATTTTAACTTTATTTAAAATTTGGAACCAAATTGATAATTATTTGATGGCATGAGTAAGACAAGTTCTTTGATTTTTTTTTTTTTTTTTTGAGGCAAGTAACTTTGTATCTCTAAGTTTCATTGTCTTGGCTTATAAAATAAAGATATTTTGAGAACAATTTTTTCTTTTACTTTTTGAGATAGGATTTATCTGAAGCCTAGGCTGGGCTGGAAATCATATGGCCCAGGATGGTCTCAAATTTATAGCAATCATCCTGCTCTACTGAGTCCGGGGGTTACAGGCTGAGCACAGCTGGTGACAGGTGCTTTTTAAGTATATAAAAAGTATATATCTTAACACAAATGCTCCTGAAAAGGTTCAGTAACTGTAATTATTTACGGTGGCTATTTCTTTAGTAGGTATTCAACAGCAATGACAGTGCTGGTCAAATCAAGTACACAGCACATGAAAGCATGGGTTTGGAATACCAGCTTTACCACACTCCCTGACCTCAGATGAGATCAATCACCTTTTCTAAGTCTACATGTCTTCTTTCCTGGAGAGGAGGGAAAATGGACAGTGACAGTGACATGAGGATAAGAAAGAAACTTAAAGAATAAATCACATAACCCTCGTAAATCAAGCCTCCTAGCATGTCCGTACTCACCTCCATTTTGGATTTCTGCCTGAATCAGCTCTTGCTTCAGTTCTTCTATTTCTTTCTTCAGTTTAGCATTTTCAACTCGAAGTTTCTTTTCTTCTCTCAGAGTCGCCTGCAAAACTAGAGTCAAGAAAATTCAGTTAAAAAGTATTTTCAAATGTTTTGTTTGAATATTATTTGAAAAGAGCATAAGTATAATTATAGTTGTGATAACAAGAGGAACAAATATTTGGCCAGTTGCTTTATGACAGTTTACTATTTATTAATATTATTAACAATTTCTTAGTAGCCATCAGGACATTGGGTGTAAGACTCCCACTCAGAACATAAATAATGTAAATAGTGATTTACAGATTAAAAACAAGGAACTCAATCTATACATTTAGTGTACTTTCTCCCCCATGCATATATCTGATCCACAGTCAGTTTATGTCAAAGTGTGCATGCACCATAAATATGCATGTGGAATCCAGAGATGCAAGGGAATATCTTCCTCACTTATTCTCTTCCTTATTTTTTCGGACAGGCTCTTTCCCTGAACCTGGAGCGTGTCAATTCAGCTAGACTGGTTAGCAAGCCAGCAGCCCCAGGGATCCTTCTGTCCCTCCAGCATTAGGATTATAGGAAATGGCTCCTGCACCTAGATTTGTGACAGGGGTGTTGGGGATAGAACTCAAATTCTCATGCTTGAGCAGCAAATAATGTACCAACTGTGACATCTCCCCGGTCCCCAGAAAAATCATTTCACTATCTTCTAGAAGAATGCTTATTAGATGTAAGACCTAATAAACAATATGATACCAAGTAATAATTCTTAGCAGAAGTGGAACTATCCCCTGGGTGGGATTATTTTGGGTTGTTGCAATAATGGAAGATATTTCTGGAATTTATTAGGCAGGAGATAAGCATTCAAGATATTCTGCTGGACTTTCTAGAATGCGATTGTATATTTATGAGTGTAAACCATGTAAATAATTATTTTAGCCTGGACCCTAGCTACTACATATACAAATGTAATGTATTCTAAAGAATTTTTATTACATCTGGAATTTTTATGACTCAAGTACCACAAAATGTACATTGTGCTCTCTTTCATTGAGGGCTTGATGTAAGGGCTCATTCATCTTTTTCTTCTTCTGTGTTGGGATCAAACCCAAGGCCCCAAGCATATGGGCTACCTCCAAGTATTACCCTAGCCCATATTCTTTATTCTTAGAGTAAATCAAATACAAAAGCAAAACCTACATCTGGCATGAGATGCTTGAGCAAAGGCAGACTAAATACCTGCCTGGAATTAGTTAATATCACACTGGAAATTTTATGCGAGTTAGTCATGTAGCACATGATTCACCACTTGTGCTAGGACATGTTGTAATGCCCTGATAGTTTTCATGAAAATATGTATTATCACTACTACTCAGAAATTCTTTTTCTCTTATACATAACGTCATTATGACTTACATTTTAAGTTAAAGATAGCATTTTCTTAAAAATGTCTTAAGGAATATTAAAAGAAAATTTTACAAAGTATTTATTACAATGTGGGACATAAGGTAGTAAATAATTAGAATGGTTCTTTACTTTTTAATTAGAAAAACTGAAATGTTAGTCAAGACTCTAGGAAATGGCCATTTATTTATTTATTTGTTTGTTTGTTTATTTGTTTACTGGGGACAAAGTTTCTCTGTGTAGCCCTGGCTATTCTCAAACTCACTCTGTAGACCCAGGCTGGCCTCAAACTCAGTGATCCACCTGCCTCTGCTTCTGAGTGCTGGGATTAAAGGTGTGCACAACCACCACCACCAGCTGGCGGGAAATGCCACTGTGGTGGTTTGAATAGAAATGGCCCCCAGAGACTCCTCTGTTTAAATGCTTGACCCATAGGCAATGGCACTATTAGGAGGTGTAGCCTTGGCTGGAGGAGGTGTGGCCTGGTTAGAAAAAGTGTGCCACCGTGGAGGCAAGCTTTGAGGTCTTTGAGGCAAGCTAGGTCTAGTATGATAATCTCCTTCTGCTGCCTGTGGATCAAGATGTATGGTGTCTGACAGAATGCCCATGCTTCTCCTCATGACAATGGACTAAACCTCTGAAACAGTAAGCCAGCCCCAAATTAAATGTTTTCCTTTATAAGAGTTGCCATGGTCATGGTATCTCTTCACAGCAATAGAAACCCTAACTAAGACCAGGAACTGGGGTATTGTTGTGATAGGCCTGACCATGCTTTTGTTTGGAGAAATGTGGATTTTGGGATTAGAAAAGCAGTTGAATGCTTTAAGTGGGACTTTGCGCTATACCAGTAGGAACATGGAAGACAGTGGTGCTCAGTGTGATTGAACTGTGGAAGCCTGGCTCAAGAGGTTTCCAAGGAGAAGAATTTTAGTATGTGGCCTAGAGACCAGTCTTGTGATACTCTGGATAAGAATGTGCTGATTTTGCATTTGTCCTCAAAGTCTGCCTTCAGCTGCAGTAAAGAATTTTGGATTAATTGCATTTGCAAAGAAAATCTCAAAACAGCCTAGTATAAGTCTTGTGGTTACTAGTGTTCACTCTTACGAAGATTTATAATGGAAAGGAACAAGCTGAGAAAGTAAAAAGACACAATGTACAGATTGAGGACAAAAGGGCACCAAGAAGTGGAATGGAGCTAAGTCTTAATTAAAGAAGAGCCAGGTGTTAAGTGGAATAAAGGGAAGGGTGACCTCAGGGCAAGACTCCACCTAGATAAATTTCCAATTTAGAAAAGCCTAGAGCTGGGTGTGGTGGTTCACGCCTTTAATCCCAGCACTCAGAAGGCAGAGACTGGAGAATCTCTAAATTCAAAGCCAATCTGGTCTACAGAGAAAGTTCTAGGACAGGCAAGTTTAGGCAATAAAGGAAACCATAGAAACAAAAGTTAATGAAGATGTAATTGAATGAGAGGCCATGTTCCAGTCTTGGAGAGCAGCAGAACTTGGCTGTTAAAACCAAGAGGTTCTGGCTTTAGAGTCAAGAATAGAAGGGGCTAGGGAATTTGCCTCCATGACTAAGAAAAGCTGTGGAGGCCTGCATGGAGGACCAGAGAGGCCACTGTCTGAAGCTGTGAAGGTGAAACTTGGAATGCCCTGGAGACCAGGTGTTGGAGATGCCAGAGCCATGGGATACCTGCTGAGGAGAGATGCTAACACGGAATGGAACCAGTCCAAGAGAGAGAAGTGTGTTGCAGTCAACAAAGCTGAAAGAAGTTGGAGATCTGAAGAGCATTTTGACATCATACATGGAGATGCAGAGTTTGGAGTTTGCCCAGCTGGTTTTTGGTCTTACTTTGGTCCAGTATTTCCTCACTCTGCTCCTTTTTGGAATAGTATTGTATATGTTGTGCCATTGTATGTTAGAAGTAGGTGATCTGCTTTTTAATTTTACAGGGGTTTACAGTTAAGAAATTGCATTAATTTCAGAAGAGATTTGAACTTTTAAGCAAGTTTGAGATCATTATAGACTATGGGAACTTTTGAAGTTGGACTGAATGCATTTCTGCATATAGGTATGGATAAAAGCCTATGGGGCCAGGAGTGCAACATGGTGGTTTGAATAGAAATGGCCCCATAGACTCATGTGTTTGAATACTTGGCTCATAGGGAGTGGCACTATAAGGAGGTGTGGACTTACTGGAGGAAGTGTGTCACTGTGGGGGCAGGCTTTGAGATCACTTAAGCTTAAGCTATACCCAGAGTGACACAGTCTCCCTTTGTTGCCTGTGGATCAAGATGCAGAACTCTCAGCTCTTTCTTCAGCACCATGTCTGCCTACATGCCACCATGCTCCCCGCCATGATAATGGACCAAACCTTTGAACTGTAAACCAGCCCCAATTAAATGTTTTCCTTTATAAGAGTTGCCATGTTCATGGAGTCTCCTCACAGCAACAGAGCACTGACAGCCACATTTATGAAGAAAATTCTATTTATAATTTTTATTATTTCACAGAGAACATCTTCAATCTCTTTACCTTACTAATGGAAAGAATATTAAGGATCATAAGGGAAATACTAGGAAACATAAGGAAGAAGGATTAAAACAAGGTTTTACAATCCTTACAAGGTTTCTGTAAGCCATTCTTAGCTTTTCATAGGAGAAAAACTATTTATTTAAATTACTGACAGCACAACATTTTGGAATTTCGATTACAGTACCAACAATAATGGTTATTAAAAAATGAATACTGAGTTCAATAAATCAAATCCTTAAGAAATTTAGTAGACGTTTTTGTACACATTGCAGCAATTTCTCAAAAACTTCAAGAACAAAGAATATGAAAAACACATCTTGACCCATAAAACATCAAAGTAACTATAAATGTTTGATTTCATTAACCTCTAATAATATAGCAACTAATTCTAAACAATAGACTCTTCTTTTATCACTCCTAAAATACTATATTATTTTTTAATTATATATTTACCGCTGTGGCTAGTTTTTTTTTTTTTGTCAACCTTACACAAGTTAAGAGTCATTAAAAAAAAAAAAAAGAACTTCAATTGAGAAAAGCCTTCTCAGATTGTACTGGACAAGTGTGTAGGGCATTTTTTTGACTAATGATTAATAGAGGAGAGTCTGACCTGGGGTGGTACCTCTCCTGGACAGATGGTCCTGATTGTATAAGAAAGCAATTAAGCCAGTCATGGACAGCAAGCCAGTAAGCGTTGTTCCTCCATGGCCTCTTCTTCGGTTCCTGTCTTGA
This sequence comes from Onychomys torridus, assembly GCF_903995425.1. NCBI lineage: Eukaryota > Metazoa > Chordata > Mammalia > Rodentia > Cricetidae > Onychomys > Onychomys torridus. Next base: position 108,011,763 of record NC_050448.1, read on the forward strand.
CTTCCCTTCATGTTAGACTATAAGCTGCAAATTGAAATAAACCCTTTCCTATTCAAAACCCTCTCCTATTCAAATCCCTCCGGTGTTTTATAAGAGAAAGCAAATAATGACATTTACTTATATCAATTCTAATTTATCATAATCCTAGAATATGTTTATAGTCAAAATTACAGGAATCTAAAAGCCATAATTAAAATGATCAAGTTATAATTTACACAGTAAACATTTAATTGTCATTATTAGAATTTAAGTATTTCGAATGTCCTTACCTGCTTTCTCCTTGAGAAGAGCAACCTGCTGCTTGAGATAGTCAATGATCTGGTCTGCCTCTGCACCCTTCTGCTCTAATCTCTTCAGAACAGCATCGTTGGTTGCCATCTTTGCCCAGAATCGGCAGAAAATCCTAAATAAAAAATGAAAGTAATAAACATATTGTAGAGGAAAAGAATACACTTAGTTTATAGTACACTGAGAAAACAAATGAAGAAAAATTTTCTCCTATAACTGATCAATACCATAAACATGTTCCCTTTGGAGAATACAAGCAAGCAGGGCTTGGGCAGATGGCTCAGTGGCTAAAGTGCTTGTCACACAAGCAAGACAACCCATGTACAAGCCTGGGAGGCACAGTAGCCATCTGGAATTCTAAGCTTGGAAGGAGGCAGGAATACTAGCCTTACCTGGTAGCAACCACATGCACTCATGTGCTCACACACATGCACACATACAATACATACATGTACAAAAACAGGGAAAAAGAGACAAATAGGGCAGAAATATTGAGTAAACTAATGCCTGCATCTATTTGGAATGTACTTTGTTCTTCAGTGCAGAAAATAAATACTAGATTTAAGGCTGAGAAACTTTAAAGCTTAATGCTGTAGAATATCCCAAAATGAGCTCAGTACCCTACACTCCAAGAAGACGACAGAATAACACTTGCTGAGCTAGTGAGGACACACCTGTGTTCTAAAGCAAACAGACTGCTGACTCCCTTCCTCCTCTAAGCCTCACTTTTCCTACACTGGGTATTTTCACTGTTTGCTGAGTTGTGTGCACCGAAAATTCTCAGGACAAGTGTGAAGAAGAAAAGCTAACTCCTAAAAGCCGAAAAAACTGAGACTTAGAAAAATCATTGACATCAATCCTGTGTCCACTCAGAAAATAATGCTAGCACATGAATGTATGCAAGGGGACACAGTAAAGAAACTGCTCACCCGATCACTCCATTATCATGGAGAAGGACTTTACTATGAAAGAGTGAGAGAAAATATCCAGAGGTATCTGGAAGAGTCCAAAGTAGAGGGAAAGCAGAGTGGTCATGGCCAGGGTTAGAGAAGGACAGGAAAGAATAGAGACAAGGAGCTAGCAAGATAGAGAATAGAGCACAGTGAAAGAGCAAGAGGAAAGAGCATGTGTGTGTGTGTGTGTGTGTGTGTGTGTGTGTGTGTGTGTGTGTATGTGTGTGTGTGTGTATGTGTGTGTATGTATGTGTGTGTGTGTGTGTGTGTGTGTGTATGTGTGTGTATGTGTGTGTGTGTATGTGTGTGTGTGTATGTGTGTGTGTGTGTGTGTATGTGTGTGTGTGTGTGTGTGTGTGTGTGTGTGTGTGTGTGTGTGTGGTGGAGGATAAACAATGTGGATTACAAAGAGGACCAGTAGCTGGGGAGAGGGAAGGGCAGAATGCTAGCATGGACTATGAAATGTGTGACACTGACGGAGCCTGAAGACCAGCATGCACTTTGATATACTGATAAACTCCATAAGTAGCCATATGTCCCTTTTGCAAGGGGTTGAGGAAAATGACTACTTTTGGCAGATAGGAATGGAATCACTTCACAAGTTTCTGATGAATGCCGGCTTTTAAACTGCCAGAAATCCTTCTATAGACTAACTTGAGCTCTTTTCTAGATACATGGACTACTGACACCTAACAATGACATTGTAACAAATTTAGAATTTTTACAATTATTTTTAAAGGTTTATTTATTTGTAATTTACAAATACAATTACAAAGAAATCCAAAGAAAAAGTATTGTTTAGGTACAGTAAAATAAATGTAAGTGAACATTCTGAGATTAACCCACTGTATAAAACTGGCTGCTGTTAAGAAAAATACACTCAAAACTAAGATTAAGCATTATTAACAATATAAGTTATTCTTATTTACATAATTTACTACCGATTTATAGTTAAAAAATAAAAGAATGACAAAAGCATTGCAGAAATAATCCTGATTTTCAATTAATGAAACCACACTCACTAAATGATTTTATAATAAAAACTGTTCAATAAATAATGACTGCTTTAAAATGTCAAATGACCATTTAATATCAACCCTACATTATAAATGTTCAGAGATATTTACATTCTTCATTAAGAAAATCAACTCCAAAATATCCTAAAATTAACAAAATATGATGGGACAATGCAAAAACCAAATAAAATGCTATAAGACAAGTTGATAATAACATGGAATACACAACCAGGAATTTAATATGGAAAGGTAAACTGCATGTTCTCTACAAGCCTTTATTTTAGCCATTAAAAATATAGACAAAAAAGTACATAAATTCAAAATAAAGACAGCCTTTTAAATTCTTCCATTTTAAGCAAAATAAACACAGAATACAATGTCATTTCTCAAATATTTGCAGAGTTGGGATCTTAGAGATAAAAAAGAAATGGATATATGAAGTCAAGGAGAATTGATCTACTCTCTCAGGGGTTCAGTTTCTTGAGTTACAACAATCTTTTCATGCATTTCCACTTTTGTCTACTGTCCTAGTTAGTTTTATTGCTGTCAAGAGACACCATGACCATGACAACTCTTGGAAAGAAAACATCTAAATTCTACATCTGGATCAGCAGGCAGCAAGAAGACACTGGACCTGCCTTGAGCATTGGAAACCTCAAAGCCCACCCCAGTGGCACCCCTCCTCCAACTAGGTCATATCTAGTAGTGCCACTTCCTGGTGACCATCATTCAAATACAGGAGTCTGTGGTGAGCATTCTTGTACAAACCACCACTTTACCATAACAATCAAATGACATACTGGGTAGATGTCATCTTCTAGTTTCAAACAAGTAACACTGAGCACTTGAGAACAGGAATGCTGTGTGCTCTCGTCACTCCTCATACATACTAAAAATGTACTGTAAGAGTGGCAACAGCACAGACGAGGAAGTCACAGAGGCCAGATCAAAACCTACTCTTTGCCCCTCTGCCACTTAACAGCTGAGTGATTGATCTCCAACAATTTATTTAACCTCTGAGTTTTCCCCGTTATAAAAAACCACACACACACACACACACACACACACACACACACACACACACACACACGACCACGTTGATGAAGGGCAAAATGGTATAGCATAAATAATAACTAATTAAGATTCTTGGCACATGGCAGGAAAATGGTGGCTAAACTACCATATGTAGGGCACTGGGCAAAATTCTTGGAACACACCAAAAAAGGTATCCAGACAATCCTTACCTTCAAGAAACCTAGAACACAGTGGACTGCTTAGTGTTGTTATTTTTCCTTCTAGTTCTCAAGTTACCATTCTTATGTTTTTCTGAAGGGTTAAGGTCATAAACAATAAAAATGTAACTTATAGACTGATATAGTTTGTCAATGTCCTTGTCTGTTTGCTTTTGGCATACAGACCATTAAGTATCACTACATTACATCAGCCAGGAAGCTTAATTTATATAAGCTGTCCTGGCCTTAGAAATACATCGAAGCCACTTGAAAATCTTTGCATACTTTACCTACAAACAGGAACTGCCATATGTCTGTGGAAACTAAAAAGATCTTCACTTATGAATAAGCAAACTATTGGAGAAAGGAAATTAGGCAGCGTCAAAAACAGCAGACTGCGGTCTGACCTCCCTGAAAGGAGCAAGTGGCCCCGAGCTATGTCAGAAAGCAGGCTCAATGAGCAGGAGAGCTAGCATGAAGCACTATTCCTCTGTGGCTTCCGCTTCAGGTTCCTGCCTCAAGTTCCTGCTCTGACTTCACTGCGACCTGAAAGGGTAAGCAGAAATAAAATTGTTCCATGCCCAAGTTGCTTTTGGTTAGTGTTTTGTCATAGCAACCAATACCTAAGTTTTTGTTAATGTTTTCTAGCAATATGCAGCACTGAGGGAAAAGATACAATTCTTTAGAAAAGGTGATTACAGTCAACAACCCTAAGTGGAAAAACACGAAAAACACGCTTGACAGTCTACGTGACCAACTTCTCCATGTTTCACTTTGTTGATTTATATCAGGATCCTTTGGACTGCTTTCTTGCCCCTCCACAGGGCCCTTTCTTCACTTGTTGCCTGAACACTGTTGGTCAGAGTTTGGGATAGATGTCTTCTTGGGATCACAAATCATCACCAGGCAGTTTTTTTTTCAGTTACCCTTGTCACCCAGGGTTAAAAATAAAATGACTGAAGGTCAAAATCTTTAAGCAAGGCATCTGCAAACGTTGACACGATTATTTCCCAATTGTTGGCTGCCAGGTCCCTAAAAGTAATTTCCAACCATGTTTATGATCTCAACCTCACTTAAAATCCCCCACTTTGAGCTGGACAGTGGTGGTGCACGCCTTTAGTCCCAGCACTCAGGAGGCAGAGGCAGGTGGATCTCTGTGAGTTCAAGGCCAGCCTGGTCTCCAAAGCCAGTTCCAGGAAAGGCGCAAAGCTACACAGAGAAACCCTGTCTCGAAAAACAAAAAAAAAACAAAACAACAACAACAACAAAAATCCCCCACTTTGTCTCATGCTGGGTTTACAGTAGAGAGAAAATGAGCAGTCACCAAGCTTTCAAACAAAAGAGGAAAACAAGTAGACGGAAGGGGGCAAAATAAATGTAGTTCAGGGAGACGGTGCCAAGTTAACAACACTGGAAGCTCAAACCTTCAACTGTTCAACCCAGTGCTCACTGTACTAGTTAATTACTCTATACAGATCTTACCCTGGTACAAACTACAGGCTAATGTTTACATTGCCAAGTCTCCTGGGGCTGGAGAGATGGCGCAGTGTTCAAGACCTCCTCTATTTTTTTTTTTTCCAGATAAATCAGGTTTAATCCCCAGCATCCACAGGGAAACTCACAACCACCTGTACTCCAGTTCCAGGTCATCTGAACCCCCTCTTCTGGCCTCTGCAAGCTTCAGGCATGCACATAATGGTGTACATACACATGTAGGCACATACATGCACACATACACAAACTAAATTAAGTCTTTTTTTTAATGCTTCTTTAGTGTGTTTAGAACTTTTAATATGCTAATATGCACATTTCTCACAGATGATAATAGGAATAAGATGTGACAACTGCAGAATATTTAGTATTTGCTAAGTACATGAAGCATTTATGAATACAAGATAACCGGAATTAAAATTAATTTGCCCAGGTAGTACAGTTATTTAGTAAATGATGATTGAAACTCAAATCTGCCAGATGCTGGAGCTAATTCTTTCAATGAGGATGCTGTAATTTCTCCAAACATAATTACCAAGCATTTTCCAATCTAATTAATGATGGAACCTGAAGGGGAAAGCAACCATTAGCATTTATTGAAACTTGTATTGTCTAGATGATGTGAGAGATGCTTCCTCACTCTCTATGGTAATTTGTTAAAAATATGAGATCAAAATAGATTTAACACTTAATTGTATGTGTAATACATGCACACATAAGAACTTTATGCAGAGAGAAAAAAGGGCAGAGAAGGCAACACATCAAACATATTTTTGCACTTTACTGATGAAAACAAAGACTTTTTTTCTTTACTAATAAAAAAAAAAACTGGAAAGGCATTATGTAAATTGTTTCATGACATTAATTTTGTCCCAACTTGTGATCATATTTCATGAAACACAGAGAGCAATTAAACCTGATACTCCTTACACACAACACCAAATGTATGAATTCAGAGTACAAATGAAAGAGTACAACACAACCTAAGATACTACTTTTAGAGATTCCTATCTTTGATGTACTTTTCCTCACTTCAGCAATTTTCTTAGTTGAAATTCCTACTTCAACCAAGTTGCCTGTGATTTCTTTTAACTACCAACTACTTTGGCACCAGGTTCTAAAAGTGAGAAAACCAATATATTTTTTCAAAAGTTAATGGAAATGAAGTTTTATGTGTAGACTTTTAATTTTACTTTATAGCACAAGGGTTCTATAAAAATTTGGAAATGCCCCTCTAATTATCGGAATCCCTATTTCATTACTTCAGAGTAACAATTATGTAAAAATATATTTTTTTAGATATAGTACTTCTCAGTACTCAATTTTATCAAATCTACATCATGTATAAAATGGCTTCATAAGATGCTGTTTTAATTTCATTTATACATACAGCAGCAACATATATAATTGAACTTCCTTTACACATGGATCATAGATTCTGCAACTGTTACAATGCTCTTTATCCCTTAGACACATTTTGATGGCTATTCTTGGTTGCCAACCTGACTACATCTGGAATTAACTAAAACCTAAGTGGCTGGGTACCCCTGTGAAGGATTTTTTTCTTAATTAAATCATTTCAAGTGGAAGGCCACACCTGCTGGCAGCCGACAGAAAGGCCACAAAAGAAGGAAGCTTGCTCTTTGACTGTTCTCATTCTATTCCTTGGCACATCCATTCCTTCACTGGCACGAGAGCCTATTTCTTTGGAATTCTGTTGCACACTTAAGATCAGCTGAGACATTCAGCCTCAGAACTGAACAACTACTAGATTCTTGGACCTTCCCTTGGTAGAGAACCACTGATGGACTAACTGGACCACAGACTGTAAGCCATTCTAATTTGTCTCATATATATTTACATATTATGGTTACTGAAAAACTTTTAAATTTAGCCCTAGACTTTTATTTTATATTACTACTTATTTTAGTTTTCCTGTATTTCTGAATACACAGTATATTCATTTTAACTCTAAACCATAATCACTAAAAGTATACATAAAATAGAAATTTTGTTGTTGTTGTGTTTGTTTGTAGACAGGGTTTCTCTGTGTAGCTTTGTGCCTTTCCTGGAACTCACTCTGTAGTCCAGGCTGGCTTCGAACTCACAGAGATCCGCCTGCCTCTGCCTCCCGAGTGCTGGGATTAAAGGCATGTGCCGTCGTTGTCACCACCACCACCAGGCTTCAGAAATTATTCTTAATAGCTACATTGTAACATGGCACATAACAGAATATCAACATTAACTTATGATGAATTATTCATAAATGACACAATGAAAACTATGTCACCAGGGGCCAGTCTACAATGATCTTAAGACGTCAATAATTTTAAAACACATTCCAATTAAAGATACATAAATGTGAAAAAAATGTGTTTCAGAATTATTAGTAATCATAGAATCACATCAGTATGTTTTTCTCTTCTTCCTTTCATCCCTAATTTTACCTTCCCTTAGTTGCTTCATAATCTAATTACCAAGTTATTGTACTCTGACAAAAACATGATATGGTACCTTTAGAACCACTTAAAAATTCCTGCTGGTATTTAATAATGTATCAAAAATCAGAATTTAAAGACAAGCAAATATTACAATTAAATATAATGAGAGCAATATACTTCAGAAACAAACTATATTGCAGCAACTAGCATCAATCCCACAGGTAACTTTTAAACCAACCTTTTCTAAAACTCACAGAAGACCTAAAACTGTTTCTGTGAAAGTTCCTAGTTATTCTAGGTTTTTGTCCCTTGCCAGAGAGCTTGTTTTCTCTTTACTGATGAGGACACAGGAAGTCAGAGAGATATTAAATGATGACAATGAGGTGCTTCAATTTGTGTTTAAAATAACCTATCTTTTCAACCACACTGTCTTGCCCACTTCTAATTCAAGAATGCAGGTAAGAAAAGATACTACTTTAATGGAAGACATCATCTACCCTGACATTCAGTCTTTACCTTGTAAGGTATCATCTTCATTTTATAGACTTGGAGAAATCACATATCTTGTCTAGATTCAAGTATCAAATGGCAAAACCACAATTTTAACTTATGGTCATCATTCTGAAATTTACAATTCATTTAAAGTGTTTCCCAAAACCTACATAAGGAAAACAAACTGCCATCCATAGTTCCCTTATGTGTGTCCACTGGGTACCCCAAGAATATGACTGGACACATCTTAGTAACTAAATTGTAGCCACTATTACCTTTGCTTTGAGAACAAACAAAAGCCTCCTGATTGACTTTCTCACGTCTATTGAGTAACCCTCTTAAAAAGAAGTTGGCTAACATTACTTGGCTACTGAAACCCTTATAATGGCTTTCATCCCCCACCTTACCCCCATGATCAGCCAGCTGGCTCTGATACTGTCTCCATCTTTTAATCCTTCTCACAATTCTGAGCCCCCACGCTTCCCTGATATTTTGGTAAGTTTCTGTTTCACGGCCTTTGGAATGGCTGGGTCTACTGACTGATGGCACTTTCTGAAGGTTATCTGTATAGTTAATTTCATTTGTGTCACATCCTTCCAAGAAAGCCATCTTAGTTGAGAAACTTCTTTGGCCACATTACAATGCCAAATAATATACCTTTCTTTATTGTTAATACTTTTCCTGATCAGTATTTATAATCTAAAATAAGGTATAGGGCATGGAGAGCTCAGCAGTTAAAAGCGCTTAATGATGTTGAAGGGAATCCAGGGTCGATTCCCAGCACTCACATTGGGGGCTCACACTCACTGGGAACCCAGTTCCAGGGGAACTGATGCTTTTTAACCTCCATGGTCACCTGCACACAAGTTTTGCACAGAAACTCAGTCAGGTATGCACGCAATCATATTAATATCTTACTTTTCTGGCTGTACTTCAACAATAAAACCTAAGCCGAGAGACAATGACTGGAATTTTTGTCCGTTTTTTATTGATCTTTCTTTCTACCTTGTTTACCGATCTTTACTGGAGTATAGTGATAACTGGCGTTTCTAGTATTTGCTGAACCAATAAATTTCTTCTCTTTAACCCCTCCCCACGTACAAACACTGGAAATCGTTTGCACACTCACTTAAAAGTAGACAAGCTTATGAATCCATCCCCTGCCTCCAGCAGCATGCTTCCCCTCGGCCATGTATTCACTTCCCAAACTTAGGTGACTCCAAAGGGGCCAAGCTTTGCCTGTTTGCTCGTGGCACGCGGGTGGAGGTATGGCCACGCTTCCTACGAGTACTTGGAAGGTCAGGTTCTCTTTCCCCGGCGAGAAAGGGAAAAAGAACTTTGGATCGCTACCCATCTACCTTAGACCCTCTGGTGACACTCACATGAAGCAGTGAACCGCAGTTCTCGAGCAGCCTCAGCCGGGTACAGGAAGGGACAGCCTCCCCAAGTCCGCAGCAGGGGGAGAAGGGCCCATGGGTGTCCCCGATAAATGCCGGAGTGTCACAGATTCACCGCACATCAGCCGTGCGCTTCCTGTGCTCGTCCTCTTCTTGTGCCACACTACGCTCTCATTTTCCATTCCTCCCTACTCTCCTTCCTCACCTCTTTCTCGCTCGCTACATTTTTCGGTCTGTTCGGGCAAGGGACAGGAGGCCGGATGTTGGGGGTCTTTCCTCGGGGTTGCGTCGCTGGAGCGTGACGTCATGAGTAGTGGCCGGACAGAGGCGGCGGAGGGGGAGGGGAGGCTTGGCGCTGTCAGTGGATCCAGGCGCGCGCTCCCAGCCAGATTCTGAGCTGTGAACCTGGGCAGCCCTCGCGGGCGAAGGCTGGTGGCTCCAGCTGTCACTCTCCTTAAGCCGCCTCTTGTAGACGCGCCTGAAACGCAGAACACGGCCCACTAAGTAGCACCGGCAGGCACAACTGCAGCGCTTAGGAGCACATCCCCCTAATACAACCCAGATCCAGGCAGGTATTCCGGTGTCCTAGTGCTCTGTGTGGTAGTGGGTGGAGCTTGTGGGGCATAGACGACAGTCGGGGTGCAGAGAGTGACCCTGCCAGTCTGCAGCCACCAGTAGAACCAACCTGTGGAGCTGTTTGCTGCTGCGTTCATCTCCAAACTTCCTTCCCATTGAAGCAGAAGTTCACCGAGTTTTGAAATGCAAATACGATTTTACTCAAGATAAAAAATCAACGTCTTTTCCCCCAAGTTTTGACATTTCCCCCTCATTTGAGTCATTCGTCTCCAAGCTCTTTGAGAGTTTGTATTGTGTCTTGTTCATTGAAAGAGTGTCTTGTTTGTGGTCCTTAGTAATCAAGCAGCCACAAAAACATCGGGCTTAACATAGAAGTTTCAAAGGATCCCCTGAGTAATTTTTACAAACCAACCTTACATCGTTTTTGTCTTGTAATCTCTCACCTCATCATTTTATTTTTTTCATTTTCTCTTCTAGTCACCTAGTGTGAGCACATGCATGTGTGTTTTCTGTTTGTGAGCTTTATGTGCACCTGAGAAGTAGAGCAATAATTAAATGTTTTTATTCTTGCTAGTGGTTTATCTTTCTGTGAATCAAACACTTGTTTGATTTTTCATTTGTATGTGATTAAGATCTATAACTGAAAACCCAATATTTTGCTGTAAAATTGAATATTAAAATGACACAGTTATGTTTCATCTTTCCTATGACTTCAAGCCTGGTATTTAGATATGATTTTATGTAATTTGGGGTTTGTTTATTGAATAAGAAATTAAAATTCCAGGCGGTGGTGGTTCATGCCTTTAATTACAGCACTCTGGAGGCAGAGGCAGGTGATCTCTGTGAGTTCAAGGCCAGCCTGGTCTATGGAGCAAGGTCTAGGACAGCCTGGGCTACACAGAGAAACCCTGTCTCAACCCCCCCCCCCAAAAAAAAGGAAGAAGAAATTAAAATTCTAGTCCTGTAGTGTTCTTACTGTTGTCTTTCTAAGGGAGCCCACAGCATCTACAAGATTCGGAATAGTGATAGTAACTATTTTCATACCAACTTTTGAGAATCTGTTTTGACTCCTTTCATAAGAAGAGAATAGTAGAGGCTCTCCTCATCCCCTCAGAAAACAAATTAACCTGTGTTACCAAGCTTGCAGGTCCTTAGGATCTGAAAGCTGCAGGAGATTTTATTTAGCTACCAATGAACAGAGAAGGAGCCCATGCTCTAACAACCTGTTACAGAGCAAGTCTGAGGCCTGGATTTTGAGTGGGATATGAAGTGATGTACATACATGCTGTCATCAAAATGTTTCATAGGAAAGTGAGTTTTCTGGGAACTAAGACTGCCACCTTTCTTCTTCCCTAATTTGGGCACAATTGTGTCTGTGGTGGCACTATGAGTGTATCCTTTTTGTTATAAAGAGCACAAATTCATGAGAATTGTCAAAATGGTGCCCAAAGCAGATTGAGGTCTGGAGTTGCTTTCCTGGTTGGCCAATGAGTGCACATGACTATAAGTACTTGGCTTTTAAGTTTTGAAAGCCAATGGCATCTGTAAGCAAACAGAGCTATCACTAATTAGCTGGTGTAGCCTAGCCCTGGTTTGTTGATTCTATGGGCTATTTTCTTGTGGTGTCCTTGACCCCTCCAACTCCTATAATCCTTCCTCATTCCACTTGCTGGATGAAGCCTCTCTAATGATGACTATGCTAGACTCCAGTCTATAAGTACAGCAGAGTATCATTAGGGATTATTTCGTTTACTTCATGCTAGGTCTCTGGACTATCCAGTCTCCAGTTCCTAACCCTCCAAGCAGTGTCAGGCATGGGCTCCCTCTCATGGCAAGATGTTTTGGGATATTAGTTTAAGGTGTGTTACATTTGTTTTTGCTGTGCAACTTTTGTTTAATGATACAAAAATGTGTTGCATTCGTTTATGTTGCATTTGTTTAACTCTATAAAGCTGTGTTACTATGCCTGTCTAAAATACCTGATTGGTCTAATAAAGAGCTTAACAGTCATTATCTAGGCAGGAGAGAGGGATTGGCAAGGCTGGCATGCAGAGAAAATAAATAGGAGGAGAAATCTAGGGAAGAGAAGAAGAGGAGCTAGAAAAGGAGAGGAGGACCTCAGGGGCCAGTCACCCAGCTACACACCAGTACAGAGTAAAACAGAAAGAGAGACATATAGAATAAAGAAAGGTAAAAATCCTAGAGCAAAACATAGAAGAGAAATGGATTAATTTAAGCAGGTTAGAAAAAGTGGCTAGAAACAAGCCAAGCTAAGGATGGGCATTCTTAAGTAAGATTAAGTCTCCATATATTTATATAAGAGCTTGGTGGGCTCCCAAAGAGTTAAACAACAACAACAACAACTACACATGGGTCTTAATTTGGATCAGTCATTGGAAGGCCACTACCACATGTTCTGTGCCATCTTTACCCCAGCACATCTTGCAAGCAAGACCAATTGTAGGTAGACGGTTTTGTGGCTGGGTTTGGTGTCTCAGTCCCTCCACTGAAAATGACTGGTTCACACCATTACTAGTAGTCTTCACTAGAGTCACCATCATGGATTCCTAGGAGTTTCCATTACACTAGGTTTCTACCTTTCCCCCAAATGCCCCCCAATTCCAGTCACCTCTCCCAGTACTGAAAAGTCTTTGAATTTGATTTTAAGCTGCAATATAAACTAAGGCTTGTTTTTTTTTCTTTCATATATTGTCTTGAAATTTTTAAAATGATTTTTTTTTATAGTTGAGTGGTATGGCTCCCCCCAACCCGAGTTATATATTAATGTTCAAGTGAGAAAGTGCTGGATTAATGTTGGGTCAGTCTGTCATATAAGAATTATCTCCTTTTCTAGGTCATCTTAGAGGACCCAGGACACCAGAAATGTTTCCGTTGAAGGATGCCGACATGGGTGCCTTTACTTTCTTTGCCTCAGCTCTTCCACATGATGTTTGTGGGAGCAACGGACTTCCTCTCACACCAAATTCCATCAAAATTTTAGGTCGCTTTCAAATCCTTAAGACCATCACCCATCCCAGGCTGTGCCAATATGTGGATATTTCTAGGGGAAAGCATGGTAAGTTTTGTTTTTCGGTTTGTTTGTTTTTTTTTTTCTTTTTCTTTTTTCTTTTATGTTCACTGCTTCAATTCTCCATGCAATTTTTCCTTTAAAAGCCAATGCTGTATATTTAAATGAAGCCAATAAAACTGAAATATACAGATTTTTATCAGTTTTTATTGAGTTGAAATATCATCAGAGTTTAGAAGTATAATGAAGATTTTACGTGGTTGTGTGTTCTGTTGTGGTTGATTTTAATTATCTAGAAATACTTCTGTAATTCCTAGTGAGATGAAATGAAATAAAAATTATTTTGCTACGTAGATTTGAAATTTAAGTCAGAATAAATATCATTATTACGGACATACTATAATTTATTCTGTACCTATCGCCTACAATCTAAATGAATGAATTTGTCAGAGTTCTGTCACAAAAAAGAACTTGTAGAGTTTGTATGTATGAAGAGATTAAGTGCTAGGAACTGGAATGCAAGATTCTTGCTAGTTCAGCCCAAAGCACAAGACATATCATCAAGGAGACACCAAATTTGGGCAGGAGCTGAGGCTGTTGCTTTTTTCAGGGAATCCTCAGCTCTGTCTCAAGGTCATTTAACTTGTACATCATGATCACCTAGATTATTTAGGATAAGCTTTCTTAAGGGCCTTTCTTTTTTTTTCCGAGACAGGGTTTCTCTGTGTAGCTTTGAGCCTTTCCTGGAACTCACTTGGTAGCCCAGGCTGGACTTGAACTCACAGAGATCCACCTGCCTCTGCCTCCCGAGTGCTGGGATTACAGGTGTGCGCCACCACCACCTGTGGATAGGAGGAAGGTGGGGGTGGCCAAGACTCCCCTGGGGATTCATTTAAACTGGTGGATTCAGTACAGGCAGGTCCAGTCCCCTCCTTCCAGGCTGAGCAATGACATCATGAGGTTTGCAAGCAAATGGATGGATCTAGAAAAAAACCATCCTGAGTGAGGTAACCCAGACTCAGAAGGACAAACATGGTATGTACTCACTCATAGGAGGATACTAGATGTAAAACAAAGATGACTAGACTGCTACATAACTCCAGGGAGGCTACCTAGAAAACGGGACCCTAGGAAAGACCCAGGGATCACCCAATGACAGAGAAATGGATGAGATCTACATGAACAACCTGGATGACAGTGGGAGTAATGAAGGGCAAGGTTTGAGGGAAAGAAAGCTTAGGAGAGCAGGATGTCCCAGCTGGATCAAGAACAGAAAGGGAGAACAAGGAATAACAGACCATTACAAATGAAGACCACATGAGAACAGGAATAGGCAGAGTGCTGGAGAGGTCCCCAGAAATCCACAATGATAGATCCTCTGTAGACTGCTGGCAATGGTCCAGAGAAAGCCTGGTCTGACCTAGTCTGGTGATCAGATGGCCAAACACCCTACCAGATGGGCTGGAACTCTCATCCAATAACTGATGGAAGTGTATGCAGAGATCCTCAGCCAGGCCCCAGGTGTCCAGTTGTCGAGAAAGAGGAGGGACTGTAAGAGTGTGAATTGTTGAAACCAAGATTGCAAAAAGCACAGGGAAAAATAGCCAAACGAATGGAAGCATATGAATTATGAACCAAAGGCTGTGGAGCCCCCAGCTGGAGCAGGCCCTTTGGATAAGTGAGACAATTGAATAGCTTGAACTGTTTGGGAGGCATCCAGGCTGTGGGACCGGGACCTGTCCTTAGTGTATGAGCTGGCTGTTTGGAACCTTGGGCTTACACAGGGACACTTTTCTCAGCAAGGGCCTTTCTTAAGAAACACAGTTGGGGCTGGAGAGATGGCTCAGAGGTTAAGAGCACTGACTACTCTTCCAAAGGCCCTGAGTTCAAATCCCAGCAACCACATGGTGGTTCACAACCATCTGTAATGAGATCTGGCACCCTCTACTGTATACATAATAAATAAACAACAACAACAACAAAAAAAACCCACCCTGTTTTAAAGCCGGGCAGTGGTGGCACACGCCTGTAATCCCAGCACTCGGGAGGCAGAGGCAGGTGGATCTCTGTGAGTTCGAGGCCAGCCTGGTTTACAGAGCTAGTCTGGGACAGGCTCCAAAAGCTACAGAGAAACCCTGTCTCAAAAAACCAAAAAAAAAAAAAAAAAAAAAAAAAAAAAAAGGAAACACAGTCATTCATATGATTTCTTCATAGATTTATGTAAACTAGAGTTTGTTCGAATGCCTGAGGACTGTAATTGACTTTTAAAACTGACTGCTGCAGAATCCTGGTACCAACAGTATTTGTGAATCAGGTATTATTATTTTTTTTTTGTGGGCATTGCTGTTAAAACATTTACTTAAATATCACATTTTAAAGGTGATGAGCTAGTCTCTAATACACTAGTTTTTACTTTGAATAACAAAAATGATGCAGGAATGTTGATAACACCATATTATAAGACATTCATAATTCATTTTTGTGTTAAAAAATTTTAAACTTTCTGTTTTGAACTTTCATATTTTTCTATGACTATGCATGTGTATGTTATACATGTATGAATAGGGATACACACTTGTCAGGGCATGTGTACTGGGGCATGCATGTGGAAGGTCAGAGGACAATGTTGTAGAGTTCTCTTTCCACAGTTACATGAGTTTCAGGGATCAAACTCAGTTCATCAGGCTTGCATGATGAGCATCTTTAGTCTCTGAGCCATCCTTCTGGATCCCACTCTCTCTCACTACATTTTCCTATTCAGCTTCTCTGTTCTCTTTCCTGATTAATGTTCAGTTTCTTTGACTGAAAGCACACAGTTCTAGATAGATACACTGTGGGAAACCACATGCAGTGCATTTTGTTAGACAGAAAGATTAGTTCATGCTTTTCAGACATTCCTTTATGTTATAAGGAATTTGTTTTTAATTTTTAATGTTTATTTTATTACTTTTAATTACATGTATGTGGGGGAGTTATGTGTACATTAATTAGTGCAGGTGCCTTCAGACCCCCTGGAGCTGGAGTGATGAGCAGCTGTGAAATGCTGGATGTGGGTGATTGGAACCTAACTCAGGTCCTCTGGAAAAGCGGTATGCACTCAGCTGCTGAGCAATTTCTCCAACCTTGCATATTTGTTACTTATAAATAATGCCACTACATTTCTGATTTTTATTTGGCACATTAGGATTCTCAAACCAACAGTTAATTTTATTCAGCCAGATTGTTTTTATAACAAACAGAAACTATTTTCAAACAGATCCAGAATTTTGGGATGAGTACTTCTAATGAGTTCTTTAAAAAAAAAAAAAAAAGAGGTTCATAATGGAAATATTCCTTCAGTATGTACTCCTTTACCTCTGACAGAAATGCTAATTTTCTGCCAAGGGTTATGGCTCTACATTACTAAAACAGCATTTAAAATTCTATAGAATCTTAAAGCCTTGACAGACACTGAAGGTGTTTCCAGAAGAAGCCTAAAAATTTTCAGCCTAATGGCACATGGTAGATAAGTCTCTTTCAGATAGAAAGACATATGCATATCTGTTTGTTAATGGCTGCTTAATGAAGTATGTATATTTTAATAAATTCTGATATGAATTAATTTTAATACTGCTAAAGTATTATATCTAGTTAGAACTTAAGTATGTACTTTTTAACACAGAACAAATCTGTTCAGATGACTGTCATCATTTCTGATATTCCCATTACACCTTTGCTCTAATTAATTTGTTTTGTTATGGGGATTCCACCAGAGATGACCACTCAGACACAGTTTATAGCCAACTGAAACTCTGTATTCCAGACTTCTGAGACTATAGCCCATTATCAGGGACCCAGCTGTAGCCCTGAGAAAACCATACCCATCCTGGCATTCAGCTTGGCAGCCGCAGGGTGAAGGTAGTGGTGGGGTTCTATAAACAAGCAGTTTGACAGAAGCTAAGGCAAACAGGTAACTGTGGGAGGAGATTTGCACAAACAGGCAGTTTAACAGAAGCTAAGAAAAGTTAGCTAGGACATTCTGACCTTGGGTTCCTAGAACAGAGTTGGATAATTTTCCATGGGATTCTCCATCAAGGAGATCAAATTCTAGTTAAACCTGAAATGGCCTCAACAAGAGTACAGGATGGAGGAACCTTTTAACTGTCTTGCCCTGTCATAATTTAACATATGTAATTTTAGCATGTGCCTATATGTTTCAGGTGAATTGTAGACACTAGTATTGCAGTTCTGAACAAGAACAACATGGTTCCTGCTATCACAAAATGTGTCATCTACATAGAGAAGAATGGCACTAAGTAAAAATGTATGAGAATTTTTAGAGTTAAATAAATGACACAAAGAAAAGTGCTGTGTAGACTACATCATAATACTAGTGCATCAATTCTGGAGAATCAAAAAAGTTCTGAGGAAGTCATGTTTACTGAGACCTCAATCTTGAAAAATAGTAAAAGCTAACAGTGCTGGCACTGTGTGGGGACTGTTCTCCATCCTGCTTCTATGTGAATTCATTTCACCCTCCTCACAACGCTGTGACAGAGGCATTACTGTTGTCGTCATCTTCTCAGCCCTAATTCTATCGAATTCACCTTACCACAGTGCTGTGATGTGGACTTTATTGTTTTCTTCCTCTTTAGGAGAAACTGGCATAGAGAAATTAGTAAATTTCCCAAGATCATGTGCTAATAAATGGTAATATTAGCATATGGGCCTCAGAAAAGTAGTCTGTTTTTAAGCACCATGTAACATGATAGAAGGTAAATGTTTGAACTGAAGGGGCTGGGAAAATGGCTGAGTGGGAAAAGGTGACAACCTAAGTGCTGTGGATATCACTCTGTCTGCTGTGAATGTGTTGCTCTGGTTGGTTAACAGATAAAGTGCTGATTGGCCAGTAGCCGGGCAGGAAGGATAGGTGGGACAAAGAGGAGAAGTCTGGGAACAGAAAGGCTGAGTCAGGAGACGCTGCCAGCCACCGCCATGAGAAGCAAGATGTGAAGGCAGAACTGGGAAAAGGTACCAAGCCACGTGGCTAAACATAGATAAGAATTATGGATTAGTTTAAGTGTACTAGCTAGTCAATAGTTAGCCTGAGCTAATGGCCGAACAGTTTTAATTAATATCAGCCTCTGTCTGTTTATTTGGGTCCAAGCGACTGCAGGGCTGCAGGAGCTGGGCAGGAACAGGATAACTTCAGTTACACCTGAGTTTGATCCCGGAATCCACATAATGGAAGGGGAGAACCGATTTCCACAAGTTGTTCCTTGACCTCCAAACACACACCTGGCATGCTGATACAGGCACACATATACATGAACTGCTCATACACAGAATACATAAAATACATTCCTTTTTAAAAGGGCTATCAAGATGATTCAACAGATAAAGCACTTGCCACCAAACATGACAACCTGAATTTGATCTCTAGGACCCACATGGTGACAGAAAAAAAAAAAAGATTCTTGCAAGTTCCTTTGACCTCCAAGTGTACATAGTGGAATGAGCACACACACACACACACACACACACGGTTAATGTAATACAGAAGTTCTTTTAAAAGGTTAAGATGACGATCATTTAGATATGGGACCCCAAGTGTAATTCCCCAAAGGATGAGAATGCTCAAAAGCTGATGAGAGAAATATGTAGTGGAAACTAGAGAAGGACTTCCTTATTCAGATGTATTGTCCTGTCACTTGGACTTTAGTGTGAAAACACATGGGAGGAGGATCTTAAGTCGGGTGAAAAGAACAGGTAAGAGATTGCCGTGGAGAGCTAATGAGAGAATGCTGCCTTAGACCCGGACTGCAGCAGGTGGAATAAACTCTGCATAAAAATAGCAGACTCTGGAGGCAACTGGGGCATAGAAATAGCAGGACTCTGTGTGCGGGTTTGAGAAAGGGAAAAAGTATAAGTTGTCTTGTTTCTCTTGAGTTGCTAGTGACATTTTCAGTTTGTTTTCTTGGATAAGGGTCCAGTATATCCCAGGCTGGCCTTTCACTAGTTTATCACTAAGGATGGCCTTGCAAGTCCTAGTCTCCCTTCAAGCTTTCTGTGCTGGCATTCCAGGCATGGGCCACCACCCTGGTTTATGAAGTGCTGGTGCTTCAGTGCAGGGCTCCGTGCAGTCTAGGAAAGCTCTCTACCAGCTGAGCTGCAGATTCAGCTGGACAGTGAGTTCTGTACCGAAGCCAAGGGTGGGTTCTAAATGTCTGCAGTTGAAGAGAGTTCCAGGGTTGGGGTAAAACATAGTAGTTTCTCAGAAAGTGGTAGATGAGGAGAAAGCACAGTAAGAAGACTAATGAATTGAATTATGAATAGAAGATGGGTAGCAGTTCAGTCTGGGTAGATGGGGTGCTGCTGATCAACAGAGGAGATTGAGATGAGCAAGCCAGGTAGAAGTCAGGAAAAATGACCACACATGCACACAGTGAAAATACATAGTTCTTTAAAATACTGTTGTTGGCGTTGTATGTTAATGACTCTAGAGAGCTATATGATCTTGTTAAAGTGTGTTAAATATAAAGTGGGTTTGCTTTGTTTTTCTAGAAAGACTGGTGGTGGTGGCTGAGCACTGTGAGCAGAGTTTGGAGGACCTGCTTCGGGAAAGGAAGCCTGTGAGGTACTGTAGACCATGTGACAAAGCAGTGAGGAGTGAAAATCTGCCAACAAAGGAGCATTTTCACTAGATGCTGAAGGGCATTGAGTTCTTTTGTTCTTGTGGAATGGTAAAATTCAATGTAGGTTTTTACTTTAAGAACTTTAATTCACTTGCTACATAGAAATCCAATATGTACATTCTACAAAGTACTTGAAAAGAAGTGCTTGGTGGAGTGCACATATATGAAAACGTTAACATCTTAGTTCTAAGAATTTCTACTAGCCAAGATTATTTTCCTGAAAGGGGCCATTGTTAGTTACTATGGTGCTCTTACCTCATGAGGAACATGTCCCAAACATGACAAGACCACAGAAGAGTTTTTATTAAAGAGGATAGAGGTGACAGGCCTGTGTGATACACACGTGGGTGAGGAGATAAAGGTGGCTCATGCAAGATGGCACCAGCTTTATAAAGGTTGGACTGTGCGCGCGCTTTACACAACCACGTAGTCCCGCCAGATGTCTGACCCGGAGATGGCTATTTTGAACTGGAAATAGTTAGGTGGTCCCCCGGGCAAGCCCAACCGTGTGGACATGTAATTTTCTATCAGCCATGATAGCTTCTCTGTGTGTACCAGGAGCCCCAGGTGAATACTGATCTTTGTTAAGTAAAGGCCATGTTGAGGAAGAGGCAGAAGGAGTAATCATAACTTGGGTAGAACTTAATGATAGAATTTAATTCAGTTATTTCAGTGACTCAAGAAATTTATGTTTTCTTAGTCAGAATAGTGTGTTAGCTAATTTTTATTACAAATATTTCATCAATATACTCAAAAGCATTTTTTAAATTATAAAAGATTCAATGTATAAATAAAGTTACATTAAACTAATAAAAATTGCTTACCATGAGTCTTTATGACTTTGTAATCACTGACTTCATCCTCTGAACCCTGATGGCAAGGGACACAAGGAAAAGCTCCTAACTATCCTGATATCAACATCACTTAGAATTTTTTTGGGGGGAGTGGGGTTTCAAGACAGGGTTTCTCTGTGTAGCTTTGCGCCTTTCCTGGAACTCAGATCTGTAGCCCAGGCTGGCCTTGAACTCACAGAGATCTGCCTGCCTCTGCCTCCCGAGTGCTGGGATTAAAGGCCTTTGCCACCACCGCCCGCCGTCACTTAGAATTTTAAAGAAAGAAGTGCCAAATACCAAGGTGGTCCACCTGAAGCATCTTTTGGGGGACCTTGCTTACAGAGTGTTGCAGCAAGATACAAAAGGGAGAGGTTCTAGGTGCTCAGGTTAGAGGTACCTGCTCTGTGTTCTGGTTGCTGGCAGCCTGCACTTAGCAGGCAGTGAAAACCTCAGCTCTAAGCAACAGCAGCAGGAAACATGTGCTCTCATTGGAGTTCCTGGCTGGCCTCATAGGTTGGACTCTGAAGCTCTTCTCACAGATAGTGTTAAAGCACCTTGGCTTAGGGTGTAGAGATCCTTGATGTCTGAAAAGAGGCCAGTTACAGATCTCCAGTGGCTAGGGAGGCCTGCCTGCAATCTGGGTTAGTTCTGCTGGCTAATGGGGTAGCTCTTGCTTATGGCCCCTGATAGCCTTCTCTGTATTTCCCCCCCCCCCCCCCCCACCGGCACCTTAGTTTCCTGCTGTCTCTGCCCTACAGGGCTCTCTAGACCTCTTCAGGCTTCCCCCTGGTGCCCTCCCACTCCTGCTTCTGTCTGTCTATCTGCTCTCTGGCCTTCATGTTCCCGCTCACCTGGCTTGCAGCAATCAAAAGTGGATACATTAAAATACAAAAACAACAAACAAAATTGAGCTAAGCCTTTTGTTGGACTTAATGTTACAGTACAAGGGCCAAGCAGGAGGTATCTCCTAGCTGATGCCAGAGGTGAGCCAAGCAGACTGTGAGCAAAATTGGATGTGATGTGGCAAGGGTGTTTGTATCACTCCTGGTAGAGTCCTTTATACAAATGAAAGATGGTTCTTCTAGCAGCTGCAGGCCTTTTGCTGGGCCAGGAGAGCTGCTCCTCTCTGGACTGAGCGAAAATGGCTGTAGGGTATTCAAGTTTCCTGAAGCTTGTCTTCTCTAGACTTCTACTTTCCCAGGCTCATGGCTCCCTGGAGCGAGTGGCCCTATCTGGAGCTTGAATTCAGCCATGGTTGTAGTAATCCTCTGCAGCTGCCTGTTGGGATATCCTCAGAGTAATTGCAAAGTATCCAAAATAGCAGGGTTGCCATGGGAGCTGTCCAACCTTTGCGTGTACATGGGCTGCTTAGCTGATCTTACCCCAAGTCTGCCACCATAAGACGAAAGTGTCTCACAGGTCTGTGCCTGTATTTAACTGGCTTAAACAGTCACAGAAAACATTAATACTTAATGAAAACCCAACATGAAAGTAATAATTTTGATAGTACTTAGCGGTATATAATAGTATTTAACAATACTTAGTAGTGCTTATCCTCCAGGGAGAGATGTGTCCCTCTCACTATTGATTAATCTTGCGTTAGCCATTAACTGTCTCTTCTGGGGTGGCTCTACTAAGGCAGGTGACTGCAGAAGTCACACAGAACAGAAGAAAGGTTAAAATACCAAACAACTGAGTGTGGCAATGCATGCCTGCAAGAGTAAAACTCAGAAGACTGATGCAGGATTACTACCACGAGTTCAAGACCAGATTGGACCACATAATAACACAAAAGGAGGTATGCTAAAAATAGCACTAACACTAAGAATACCTAAAGTTCCAGGGGATCCTATGTCTTCTTCTGACTGTGGCAGCCAGCAAGTACACATGTGGTACACATACATACATACATACAGGTAAAATACTCAAATACCTAAATAAATAAATAAAATTTAAAAATTTTAAGAGCTGAGAACAAAAGAAGTTGGTACTCAAAAGAAAAATGTCCTATTTTATGCTTTTCCAATGATCCTGCCCTCTTTTTCTTTTCAGTATCTTTTGAACATTGAATTGTACCATATGAGGATACATTCTGCATGACTTTGCCAATGAGATTATATCTAGTATCTCATGAAAAGTTCTAGCTTTCTGTCCTTGTCTTAGAGATCTGACTCTCACAACAATGAACATCAGCTGGTCTGTGTAAAGAAGTCACATTTCTTCAATAAGTCACGATTGTCTATATTTGATCAAAGTGTCACTGATGGAAACACAGCATAAGATTAAGAACAAAATTCTCATTGCTTTTTAATATCCTTTACATTTTACAGAAATTTTTTCATTTATTTTACAAAGGAGACATTGACTTTTATAGGTCTTCACAATGTCTTCATGAGAAATGTGTTTAAATATCTGTGTAAATAAAGTCTTGCTTTTCAGTCATTCCAGTAACAAGCTTGTGGTTTCAGTGAGAATGACCCCCATAGGCTCATATGTTTGAATACTTGGTCCCCAGTTGGTGGAACTTTGGGGGAAGGATTAGGAAGTGTGTCACTAGGGCTGCTGGACTCAGAAGTTTCAAAAGTCCACACCATTCCCGGTTAACTCTTTCTGCCACATGGTTGTTGTCTCAAGATACAAACTCAGCTACTGCTCCAGTGCCATATGGGCCTGTCTGCCTGCCTGCTGCCTTCCATGATGATCATAGACTCACTCTCTGAAACTGTAAGCCCAATAAACTCTTCTCTAAGTTACCTTGTTCACAGTGCTTTGTCACAGTAAAAGGAAAATAAGACAAGGCTAGAATTTAATATTTTCCATGGAAATTGTGGAATTTATCATTACTTCCTGCCTTTCAGTAAAAGTCATCCAACCAGCCTTAGTTCCAAATTGTTATGTATGTATTGTAAATTTATTTTGTTAAGAACTGCTTGACTTGTCTATGTTGTGATGACATTGGTCTCCAATAACAGAGGACATTTCATGTGCTGCAATGTTAATTATTCTGTAACTTATTTGTTTTTTTTTTTTTTTTTGAGCTGGGGATCGAACCCAGGGCCTTGTGCTTGCTAGGCAAGCGCTCTGCCACTGAGCTAAATCCCCAACCCGTAACTTGTTAATGAAACATGAGATAATATTCTTAAGGCTTATAAACTAAACTAGTTTTCACCATCAGAAATTGGTGCTCTGGACCTGTAAGAAAGAAATCTCCTCAGAGGTTTCATTTGAGGGTCATCTTCACTTACCTGTTTGTTTTCAGCCTGCCACTCTAAGCTGCTACTGTCTGGTAGTCATTTGCAGTTCATTTTCTACAGATAATTGCATCATTCAGTACAGAACTAGTTTGATAAATAGGTGGAAGGAAATTTGAATTCAGCTAAAATTTATCTGACAGAGAGTGAGGGAATTAAAACCAGAAGCTGAGAGAATAAGGGAGTTAAAACTAGAAGCTGAGAGATGAGTCTTATTGTACATTACCAATAAAAAGCATCAGAACATTAGATCTTACTGGTTATGTAGTGCTCAGGGAAGTTTTATCGAATCGATGCCCAGTTGTTTCAGCTGTATTTAAGAGACTTCGTACGTATTGCTTTGTTGCTTTAATTGAAAAGCAAATGGCCATTTAACTGTGTAGGTCTACTTTTTGGGATTTCTATTTTGTTTCATTTACCTATTTTTCCATATATATGATGGCTGCATATTATGTAAATCTCTATAGATTCACAGTACAATTTGAAAGCTGCCAATGCAAGTTTCCAATATTTGCATCTTTCAAGATTACTTTAGCTATAATTGGTTCTGTGAATTATATTCACATTTTAGTTTTCAAAAGTGTCTGATGTTGTAATTGAGGTTTGGTTATGCTGATAGGCCAGTTTGGGAAGAGATGACGTCTTAACACTTTCTAGTCATCCAATGGACTAACACACTGTTTCTCTCTACATTTATGAAGTTTTATTTCTCCC
This sequence comes from Onychomys torridus, assembly GCF_903995425.1. Taxonomy (NCBI): domain Eukaryota; kingdom Metazoa; phylum Chordata; class Mammalia; order Rodentia; family Cricetidae; genus Onychomys; species Onychomys torridus. Next base: position 108,036,149 of record NC_050448.1, read on the forward strand.
TCTACTGTTTTGTAATATATGGTTTCTCTATTGCTAAATCAGTCCTAAATATTTTGTTTTGATATGAGTATTATGAAATTGTATTTTATTTTCCTATTTTGTTATTAATATGTAACAATATAAGTGAATTTTTTCAAATATAGTTTTCTTTCCTATGACTCTGCTGAACTAAATGTAGTATTAGTTTAAATAGTTCTTCTGCAAATTCCTTAAGATTTTCCAAGTAAGTAAACATATTATCATTAATTAAAATATGTTTGCACTCCATCCTAAAAAGTCTAAATAGACTAAAAAGGCATTATGGCTTATTTTTTTTCTTGATCTATTTCACAAAATTGGACTTTTGCTGGATCATTGAATGCAAATACTAATGGCCATATTTCCTTGGTTTCAAATATAAGGGAAGAATATTCAGCATTTTATTATTATGTATAGTATTTGCAATAATGTTTGCATAGATGCCTCTTTATAAGATGAAAATTTATAGCAGAATAAAAGATTTTAGTGTGTCTGTGTCATGATAATAAAGTTATTTTAAAGATGAAAAATTTAATGGCAAAAATACTCATACTTATTGAATGGTAACTTTATTCTCACAGATACATTAGAACACTGATTTTCTGATTATTTTACATCAGGAAAATTGGGGAACACAGATAACTGTTAATTTATAAAATACTCACATTTAATGGAAAACATAGTATTACATTGTGTTTAAAGACCCTGATGTATTTAGAGGAGGAACAGATCATGTGGATCAAGTGTTTTGCTTTACCCTTAAGACGATGAGGCTTGCAATCTGCCAGTAGATCACTGATCTTTAGCTGCTGTTTAGTGCATATTCCTCACCTTGTAATCTTACAAAGTGAAGCAAGATAGATTTGAAACATTCTCAAGTGTAGCAAATCAATTCTGGTTTAATTTTTTAAAATTTACTTTAAAACATAAAATAACAGGAAAAGGAAAATATTACCATTTTATATACTGAAGACAACGGTGAATGATAATTTTGGAACTTGGTATACTTGTTTTGAGGGATTTTGGGAGAAAGGGGTGTTTGTTTTTGAGACAGGGTCTTATTACAAGGCCCTTGCTGTCCTGGAACTTGTTCTGTAGACCATGCTGGTACTAAACTCAGAGATCCACCTGCCTCTGCCTCTTAAGTGCTGGGACTAAAGACATGAATTTCACTTACTTATTTTAAACCTGTTTTTCTTAATATGGTCAACAAGTTTGATATGAAATTTTTTTAAGCAATGTAATTATAATGTAATAGCAACATAAAAAATATAATAGTTAACATATAACAGTTCACTTGTGTGCTGTGGCACATGGACCCCCCCCCCCCGGCACACACACACAAACACAGTGTAATGCTTTATATAAATCAGACAACTCCTAAGTCAGAATTTTGTAAATAACTAACATTGAGCATCAGTGTATAAAGAAGCAGAAAAGTAAGTCTGATTTACTGTTTGATTCAAGTTGAAGATACTGAGACCATTAACTGTGATTCCCAAATAGTCTCAAACACTAGTCAAGAATACAGCTAATTGAGTTCATCATGAACTTTAGTTTTTAAAATTCTATGAATAAAATTTATTTTGATATATATACTCCTTCATTTTAATATGAAAATATTTTACATACAAATCTAATATCAGTTTACAAAAACACTATAGGAAGTAGAATGAGTCTTCTGTATTCAGCTGTTCAAAAACCGGTTTAATGAAAACAGTAATTGTAAAGATTTGATTCCAATTTCCTTAGACATCTGTGTTGAAATACTGTGCAGCTGAGGACCTCTAGTGGCACTGCTGAATATGACACTAATTTATAAGCTATTGAGAGAGAGACAGAGACAGAGAGAGAATGTGTTATGAGGGAAGGAGTGGGAGAGAGAGAAAGAGAGAGCAAGAATAATATGAGAAGCTAAAGTTAATTTGTACAGCCATACGAGATGCTTAAACTACGTTTTTTTTTTCATTTGAAAATATTTTCTGTTTTTTAACATTGTAATTAAAATATATTTACATCACTTTCCCCTTTCCTTTCTTCCCTTCATCCCCTCTGATATACCTCATTTTCAAATTGATAGCCTCTTTTTAAATTATTACTGTTACATATAAATACATGCACAAGTATGTAAATACAGCCTACTGAGTACAATTTTTGTTATTGCATTATAGGACTTCAGAGCTGACTAAGTTATATTAGATAACTAATAAGGGCAGTCATCTCCAAGAGAGGCTAAGTCCCCCTCTCTCAGCGGTCAGTCACCTGTAGTTCTCTGTCTTGGACTGGGACCCTGGGAGATGTTCCCCCTTCCTCATTAGCATATCTACTGAGATTGTCATTTTTCAGGTCTTGTTTCTGCATCCCCTTGTAAGTCCCTTCACAGCAGCCTTCCTGGTACTCAATCTTTCCATCCCTTCTTTAGTAATCTTTCTTGAGCCATCTATATGCAGGAGCTGTGCTGTGGATATATCCACTGGAGCTGAGTCTCCCACAGTCCATTAATCCTGCATGGTATCCAGCTTCTGTAATGGGCCCCATCTGCTGTAGAGAGAAGTTTTTGATGAGGGAGGAGAGCTACACTTATATCTCTTGGTATGAGGATAACTTTTAGAATGTAGCGAAGGAATTGTGCTGGTCTAGAAAATTGTAGGAGGGAGGCTCTCTTCTAAGATCCACAACCTCACTAGTCCTTGGGAGTTGGCTAAATTTTCAGTACTAGATATTTTTCTCCTCCTGTTGAGTGGTCCTTATGTCCACTTAGACAGCAGTTGATTACCATCAAGATTTGCACCTTTACGTATCTCTTGTTATGTTGGTCATTGTGTTCATGGGTGTCACAGCAGGTAGAACTATCAGTTGTGTCTCGCTGGGCAGCTTACACAGTACTTTCTGGTATGATGAAAGCTAGACACAGGAAGGAGACTTCCATGTAAGATCCAGCTCTCATGAACCAAGTTCTGTATTCTAAGTATGCTGTTTCTTCAGCAGTAGGGCCTTAGCTTCAACTGCTGAGAAGTTTTCAAGGGAACCAATAGCCTGCATTGTTTGGGAATTGGACCGCGTTTACCAGCAGCATGGAAGCCTTCTCATACCTCCGAGGGTTTTGTTAGTCTTGTGGGGAGCATCATCAGCCGAAGTGGCATAAGAGAAGAGAATATTTCAGCTTTTTAATCTCTTGTTCTTTCTTGTTCTTTAATTCAGAAAGAGGGTCAAGTTTCAGTAATTATTTTTAAAGAAAATTTATTCACCTTACTATTTTTAAGTACATTTTATTGAGGCCAGTTCTCATACCTTAGGATTTAGCCTGTTGATGTACAGTTGAACTATTTGATAAGCAATGCCTCAACTATAAATAGAGCAATTCCAATAGCCTCAAGCTTTGCCTATGCTCCTTTGTAGTCCCCAAGCCCATGGTAACCACTGATCTACTAATCACTGTATTTCCTATAACTGTGTCTTTAGTGCTTTCTCCAGCTGAGTATACTTGAATCTCAATTCTTAGCAAGTTTTATCTTTTAGTTGGTTAAGTAGCATTGTTAGCATTTAACATAATCATTGGTATGTGTACATCATCATTAATTACTTGCTATTTGCTCTTTTTTTAATTTTATGTTTTCTACTTAAAAATTCTTAATGAATTTCAAAGGCCTTTAATTTCAGCACTCAGGAAGCAGAGGCAGACAGTCTGGTCTACAAAGTTCCAGGACAGCCAAGGCAATTACCCACAGAAACCTTGTCTCAAAAAAAAAAAAAAAAGAATTAATGATTTCACTTAATCTTTACTATTTCCTCAGCATCTATAGCTCTTTTAAAGTTTACTTTTTGTGGTTGTTTCCAGATATTGATTTTTAAAAATAAAACATGGCTAGAAAAAGCAGTCTGTTGAAAAATATTGGTAGTTGGAAGGTTCAATTGAATGACTTCTTTGTCTTTTCCTGTACATATTAAAGAAACTCAAGGGAGAACGATGGAAGAAAGATAGGAAAAGCAATAAAGAAAATGGGCATCTCTGTGATACTGGCATAGAGAGGACAGGCCAAGAATTAAAGCAAGTGTTCTATAAGTCATGAATTACTGGAGTTCTTTTATGAGTTTATATAAGACTATGTAGTGTCCATATAGTATAAAATATATTTTGTTTTTGTGGACTTAGTTGTTTGGTTTTTATTTTGACAGAATTGATGCTTTTCTTCAATTTGGTCCAGATATTTTAAATATTACTGATAATTTGGTAAAACACCAAGACAGTCCGTGGCAAATGCATCTCATTCTGCTATAGATAGTATACAACACCCAAATTAAAACCCTTCCCTGGAAAAACCAAAGATGGTTTTTATTGTGGCCCAAACTGTAAGATTCTATAGCACATCAGCTATGTTATATCAGGAAATCCAAAATATATAGAAGTAGATATGTAAGTGTGTGTATACATATGTCACATATACATACATAAATATATGTATACACACACACACACATTTGGTTTTTTGAGGTTGGACTTCTCTGTGTATGCCTAGCTGTCCTGGAACTCACTCTGTAGACCAGGCTGGCCTCGAACACAGAGAGATCCACCTTCTCTACCTTCCCAGTGAGTGCTGAGATCAAAGGCGTGTGCTGCCATCTCCATGTGAAGTAGATGTTTTAAAGATGTGCATGTTCCACTTTCTCTGAGTGGAAGAGGTGTAACAAAGCATTACTGAATGCTTTTATTATGTCTCCTTTTAAGCAGACTGTATTTACCGTGTAACTGATCTCTGAATTTTTCTTTTCCTTGTAGTTATATGAAGGTTTTGTGCATAGCATTTGAGGTACTTCAGGGCCTACAGTACTTGAACAAGCATGGCATAGTACACCGAGCACTGTCTCCTCATAATATCCTATTGGATCGAAAGGTAATTTTCAGCTAATACTAGATATTTTTAATGTTGTTTGAGAATGAAAGCTACTGAAATCTTCCACTAATCAGAGGAATATAGACTAACAATATGTTTTCGGAATATTTGTAATGACTTATGAAAATGATGTATTTGTGGCAGACGGGAAAAAAAACACTTAAAATTATATTGATGGATTATTCTCCACTACACCCAACTTATTTTCCTAGATTCGTTCTTTATTTTCTCCACCCATTCTTTTTCCAAGGGGCTATGCTATGTCTTATGTGAACTGAGCTTGGTAGCTGCTCCATGACAGAAACCACGAAGGATGTGGCGCATGGCTTCCCAGCAAGTTTCTGCTCTTCAGTCACTTACATCTCAAGACAACAGTGCTGGCCATTCATATGGGATGCCATTATCATATGCACAGCTGTGTTGTTCTACCTTGTTACTCTTCCTTTCTCCCTGCTTTATAGATGTCATTTGCTATCTGCTCATCCCTAGTCCCCTTTTCTGTGGGATGACTTCTTCCCTTTTTAGAAATCTTGCAGGAGACTGATTAATGTGGTAAAGACCCTCCGACACTAATGGGTAGCAAAGTGGCATATTTTCATGAATAATTATAATTTAATTTTTCCATAAATGTATAAACAGTTTCTGGGACACATAGGGGACAATTATTCCTACACAATTATTTTCTGAGTCTTATGAAGTTAATGTAGCTGCCCTATGGGATCAAAACTTGTGAAGGAGAAAGCAGCAACACTCCTTAATCTCTGGTTGATAGCAGTGAAGCATCATTGCCATGACCCAGCAAGATTATTTCCAAGGACAGTTTGTAATGCTGAGCAATTCTTGAGTGGACAAATGACATTTAAATCAGTTTTACAAAAAGAAACCCAAGCCTAAAAAGAAACTTTTTAAGAGACATAAAAGTAATGCTTTCCTTTTATTGAGTTCACATTAGTGACTATTATTGTTATTTTTAGACAACAAAAAAGATTTTAATTTTTTTTAACCTGTGAATTTTTCATACTAAGAATTGCCATTTCACAACTAATGGTCTTTGCAAGCCCCTGGAAAAAAAAAAAACCCTTTGGAAAATGTCTATTAAACATTATAACTAAGGATTCAAGAAAAATGATAACTTTCTTTGTCTTTTTTTCTTTGTTAAGAAAAGGCGCACGCCTTTAATCTCAGCCCTTTAATCTCAGGCAGAGGCAGGCGGATCTCTGTGAGTTCGAGGTCAGCCTGGTCTACAGAGTGAGATCCAGGACAGCCAGAGCTGTTCACAGAGAAACAAAACAAAACAAAAAAAGGAATGAGAAAAGTCTTGATGCCTTGATAATACGAATGACAAAAAAACAAAGAAAGTTTTGATTTGACATTTTTTTAAAAGACTCGTTTATTTTCACTTGATGTGTGTGGCTGGTTTTGCCTGCATGTATGTCTGCGCACTATGCACAAGCCTGAAGCTCACAGAGACCAAAATAGGGCATTAGGTCTTGTGAATGTGGAATTATAGACATGCTGCCATGAGAGTGCTGATAACTGGACCTGAGTGCTCTGTAAAAGCAGCAAGTGCTTTTTAACACTGGGTTATCTCTAGACATTTTGATATATATTAGTATATATGTATACATGCATCTATAAGCATTTATACATATGTAGTGAGTGTAAAGCATACTAAATATTGACAGGTGATTCTGCATAAAATTGTGGTGTTTTATAAATTCTTAATAGTAGTATTTTGATAAAATACTATATGTATATGACTGGAGAAATGGTTGGTGGTTAAGAACACGTGCTGTGCTGGGCGGGGGTGGCACACGCCTTTAATCCCAGCACTTGGGAGGCAGAGCCAGGCCGATCTCTGTGAGTTCAAGTCCAGCCTGGTCTATAGAGTGAGTTCCAATAAAGGCGCAAAGCTACACAGAGAAACCCTGTCTCAAAAAAACAAACAAAAACAAAAACAAAAACAACACATGCTGCTTGTCCACAGGACCTGAGTTCAGTTCCCTGGACCCACATCAGGTAGCTCACATGACTACCTCTAACTACAGTTCCAAGGAATCTGATGCCCTCTTCTGGTATCCTCAGGCACCCTGTGGTATACCCTCAGACACACACACACACACACACACACACACACACACACACACACACATAAAAGTAAGTCTTTAAAAAATATTATATTGAGGTGCATAATAGTTATTGTTAGGTTTCAAACAAGGACAAATGGCTGACGTGTCCATTTAACATATCAAAGTGGACACTGGTCACTAGGGTCTCCCTTTATTCCTCAGTCCCTACCTGTTACAAGCCCTCCTACTATAGACGGAAGTTTTCCTGTGTGCCGCAGCTACTAGGTCCCAAGTAAACACACCAAAGCTTATATTAATTATAAAACTGTTTGGCCTATTGCTCAGGCTTATAACTAACTAGTTCTTACACTTAAATTAACCCACAATTCTTGTCTATGTTTAGCCATGTGGCTTGGTACCTCTTCTCAGTCCAACATTCTCATCTTACTTCCTCTTCGTCTGGCTGGCAACTCCATCTCTGCCTTTCCTCTTCCCAGCCTTCTCCTAGTCTGGTCACCCCGCCTACACTTCCTGCCTGGCTACTTGCCAGTCAGTGTTTCATTAAACCAATAGGAGTGACAAATCTTTACAGTGTATAAGAGCATCACCCCACAACACTCTACCCTGAACTTCTCTAACTCAGGGGCTGGACTGCACTCCTCCCTGCTGTCCTTTCCCGTATAATCATCCATTCTGGTTCCCTGGTTCTCTTTTCATCTACTCTGGGCCTCCTGGCCACTGCACCCTCTCCCTCCCTACCCTCCACATGGCCCAACTCAGTCAGGGCATGTCCACTCTGGACTCTCCCAGATGTCCCTGCCTCTGGCTATGTTCTCCCTTTTATCTTCAATAGACTTTCTCTTCTACCATACCTAGGAGCAGTCATGTGCTTCTTTATTTCTTTTTTCATTCAGTTATCTTATTGATAAAACATATATTTATAATTTTCTTTGGCAATTGTATGAAGATATTTCATAGTGATTTTCTCTTTTTTCATTGTAGGGTCATGTTAAACTAGCTAAATTTGGACTTTATCACATGACAGCTCATGGTGATGATGTCGATTTCCCAATAGGGTAAGAGTTGTTTTCCTCTATTTTGAATTCTATCTTAACCTTGATGAACTTTGATAATATATATTTGGTTAGTGATTTTTAACATGAAAACAGCTCTTCTTTATTTACTACATCATAATTTCCTGTATTCTTCGTTGACAATGAGTATTTTCCCAGCATCACTAAGATTCCTGAGTTGATCTTTAACAGAAGAGTTACAGAGAGTCACAAATCATTGGCTGTGTTAACCTTATGATATTTCTTAATTAATTGCACTTCATTAAGAAGTGGTTTAAGGTAAGAAAGCTGACTAGATTCTTAATGCTAGTATGCATTCATTTATAGACTGAAAAACATTACTTCTTTTACTTTTAATTTAATGTTTTATGTTTATTTAGTTCCTTGTTCTCTAAGATAGAATTGTATTTTTAAATTCAAGTTGATTCATTGTAGATATTGGAGGTAATAGGATAAATTCTATATAGAGAAATATAGTAAAGAGATTTATGTATTTAATTGCCTCTGGTGTGAAATTCCAGGTATACATTGCCCTCCAAGAAATGAGTGGAACTTTATTTCATGCTATATTTAGATAGGTGTTACTGATAAAGACTGCTATATTATTGTGTAGTTCCTTCTGAAACATTTTCATAACGTAATTCTATTCCTTGAGTTTACATTATTTTCAACAAAAGTAAGAAAAAGAATTTCTGAATGTACTTCAGCTTCTCCACATTAACATTTAATTGTATCTAAATTGTCTCTCATTTTCTGTGATTGACTTTGTGTACGTCTCATATTTTTGTGGCAGTCTGAGTAGACAATGGCTCTTTATCCCTAAAACTTAAACTTACATTTCACAATAGGGCCCTTTCCTACATCACGTCAGAATACTGATGAAAATGAGTAAACCAAACTTACCTAACCTAGAAATCTTAATCACATTTGTTCACATGCAGTGTGGTGTGGGTGGCCAGCTCCCACCTTTTAAAGGGTTCCTATGAGGAGGAGATAGGAATAAGAAACTTTTAGATAGAAAGATAGCAGAGAGGAGACAGATAGAAACACAAGATAGCTTCAGAAGGACCTGGATTAAAATCCACTGGCCCCTTCTGTCTCTTCAAAAGGGCTTTCTATAACAATGCCAAAGGGCAAGACAAAAGACCTCCCACTTGCTAGATCAAAGCATACCACACAGCCAAGTGCAGACCCTTCCAAGTACCTGGTAACCACGCCTATGGTCCAATCATTCCACTATGCACCCCTGATGGGTAAAGCAAGCTCATATCTCATTAGGAAACCTCTGTGGGTCTCCAAAGCTCCCCTTCTTGATATAATAAAAGGCCCCTCTGACCCCTCAGTTGGACTGTGCCTTCCTTAGGTCATTTTTCTCTAGTTAACCTTACCTGTCCTTGAAATACACTTTGCATCAAGCATACTCTGTCTTAGGTTGGAAGCTAGCAAAAAGGACATTGTTCTTCCCTAACTACCAGCCTCTGGCAGGGGAAGGTACAGAGCTTAACTCAACTCTGACTCAAGTCCCTACTAAAAGCTTGCAAGTAATTGGAACAACCACAGCAATCACTTGAGCTGCCATATCCCCCAGTAAAATAGTAGAGGATGACCAAGATGGAATGTCCTTTTTGAATAGGTCTAAGATGTCTATATCAGCCTTATCTGTGCCAAGCTCTTTATTTAAATCAATAAACTCTTGATGCAAATACATCAAATAAATCAATAAGCTCCTGATGCAACTGCATCAAACTTAGACTCGTTTAGCTTCATCAGACCATGGTTAATATAATTCTAGTATGAATATTACTATACATATTTACAATTCTTACAAATTTACATTCAAAAGCAAACTCTGTAGGAATATTTTGCAAACTTTAGCAAACATCTAAAAGAGATATCTTAACAGAACTATTTACATTTTCTTCCAACAAGACAGAGAGTACATGAATCGTGAGTCACCACAGTTAAAATTATAGGTGAACTCAAAACTGTTTCGTTTCTGAGGTTTGCAAAATTAATTATGGTCTTAAAGTTCTCTGGAAACTTTGAAATCAGAGCCTAATTCTTCAGCTTCTCTAGAGTCTTTGTATCCAGCTCCCTCGACCCCAAGATTCGGTGAGTGCTGCCGGGGGGCTGCAACACTTAGGACATGTCAATCCTCCTCTACCAGCCGCTTTCCCCTCCCAGCCCTCCCAGCCATTCTGGGACCAGCGGAACTGCACCCAATGGAGGACCATTGCTGGTCGGGGGCTTTCCCTCTATCCAAATTCATTGCAGTTTCCTTGAATGCAACAATTCAACTAAGTTCAAACAAGTGTTGCTGAAACTTTACTCCCAGCTACAGAGGCACTATTAGTAAGCTTTCCCTAGGAGAGCTGCCCTAGGGTAAAAGCTGCTAGCTGCCTAGGGAAGAGCCTTTCAAAAAGACTTTCTTACAGCCAGAAGAAACTGTGTGGCTTTAGCTGCTAGCTCTGTTTAGGCTCTTACAATCCCAGTCCTGAGGCCCAAGCACTCTCAACTGCCTCTTGCCCCTGGGGCTCAAGATTCCTCCTGCTGCTACAAGCCATCTCTCAAGCAGTCCTGGGTCCAGGAGGAAACCCAGCCACAGCTGGTGATGGGCGCTACACCCCTGGCTCCGTTTACATTCATTACACTATATTGTTCTGGGCATCTGGCTGTTGAATTAGGAGGAACATTTGAAAGCCTTGCACCTCTTTCCCTCTGCTAGCTGCCTCCCAAATACTGGCTTGAAGAGGAGATGCAGCACGAACAGCATGGGTTGGCCATGTTCTGGGAGGTTTTTTGTTCCAGGGCAATTATGGGCAGCTTTCCCATTCTGATAGATGCCCCCCTGGGGGCAGGAGGTGAGTCAAATTACAGAAGGAAAAGAGACCTGGGAAGGAGAGACCTGAAGAGCTTCCATTTGTTAGACAAGAGAAATTAGTTTTTCAAGCCCTTTAGTTCCTCCCTTGTTTCGTCCCAAGACTTCTGTTCCTTAAATTCAGCTTCATGGCCAAGAGGGAACTGACCCTAATTAAACAATGTTGTGAAAGTGTTCTCATATAGTGGCACTGCTGGCAGAGTGGAGGGTTTTATTTTATCCATGTCCACCTCAGGAAAAATTTTCTCCTGCTGCTAAGGACTTAAATCTAAGCTGTCCCCATACGCCAAAAGTTTCCATGGGAATCTTTTCCAGCCCATGTTCCTCATAATATTTTTGCATTTCAATTCCAATTCTCCCCTAGGAGTATGTGTCCAGAGTCCCATAGTCAGAGAACCAAGGACACAGTTCCTCTATGAACTCCAAGAACCTCTGCACTTGTTGCTCTTCTACCTTAACTCTGGTAGTTTTCAAACTTTCTACAAGTGAATATACAAACATCTGCTTACTATTTCCCTGCCCCATAGCAGCTTCTCTTTCTCAGACTGCAAAGTCTGCAGTGGCTGCTTGTTCCTGGATGCTGTGTTTTGTGTGTCAGATCTGGCACTAGAGGAAATTCTATACTTACCCTAATTTCTTCCTGCAAAATATTTCTATACCTAAAACCTATATTTTTCCTAATTTAATAGGTAGAAATTAAGAGAGGAAGAGAGAGAGAGAGAAAGAAACATAGACACAGAGATACTTGCTGCAGCCTAATTTTTCTATATACAGTTTTTGCTCCCAAAAAATAAAATACCACCGCCTAACCTTTTCATACAAAACAGGATATGTCCAACTGCTTCTGCGGGGTTTTCCTACTCTTACTTTCTCCACACCCAAGCCCCTAGTACTGGCACCATCTGTGGGAGGCCAGCTCCCACCTTTTAAAGGGTTCCTATGAAGAGGAGAGAGGAGTGAGAAACTTTTAGATAGAAAGATAGTAGAGAGGAGACAGACAGAAGCATAGGATAGCTTTAGTAGACCTGGATCAAAATCCACCGGCCTCCTCTGTCTCTTCAAAGGGGCCTTTTACAACAATGCCAAGGGGTGGGGCAAAAGACCTCCCTCTTGCTAGATCAAAGCACATTGTGCAGCCAAGTGCAGACCCTTCCAAACACCCAGTAACCATACCAGTGGTCCAGTCATTCCCCTTTGCAGCTCTGCTGGGTAAGCAAGCTCAGATCTCACTAGGAAATCTCTGTGGATCTGCACAGCATGGCTATTTTAATAGCATTCTTTTATGTTTGCTTCTTGGGTTCTCAAAATTTGGTTCTACTACACTAGGAGTACTAGTACTACCAGGAGTCATGATAAGCAGTCATAGAGAAAATTTTCAAAGTATAATATTACTTAAATTTTTAGATTTTTGAAAAGTTTCCCCTTTATTCTAAAAAGTTAGATTGTAGATTTCTTTTTTCCTCTTGGCTTTTTTAAGACATCTCTCTACATAGCCCTAGGTATACTAGAACTTATTGTGTAGACCAAGCTGACCACACCCTAACAGAGATCCACCTGCTTCTGCTTCCAGAGTGCTGGGATTAAAGGTGTGTTCCACCATGCCTGGCCTGTAGGTTTCTTTTTTGTTTTTTGTTTTTGTTTTGTTTGTTTGTCTGTTTGTACCATTGTCTGAAGCTGGCACATAATTCACTGTGTAGTCCAGGCTATTGAGACTTTATTCAGTAAGGAAACATTTATTGAGCACTTTCTGGTCTGCCTATTTTATACACAAAGCTAATATTAGTTCTTGTCCTTGAGCAATTCATTCCTCAATGGGCTAATTTTCTGTACTGATGGCTTATTTATTAAGATATACAAATTTATAATTTTAACATTTTACATACATTCAATGGTAGAGCACAATTTTATTCATAAACATAAAAATGTTATAATAATCATTAATAAGTTCTTATAGAAGAAAACATCCTTTTGATTTTAAGTTCTTAGTTAAGTTTGAGCTTCTTTGTGTGATCATTACCATTTGCCATAAAGAGCTGTGGTAGACATGACTACTATGACATCTGCATTTTGTCTAAATCAGTTTCTATGAAAGAAAACTAAAAACAAAACAAATGTTACTTTAGGTTTCTGACTTACATTTAAGAATTCATTAGGTTTTGGTGATAAATAGAAGGGAGTTTTTTTAAGGCATATCAATCATTTGGTTTTAAAATGCTTTTGTAGACATGGTCTTGTATTAGCATTCAGCACAGCTTGCTTTGAAGTCTGAGTTTCAAAGGATCTTACTGGAAGCTATAAAGCACAAAGTGTGAAACATTAGCCAGGAAAAATAAAATAAGTGATCAAACAGCAAGGCCAGAAAGAGCCTTTACATCAGAGGAGGCTCACATTTGACTCCATGACAGATATTAAGGAATGTAAGTGTTACCATCTGCTTCAAAATATTGAAAAGAATTATAAATTGGGCATTCATTTTGATTGGACAGAAGCTTAATGCCCTGTTAAAGCTGCAGATGATAAAAGTCTCTTGCATTTACCTCACCGGCCATGTCCAGAGTGAAGTTCTGGTAATTTGTGTTGAGTGTTAGAATGAGACACTTAAGAGGAAGTTGCTGAAAGATGATGCCCTCCATTAGAGAGCCATTCTTAAGGCTCTATGAATTTCAATTTCTGTCTGGTTAAAGGGGACCCAGAATTTTTACAACAAGGTTACTTCTGTGCTTCTGTCCAAAGTTTTTGGTGAACCAATTTAATTATAGCTTTGTTTGGCTTTTCGTGAACTGTGTTATGGTTTTGAATTAATATATTTGAACTCAGGAATAAAAATAACTTATGTTTTAGATTATATCATGGTGATAACAATGATGAAAGTACAACATTGGGTTTGTGTCACTTACTCTATTTTTGTTTTTGTTTTTGTTTTTTGAGACAGTTTCGCTATGTAGCTCTGGCTGTCCTGGAACTCGCTCTGTAGACCAGGGTAGCCTCAAACTCACAGAGATCCGCCTGCCTCTGCCTCCCGAGAGTGCTGGGATTAATGGCGTGCACCACCACCAGCCAGCCACATATTCTATTTTTATGGAGCATCTTTATCTATTAATGTTTACAACAGTTTTGTGTGGTGGGCATTATCATTCCTTTCTACAGAAGAAGATAGCCACATCGGATTTTACTGAAATTAAAGAATAGGTTTTGTTGGGGATGAAGTTCAGGGGCAGAGCAATTGTGGAACATGTACAAGGCCATCTCTGGTACCTTAAAACAAAAAAAGCACGGTTCAAAGAGTGGAATACAGATGCTAGACCACTACATATGGCGCTTTTTAATCAGACTTTAGCTACTGTTGCAGACTCCACACATTCACTTAGAAAAGCAGTATTGTCATTTGAGAGAAAAATGTCATCCACAAATTTATATATAAGAGGAATAAATGAGTATATTAAAGGAATATTTATGTCATTCTGATGAGTAATGATTTAACTATTTAATAAACTAGTTTTCTTCAAGTTACATGTCCAGACTTAAATGAGTTATATTTTACATATAAATAAGTCTCACAATGATAGTATGAGAGGATGTCACATGTATTTGCATGTATTTTGCCTAGAGTTATTGTTGTAAAATAATGTAAATGAAGTGAAAAAATCCAGATTATGGTGCTCATGACTAAATTTGAGAAACACACACATATACACACACACACACACACACACACACACACACACACACACACACGATACTAAAATAGAAAATGCCTATATGCAATGCCTAATAATTCAATTTGGGGTTCATAGTATTCTTGGATACCGAACTATTTATAATATTGAATTTTGGTTTTTCTTGGATCTGATTATAACTATGCTCTGTTTCTTGCCCCTTGTAATAAGAATAATATAACTTAATTATTATTTTATATAAAGCCACAGCTGAGAGACTTTGAACTTTGAAAATGATGTTGGATTTTTAAGTGACTGAACTTTTAAAGTGTTTGAATTTTTTAATTTTTTTGAAATTATATTACATTATTGCCCCCTTCCCTTTCCTCCCTCCAAACCCTTTCATGTGTCACCAACCCATATTTTCAAAACCATGGCCTCTTGTTCTTTGATTTTTGCTACATATGTATGTGTGTTTGTGTTTGTGTATGTGCGTGTTCCTAAATACATAAATGTTGCCTGTTCAGTCTGTATACTACACCCATGAAATTTCACCAGCAGGGCTGTCTAAACATGACTTGAAGAAGGATGACAACATGCTGACATGGAAGGAGGAAAACTCATGTACACAGAAGTACAAACAACTAAGAAAGGCTGGAAGCAGGAGAAATAGAAATAATTCTCTTCCCCAGGGCAGAGAACACCAATTGGTTACCCAATACTAAGTGTGCATTGTAGCCCAAAGTTCTCCTGTGTCCCACCCATCCTGCAGCAGCTTATGAAGTAATCACTCAGAGGCTTAATATTAATTACGGGGGCTGGAGAAATGGCTCAGCGATGCTCTTCCAGAGGTTCTGAGTTCAATTCCCAGCAACCACATGGTGGCTCACAACCATCCATAATTTGATCTGGCGCCCTCATCTGGCCTGTAAGCATACATGCAGACAGAATACTGTATAATAAAAATAAATAAATATTTAGGGGTTGGGGATCTAGCTCACTTGTAGAGCACTTGCCTAGCAAGCACAAAGCCCTGGGTTCGGTCCTCAGCTCTGGAAAAAAAGAAAAAAATATATTAATACAAACTGTTTGGTCTATAGTTTAGGCTTCTTGATAGCTAGCTATTACATCTTAAATTAACCCATTTCTATTAATCTGTGTATTGCCATGTGACCATGGTGTTACAAGTCTGCTGGAATGTTGCTCCTTGGGTGGTGGGCTGACATTGCCCTGACTCCACCCGCTTCCCCTCTATCTCTCTTGGATTTCCCCCCCACCACAGCTCTTATCTTGCCTTACCATAGTCTAAAGCAGCTTCTTTATTAACCAATAGTAGCAACACATATTTACAGCATACAGAAAGACTATCCCATAGCAGTGCATCCCTGAAAATGTGTACATACAAGTGTTTGAATGTTTTAAAGACTGTGGAACATTTTAAAATATACTGTTTTATTTTGAATTATTATCAGGAGATCTTGGGGATAAACAAGAAAAGAAAGGTTATAGTTTAATGATGGTTTTCTGTATCAAGTTGACAAGGAGACATTTGTTATGGTTAGATTTTTGTTAACTTGTCAAAACCTAGAGACATCTGAGAAAAGAACCTTATTGAAGATTGCCTCCATCAGATTGCCTATAGGCAAGTCTGTAGATGGCATTACTCCATCTGCTTCAATACAAGCTTGAACTTCGTCTCTGGCCTCCCTCAATGATAAAGTATAATTGTAAAATGGCATAAACCTTTTCCTGCTTAAGTTGCTTTTAGCCAATGGTTTTTTTTTTTTTTTTTTGGCATGCTATTTCCTCTGATCTCCAGGCAAACTTTATGTATTAACATACAAATAAAATATCACATTTCAGCACAACTAAAATATCACCACAACAATTCACTGTTAGCAGAAGATCAACTGGTAGGAGGAAGGAAAAGCACTTGCACTTGAAAGTCTAGAGGCCTGCTGTAGTGGCAATATATAATCACATAAAAGAGCAAGGAATCCAACTGATGCCACGGAGAAATAGGATTTTTTTTTTTAATGATTTAGGACTTATGTATATTCAGTTTCATTCCTAGACATAAAGGCCTGTATTTAAAGATTCTTCCTAGTAATCACCGTGGATTTAATTGTATGGGATTTTTACATCTCATGCACTAGTTATAAGAATGTGCTCTGTTTCTATCACCATTGTAGCTCATTATAATTATTTGTTATTTTCACATGTGTTACAGGTATCCCTCATATCTGGCACCTGAGGTAATTGCACAAGGAATTTTCAAAACTACTGATCATGTGCCAAGTGAAAAACCACTGCCTTCTGGCCCCAAATCAGATGTATGGTCTCTTGGGATAATTTTATTTGAACTTTGTGTGGTATGTATAAAGAAGTATTAAACTAATAAAAGAAATTGTGTGTTCATTAGAATTGACTTTTTAGAGAGAAAGTTTATATAATAAAATATTTTGCTGTAAAAATTGACTAGATATAAATAGAAAAGGCTTATTTCTCAATTTGACTTTATTTGATAGATCGGTAAAGATAAATAGATAGATGATAGGTAGGTAGGTAGGTAGGTAGGTAGATAGATAGATAGATAGATAGACAGACAGACAGATAGCTAGCATATATAAGTATGCATATGTGATGTACTATGTGTGCCTTGTGTCCAGAGAGGCTATAAGGGTACACTGAATCCTCTGGGACTGTATTGACAGCTGGTGGTACATGCCCATGTGGGTGCTAGGAACCAAACCTGGGTCCTCTGCAAGAGCATCAGTGCTTTTAACTGTTAAACCATCTCTCCAGGCCCCCTTCCCAGTTCCTTTCTTAATTTTTATCTTGGTATTTCTCAATATATATAAATTTCTCAGACTTTTACTAATTGTATAAACTAAGTAACTTGTTGCAGGCCTTTGAAGGGAATCTTGCCACTGGTTCTCCCCCGCCTCCGACGCCCAGTTGCTTACTAACTGCCATGAGTAAGCATCTTCCTCTATTATATACACCTGCTGCCATGATATTCTGTCTTACCTCAGGCTCAAAGCCTGGGGACAGGCCAAGCAGGAACTGAAATTTCAGAAACTGAGCAAAACTAAACCTTTTCTACTTCTATGTTGATGTCACAGATAATTTTGTCATCGCACTGGGAAACTCAAAAAACACCCATCTGTTGTTTCTGTCATCTGAGGGATTTCCCAAATATTTTGAAAATAATAGATAATTTGTTTATCTTTACCATTGCTAAAAATTAGTTTGACTCTTTTCATTTTGTATATTTGAGATCTAATTAGATAGCAACAAGCAAATCAGCAAATTTGGCTTAAGTCTAGTGTTAAAAGGCATAGCTGTGTGATGTGATGTTATTGAACATCAGTTTGTGTTTTGTTTTGTTTTTTAGAAAGGGTTTCATTGTAGCCTAGGTTGGCTTCAAACATTTTTCATGACTGAGGCTGATCTTGAATTCCAGATGCTTTTCCTTCTCTCCCAGGTGCTAGGATTATAGTTATATACCACTATTCACAATTAAAACCCAGGGCTTCATTCATGCCAGGCCCCAATCTACCTGAGCTATAGTATCCCCAGCCCTATTAGTTAGCTTTCTGTTCCTGTAGACAAATGAACTTTAAAAGACTTTATTTGGGCTCATAATTACAGATCTTTGAGTCCATAATTACTGGTTTGTTGCTGGTTCTGAGTTAAGGCATCATATGACAGTAGAAATGTATGGTAGCAAAGCTACTCCCTTGTTCCTAAAAGGGGGGAGGAGAACGAGGGTGCTACAATAATGGCCTAGTAGTTAAGAGAATGTACTGCTCTTACGGGAGACCCAGATTTGGTTCCCAGAACCGGTATCCAACAGCTCACAACCATCTGTAGTTACAGCTACATAGTATCCAACACCCCTGACCTCTGTGGGCACCAGCTTTCACATGCACACACCCATACATAGTCCCTCAGAGAAAGGGAGAGGTGGGGAGAGAGAGAGAGAGAGAGAGAGAGAGAGAGAGAGAGAGAGAGAGAGAGAGAGAGAAGAGAGGGAGAGGAGAGGGAAGAGAGAGGAGAGAAGAGAGAGGAGGGGAGGGAGGGAGAGAGAACATGTAAGAGTGTATGCATACAAGGTCCTGGGTCCCACTGTCCCATTCAAGGGTATGGCCCCAATGATGGGACAGTCTCCCTGCCTCTTAGCTTTCTATTGTATCTCAATAGCAGCAGACTGCAGACTAAGTCTTCAACATATATAGGCTTTTGAGATATAGTCCAGATTCAAACTATAGTACATACTTAAGCTGGATGCCCAAACTCAAGGACCACTGAATATATTTTCTGGACCTTTGAGCATGGATTCTACTCTTTCTTCTGTTCCTATTATTCCTAGGCTTGATCTTTTCATGGTGTCCCAGATTTCCTATATGTTTGGTGTTAGGAATTTTTTAGATTTAATTAACATTTTCTTTGACTGATGAATCTATTTCCTCTATTGTGTCTTCAGCACCTGAAATTCTCTCTTCCATCTCTTGTATTCTGTTGACGATGCTTGCATCTGTAGTTCCTGTTCATTTCCATTTCCAGGATTCCCTCAGTTTGTGTTTACTTTATTGCTTCTATTTCCATTTTCAGGTCTTGAACAGTTTCCTTCACCTGTTTGTTTCTTCTTTGCTTTTTTTGGCATTCATTGAGGGATTTATCGATTTCCTCTAATTTTTTGTTTGTCTTTTTCTCAACTTTTTGAGGGAACTTTTCATTTCCTTTTTAAAGACTTGTATCATCTTCATAAAGTTATTTTTAAGGTTGTTTTCTTGTGCTTCAGCTGCGTTGGAATGTTCAGGATGTGCTGCTGTGTGATAGCTGTGTTTGTGGAGGTGTTATATTGCCCTTTCTATTTTTCTTTTTTCTTTAAGATTTATTTATTCATTATATATACAATATTCTGCCTGCATGTTTGCCTGCAGACCAGAATCTCATTACAGATGATTGTGAGCCACCTTGTGGTTGCTGGGAATTGAACTCAGAACTTCTGGAAGAGCAGCCAGTGCTCTCAACCACTCCCTTTCTGTTATTGATTGTGTTCTTACACTGGCATTTAGGTATCTGAGTTTGGAATGATTCTAGGTCTAAGTGTTGATTCCTGTGTTTGTCTTTGTTGGATGGGTGTTTTGTTCCTTGGTTTCTGTTTCCTGTCTGTTCTTCTGGCCTAAGTGGCCAAGGCTTGTGGTGACTGGTGAGTCTTCAGGTCCATTAGGATGTCTCCTCTGGGGCTTGGGGGAGAGGCTTGGGTCCCTTGATCTGGTCTGGCCTCCAGTAAAACGGAAGTCTTCTTGAGTCTCTAGCAGCCTGGCATCCAGTAAAGCCTGAGTCTTCTTTTGGGGTACCTAGGACCAGCCTAGCCTCTGGTAGAGATGCTGGGGCTGTTCTTCCATCTGGTGTGTACTGTACCTGGGCCTATGCCATCTGTTCTTCCAGCTGGTATGGACTATGTCTGAGCCTGGGGAATCTTCCAAAGTTCTAGGGAAGGGCTGGCCATGGGGAGGATGATGAGGTAGGAGGGGCCCAGCAGCAGGGTAGGGAGTAGCTGGGAGGGCATGAGCCTGGGCAAGTGTGAGGGGAGCACAGAATCCAGGAAGGGGTGCAGTTTGGCTGGTAGGCGGGTCACTCATCAGTTCTGGCTGGTGTGGTCTACTCTAATGGTGTATCTTCAAACCACCAGTAATTTCAGTTTTTTTTGGAGGCTGAGCTAGGAATAACAAAGTTTAAGGCTAGACTGAAAAGACTGTCTTAAAATATGAGTATAAACAGGCTAGGGATGGAACAGTGATACTACACTCTTCTAGCAACTGTCCTAATCCGGCATACTGGAGGCTCAGTCCCCAGCTCCAAAAGCAACAAAGACAACATAAAACTCAGGTGCTATGGGAACCTGCAGAATGCCAATCTGAAGTTGCTTGATTGGAAGAGGAACTACTATGGGTGGTTATCAGTATGAACAATAGATCACTTAAACGACACATAAATAAGGGTTCTGGGATAGACTTCCAGGACCATGTCTGTCTTTTACTAAAACAATACTGTTTGTTTTGGTGATCTGGAAAAACTAACCATCAATAATGTGTGGTTCTCAAAAATGATCAGTGCTTGGGATACCATTTGGATCTAATGATCATTAGATGTAGGTGGCTTACATAATAAATGTTATACAACTCTTTTAAAAATATTACTTTACTTTTTGTGATCAAGCTAAATTTAAATAATCAATAAAATCCTGGTGGTAGATGGAAGTGACAATAAAATCACCTTCAGTTATGCTACAAAAAGATGCCTGGGGAAAGAAAATTCTACATATTATTAAGAACTTATTTTCCATTATTTAGGGAAGAAAATTGTTTCAGAGCTTGGATATTTCTGAAAGACTAAAATTTGTGCTTACTTTGGGTAAGTTTCATGCATTTGATTATCTTTCAACCATGACCACAATCTATAGAAACAGCTGTCATCATTGAAGTCCTCTCCTAGAACAGTGAAATGTCTGTCTTCAGCTTGAGGAGGTAAGCATCACAAGGCATCATGAAAAGTGTCTTTTAAAACGTGTGCAAGTTTTCTTTACTCATGAAGGAACTTGAACGTGCATAGAAAGAAATCTTAGTTCCATGGCTTAGCCAAGTAAACTATCTTGTATAATCAAACTAATAAATTTAAAACTGTACTCCCAACACCATAACTACATTTTGAGCTACCTTTCTATGTGACTAGTTGTATATAAAGAACAATTTTGGAAGAATATTCATTTTTCTTTATAATTGGCTTATGTATATTATGTTTGAGATTTATAATAATAAATATGTAATTTAATTAAGAGTGGAATAAGTTAAATGTGTGGTAATAAGAGAGAAAAACTCACTATTTCATATAAAGCAATGACACATCAACATTCCAGTAATAGAGTTTACAAATAATAAAACTTGTGGAAAGAGTTAAGTATTTATGAATTTTAGCTAAACTGCATACAATTTTATCTGATTCATGACTTCTTTACAAAGGATAGATACCTCAGCTGTCAAGGAATTTGGAGCATTGTTAAGTTAAATTTATACTTTATATCTCCAGAGAGATGTGGGTGCATTCTTCAAACCTCATGTAATAGAAATAAATTATTCTTGTAATCATGAGAGAACAACTGTAGCACACTTTCTTATCAGATTATCTTTGGACCACTAGCCTGCAAATAATGACCCAGAGATGACTTATTAGTTATGAGAGCTTGGCCTTTGCTCAGGCTTGTCCTCGGCTAGCTCTTATCACTCAAATTAACCAGTTTATAATAGTCTACTCAGTTACCACTTGTTAGTATGACACATCTGACTTCCTCTGAGTCTGCTGGCAAAATTGTGCACCTCTGGTCCTCCTCCCAGTCTCTCTCTCCACCCGCAAGTCCCACCCAGCCTCTCCCGCCTAGCTATTGGCCATTCAGCTCTTTATTACAACAATCCCAACAACACATCTTCACACAGTGTACAAATATTCCACAACAAACAACAGCGCCTTTAAAAATTGCTTGAAAAACCAGCTGGGCAGTGGTGGTGCACGCCTTTAATCCCAGCACTTGGGAGGCAGAGGCAAGTGGATCTCTGTGAGTTCGAGGCCAGCCTGGTCTAAGTGAGTTCTGTAGGAAAGGCACAAAACTACACAGAGAAACCCTGTTTCAAAAAACTAAAAAAAAAAAAAAAAATTGCTTGAAATTTCTTCCATAACTATTTAAGTTGCTCTATTTTAGTACCAGTACTTAACTAAATTGACTGGGTAAACTTCAGTGCTTTTACAAAAACATGTAAGGAAAGCTAATTTCTAAAAAAGTTAGTAGCTTAAGCACCAAAACTACATTATGATATTTGGAAATGTTTTAGCATGTTTTTTTTTTTCTGGTTCTTGTGGTAGATTAAAGAGCAATACATACTCATCTAGCTTTCCTTTTTTCTTAGGCTGTGTAGATGACACTATAATAGTTCTGGCTGAGGAACATGGTTGTCTGGACATTATTAAGGTTTGTTGTGTATCTGTGCTGTTCTAGCAGACTGTCTGAGGCTGGGTCATTTTTAAAAAACAAAGCTTATCATCTCACAGTTTTTGAGGCTGGAAATGTCAAGGTAAAGGTTCCACAGGCTTGGTTTTCTTATGAGGGGAGGACACTCCTCACAAAGCAGAAAAGAAAGGTGGCGGAGGATGTGGTGGATGCATAAAATGTGTTTGATAAAATCCCATCCCCAAGATGAGGGCCCTTGTGACCTAATCATCTTTTACAGGCCCACCTCTTTTACTGTTGTTTGTTTTGTTTTTATTTTTGTAAATTCTTGAGAATTTCTTAAAAGGTTTTGATCATATTCACCCCCATTTCCTTTCCCTATCTTCTCTCAGATCAGCCCCTATCTCCTTATCCCTCCAAATTCATGCCCCCCATAACCCATCAACTCCAGTTGTGTGACCCATATACTCCTGGGTGTGAGGTTGTCCACCAGAACATGGTCTGTCCACCAGGAACCAAACCCTTACAAATAACTGGCCACTCCTTCACTAGGAGCCATTGACTGTCATTAGCTCTGCAACCCGTGGTGTTGTAAATCTTTCCACCCACTCTCAAACGGTGGTCATGGAGCCTTGAGGAGGGGTTATGACATATGGCTTACTCTCCATGCTTTAACCAGTTGTGAATGTCTGCCTAACCCACCAGTTGCTGCACAAAGAAACTTCTCTGATGCAGTCTGAGTACTGCACTAATCTATGAGTAGAGAGAGAAGAATTTAGAGGACAGTAAGATACTATGTCCATTTAGCAGAATAATAGTAGCAGGTTCACTCTAGCAGCCCATCTCTTATTGTCATCTACTTGGCCTTAAGTTTCCAGACCTGAATTTGGGAAGGGCACAGTCAAACTGGAGCAATCTGTTTATGAAAGTTTATTTTCACATCAGAATACAATAACAAGCTATTAAAGCTGTACTTATTTCTCTGTAGATGCTGGCTTTTTTTCCAAAGTGTGAAAAATTACTACAAATTTAAATAAAGTCTAAATAAAGATTTTTTTTTTAAATTGAAGCCTAGGAGATTTAAATATTTGAGTTTCTAGATATGTTTCTAGAATTGATCATTCATCTATTGTTTATCTTTATTTACCAGGAGCTTCCTGAAAATGTGATAAATATTTTGAAGAAGTGCCTCACCTTCCATCCTTCTAAGAGGTGATTCCTTAAGACTTTAGGCTTATTTCCAAATCCTTTTTATGTAGAGTTGATTTACTATTTGGTAGGAGACTTGCAGACTGAGAGGTGATTGCTGCATTGTTGTATTTGGTAGGAAACTAATAGACTGAGAGGTGATAGCTGCATTATTATATTTGGTGGGAGACTTGCAGACTGAGAGGTGATTGCTGCATTGTTGTATCTGATAGGAGACTTGCAGACTGAGAGGTGATTGCTGCATTGTTGTATTTGGTAGGAGACTTGCAGACTGAGAGGTGATTGCTGCATTGTTGTATTTGGTAGGAGACTAATGGACTGAGAGGTGGTAGCTGCATTGTTGTATTTGGTAGGAGACTTGCGGACTGAGAGGTAATTGCTGCATTGTTGTATTTGGTAGGAAACTGATGGACTGAGATGATAGCTGCATATATAACAGCTTTATTATTGTTACTAGTATTATAAATGTGATTCAAAGTTAATTTTTTGTTACAAAAAAAAAATCAAATCATGGTCAGAAAACTGGCATATACCAAAAAGGTTTCTAATTCATCTCCTTGCCTCAAGAAGAAAACTAACTAAATAGGAATGTCAGTACTCTTAGCTCTGTTGACATCTGAGCAGTAACAAAAGTTTGTTGCCATTATGTATTATATACTGAGCTTGGCAGAAGGTTAAGTTTGGAATTGCTGATAAAAATTGAAAAGGATTTCCTTGATATTTTGTTTTCATTTCATGGTGTTTCTTTTCATTACCTAGCTATTGCAAGCCTCTTAAGTATACTGCTAGAGGAGAATACATTCTAATTCATCATTAAAAAGGCACTTTAGGCCAGGCAGCAGAGGGGCATGCCTTTAATTCCAGCACTCAGGAGGCAGAGCCAGGTAGATCTCTGTGAGTTCTAGGCCAGCCTGGTCTACAGAGAGAGATCCAAAACTACACAGAGAAGCCCTGTCTCAAAAAAACCAAAAATAAAAATAAATTAAATTAAATTTGAAAAAAGAAAAAGAAAAGGCACTTTATCAGGCCATGGTAGGAGCAAAGGATAGTATTTGCAAGCAGAATTTGGGGTGTTTATGAAATGATTTTTTGTTAGAACATAAAGCACAAACAGTATAACATATGTAAGTAATTCAGCATTGAGTTATTTAGTCAAAACAGCTAGACTCTGCTCAAGGGAGCTCTTTTGCTACTGTTGTCTGTGCTAAGGAGTTATCTAAGACTTTTAACTCCCACCTTGAATGTATATTATGTTTTGAAGGAAAATTTTTATGACTTTTATCCATGATGAGTATTTTCAATTGTTTTTCTCAAGGCCAACCGCAGATGAATTAATGAAGGACCAGGTGTTCAGTGAAGTGTCACCTTTATACATGCCCTTTATCAAACCTGCCAGTCTGTTTTCATCTGCTCTGCGATGTGCTGATTTAACTCTGCCTGAGGATATCGATGACTTGTGTAAAGGTAAAGATGAATAAAACGTGGTAATATGAGCCTTGTTTCCAAAAGAAGCCCCATAACCTGTTTACTTTTGAATTCATTAGTAACAGGTATTACATTAGTGGGGTTTTATGGATAATAACCAGGGAACTGAGATGTGATTCCTGTAGTTTTTTGTTTTTATCACTCTTGGTTCTTTGTGGACCCACCACCCAGCTACCAAATAAATATATAGAACTTAGTCTTACTTATGAATGTCTGGCCTTAGCTTGACTTGTTTCTAGCAAGCTTTTCTTAAATTATCCCATCTACTTTTTCCTGTGGGCTTTTACCTTTCTTTATTCTGTCTGTCTTTCCTCCTTACTCCATGGCTGGCTGTGTTGTTAGGTGGCTGTGTTGTTAAGTGGCTGTCCCTGGAGCCCTCCCCTCCTCTCTTTTCTCCCTCCTCTTCTCTTTTTCTCCTATCTATTCTCTTTGCCCGGCAGCCCCACCTATTCTCTCTCCAGCCTAGCAATTGGCCATTCAGCTCCTTATTAGAACGATCAGATGTTTAGACAGGCAAGTAACATAGTTTCACAGAGCTAAACAAATGCAACATAAAAGAATACAAGGCATCTTTGCATCACTAAACAAATATCCCACAGCATAAACAAATGTAATACATCTTAAACTAATATTCCACAACATATTCTGGAATATTTAAAATATGTCAAATTTTAGACTGTAAATTACTAATACTCCATAAAATTTATTTTAAGTGGTTTTAAAATTATATTATCAGTAGGAAGTCCATACCATCATATTCTGCCTTGAAACATGAAAAGGAACACTTCATTGATATGTAGGTTTTTCCTACCCATATTCCTTTCTGGCTGTAGAGTATAAAAATTCCTGTTCTGAGCCAGGCGGTGGTGGCACACGCCTATAATCCCAGCACTCGGGAGGCAGAGGCAGGTGGATCTCTGTGAGTTCGAGGCCAGTCTGGTCTACAGAGGTAGTCCAGGACAGGCTCCAAAGCTACAGAGAAACCCTGTCTCGAAAAACAAAACAAAACAAAAAAATTCCTCTTCTGTACCTCTAATATGGGAAGTAAACTCCAAATTCCCCTTTTCTGGCTTCTCTTGATAGAAGAAGCAGGCTTGTAAGGAAACTTGACTAGTAGGATCACAATAGATGTCTGTTTGGCATGTGAGTTTCTCTGCTTTCTTGACAAGAAAGTACAGTAGTAGCATTTCTCCTTCTGTTCTGAGTGTAGGAAATAAATCCAGAATGTTGTCAAGCTCTGGCCCCGTGACTGTCTCTATGCATAAGTCACTCTTTAAGAATCAAAATCTGTTAGTCATGCGACACTTGCTGAGAGCTAAAGCAATACCCAACTCCGGCCTATCCTAGCCTTCCAGTTTCACTGTGGGAAGGAAGACTGTGTGACCAGCACTGTCCAGAGGCACTGCTCACTACACTATGTGACCTGCTTGTAGGACCACAGGATGCTTTCCTTCCGCCTTGCCACACCATGTCATAGAAGGTATTCCCTCCTCCCAGGTCAGTTAGGCACTGACTAACTTCCGAGGACAAGCCAAGTAAGGAAGAAGGAGTCCTCTGCTATATTCTGAGGGAGACCAGCTCCCTCTTTTTCCCCCAGGGTGCTCTTGAGCAGGGAGAAAGGAGGAATATGTAGCTAGAAATATAGAGGAGAGAGAGACTGTTAGAAACACAGGATAGCCTCAGGAGGGCCTGGGTCAAAACCCACTAGCTCTTTCTCTCTCTACTAAAGGGTTTTTAAAGGAATGCCAAGAGGCGGAGCAAAGGACCTCCCCCCAGCACAGCCAAGTGCAGACCATCCCAGACACCTGGTGACCATGCCTATCTATGATCAAGCCATCCCCTAATGCAGCTTTGCTGTCTAAAGCAAGCTCTGATCTCCATGCATCCCCATCTTCTTCTCCAATCTTGTGGGTAGTAGTTTGCCTCCATACCATTACTTTCTCATGGTTCTTACAAGGACTCCTGCTTTTCAGTCTCCTCTGTTACATTGTTAGGTGGAGTAGCAACTTGCAAAGTCCTTACATACAGAAGTGGTAGCCTTTTCTTCAGTTACTTTGATCAGAATGCCAGCTATTATTGCTACCAGCTATTACTACAGTTTAAACATTTTACCATTGGTAGATACAGACAGTGATCACCTGGCAGAGAGATCTATTGAGGAGGTTTACTATCTATGGTGTCTGGCTGGAGGTGACCTGGAGAAGGAGCTTACAAACAAGGAAATTATTCGATCCAAACCACCTATCTGCACACTCCCGAAGTAAGTAAAGAAAATTTATGGTAATATTGATTTAAATTTTTGTTGATTTTTAATTTTTATTTAATTTTATTTTTTAATTAATTTTGGTAGATGTTCTAATTAAGTGAACTTGGGAGCAGTTAAAACTCTACACCTTGTTGGATGGGCTAAAATTTGTAATTGCAAAGTTTCCATCAATATTTATTTCTTGTAAAAATTGTTTTTGAAGACATAATTGTCTTTGTTATCTACTTGAAAATCATGTAATACTAATAAAAAGTGTATATATCTGCTATTTTCCACACATTGACAACATCATTGTTCCTATAGAAACATGAATGTGTATTTCTTGATCTTTAAATTTTCAATTTCATAATCTAGGACAGGTTTGACTATAGGTATATTTGTTACTTCTCTATTGCTGTGATAAAATACTATAATCAAAAGTCAATCTGTAGAAAAACGGGCTTACAGTTCCAGAGGGAAGCCATGATAGCAGGAAACAGAGAGATCATGCTCATTTGCACACAGGAAACAGAGAGATCATGCTCATTTGCACACAGGAAACAGAGAGATCATGCTCATTTGCACACAGGAAACAGAGAGATCATGCTCATTTGCACACAGGAAACAGAGAGAGAAGGAAAACAAAACAAAACAAGAAGCGGCAGAAGGCTGTCAAAGCTCACAGCCCTCAGTGACTTCCTTCAGCAAGGCTGCACCTCCTAAAAGTGCCCTCACCTTCCCAAATAGCTCCACTGAGGACCAAGTGTTCAAATCCATGAGCCTATGAGGAATGTTTCTCATTTAAACCACCATAAGAGATAACAGTAGAAATGATCTGATAATCACTATTTTTGTTAAACTTTTAGATTATTTATTTAGATAGACCATTAGTTTTCTCCTTTCCTAGTTTTAAATTGTTCTTTTTTTCCTTTTTATTTTTCTACTGGTTTTCAAACCCAGGACCTTACACATGGGGCGAGGCAAGTATTCTGTTACTAAACTGCATTATTAGCTCTTTCTGTCCTTTATAAGCTTATAAGCAGTTTTTTAGACATTAATTTCTATTGTGCTACTCACCCATAGAGTTAAATAGGAAATCAGAAATAAATTATAGAAAATTAAAAATTAACTGATGATTCTGGGAAGTAGGCTTTTGACAAGTTCTAAACCAAGTTCAAGCATTTGTTGTTCTTGCTCTGAGAGCCTATCAACCAGTGTGCTTTCTCTTCCTCCTGTTTGTTTTCACCTGTGCAGACTTTCCAAAAGCACATTTGAATACTGCTAAGACAGTCATTTACTCCTGCATGTGCATGAAGAGAGACTGCAAAGCACACCTTTGTAGCCTGCAGTGCAGTGTGTGTGTTCTGGTTTTATCTCTGCTCCTGTGACTTACGCTGACCAAGAGCAGCTTAGGGCAGGAAAGGTCACTCCAGCGTGCAGTCACAATGCATCACTGAGGAAGTCATGGCAGGAACTCAGGGAAGGTTCAGCATTACTACTGATAGGAAACTCATTCGACAGCCAAGAAGTACAGAGGGAAGCATGTAAGATGCTGCTTACCAGCTGGCTCAAAGTCTAACTCATATTCAGCTAGCTTTCTTGCACAGTTTAGGGCTCCCATACTGGCCTGGGCAATCATGCATTAATTAACAACCAAGAAAGTCTCCCACAGACATACCCACATGCCAATCTGATCTAGGCAATTCCTCAACCGGGGCTTTGCTTTAATTGACTCTACACTGTGTCAAAGTGACAGTTAAAACTAACCAGGACAGCATATACCAGATTTATAACTGATCAACAGATATACATATATATGAAGTCCACCTTGTTTGGAGAAGCTTCAATAGCAGCTAGTTTTTGAAAACTTTGTCTTTTAAAACCAAGGTCTCATGTAGCCCATGCTAGAATCAAACTCACTGTGTACCTGTATGTCCCCAAATTCCTGATGTCCCTATCTACACCTTCCAAGCACTGGGATCCAGGCATGTGCACCATGCTGGGCTTTGTTTCCACAATTAACTGTCTAGTCTCAATTTTATTTCTTTAATGATGGGATTGTAATAGGAGAATTTTATTTCTAAAAGAAATAAAATAGATTTTCTGTGACCATTGTAACAACTTTTTTCTTTCTTTCTTTTTTAAATCATAGTTTTCTCTTTGAAGATGGTGAAAGTTTTGGGCAAGGCCGAGATAGAAGCTCACTCTTAGATGATACCACTGTGACATTGTCCTTATGCCAGCTAAGAAACGTAAGAATGAAAATTTACCAAATATGCTTCAAAAATCTTTAAAACATTAAACCTTAAAGATAACACAAGACACTTTGCATTCACGCCTGATTTCCTGATACACAAGAGAGCTTCTGTAGTGAGTAGAACTGTGAGAAAATGGCATCTGTGTAACTTCTGCCTCCACACACACTGATTGCTCACAACAGTGTTTATCTTTCCATCAGCATCAGATAAGTCTTCCTATTTCTCCACTTGGTAACACATGATATTAAATTTTAAATAATTCTAATTGATCAGATCCTGATCTTTTAAAATGTGTAATACTAATCACAGTTGCCTGAGTATAGTGCATGCAAGTTTCAGCTATTTACGTACCTGTTCTATGCATTACAACTTCATATATTTCATCAGTGTTTCTGAATGAGTTCTCATTTAAGAACTTTAAACATTATATTCCAGTTATTGTGACTGCACTGCCTATAATTCATGCAAATATCTTTAATGAATATATGGAAAATACCTCTTTTTAATAATCTTTAATATATAAAGGTATCTCTTTTTAATAATCATTTTTAAATATTTTATATACTTACATTTTATAATAATGTTAGTAATTAGGTGTTGCAGGTGAGGAAATAGTAGAAATACCACCTAGAGGGGAAAAGGGAAGATCTTGCTCGTGCTTAATCCTTGTCAGAAGTGTGGTACATTTGCATGTTCATAAAAGAAACTAATCTTTTGACTATTTTTTACTTCTTTCTGAACTCCTAATTTTTACATTACTATTCTTTTAAAGCAGATATTACTCTTGCCACCCAATATAATGATTTATAAATATTTCATTTTTAAATTCACAGAGATTAAAAGATGTTGGAGGAGAAGCATTTTATCCTTTACTTGAAGATGAGTGAGTATATGTTGCTTTATTTGACTTTTTTGTGTTTCTATTAAATTAATACGAAGTTTATAGATTTTTAAATAGAACATTTAGGAAATAGTGCTTTAATTTATTAGAATATTGTCTTTGTCAATATTTTTACTTTTTTGTTCCTTTACAGCCAGCCGAATTTACCTCATTCAAACAGCAATAATGAGTTATCTGCAGCTGCTACCCTGCCTTTAATCATTAGAGAGAGGGATACGGAATATCAACTAAACAGAATTATTCTCTTCGACAGGCTGCTGAAGGTAGGAATTCCAGTGTATCAAGTGTTAATAGTAGTCCATATGAGTTTTCCTTTAATGCTGTTAATTCTCACATCTTGAAATTATGAGAAAAGAATTCTTATGTTCTCTTTTCTAATTAACTTCGCTAATTTATAGAATTGATAGAAGTTCCAAAGATGACAATATGTGAAAGATCATCTTAGAGAAAGAATTAATATTATTTTTAAATAACGCACAAAAGTCTATAGGAAAAAGTACCAATATTGATAGAGAAATATAAATGTAATTAGGGAACAAATATAATATATAGCTAGGTATAGCTAAGAGTTTGTTAATTTTGTTTCAAAATGCCACTTCATTTCTCTTTTTACTGTTTTCATGGACTCTAATTCATTTTGTTGTAATGTTTATTATTTCATTTTTCTTCTAACTTTGGGTTTTGTGTGTTCTTTCTCCCAGTTCTTTTACATAGATTGTTGATGGGAAATATTTCTGCTTGTTTGATATGGTTACTGACTTCTGTGAACTTCCTCATAGAGCTGATTTTACTGTATACCACAGGTTTTTTGAAATGTTGTTTCTATTACTATTTGTTTCAAGAAATGTTTTAATGTCCTTCATAATGTTGCCATTGGATCCATTGATAATTTAGAAATATACTGTTGAATTCCTACGTGTCTGTGTTATTTAAACGTTTTCTGGTGATTGATTTCTAGTTTTATTGTATTGTGGTTGATAAATGTGCATGATATGCTTTTACTTTTTTGCTTTTTCATTTAAACTTCTTTATTGAATCTTTGGGAGTTTAACATCATGCACCCCAATTCTGCTTACCTCCTGATTCCCCTATATCCTCGCCCTACCCCTGCAGTGCCCCCACCACAAAAGAAAACAAAACAATGTAAGCAAGCAAGCAAACAAACAAACAAAAACAACAGCAACAAGAAAAACCAACAACAAAACCTCTTTGCTTCTCCTTCTTTCCCACCTCTCCAACACCCCTTCATTCATCTTGGTGGCATTGGAGCCTCGGTGTGTCACATGGTAGATCCTTTTGTCCTATCAGCTTTACTAGCAAATGTTCGTTGAAATGAGTACTCTGATTTCTGGTACTCCATCATCACTGGATCCTCACCAGAACTCCTCTGGGATATCATGTGGCCACCCAAGTTGTGGAGAACCCATGGGTATTGCACAGGACCAGTCCCTTCACAAGCTTCAGTAGGTCCTAGATGGGGTAGATGTTAGGGTGGGCCAACCCAAGGCCCATGTCACCTCAGGGGACCTTAGGAACCATGTGAGATGAAATCAGAGGACCATACGTAGCTGGCCCTGCCCTTTGCTGGTCCTGGGAAAGCTAGCCTTGCCTCTTGCTGAACACTACAGCCAGAGAGCTGGCCCTGACCCTCACAGGAGAGCTGGCCCTGTACTCAGAGAGATGGCCCCACCCCTCATCACAGAAGAGGGTGAACCAACCCTGAGGGCATGGATGACTAGCTCAGCTACCACCCAGGCCCTTTTTGACTATTTTTATTTTATCCTAGGCTTATCCATATAAAAAAAATCAAATCTGGAAAGAAGCAAGAGTTGACATCCCTCCACTTATGAGGGGTTTAACCTGGGCTGCTCTTCTGGGAGTGGAGGTAAGAAAGCAAAACGTTATAAATTGATGAGTAGTGTATAAGAATATAAAATGTATAATACTGCTGGTACTATACATTTTGCTACCTCACAAATTCTTGGGAGCTGTTATGAGTTCGAGACCAGCATGGAATGCATAGAGAAATCCTGTCTTAGAAAAACTATAATACTTTCCATCTAATTTTACAGTATTAATAGGAAATTATATATTGAAATAAGAACATCAGAATATATTTTAAGTAGAAAAATACATGAAGAGAATAGAGTATAAAATACAATTATTGATGTCCTTTAATATTTTGTTTACTAATGCCCATGGTAAATAGCATTATTATTTTAAACAGGTTATCTAATGAATATATGTCAGTTATGTGTTCCATCCTGCTTATGAAGTAAGCCCCTTTTTAAATATAACTTCAATTTATACATTGTTTGAAACTGATAAATCTTTTATTCCAATTGTGTCTTGTCAAAATCATGAATGTAATTTAGTGGCTTTTAACATGGCTGTTCCACTTTGGCCAGGCTGCTTTGAGGTGTAGATGGCATTGTCACAGGACTACTCATGAAGCTTGCAGTGTTACCAGAAAAGTCTGATGACACATCATGATGATTGGCATATTCTTTTGTTTCCTATCAATTTCTTTTCATTCTGTCCTCCTGTATTCTCTCTTAGATACATGCCACCACTTTAGTTCCTTCAAACATTTTTAAGTCCCTAAAATTTTTATTTAAATTTGTTTCCTATAATGTATTGTTATCATATTCTTTCTCCTGCTCCAACTTCTCTCAGATCCTCATCACCTCCCTATCCACCCAACTTTCTGTTCATTCTTGAGAGTGTGCTGTCTCAAAAAAAAAAAAAAAAATCAAACCAGACTTATCAAATGATCAAAACAAATATCAGTAAAACAAAAAAGTAATACTAATAACAACAAAACAACTGCCCCCCAAAAACCATGGAACCCATTTTATGCTGGCCTCCTGCCCATGAGTGTGGAGCCTGCCCTGTAGTGGAGCCTCAACTCTTTTTAATCTTTACAGAACTCTATTGGCAGATTTTTTCCTTTATTCTTGATTTTCTTAATGAGCATCTAAATTTCTTTGAATTTATTTGGTCATTTCACAACACTGCCTATTGTGCCTTACCTCATATTAATAATTAGTATTATAGTCCAGAAAGACTTATGATGTCAGATTTTTCCAAGCCTGTTATTAATAGATAGCCAAAGAAATTGATTCAGCAAATAATTTTACTAAATTCTTGGCTTTCCCTACCACTATAGCAAATCATAAAAATAAGCACTTTTTCATGTGTGACCTGATAAAACATGAAGGAAATTTAGTGTATTTAGATATTCTTTGTGTAATACTGTAACTAAGAAATGTGAATGAGCCTAATGTTTTTATAATTAAACTATCCTAAATGTTCCTGGTATTATAATTCTTCTGAAAAAAAAATTGTTTCATTTGCCTTACCAATGCTAACAGAAAATTTCTATTAAGGTAAACCTCTCTCTAAAATACTATCTTCTTTTTGAACATTTTGATTTATGAGTTAGTAACACATAGAAAACAACGTTTCTCTAGCTAAGTGACTTATGTCATTTACCTTTGGGTATATGTAATTCAAAAGGGCTCTTCTGGTTGTCATTTTTGTTTCTTTTTGAGGTAAGGTCTCACTCTGTTGCCATGGCATCTGCCTGCTTCTACCTTTTGAGTGTTGGGATTAAAGGTGTGGACCAACACACCAGATAAAGGTCTATCTCACCAAATGGCAAATGTCACTTATGGTAGACCTTCATCATACATGGTCAAAGATGTAGAAAGTATCTAAATTATAGGCTAACTTGAGTTTACCATTGCTGGGTAGGTCTTCAAAAATAAGTATTTATATAAAACAGGTTTCTCCTGTTAGCTAAGCATCACTAGTCCAAAATTTTGAAATTTAAAAGCTTTTAGTATTGACATCTTGCTGAAACACTAATGAATTTTGTGCATTTTTTCGATTAATGATACTGTACCAGTAAATGTTATGCAGATATTCCAAATTTAGAAAAACTATAAAGTTGAAATACTTAAGATTCTAGCATATTAATGTGTAATGGCATTTTATTAAGGATATAATAAGTTAATGTCTTATTCCATTTTTTGCAGGGAGCTATTCATGCCAAGTACGATGCAATTGATAAAGACACTCCAATACCCACGGATAGACAAGTAAGGTTTTCCTAAGGCAATTCTGCCAAGTCTTTAAAAGTTAAAAGGAGTAAGAAAATCCTCTTCCTTTCATTATGAATATTCTGCCACTCTCCAATGTATGTGGTGTTAGAAAAGGAGTTACTTACACTCAGAAACTCTATGATGTTTCCAAAGATTAATTGAAAACTTCAAAAACTTTTATCAACAGATTATAAAGGTGAAATATTATCTAGTATATCTCTTCTCTTATGTATTGAAGAAACAAGGACTAGAATCTTAGGGATCATCTGTAACAGTTGTGCCTTATTGCTGTGCTGGTTGCAGATTGAAGTGGATATTCCTCGCTGTCATCAGTATGACGAACTGTTATCATCCCCAGAAGGTCACGCAAAGTTCCGGCGTGTACTGAAAGCTTGGGTAGTTTCTCATCCTGATCTTGTGTACTGGCAAGGTAACTTTTTAGTTTTTAGGACTTTTCTTCAAGTCTTTTGTCTTTCATCTTGAGGGGGAAAAACACTAAAATTCCAGTGCATTTTGAAGATACTAACTTTATAAATGATCAAACAAGTTTGGTCTAAATGCTTTCAAGGTAACACTTTATATGATATTTAAAAATAATCAGCTTGCAGTGACATTAGGAAAGCAGAGTCTAATCTTATGGAAACAATTTTAATCTTTTCAACAATAGTGAAATAACTTATACCATAAAAACATTAGGCTATTTGAGAATGTTACTATTTAAGTATTCCTAATATATAATTATTGTAGTTATTAGGAATGGAATATGACCTTAAAATTGTTCATTTTGTTTCCTTTTTCTCCCTAGTATCCTTAATGTCTCTAACCTTGGATTTTTAGCATTTACCATTATTATCTTTATGATCATTAATTCTTACATGAGAAACATTCAATCCAACTCAATTTTTGAATGTTTTGTTATGAGCAGTGGTCTTTGACTTTGAGTTCCATGTTGCTTATTTGCCACTCTTAAAGGTATCTTTTTGCCCAGCACATTTCAGACTTTGTATATACTCCAAATCCATTATAGGTACATTATGTTTATTCTTTCAGCATGATAACAGATGATTATTATCAATAAAATAAATGTATTTTTTCACTAATTATGAAGGTTTTTATAATCCTAAAGAAAAGAGCTATATGGCAAATATCCATCTCTTAAATGAGAAAGCATACCTGAAAAGGCCAAATAATTACCAAATTCATGTATGGTTTGAGTCATAATTGTGACATAAAGCCCTCTAACATACTATGTGTCACATGTTTATGTGTCGCTCTTTGCCTCATAATCATATGGATGATTAGTAATAACTGACTTGTTTTGGATACTGGTGTCTGTCAGATGCTATCATTTATTCTGCATAGTAACTCCTGACAGAACTTACAGGGCTTAATATATTTGGAAGGAATGTGAGACTAGAGTAAGGTACCTACAGTTCTGGAATGTATTCATTTTACTCTTTTGCTTCAACTTGTCTGCATCAGGTCTTGACTCACTTTGCGCTCCATTCCTATATCTAAATTTCAACAATGAAGGTAAGCTTTTTTATTATTGAGAAATCACTAAGCATATTATTCTTAAATATTGGGCACAAAAATAGAAGTTCTTGTCTTACAATTCTTATATTTTACCTTTTATGTATCGTAAAATATTGTGAAATAATGTTAATTTTCTCAGAAAGTGAAATTAATTTAGTATTGAAGGGTATTCCTTGTCACCAGACCATGTCTAAAAGTTTGGTGGGAATTGGGCTAATTCTTCTACATTAATTTACCTGCTTTGATAACCATTTTTATAGATTTGTGGAAAAGGTTTTTACTTTTCTAGAGATTACTGTTAAATATATTTTCTAAATAATTTATAAACCAATCAATATCAGTGAAGTTTCTCTCTTATTATGTATCCTGCACATGTTCTATCAATTGTACTTGTTTAATGAAGACCTCTTAGTTCCCTTTCTGAGCTAAGTCAACACTATTTGGATCAGGAGATGGTCCTATGTCAGTTCTGTTCTCATAGACTGATACCCATAAGCTAGTGCCTCCAACCTCTGTTCTCATAGACTAGTACCCATTTACTAGTGCCTCCAACCTCTGTTCTCATAGACTAGTACCCATTTACTAGTGCCGCCAACCTCTGTTCTCATAGACTAGTACCCATTTGCTAGTGCCGCCAACCTCTGTTCTCATAGACTAGTACCCATTTGCTAGTGCCTCCAACCTCTGTTCTCATAGACTAGTACCCATTTGCTAGTGCCGCCGACCTCTGTTCTCATAGACTAGTACCCATTTACTAGTGCCTCCAACCTCTGTTCTCATAGACTAGTACCCATTTACTAGTGCCTCCAACCTCTGTTCTCATAGACTAGTACCCATTTGCTAGTGCCTCCAACCTCTGTTCTCATAGACTAGTACCCATTTGCTAGTGCCTCCAACCTCTGTTCTCATAGACTAGTACCCATAAGCTAGTGCCTCCAACCTCTGTTCTCATAGACTAGTACCCATTTACTAGTGCCTCCAATCTCTGTTCTCATAGACTAATACCCATTTACTAGTGCCTCCAACCTCTGTTCTCATAGACTAGTACCCATTTACTAGTGCCTCCAACCTCTGTTCTCATAGACTAGTACCCATTTACTAGTGCCGCCAGCCTCTGTTCTCATAGACTAGTACCCATTTGCTAGTGCCTCCAACCTCTGTTCTCATAGACTAGTACCCATTTGCTAGTGCCTCCAACCTCTGTTCTCATAGACTAGTACCCATTTACTAGTGCCGCCAACCTCTGTTCTCATAGGCTAGTACCCATTTACTAGTGCTGCCGACCTCTGTTCTCATAAACTAGTACCCATTTACTAGTGCCGCCAACCTCTGTTCTCATAGACTAGTACCCATTTACTAGTGCCACCAACCTCTGTTCTCATAGACTAGTACCCATTTGCTAGTGCCTCCAACCTCTGTTCTCATAAACTAGTACCCATTTACTAGTGCCTCCAACCTCTGTTCTCATAGACTAGTATCCATTTGCTAGTGCTGCCGACCTCTGTTCTCATAGACTAGTACCCATAAGCTAGTGCCTCCAACCTCTGTTCTCATAGACTAGTACCCACTTGCTAGAGCTGCCGACCTTTGATGATCTTTTTGTTAATGGCAGGTCTTTTTGTTTTAGGACCTTTTTTAATAGATTTTTAAAATAGTATTTAGTAGATTCAATAGAAACAAATTTAGAATTAAATCACACATGGAGTATGCTATTCTATATTACTTTAATATATAGGTATCTCACCTCAGAATTTCCATTTTTCATATGTTATAGCATAAACAATAGAAAATTTTGGAATTGAGTAGAGATGGCATAATCTCCAAAAACTTGTATTTTTCTCTCTGAATTATTTCATAGTGCACTGCTTTGATATACTCACTCATTAGTCTGGACTTCAGCTTTTGCCATGATTACTTAGGTATTTCCAATTATTAGATACCAATCCAAGAGTAATAAAAGATCTGTATTTGAGAGGACAGGTTATGACTAGTATTCCTAACTCCAGGAATCTTACCTATATCAGTTTTAATTATGGATTGTGAGATTCATGCACCTCATTAGTAATGAGTGCTTAGAAATTAAAATAAATAAAGTTCAGGCAATTAAGATTTTATTATTGTGGGATAATGATTGCCACAGCAGTTTGAAATTGAAGTTACTGGAATGTTTATCTTTTAATGTCTGAATTTTTTTGTTTGTTTGTTTTTTGATTCAGGGTTTCTTTGTGTAGTTTTGGTGCCTGTCCTGGATCTCACTCTATAGAAATTGGATCTGTAGACTAGGCTGGCCTCAAACTCAGAGATCCACCTGCCTCTGCCTCCCAAGTGCTGGAATTAAAGGCGGGCACCACCACCACCTGGCCTGTCTCAATGTTTTTAAATAGCAGAAACTTTTCTTCCTATAATTTTGTGTTTCCAGCACTTATTACCATATTAGTTGTTTAATAGTAGATTCAAAAATTTGTGCCTAGTGAATAACAGCTGGTCATCACCCTGTTAACTGATTTTGTATTTGCTTTATTCTTTTTAGCCTTAGCTTATGCATGCATGTCTGCTTTTATTCCCAAATACCTGTATAACTTCTTCTTGAAAGACAACTCCCATGTAATACAAGGTAAGAAAATGACTTTTCCTGTCTTTGTATAGGACAAATTTCTATCAAAAGTAACCAGTCTTGTCTTCATATAGGAGCATATTTTTATGTTTTCTTGGGCTGAGGAGATAGCTTAGTGGTAGAGTGCTTACTCAGCATGTGTGAGGCCCTGGTTCAATCCCCAACACGACCACATTTTTTAAAAAAATGTTTTTTTTTTTCTTTCTCAACTTTTAAGTGCTCTGCCACCCATTCCCATTTAGTTATGAAGATTTGTGCTTGTTCTTTGGCTTTTAGTAAGCAAGTCAAGCCTTTACTGCCACCTTGTTAGTAGAAATGACTTCCACTTCCATTGTTTCTCGAGTGCTAAGATCTGCATGCCTTGTATCTGCTTTGCTTGTTTGGTTTGGGTTTTACTGCGTAGGCTGGCTAGTCTGAAACTTGGTATGTAGCTCAAGCAGGCTTTCTTCCTCCAGTCTCTGGCATGCTGGAGTTGGAAGCACACATGGCCATTGGCAGCATCTCTATGCCTGCTGATGTTGCCATCATCTTTAGGATAAATTAGCCGTCTTATAGAAGATAATGGTTAGCAAATTAAGAGTTTCCTTTCTGAATAGTAAGCAGACACAATCATTTGCTTTGAATTTGTCATCCGTGTCCTTCACCTCTGCTTCCTTCAGCTAAGAGAGTCAATTCTGAGAAGCTTGTCAGAAAGGAAACCAATGCAGATAGTTATGCAGAGATTTGGAAAGTTCATCTCTCATGTACTCCATGCAGCTTTAAAAACAAATATGGCTTATTTATAAATAGTCATAAAAATTATGATATTATCAGGTGAGATTCTTACATCAACTTCATTGGGGATTGTAATTGCAGAGAATGTAGTAAGTAAAAGAGGACAATAAATTTTAATGCATAGAAATTAGCACAGTTCATTATCTTTGTATACCTCATTTCAAAAACAGAAAATACAAGGTTTCTTATTAAAGTATAGGAAGTTTAAATGTGGTTTTATGGAATAGGATAAAAACTACACTTGAAGTTTTAGGGATGATTTATAAATATCTTCATTTTTAAAAACCAAGTAATAGTCACCTTTAGAAAATACTATCTTTGAGACTATTTTAAGAACCATGACTCTTATTTTTATCATTTTGTGACTAATAATTATAGTGCTTTAGCATTTTAATATACCTTTAAAATTGGTTAGTAGGGGTTGGAGAGGTGGCTCAATAGTTAAGAGCACTGTTCTTCCAGAAGACCTAGGTTCAACTCCCACATGACAGCTCACAGCTGTCTAACTCTAGCTCCAGAGGACCCAGTACCTTCTTCTTGCCTCCTTGGACCAAGGCATGAGCATGCTGTACAGACATGAATGCAGACAAACTATCCATGTACATTAAATCATACACAAAATACCCATACACAAAGAATCAGTAGTGTTAGATGTGTAGAATCTTCTGTTTTAATATAACCACTTTTCATTTCTTTGTAACTACCATTAATTTCTTTCTCAAATCAAATCAAATTAAAGGATATATACAATTGGGTTTTTGTTACTTTGGGGGAATTTTAAATTTTATTAGGAGAGAACATGTAATACGATATGTTTAAACATATGTTTATACATGTTCTCTCATATTTCCCTTGAAATAAAGAGCTCACACTGAGTTTCATTTGAAAACTTGTTCTCCATAGCCCAAACTTTGCCGACTTTATAAGCTATATTAACCTATGTGAAATTATATTCAATATAATAATACATAATACATAAATGGTGTGTTTGTATGTATCTGTGTATGTGAGTATGTGCATGCTGGTTTAAATCCAGTCACTGGTGTTTGGCAGAACAGAAGGAAAACATGGGTGAGGTTTCTTCAGTAAGTCTTTAATTAGCTGTATAAATCCCATAGTAATTAAGTTTATCAGGCTTAAGTATGAATGATGTTTAATAAACCTAAGCATAGCTGTGGAGAATTGCCTGAGGCATGAATTTCTGCTTTAAATTGAAACATGCTTTTTAGAAGTTGAAAGTTAATAACTATAGCTTATCAATATACAATTGAGTGCTTATGGTGGCTGATGATGCATACTTCTCGGTTCTAGGTAAATTGAAATTATAGATATACCATAAGGGAGGGCAGGAAAGCAGTTATAAAAAAGTTAAATGTCAAAGTTTCCTAAGGCCTTCAAATGTATCGTAGATCTTCAATTTGATTTGTGGCTCTCAAAGCTAATTGAAATTATATCATTTTATTCTAAGAGGAGAAAAATGGGGTAGCAGATAAATTGAAGTCTATTATATTAGAACGAAGAGTAAATCAAGAAATGTGTTAATTGAGCATTTCATTCTTTATCTAGAATGAGTAGACAATGTTTACATAAGGTCAGTGATGTGATCCAGTTATATCATTGAATTGAATGAAGCATTGACATTTCCTTTGTTTAACTTGATGCTGCCAATTAAAAGCATGCACAGTTTTTATAAACAAGTATTAAGAACAGTTTTAGTTGAAAAAATAATAGATTACTTTTACTTACTATTATTTCTTGAAATAACACAAGTACTTGTATAAAATGATAAAGCAAGAAAACATCAGTTTTAGAGATTATTTCATCAAATAATTCATTTTTAAAAGTCAGTTATATTGTTTAAAAATTTGAGATTATCATTTTTTCATTTTTATTGAGTTATTATTGTAATTTCAATTTCACAAAAAGAAATTGAGCTTATTTGTCTTGCGTATCTTCTTTCTTTTGCCTTGCAATGCAGGATGTCTTAGATTTCACAGTTTTTTTCCTTCTACTAGCAAACTGTTGAGATAACAGACTCTAATTTTTTAATAAGCAAAAGAAAGATACTTGTAGGGGGAAGTTTCTCAGTCCCACCTGGCCCTATGGTCTGGACGAATCTCTCCAACCCGAGCTCTCATAGCCACTTATAAAATAATCACTAAGAACTTATATTAATTACATACTGTATGGCCTATGGCTGAGGCTTCTTGCTAGCTAGTTCTTACATCTTAACTCAGCCCATTCCTATTAATTTATATTTTGCCACGTGGCTTCGTGGAATTACCTTCTTACTTCTTGCTTCTCCTGGAGGCAGCTTGCATCATCTCCTGACTCCACCCTTCTTCATCCCTGTGTTCATTTGAATGTACCACTTAATCTTATTCTGCCTCTCCATTGGCCATACAGCTTTATTTACCAACCAATGAGAGTAAAACATATTCACAGCGTACAGAAAGACATCACACAGCAGATTCTGGTTTGGAGCACATGTTACCACAATCTTATTTAGGTCCATTAGTATGTCATGAATAAAATAGTAAGCTGCTGGAACAATGGAGAAAGTTTGAATGTATTCTTCATATTGGACTAGACAACTTGTAGTAGGATTAGAATAAATAAAATGTGCGTGCGTGTGGTGTGTGTGTGTGTGTGTGTGTGTGTGTGTGTGTGTGTGTGTGTATGTGTGTGTGTGTTGTGGAGTGTCCCTGCAAGCCTGCAGCGAAATGATCCAGAGATAAGAATGAAACTCAGCTCAACTTAATTAGCTATTACTAGTTCATACTTAAGAACACCAGGTCATTTATTTTCGCCATGTTTAAACATAGCACAAATTTGCCAAAAAAAGTGTTCTGATGACAACTAACTTAGTCCCATGTGTACAACAAAGCTTAAGACATGTTTACATTGGAACTCTTTGCAACATGTATATGGCTTCCTCCATAGAGATGGTTTCTGACTCAGAAACACTGCTCAAGATGGAGTCTAGGGAGAATGACTGAGGTAAACAATGCTGTGGGAGTCAGGATTGGCCAGGGACAACACAGAAGCTACTTAGGCTGTTGTAAAGCACAAGTTCCATCGCTCATAAGGATGGGTTTATAGACTCAGGACAATGCTCAAGATG
The DNA here is from genome assembly GCF_903995425.1 of Onychomys torridus. Classification (NCBI taxonomy): domain Eukaryota; kingdom Metazoa; phylum Chordata; class Mammalia; order Rodentia; family Cricetidae; genus Onychomys; species Onychomys torridus. Next base: position 108,078,998 of record NC_050448.1, read on the forward strand.
TAGGGAAAGTCTGGCTTAAGAAAACATAATATTCTGGGGGATTCGGGTGAAGCCTGGCCCTACAGATAGCAAAAGATTACCAGGTTGTAAATACCTTTCTCAATGTTCAGGAAAGAAGACAGGTAAATATCTCCTTCCTTTGAAGAGATAAGCCTAAGTGTTTAACTTTTTCTGACTTTTCCAGTGCTTATCTGTGTGCACAAGGACCTTTTACCCTCTACAGTGTGTGTGTGTGTGTGTGTGTGTGTGTGTGTGTGTGTGTGTGTGTGGTATGCACATGTGCATGCAGGTATGCTAACCCATGTGCATGCATGTAGATACTGGAAGGTGAAGTTAGATGTCTTCCTATATCACTCTCCACCTTATCTCTTGAGAGAGGGTCTCTTACTGAACCATCTCTTTATCTACCAAGATCTCTCTCTGGCACAACAAAAAAATATTTTCAATTGCCTACTTTCTATTAATTATAGTTAATTAAGTTCATATTTCTACATATGCCAGACATAGAATTGTAGGTAGGAAAAAATTTACAGCTAGAAAAGGTGCTGAAATTTGTATATAGAAACCAGTTTGGGGGCACAGTTACTCTCCTGCGACTGCTTGTCTTTCACTGTTCCTTACTTCCGGGTCTTTCCACCTTCTGAACACTCAGTCAGTGAGAAACCAATTTACTGTTGCCAAAGCAAATGTATTTGTACAGTTTGGTTGAAAAATATCAGTCATCCTGTGTTTAATTTGTGACTCAAGAAATAACAGATAGCTCTGAAAGTAAACTGTGATAGAGTTTATTGGTCTATCTAATACTTAGCATTGTGATTGAAGTAGTAACAGAATACACTGTATTCTATACTTAAATATACATGGAAAATACTATATTAAAGGACCCTGTCTTTCTGACACAGTTAGAGTCTCACTATGGTTCACTTACTGAAGTCTTTGATGTAGTTGGTGAAGACAGTGATGGTCTTCAGCATTATTGTCCTTTCAGAGTACCTGACTGTGTTCTCTCAGATGATTGCGTTCCATGATCCAGAGCTGAGTAATCATCTCAACGAGATTGGCTTCATTCCTGATGTAAGTACCCCTCATGCATTAGGAGAACCGGAGGTGAAAAGTGATAAAGTGAAGCAGAAATGACAGAATAAAAGATGGTATTCTTAAATTGTTCAGACATAAGATTTCCGCACAAGTTGCTGAAACTAACTCTAGCTTTGTATTTGTATTGTTACTTTCCATGTCTTCATGTAGAAGATAGTTTCATTTTCTTTGGCATACTTACTGGTAACAATTTGTTGTTTAAAACCCAGTGAAGAATGGGTTAAAAAATCATGTTTTTATGAGCTTGTCACAAATTTCATGCAGTGTATTTTGGTCATATCCCCCGTATCCTATCAAAAGCATCACTCTCTCTCTCCTACCTATCAACTTTGTGTGTGCACTGCTGGTCACTTCTTCCTCTTCTCTCTCCTCTCTAAATCCACCAAGTCCGGTTTGTGCTATCCAAAAACCTTAAGTGTGGGGCATGGTCAGCTTACTAGAGAAAAGTGTTTTATTCAGTTGTGCTCTGAAGGGCTTTCACCTTGACTTTATGATGTTTTTGGCTAGATTTTGAGAAATTAGACATTGCATCCTGAATATTTTGGTATTTGGCTTGGTATACTACTTTGGAAGCTTTGCCAGATTTTGGCACTTTGTTAAGTTACTCTGTAGAACACAGCAAGTAAAATTCAAAGGTAACATTTAAGAGTTAATTAGGCTATGGCCTAGCCAGTTACTTATTTTCATTTCTGACATTTAGTCATTCTTCTTTTAAAAGTCCAGAGCATAAATATGTATCAAAACATCACCACATTGCATATAAATAAAAGTTAAAAAAAACTAATAACATGTTACATTTGTCAAAGGCATTTAAATAGTAGTAATATAAGGCATTCATTTTAGTTTTTAGCTTTTTAATACTCTGAATATCTCATTTAATAATTAAACTGAGAAAACATGGTTTTCCTGCAAGTAATTATGTTTTCAGAGATTTGTTCTATTGAAAAGTTATTGGTGCCGGGTGGTGGTGGCGCACGCCTTTAATCCTAGCACTCGGCAGAGGCAGATGGATCTCTGTGAGTTCAAGGCCAGCCTGGGCTACCAAGTGAGTTCCAGGAGAGGCGCAAAAGCTACACAGAAATCCTGTCTTGGAAAAAAAAAAAAAAAGAAAGAAAGAAAAGTTATTGGTAAGGGGATATATTGGAGAGGCATATTTTGCTAAAATAGGAAAAAGGCTTTATAAAGTGGTATGGTATTATCTTATTTTTTGTAAAATGAAGTATATGTAAATATACCCAAAGAAACAGTTAAAAGTTATACTGCATAATATTAATTTTGATTATCTTAGGTTAAAGAAGTTTGTGGTGGTTATTTTGGAAGAGTAAATATATTTTAAAATTACTGTCATTTCAAATGTTACAATATTTGTAATATAAAAATTTAAACCATATCATACATAATATTTAGTAAGTTATTTTGACATAATGTATAGAAAAATTGTGGTTTTTGTTGAGACTCAAGGGACAGAAAGTTGAGAATTCTTAATGTGCACATGAGTCTGTGTGTGTCTGTTTGTCTCTAAGTCTGTGTGTGTGTGTGTGTGTGTGTGTGTGTATGTGTGTCTGTATATGTATCTGTTTCTGTGCCTCTAAGTGTGTGTGTTTGTATGTGTGTGTGTGTATGCACACACATCTGTATCTGTGTGTGTGTGTCTGTCTGTCTGTGTGTGTGTGTGTGTGTGTGTGTGTGTGTGTCTGAAACAAATTTACCAAGCAGTATTTCATACTTCCTGCACATTTCCTTCTGTTTTTAAATGTTTATAAATAACCAGATGATTTTTTTTAACTTCAACCTTAAAAGGCTTGTATGGAGAATTTAATAAAAATAAACTGATTATAAGAAGTAAACTAATAACTTTGGAATAGAGGTTTACCCGTCTATCTTAACTTCTTTGTTTTCTGATCAGTGTTTTCTCTGAAAAGTTTCTGCCCTGAAACTGGCTTTTGAAAGCTTAGGAGAAAATATTTCTCTTAATACTCCATACATTTTGAAGTACCAACAACAGCAGTGATTAAGTAAATGTGTGGAGAGTGTTTGAAATTCTAAAACTAACTAATTAGTCCTAAAACTTAAACTCTGACTCTTACCCCTTGGTCCCAACCCTTGGCTACCAGTCTGCTACCTCTTCTATTGGGAAACGAGAAACAGTCTACCTTCTCCAGTTCTATTAGTCTTTGGATTGGCTTCCAGAAACCCGCCATATCATCCCCATTACCAGTGGCAGGTGCTACCTGATTTAGAGAAAAACAGGTTTTGAATGTGAAACTCAGTAAGGGCTAAAAGAACACACAGGATTCAAGTAGCATGGAGACAGGTGTAATCACTGGGCTTTAAAAGACCGAAGCAAACTACTAGTGTACATGTTAAGTATTCATTTCATTAAATTTCATAGATATAAATTTTGTATGAATATCTTATCTTACTTTGTAAATTTGAGAGATAATACTAGATTAATCTTATGGTTGAACTGTAGAAATTATAAAGGAAATGACTGCTACATTAGTGGTGGTGTTCTGTTTATGAGAGGACAAAAGTGACTAAAAATTTAGATAGAAACTAGGGGTAATTATTTTCAAAAGATTTCACTCAAATTAGCTAAAGTATATTGTGGGGGCGGGGCAGCTCCCACATTTATTTACCCAGGGTCTCTTGAGGAGTGAGGGATAAGAGATTTAGAAATATAGAGGATAGAGATGGTTAGAAACAAAGGACAGCCTCGGGAGGGCCTGGGTCAAAACCCACTTCTGTCTCTACTAAAGGGTTTTTAAAGGAATGCCAAGGTGTGGAGCAAAAGACCTCCCCCCAGCACAGCCAAGTGCAGACCATTCCAGACACCTGGTGACCATGCACATGGTCAAGCCATCCCCTAATGCAGCCCTGCTATGTAAAGCAAGCTCAGATCTCACTAGAAAACCTTTGTGGGCTCCCACAGTATACTTACAACTAAAAGTAAAATTACATTACTTCAAAGTTGTAGACCAATAGAAAATATGTAGACTAACATGAATGAAATTACACATGTAATCTGATCAAAATCCTTAAGTATATTCATGAATATAGGTGTTACTAAGAAAACATCAAAGGAAGAACATTTCGCTTTGTTTTAGTAAAATAAAAAATTGAATTCTAAAGGATTTAAGAAGTGGAAAACAAAACCAATAAACAAGCAAAACACTGTTAAAGCATAATAGGAATATAGTATACATTTACTGTGTACTAGTACTGGTCTACCTTCAGTGATTCATCAAGTACTCCAAATTTATAAACAGTTACCTGTTAGGTACTTATTCATTATGCCAATTTGGGAAGGATTAGTAACATGGAAATAAAACTTTAGATAGTGACAGTAAGAATATTTTATGAAAAATTAGGTGGAAAATCCACTTTTAGAACATTATAGTAACTTTTGTATTATTTTAAGGGGAAGGTAAAATGTGCATTGTTTTTTGACATTGATTGAGTCAGGAACTCTCTCATGTTTGGAACTTGATTTGACCCTACTTTCAAGCTTATAAATTAACCTATTACTGTTTCCTGGACACTACCAAAAAAACTCAAGACTCCAGCATGCGTTAGCTAGCAGCATGGGTCTCAGACTATGAGTTTGTTTTCCCTTACTGCCAAATCAGATCCTAAAGGGAACTCAACTGAGGGCCCGGGGGACACCTACATGAGCAATGGACAGTAGTGCAGGACAGCCACCATGGTTCTAGTGAGCTAACGATGTCTCATTGGCAGTGAGCCTGTCTTCCCATTGTTCCTGGAAGGGGACTTCTGTTTGTTCTGAGTTTTTAAGAAAGTAGATTTTATCTGTTTTATATGGCTGCTTTTTTAAAAATATTTTTTCATACAATGTATTCTGATCAGTTTCCCCTCCTTCACCTCCTCCTACTCCACAACTTCATTCTTTCTATCTTTAGAAAACAAACCAGAATAGAGCAAAACAGAGAAAAAAAGAATAAAAAGAACACAGAAGTGCATACACACGTAGAGATGTACACTCTCAGAAAGACCATAAAACAAAATCAAGAAAAAAATCAGAAACCAAATTTATCAGCAAGAAATCAGTAAAGTAAAAACTGCCCAGAAAAGCACTATATGGCAAAAATAAGTAAATAAATAAATACATAATTAAATAAATAATAGAACAAATAAAGTTTTAAAAAACCCACTGAGTATGTTTTGTGTTTGCAACCTTCTGCTGGGCATGGGGCATGACCTTTAGTGTGGTTTGTATACCTAATGAGACTTCATTGGAGAAAACTAATTTTATCTTTGCCTTTGCAAGTGGTTGACAATCAGAGATAGCTTTTTGATTTTGGTTGGAAGATTGTGTCCACTTCCCCCTTTCAGTGCTAGAACCCCATCTGGCTTGGACCTGTTCTGGCCCTATGCATGCTACTACCTTCTTTGTGAGTTCATATGTGCACCAGTCCTACTGTATCTGGAATACATTGTTTCCATGATGTCTTCCATCTCCACTTACAATCTTTCCACTTCCTACCTCTTTTTCCAAAAGTTCCCTGAGCCCTAAGGGGAGAGGTTTTATGAAGACATCCTAGTTAGGACTGGATGTTCAAAGATCTCTCACACTGCACATTGTCCCCATATACTGCAGGTAGAAGTTTTTCTGATGTTGAGTAAGATGCTGATCTATGGGTATAGTGGAATTTCATTAGGAGTCCTTACATTGCTACATTTCTTTAGCAGAACAATAGCATTTGGTTTTCCCCTGGTCCATGATCTAGTCCCAGATTCTTGGCCAACTGAGCAGTATCAGGCATTGATTCCGTCTCGTGGAGTAGGCCTTGAATCCAGATAGTGCTTGGTTACTCCCATAACTTTTGTGGCACTATGATAGCACTATATCATGTAGGCAGGTCACTATTATAGATCAATAGCTTATAGCTCAAATAGGTTTATAGCTGGTTTGATGTTTACCTTTCTCCTCTGGTAGCATGCTCTCATTAAGTACCAACTTGACTTCTCTATGTTCAATGAAATATGTAGGTGTTTTCTTCAGCAGTAGGGCCTTGTAAGGCTGCTTTTTAATGCAAACATCTTTTAAAAAATAAGTCAGAATGTAGCAAATAGTTACAGTTATAGAAAGAAAGCCCAGCATAGTGGTCCAGGTCTATGACTTCAGCATTAAGAGACTAAAGCAGGAGAGTCACATGTTCAAACCCAGCATGTATGACATAGTGATTCCCAGGCCAACATGGAACTGCATAAGACCCCAGCTCAAAAAAAAAAAAAAAAAAATGTATAACTTCTAAACCAATAAGAAAGTTGAAACCAAAATGCCCATTCTGATCCTTTCAAAACAAGGAGAGAATATAGAGTGTAAATGAATTAAATTGTCTATTAAGGGAGATTTTTAGTTTATATTTTAAAAAGTCCTCAATATGGTATCTTTAAGAAATGAACCTAAAATTGTTAAAAGTTACTGGTCTAAACAGATTTTTTATTTAAAAAAAGTAAAACAAATGTTGACCCCAATAAAAAAGGAGAAGAATTTAGTGATGTAAATATAGACTGTAAAAAGAGAAAAACAAAAAACTCAAATGTGGAACTTGGTATATGACAGAGATGGTTCCACAAATCCATTAGAAACGAACCAGTGAGTAAATGATCCTGGTGCAATGGTTAACTCTAAGGAGGGACTGTGAATCAAAGCATAACCTCACACCATACATAGTTAATTCTTGATCTGCTAGAAGGCTTAATGTAAAATGTCACGTTTAATATATGTCTGAAAAAATGATTGCAGTTATCAAAGTACATAACAAGTTTTGAAGAAAGAATTAGAATTGAGGAATTGTCCAAATGACCCCCATTGTATGGATAATTTATTGTGATTTAAAAGTTTTTTGAAGAAAGTATGGAAAACATTAAATCTTGTTAAATCTGAGAAGTCCTTAGAAAGTCTCCTCCTGTTTGACTTTGCACAGTGAGTATCTATGCAGTAACTCAGTAATTTTGATATGATGCATTTTTATGTTCTCTTTCCCATTGATGACCTACTCCTTAAATTAGTAAGACATTTCACATAATTTTTTAAACTTATAATAGTGGGGGTGTAATCGAAGTAATATTAGTGAGCATGATTCCTCTTGTAAGTCGTTCATGAATCCTGTGGATAGAATATGTCACCCTGTGAAGTAGTTTACAGTCTACAGAGTAAATTCTGGACATCCTTAATACCCACCGCCCTTTAACCATGCTTCGGCATCTGTTTCTGAGAAGTTACTCTTCATCTATTTCCAAGTGCACTCTAGGGAGTGGTTTCTCACTATTCTGAATCGAGTAGCAAAAAGATGGGGAGAGTGACTATATCTTCACCCATAGAGAAGTCCCGTCCATGACTGTTCCTTGCCACAGAAAGTTAGCAAATGAAATTTTTTGCGAAATAAAGAGGAAATGTTAGCTGGATGATTTTAAAAACAGCAGCTATTCTTGTCTTTTAATCTGAAGAACAACAGGCAAATTAGTGACTGCTGAGAGAGGAAAAATGAGCCCTCCTCATGGATGTGCACCTGATTGGTTATCCAATATATTGTCAGTCCTAAAGCATAACAACCAGCAATGAATGATTCAGCAGGTTGTGTCTATGTATTAATTCATATGTATGTACATAACAATAATAATTAAAAAAAGAGGCCATGAATTTGAGAGGGGGTAGAGAGGAGTGGGAGAATACTGTAAATAGACTGTATATGAAATTTACATTTTTAAAAATAAATTAGCTTTTTTAAAGAACAAAATTTCACCTTATAACCATATTTAAAGTTTTAAATTTAGAGATCTTTGACAGTGAGTAGTTGTGATGGTGTGTAATGAAATGGAGAATTTTTCTGACATACTTAATCATATCTTACCTGCATTTCATCAGCATGTGTATGCAGCATTCTTTTATTTTTCTCTTCAATTATCATCAGTACTTTTCCTATAAAATTACTTTTGAGAAAATTGTGATGATGCCTCTAACAATATTGCAAACTAGGATTCATCTAAATGAAGAGTAGGTTCTGTGATAATGAGATCCCAAACCAAGTTCCCACTCAAGAACTAATCCTTTCAAACAAGCCTTCATTGATCCTCCACGGTTGAAATGCAGGCGCCTATGGCAGCAGAGATTGTGACTCTGGCTCCCTTCAGTGTGCTGTGGGCCACAGAGCCCTGAGCACAGAGCATGCTGAAGCTTACTTAAGTAGCTGGGGTATTGTGCACTGGTGTGACACCTAGATTGTCTGAGTCATGGCAGTCCTGTGATTTACACATGAATAGAGTAGGTGATATGTGTTGGAGAAGTTGGGGCCAGCGTGATTTTTATCATTCGTTCTCCATGCAGTTCTGCTTCTGTAAATATACTAGGTCCTTAAAAATGAGAATAGGAAAGTGTGCTTCCTCATTCTTAAGGGTACAGGGTCTTTTCTAAAATGTTCAGAATAGCATTCAGCTTGCCTCTTATGAACAGTTGTCAGGTGACCATTAAGAAATAACACTGGCTAGCTCTCAGCAACATGTATCCTTTGACCCTACTGTCTCTGCTGAAGATAACACTAACAAATTCATTGATCCAGTGGTTGAGCATTGTCAATTAACTGTAGGTGATAAAAGATGCTCACACTCCTACTAATTTTCTCCCTGTTTAAAAGCTTTTGCTGCAGTTTTTCGGCTGGGCTTATATATGTCAACAGAAAGTATACAATGTTTTTAGTTTCTTCATTTGTTTCTGGCCTTTTAGAAGTTTTAGCTTTTAGTCCAAAGAGACTACTGACAATGAGCTTTTGATTTTTTATCAAAATATGTTGCAAGGAAAAGTAGGAAAATTAATACTTTATTTAGAACATTAATACTTTTATTATTTAGATTATATTAGAATATTAATACTTTATTTAGATTATTATTTAGAAAATTAATACTTTATTTAGACTATTAATACTTTATTTAGATTAGCATTGTAGGCTATCTACAGTCCTAAAGGGTGTTGTTGTCTACCTGATGTGATGAGCCTGCTTTAACTCTAATGCTCATGACCTTTAAACGAAAATAACTTACTAAGCTCCATTTCATAGCAAGGCTTGGTTACTATCTTGTAGCAAGGGCCCAAACCTCAGACACCACAGGTTTATTATTCCTACCTGGGAAGACAAAATAATAGTTTAGTAACTTTTTGTTTAAAAGAATCACTTGTGATTTAAATATCTAACAAGTGCTGTTCAGCAAATTCTCAGTTGAATCCCCAGATGTGCAGTGTTTCTAATCTAATGTATCCTCATATTGTTGATCGGCAAGTAAAAAGAAACACAATATGGTTTTCACAGTTATTCACAACTCAGGGTCATTGTGTGTTCTTAAAATTAATGAGAAGCCCCAGGAGTTTTATGTATGTATTTCACTGATCAGTAACTATTGAGCCATGTAGACTGATAACAACTAGCTAGGCATGGTGGTACAAGTTCCTGGGGATCTCAGGACTTCAAGGCCAAGATCTGGGCTCTATGGCAAGACAATGTCACACGTGCGCGCGCGCACGCGCGCACACACACACACACACACACACACACACACACACACACACACAAAACCAAAACCAAAACCCAAAACAGTAAAATGTTGATAATAATAACTTGTTAACTAAAATGGTATATTTAAAAAATAACTGGTTTTGCTCAAAATAGAAAGTGGTATTGTTTTTGTTTTTGTTTTTGTTTTTTTTAGTCTCTAAATTAGAACAACAGGATTCTCATATCTACTTCTGCCTTCCGTTTGTTTCCGCTCATTGTTTTGGTTATAAGTGTATCAAAGCATGTCTTAAGCTGTCTTGAAATGTACAATCTAAAATTTTTCATCCTATGTTCTATTACAGTCCATTAGTCTGCTTTACATTTTCAATGTCTTTTTCACCCATGCAATGATATTGTAATGTTATGTGTCAGCAATTTGGAAAATATTGGTTCACTGAGTTTTCATATATACTAACTATGAAGCATTTCATTATACAAAATCCAAAATAATCATACTTATTAATGTCATCACCGACCATATAATGAGTCATTAAATGGTTAGGGAGGTAGCTCAGGGGGTACAGTGTTTGGTGTGCAACCAAAAAGACCAGTGAGTGTTTAGATATCTAAACACTCACTTAACTGACAGCTGGACATGGTGACCCATCTGTGATTTCAGTGTGTAGGAAGAAGAGATAGGGCATCCATCCTACACTAACCAAACCAGCAAGCTCTGGATTCAAGTGGGGAAGCCTACATCAAGATACTAGTGTCTCCTGGGCAGTGGTAGATCTCACCTTTAATCCCAGAACTTGGAAGGCAGAGGCAGGCCAGCCTGGTCTACAGAGTGAGTTCCAGGACAGTCAGAGCAACACAGAGAAACCCTGTCTCAAAAAACTAACAAATAAAGATACCAGTGTCAACTTCTAGCCTCCACTTGCATGTGCATCACAAACTTACACAGACACACAGACACACACACACACAGACACACACACACACACACACACACACACACACACACACAATCACATAAGTATTAGAAAGCAGTCTTGTAATATTTATTCTTTTAAATTTATTTTATTTAAGTATGTTGTCTCTGTGGAGGGATATGTGCATGTATGCAGGTGTTCTTTTTTTCTTTTTGAGACAGGGTTTTGTTGTATGTCCTTGGCTATTGTGGAATTAGCTCTGTAGAATAGGCTATCCTCAAACTCATTGAGATCCGCCTGCCTCTGCCTCCTGAATGCTGGGATTAAAGACATGAGCCACCACCGACTGATATGTGCAGGTTCTTATGGAGGCTAGAGGTGTTGGATCCTCTGCAGCTGGAGCTACAGGTAGTTGTGAGCTGCCTAACATGGTGCTGGAAACCAAATTCACCTCCCCCCAAGGACAACATACTCTTAACTGTTAACCCATCTTCCTGGCCCCTTTTGTGATATTATAATCCTCAACGCAGCTCAAATGTTTCTTGTGGTAGGGCTTATTTAACTTATGTTTTGAGAAATGTTGACCAAATATCCAAGCTTTAAAGCATTGTTTCTGTTATTCTTTCAAGTAAAAACAGTATCTCTTGAAGAAAGCACCTTGTGGCTCAAGTGATCCTCAGCTCCTCCTCGCATGTCAGTGCAGCGCACACTGGCATCCCAAGTCATCTCACTTCATATTCCTGAAGACCTTTAAAGAGTCGTAATTTTACCCCTTACAAACATAACATATACTTTGGGGTCATTATCTTGATCTCTGCTGCTTTACCCACTTGAACCCTTACACTGTTAACATAAACATCAACCCAGTAAAAACAGTGACTAGAACACAGGACACCACCCTCTTTTTTTGAGAATTTATATGTCACACAGGTGAGGCAGACCTTACAGACTAGATTGTTTTATAAATCGCGCTTGACACTCTTTTTCTTTCTCTTCCACTTCCTGCGTGCCTCACTGATGAGTGCTTCTACAGGTGTCCTGGCACCAAGACGGTTCCCAGCCCAATGCTCCTGATCCTCATCTTTGCTGGTCCCAAGACTGGGAGTCAGACAAAACCCTTTGATCACTCACCTAGTCTGTGCAGTTACGTCACAGGAACACAAAATGGACCAAGACAATTTTAGAATAACAAAAAAATTCTTTGTTCTTCTCTTTTCTTGTTACTCTTATGTTTTTAAACACAATTACAAATAACTAATTGGTGATGATTAAAATAATTCCTATGTGATGAAAATAAAATATTTCACAACATAGCTTCAACAGATCATTAATATCTTAAGAAAACACTTACAGATTTATAGAAGGTACTATATCTATAATTGCAAGGTAGAAGGAACCATATTCTATTTTTCAAATAATTAATAACAGAGAAAAATATTTATGAGCCCACTTGCTGTGTTTTTGCCATCATTATACAGTACAGAGAACACTGGCTAAATGTTGCCAATTCTCGCTTGCTGTTGCTAGGGGGCAGTATTTACTTAGCAGACAGCTGCAGACAAGTACATTGCCAAGTCAGGCTCACCTTTGTGATCCAGAGAATACTCTGAACATGTACAACATTCTATTGATTTCTAACTTCTAACTTGAAACTGTGAAATAGCTGAGACTACATATGTTTTTGTGTTTATAATGAAGTATTTCAAAACTTAGAACCATTCAGAAATAAAATGTTATTCAAAATTATCTTATTCCAAATATCCTATGGATAGCAGATGCTATTTTAAACTATACTAGTAGCTTGAGAAATTGCTTAATACAAAAGATATGAATTAAGCTGGGCCTCATGGAACAAGTCTGTCATCCCAGCTACTTGGGAGTTTGAGGCAAAAGATTCAAAAGTTGACAGCTTTTCTTTGATACAGAGGGCCTTCAGTTTGGGAGCAGCCTAGACAACTTAGTAAGATAAGTCTGAAAAATAAAAGTTAAAAGAAGGCTAAGGATATACTATGCTTTCCTGGCCTTGGATTCAATTTCTAAGTCTAAGACATCCCCCTCAAAAAAAAAAAAAAAAGGAAATAAAAAGTAAGGATTTTACAATGGAAAAATGGAGAAAGAATAGAGGAATTATGCTTTACATAGTGTCTTTCTATTTCCCTGGTCTTAATTTTATTGGTAAGAAGTATCTGGTGCTAGTAACCATACCTCAGGGGCTCTGAGTTATCTTAAATATGTTTGTTGAATCTGGTTTATCACTTTTCTAATATCATTGGAGTAATCTTCATTCTGCTAGTTTTAAACCCTTTAAAAGTAACTGTTATCCAAGTATGTGTCTATGAAAGTAGATTTAATGATGTTTCCAGTACTCCTGTATTTAATATGAAAATATTCTTCCCAGTAGTAGTCAGAGATTGGGTCCTTTCCTCATTCTTTCATGCTGTTTGAAAGTACAGTCTCAGGAGCATTTGATTCTAGATTCTGGATATCTCTATTTTATATTTCCTTCATTGTTTAGACAAATATTTGGGTGCCTATTATTTGTTATGTATTATTATATCCCCTGGATATATTAAAGTGGTAAATACTACAAAAACCTGAGCCTTCACATTTTTGTAGAAATATCTGATAAAGAGATAAGTAATGGGGCTAGAGAGGTATCTTGGCAGTTAAGAGCTTTTGCAGAGGACCCACGTTCTTTTTCCAGTACTTATATGGTGGCTCACAATCCTGTGTAACTCCCGTTTCAGGGGATCTGACTCTCTCCCCTGGCCTCCAGGTACTTGCATGGTATGCATGATACATCCTGGCAAAAATTCTCATACATAAAATATTTTTAATATATACCAGAGATGTTGAAGGATTATCCACTGTAAATGGAGCACAGTGAGCAAACATGAGGTCACGTGGTAGGAAATGGAGGGGAGAAGACTGAGTATTACAGATATACCATCACCACTGACTTTATTTTAGCACCACAAAGAAACCAAATGGTTTTGAATAGAACAGTGATCCCTAATATAATTTCATGACAAGATCATTCTGACACCTTGCTGGCTGAAATTCAAGAGCAGGGAAGGATAGACTGCAGTAGGTTTGTCCTAGCTGTGGAATAAGCAGGGCACGAGATGGTGGTGGCCTGATCTGATGTTAGCAGTAGAGGTAATGAGAAGTTCTCACTACTCACAGGTAAGTGTTTTGAAGATAGAACAGCAAGTCTGCTGGTGGCCGATACAAGGTGTTTAAAAAGAGAGGAGTCAAGAATGATTGCAAACTTGTTTTTTATCTTAGCAGGCAGTGCTAAGTGCTTAAGTGCTCTTAACTTAAGTGTAGAAATGTAGATGTAGAAACGTGTGTTTGGAGGTACAGAGTTTGGAGGGAGCTTCAAGAGTTCAAGTGAAAGAAAGAGAGAGAGGGAGAGAGAGTGTTTGGAATTTATGGGAGAGGGCTTGGAGTAGAGTTGAAAATTTGCCAGTCTTCATACTACCATCAGTATTTGAAGAAAACCAAATAATAATAATAATAATAATAATAATAATAATAATAATAATAAAGTTTGTAGGAACTGAACTGTAACAGTCCTGCATTTAAAAACCAAAAGGATGAAGAGAAACTTCCAGGTGGGGGTAGGGGGAGAAGCAAGCAAACAAACAAAATGGATAAGCAGCAGTGAAAAAAAATGTTAGAAGAAAACTATATGAATATGTTGTCTAGAAGCCAAGTAAAGAGAAAATGTGTTCTCATTAAGTAGGTGTGGTCAACAATGTCTGACCTTTTGGAGTGGTTTTAAAAAAAAAGAAGAAGAAGAACAGAGATTTAGCAACATGGAAGCCATCATTGGCCAGGGCAGCAGTTTCTTTGGTGGATACAGTCAAAAACTTGACTGGAATGAAATGAGAAACTATGAAATGAATAAATGTTGCTCTTTACTCTTAGCTCCATAGATCTTAGAACTACAACTTACCTGGTCATTGTCCTGTCCTGTGTGTCTGCTAACAGTCTTGGCTTATATCAAGTGTTCAGTGCTGTTTGTTGAATAAATTAATAAAGAGTGAAGTAACCCACAAGAAAGTTCCCATCTTGGTAAAATGAGTCCAGCAGCTTCTGCAGCTTTGGATTAATGCCCTAGCCAGTACCTCTGCTGTTGTGCCACATAGCTACAAAGCATCTCAATCTCTTTTGATATGTCTGGCTCCTCTGCAGAAGTACAAAACATTTTATGTTGGGTGAATGAACAAAAGTGCTCAGAATGAATTATACAAAGCATGTAATAATAAGCACTAATAAAATTTGACCAAAGATTCTTAATGAAAAATAATTGGCTCTCATCAAAATCATCAGCAGTAATATAATTGATGTTATGACCTTAAAATAAAGGTCAAATAGCACGATTAAATCACCCTTGTGTTTTAAATTTTAAATTAAGATATAGAACTTATACTTTGTTAGATCTTATTATTTTTATAGTGCAAAGTAATTGCTAGGAAGCCACATATCTATCTGAGCTTCCTTGTTTACATTTGCAACATCTCTGGAAAGAAGTCTCAGCCTGTCAGCTTAAGTCAGAGATGATGTGGAAATCACTGTTCATTGTTTTGCTATAGTATTTACATTTTAATGAACTATATAGTTTTGCTTTTAGTTCTTGATTGGTCTTTGATAGTGTACATACTCTTGTGTATACAATGCCAAGATAGTATGCTACTCCCCTCATAAATGTATAATTGATAGGTGCTGAAAGGATATTTATCTAAGTAGGTAGTCTAAGCCTTTGTTTAATTGTAGCCTGTATTCACTCACAAATTATCTTTATTTTTAAGACTTGCTATTAAGTGACCCAGTCCAAGAACAGGAGCAGATGAAATGAAATGCTCAGCCCAAGCAGAGGGGCAGAACAGAAAGGGGGCATTAATTCTTCCTGAACTCTCCTTCCCTACAGGATCCTCAGTGGACTGGGTGATGCCTACTCACACTAGGAGGGCAATCCACTTGGCACTTGTTCAAAAGTTAGTTCCACCTAAAAGCCTGGTCAGAGACGCAACCCAAAATAATGTGTAATCACTTATCTGAGCATCCTAATAGTCTATCAATTTAACATGTGGGATTAACTGTCATAAGGATCTTTAAAATCTGAGAAATAATTTTTTATAGCTAAAAACTATGCACTTAAAATTTATTTACTATTACTGCATTTGGTTTGGCCATGGCCATAAGCATACTCATTGGTAAATAGTGTATTTGTGATAATAACTATAGTTACCTGCATTCTTTCATATTTTATTAAGTGGAATAGAACAAAACAGTGTTTTAAACCATTAAGTTGGTGGTGAACATTCTAATTATGCCTTTTACTTTCTCTTCGTCCATGTCCTGTGCTCCTGGTCCACTCACAGCTCTATGCCATCCCTTGGTTTCTTACCATGTTCACTCGTAAGTACCATTTCCTCCTCAGTATTATCTAAAGCACAGCCTCATTCTCCCTCTGAATTCTAAATTTATGAGAATATTAAATAAATGTATTGTGCATCTTTATAAAATTCTACCATGATGTAGTTTACAGACAATAATTTCAACTGTTTCTGGCCTTAAAAATTAAAAAGACATTGGAAAGGATTAAAATCATTGTGCATGTCATATACAGCTTTATTCCTTTTTAAGAAGAGAATTCAACATCAACTATAGAATTTACAACATGTTTTTGAGGCCAGTTTTCAGCTGAATTGGCTTTCTAGATGTTCTCTATTAACTCATGGTTTTATTTCCTAAACTGGGAATCCTCTAAAGATTAATCATATTATATGACTATGTAATGCTTTAATCAGTTACTATACATTTTATCAGTGACTATAATGGAAATGGACAGCCATTCTTAAATGCAGTACACATGATAAATGGAATAACATTTGAAGTAGTCTAGAAAGATATTCACAGTACTAAAAAGTGAGAAAGAAGTTACATTTTTAATTATTAGAAATTTTGGTGGGAATTTAATTAAACAATTGTTTGTGATACACACTGGAAATATTATCTTATTATACATAAATCAATTCTAAAGTCCATCTACAGGTATAAACTTGTGTAGATAATGTTACTAAAAGTTCTAGGAGAAATTCTGAATTGGATAAATATACCAATTGTTAATGGGAGTCAGAAAATGTAATGTCTGACCCATTTGATAACAGTTTACTAAAGGGCCTTAGGAAGCTGTAAGTTAACAGAATCAGGGGTTTCAGAGCTGGCTGAGTAGTTAAGAGAACTTGCTGCTCTTGTGGAGAACCAGTTTGGTTCCCAGCACCCATATTGGTTGGCTCTCACAGCTACCTGTAATTCAAGTTCGAGGAGATCTAATATTCTCCATAGACCCACAGACACTTACATGCATGTGCATGCACATGCATGCACATACGCACCCAAACACACACACACACACACACACACACACACACACACACACACACACACAAACACACACACACACGCACACACACACACACTCACGCACGCATGCACGCACGCACGCACAAATAAAAATCTTTAAAAAAAATTTACAGTCAAGTATTTTATCAGCACAGTTTAACATTTTAGCTCTTAAAATTAACATCCTTGACCATGAAGTAATAATACTTGTATATCTAATAATGCAGCTATTATATTTTTGATAAATTTGGTTTTTGTTCAAGTATATTTTCAAAACTCTTTCTACAGATGTATTTCCACTGCACAAAATTTTCCACCTCTGGGATACATTGCTACTTGGAAATTCCTCTTTCCCATTCTGTATTGGAGTAGCCATCCTCCAGCAGCTGCGGGACCGGCTTTTGGCTAATGGCTTCAATGAATGTATCCTTCTCTTCTCTGACTTACCAGGTATGTGGCTAAATGAAGGAATCACTTCATGCAATTTTGACTGTAAAATAACGAGCTATCTTAGCCATTTGAGAGAATCATCCAGCCTTCAGAATCTCTTCTGCTTGGACCCTGTTTTCACTGTCAAGATAATTAGTGTGTTTTTGCTAGCTCAAGAATGCAGAAACTAATGTAGTTCATCCTAAGCCACTGTGGATTATTCTCATCACAGTAATACCACCAAAAGGGTAAAAGATCATGGCTGTGGGGGAGTAACATATTTACCCTTTGCCTAGGACTCAGCCATTTATCTTCAGCTGATGGAGAGTAAATAAAGGCCACTCAGGAAGGTGTTTGAGAATGTGTTTATATAAGGATGGTATTCACATGGAACTTTGCTCCCTCCTAGCCACAGCTGCTTGGTAACAATTTGACAGTTTAAGAACAGGAAACACTGTCCTTTTAGGAAAACAAGTCAAACTCTATAGAAATATATTATGTAGTAGAAGATAGTGCCTAAGCTGTATAACATATTCACAAGGGGAAGTTTGAAACCCTTGGACAGAATGCTTCAATGCCAAACTATAGGAGACAACTATGGTTTGATTTATGATGCTGAAAAGATGGTTTATGTGACTACCTAAGATGTAGTATATCTTTCAAGTGTGTAAAGCTATTTTGTAAAGAAATTCAATGTGTTTAAGATACAAAACCTGGGCTGAAGAGAAGACTCAGCAATTAAGAGCACTTGTTGATCTTGCAGAGGACCCAGATTTGGTTTCCAGCACTCACATGGTGGCTAACAACTATCTGTAAATCTAGTTCTAAAGGATCTGATACCCTCCTCCTGCCTCTTCGGGCACCAAGCACGCATGTGGTACACATACACTCATAAATATAAAATAAGAATAAATAAATCTTTTTAAAAAAAATATAAAAAATTTTACTTTTTCACAGCAGATTTCTGGTACCATGGTTTTTGCTGGTTCGACTGTTGCCCTCCAGATTTTCAGACAAGTACAAGGATGTAATAGCAAGCACACTTAAAACTGTCCATGATAAAGTCCCTGAACACCAAACAAAGGACTAGTGATCCTTTTGAGATTATATATTTATTAAGCACTTTCAATAGAAATAAGGAATCTGCCATCTACCTTATATTTATATTTAGTGGATATATTTTCTACTCTACCATCTTTTTGCTAATGGTCTTCATTTTTTGAGGAAAAAAAATAACAAAATAAAATGCCTTGCAATAATTTAAAACTCCCCCTTCTTACTATTTCACAAATTAAAATGTCATCCAATCCATCAAATTTAATTAAAATAAGTTATTTCTTACATTAACAAATAATAGTTATGGGTTTGATTTTTAATTTATTTTCTGGGAGATGGTAATAGTCAAGGTTTTGTGGGGCTTGGGAGTTGGTCTGAATAGGAACAAAGAAGCAAATTTCACAAACTCAGAAGCTGTCTGTACCCTACAGATGTTTTCTTGTCATCCCCAGCTTGCCAAAGTAAACAGGGGATGATTGATTAGGATTAAAAGATTTTTTTGGTCAGTTATAAAAATAAGCATATTAGAAATGCTGATTGTGCATTTTCAAATCAAGTAAATTTAGCTGCTTTCCTCCCAAGCACAAGTGTTCCCAGAAATGCCAGTGAAAGCATCTGTGATAGTGTTTTGTGGGCAAGTTAGTGACCAGTGCTAACACAACTCCAACAAGTGGAAAATCTAGCATTTACATATGTTAGAACTCAGTAGTTGAACCTTTGAAAACAGGATGCTTTCTACCCATGTGAATTGCCCCGACCCACTTGCTGTTATTCTTGCTCATCACTAGTCACTGTATGTGATTGTTGTTACAGAGAAAAACTACTAAGAAATACATGACCTTTCTAAAGAAGCATAAAAAGTTTGGTACAAACTTTCCCCTTAAGTAACCCATGGTTTGTTTTTACTTGTATTGTACTCGGGTGGAATGTTTTTCTCACAGATTTAAAGAGATTTCATTTTTCTCCATACTGAATTCCCATCCGTGCTTGAAGAATTTTGGAAGAGACCATGGACAGCCCTAAAATGTGAATGCAGACCAACACACACACACACACACACACACACACACACACACACACACACACAAACTAACACATTCAAAATGTTAGATGATACAAGTTTTGAACACTTTTTGAAACAAATTGTTTTTCTAGTCTACCCACAAAGGATAGATGGGCTAACTATATTATACTTATAATTTTAAGGGCAGGATCAACATCGAGTTTAACTCACTAAACAGGTGTTATTGCAGGGAAATCCCACAGAAGTTACATAAGTAAGCAGAATAAATTAACTAGACTCTGATAAATCAAATTCACTATTCTAGATCTTATCCATAATAATAGAGAACTATTCAGTGGTAAGTTGTGAACAGAAAAGTCATCAGTTTTAGCTCCTTCTACCAAGAATGCCCCGATATGCTATTGTATTTTATGACTAGAAAGACATCCTTTCTTGCTTCAAGATAGCTTTTATAGAAGATAGCACCCACAGACTTAGAAGTCAAGACATATATGAGTTTGAATCTATTTACATCATCCTCAACCTGTGTGAATTGGGAAACTTGTATGATGCTGCTTGTGGAAAAGTATGGCCTGCAGAGTAAGATGCAGCTATGTTCATATAGCATATTAGTCATGTGTACAAGCTAGTCTTATGTTAACTTGACACACAATAGCATAATCAGAGAGGTAGGAGCCTCCGTGGAGAAAATGCCTCCATAAGACGATGCCATAAGCAAGCCTGTAGGGCATTTTCTTAATTATTGATTGAGATAGAAGAGCGCAGCCCATTGTGGGTCATGCTGTCTCTGGGCTGGTAGTCCAGGATCCTATAAGAAAGCAGGCTGAGCAAGCCATGGGGAGCAAGCCAGTAAGCAGCACCCCTCCATGGCCTTTGCATCAGCTCCTGCCTCCAGATTCCTCCCAGCATTTGAATTCCTGTCCTACTTCCTTTAATAATCAACAGTGATATGGATGTGTAAGATGAATAAACACTTTTCTCTCCAAGTTGCTTTGTTCATGGTGCTTCATCATAGCAAAAGTAACCCTAAGATGCCATGTAAACTATGAAAACTTATTTGATCTCACTGTAAAGAGAATCCTTTCCATATAAGGAAGCTTTCATTGAAGTGCTGATAACATGTGCTAGAATGTTATGAAGACTACTAAAATAATACACAAAATGCAGCTTCATAAAGGGAAATGTAAATGGAGGTTTCTGTTCTGCCAGCAACTTCCAAATACCCAGCAGCCACTTCCCAAATCACTACAGAGGCTTACATTAATTATAAATCCTCGGCTGGTAGCTCAGGCTAACTAGCTCCTACACCCAAATTAGCCCATAATTCTTATCTATGTTTTGCCATGTGGCTTGGTACATTTTCTCAGTATGGCATTCTCATCTTGCTTTCTTTGCATCTGGCTGGCGACTCCTGACTCTACCCTTCCTCTTCCGAGCATTCTTAGTTTATTCACCCTGCCTACACTTCCTGCCTGGCTACTGGCCAATCAGCATTTATTAAACCAATTCAAGTGACAAATCTTTACAGTGTACAGAGGATTATTCCACAACAGGGAAGTATGTCCAGATACTCTTTATAAGAATATGCATCACTTAATATTTTGAATATATAAGGAGTATATAACACGAGTGCTCCTTATTCAGTTCTTTACATCTCTCTTTGCTAATGCTTTGTCTTGCATGAAAAAACCCAGCAGAAAGTCTTAATTTGTCTTGTCCATGAATGTTCTTAAATTCTATTGCCTTATAGTTGGTGAAATAGTGTCATTTTATATTCCAAGTAAGTGCAAATAGTGCTGGAAAATTTTCCTGAACTTTGTTGACTTGTGTATGTGCCATTTCAGCACTAGCAGAAATAATGAAATTGGTCTTTGGCATTTCTCATACAATGTAAAAATAATGGCAGGGTGTTATGAGAGAAATACTGAGCATTTCACAGCATCATCCACAACTGCATTTGGATCACTTCCATTAGTATAGAAATTCCCATAACTTTAATTAGTTATGTAATGAGGTCTGTCATTCTGCTTTGCCCCTTAGATACCATTGTGCTGTAGTGTCCATTTGTCATTAAGTGGTTAAGGATATATCTAAGCAGTTTTGAAGATGAACATATCTGAATAAGACCAAAGTAGTGGATTTCTGTAACCTGAGATGTGTAAATTATTTTTATTCAGCTGCTGTTGTTAATTTGTATAGAATCTTTGACATTACTACTATTTTATGTGTTTCAAATAAATTCTTAGAGTACATAGCTCAGCATACCTGAGCACCTACAAAGACTGGAATCTTTAGAGGCAGGACAGAAGTTCTTCCTAAAGAACTGTAGACGGAGCTGGGCGGTGGTGGTGCACAACATTAATCTCAGCACTCAGGAGGCAGAGCCTGGTGGGTCTCTGTGAGTTTGAGGCCAGCCTGGTCTATAGAGTGAGATCCAGGACAGGCATCAAAACTACACAGAGAAACCCTGTTTGGAAAAAAAAAAAAGAAAAAGAAAAAAGAAAGAGAGAGAGAGAGAGAGAAAAAGAAAGAAAGAAAGAAAGAAAGAAAGAAAGAAAGAAAGAAAGAAAGAAAGAAAGAAAGAAAGAAAGAAAGAAAGGCAAACTGAGGAGTCTGAATTAGAGGACTCAGCTTACACTGAAATTCAAATAATGACTTAGACATTAAAAGAAATATTAAAACAATAAAAATTTATTTTTAAGAATGAAAGGAAGATATGGAAATATAAAAAGAATGCAAGTATTATATGTGTGTGTTTTATTTGGGTTTTATTTTTCAAATTCACATACAAAGTCAAAGGTTTTATTATGGCATTTGCATATATATATATATATATATATATATATATATATAAAATAATCTTTATTGTAGAGAGCAGAAGTTTAACACCCAAATAGCAAATAATTTATTGATATAAAAGTTAGTGGTACTTTCATCCACATGAGTGTAATGAGATCCTAACCCAATGGTGGTACTTTTTATCTACATAGGTATAATGAGACCCTAAACCTTTATTATGCTGTCCACTTAGAAAATTCCAAACATCTGGCTTCCCTGTGTTTCTGTGAGATAGATTCTGAGTGCATGCATACACTTGGTGGCATGCCTGTCAGAGCAGGAGAGTATGATTGGCAGGAACCAGGAAAGAGGTCAGACTCATACAAGCCCCTAATGGATTCTTCTTAGGTTCATTTTCTAGTATAAATGCTGATGGATGCTAGTAATCAAAAATATGTAGGATACATATATTTAGACACTACTAGTGATAGTCGGTTATGAGGTGTCATTATAAAGGGGGAAAAGAACAAAGATAAGTTAAATAACTTCTTGCTTATTAATAACTCTTCAGTATTCATTAATTGCTATCCTCCCAATGTTATTGCCTGGTGAAAATAAATTCCAAAATGTCCAATTATAATAACTATCAATAGAATTAATACTAAACCCTTCATGATAGTGAGATGATGGTCTTTATAGTCAAGTGTTATATTTTTATCTTGCTACATACCATAGAGGAAAAACAACAGCTTTATGTAGCACAGCATTAAAAAGGCTACTTTGGATTTGCTGTATACTTAGTACAAGGTTAAAGTTTCTTAATTTGAAACTGTGAAAGTATAACATTATGAATACTGAATGTCCAGTAGACATTATCTGCTTATTTTAAGCCTTAGAAAAAGAAATCCTAGACATTTTATCATTTGTGTTCAATATATAAAAACAACTTAATTGGATTAGTTAACTTTCCTATTACTGTGGAAAAACATTATGACCAAGATAACTTATAGAAGAGTTTATTGGGCTTACAGATCCAAGGCATTAGAGTCCCTGATAGCTGAGTGGAGGCAGCAGTCAGCAAGCCTGGCATCTGTGGCAGAAGCTGAGGGCTCACGTCTTGAATGGCAAGCATGAAGCAGAGAGGGCAACCTTGAGTGGCTTGAGTTGCTAAACTCACAGACTTACTTCTCCCAGTGATTTACTTCCTCCAGCAAGGGCACACATCGTAAACCTCCCAAACTTCACTACAAACTGAGAACCAAATCTTCCTACCCTATGACTTTGGAGGGATATCTCACTCTAACTGCCACACTAATTAAGCCCCCAATGTTGTTCAGAACACTCTGTTCAACTTAATTTCTCTTGAGGTAAATTCATTCACCACTGTCTTAGCTAAGGTTTCTATTGCTGTGAAAAGACACAATGACCATGTCAACTCTTATAAAGGAAAACATTTAATTGGGTAGCATATAGTTTCAGAGGTTTAGTCCATTATCATGGCAGGACATGGTGGCATGCAGGCAGACATGGTACTTCAGAAGGAGCTTAGAGTTCTACATCTTGATCTAAAAATAACAGGAAGTGGACTGAGATACTGGGTGTGGCTTGAGCATATGTGAGACCTCAAAAGCCCAGCCTCACAGTGACACTTCCTCCAAGAAGGCCATACCCACTCCCACAAAGCCACACCTCCTAATAGTGTTTCTCTCTATGAGCTTATGGGGGCCAATAACAAAACCACCACACTCCGCTCCCTGGTCACCATAAACTTGCAATGATACCATAATACAAACTGCATTTAGTCCATCTTCAAAAGTCCCCATAGTTTATCATAGTCTCAAAAATGTTTAAAAATCCAAAGTTCAAAGTCTCTTTTGAGATTAATGCAATCTCTTGTCTATAATACCCTATAAAATCAAAATCAAAAAACAGATCACATACTTCCAACATATAATAAGGATATACATTACCATTCCAAAATGTAGGAACAGAGCACAGTGAGGAAATACTGGACCAAAGCAAGATGGAAAACCAGCTGAGCAAATTCCAAACTCTGCATCTTCATGTCTGGTGTTAAAACGCTTTTCAGATCTCCAGTTCTTTTCACCTTTGTTGACTGCAGCACACTTCTTTCTCTTGGGCTTGTTCCACCCCTGTTAGCAGCTTTCCTTGGCAGATAACCCATGGCCATGGCATCTCCAACATCTTGGAGTCTTCAAAGCAATCCAGGCTTCAACTTCATAGCTTCATGAAATGGCCTCTTTAGGCCTCCATTCAGGGACACATACCCGGCTCAGCAGCTTTCCTTAGTCATGAAGGCAATTTCCATAACCCCTTTCTTCTATCCTTAACTCCAGAACTCTGTGGCCAAAGCTGCCAAGTTCTGCTGCTCTCTAAGGCTTGACCATGGCCCCCTAGTTCAGTTATATTTTTTCCAACTTTGTTTTTAATGGCTTTTTTTTTTCACCACCTAAGCTTGGCTGTCTTGAAATTGGATCTGTAGACCAGGCTGGCCTCAAACTCAGAGATCCACCAGCCTCTGCCTTCCAAGTGCTGGGATTAAAGGTGTGCACTACCACACCCAACTCTACGCTTTTCTTTAATTCCTTTTCACAGGTTGGAAACTTAGCTGGGTGGGATATTGCCTTGAGGTCATCACCCCTTTTATTTTATTCCTTAATCTATTTATCTCCCTGAATACAAGACTTAGAACCATTCCACTTCCTGATGCTCCTTTTCTCCTCAGATTGTACATTTTGTATTTTTCCCTGTTCAGCTTGCTCCTTTCCTTTTCATTATAAATCTGCATAAGAGTGACCAGTAATAACCACATAACAAAATCAATACTAGACTGTTTTGAGATTTCCTCTTCCAATTGAATCTGAATCTCTTCACTTTAACCTCAAGCAGACTCTTTGGACAAGGGCAAAAGACAGCCATTTCCTTCACCAAAATATCACAAGGACAATCTCTAGGCATCATATTAAAATTCTTCTCCTCTGAAACCTCTAGAACCAGACCCCTACAGTTCAAATGTTCCATGTTCCCACTAGTATTGCCCATTAAGCAGTGCTTAAAGTACTCCACTGATTTCCTAACCCAAAGTACCAAAGTCCAAATTCCTTCAAACATTGTTAGGCCTATCACAGCAATAACCCAGTCCCTAGAACTGACTTCATTCTTAGGGTTTCTGTTGCTATGAAGAGACACCTTGACCATGGCAACTCTTATAAAGGAAAACATTTCATTGATGGCTTACAGTTTTAGAGGTTCAGTCCATTATCATCATGGTGGGACATGACAGCATGCAGGCAGACATGGTGATGGAGAAGGAGCTACATCTTGATCCTGTAGGCAACAAGAAGTAGTCTGAGATACTGGGCAAAGCTTGAGCATATTATGAGATCTCAAAACCCACCCCCATGGTGGCACACTTCCTCCAAAAAGGCCATACCTACTCTAGTAAAGCCACACCTCCCAATAGTGCCACTCTCTATAAGCTTATGGGGGCCAATTATATTCAAACCACCACACTCACCCAGATAAATTGTTTGGTTATTTAAGAGGTATGTTACCTGTGAAAATAAGAAAATTTCTTCTTCTAAGTCATAAATCCAAGTTCAGTACTCTGTCCCTACATGCCAGTGTGTGGACGGTAGGCACCATTATACTTGAATAGGCAGCAGAAATCACATTTATACATACTTTAGAGTGCTCTAGCTTTTCTGTGTTCTGGTTATCCTTCTTAATAGTTGCCACTTCACCCCTGAACTGATGTTATTATACAAACTTCAAATAAATAAGCTCATATTTCAAAATAAGTACAAATTTGAGATTTTTAACTGATGGATATTTTAACTATTAAAAGCGTTTTTGAAGGGCTGAGTATGTAGCTCAGAGATAGAACACTTGTGTGACATGAATTGCCAAACAGTCTTTTAAATAAAAAACCCAAGCCAGATATTGGAGTGAAAGCTGAAAGATCAGAGGGATAGAACAAACCACAGCCAACCTCACCTTACCAACTCCTCAGCCCAAGAGAGCTACTTCCTGTATACTCATGCCTTATATACCTTTCTCTACATCTTACTTTCTCTCTCCACCCAGCTACATCACTTCCTCTTCCTGCCCTATCACTTCCTGTCTGTCTGTATAGACCTTCAGATCTCTATGGTTACCTAGTGCTAGGATTAAAGGCCTGTTCCATCACTCCTGACTCTGTTCCCAGTGTGGCCTTGAACTCAACAGAGATCCAGATGAATCTCTGCCTCCTGAATGCTAGGATTAAAGGCATAGGCTACCACTGCCTGACCTCTATGTTTAACATAGTGGCTGGCTTTTTCCTCTGATTCCAGACAAGCTTTATTTGTTAGAGCACAAATAAAATATCACCACACACTTGCCTAGTATACATAGGCTCGGGATTCCATCTATGCCATTGTGGGATCACGTATGTATGTATACTACCACTATTTCCACTTCATTCATTTTAGAAGAAGAAATACAGTAGATTATAAATAGAAAACAGTAATATGCATGCTTAATAGTAATTTGCTCATTTAAACTGATTCTTTCTGTGTGTATTTAGATATATCGGATATCTGAATTCTCAGTTTTACACTTCATCACTGTATGTGATGCAGAGTTTGAGGGAATTTATTCTCTGAGAGCAGAAGGCTTTGTACTAGAAGACAAACCATTCATTTGGTCAAAAGCATAAACCAATTTAATGTTTTAGATAAAACATTTTCACATATTAATTAGAAACATCAGAACTATAAATATAAAATGCTCAACCAATGAGGAGACATGGTATCAGTGCTGTGACTTAGGACAGCCATCAGTGAATAGACAGTCCTCAAATATGACTTTTCCAGTGTTCGGTACCTAATATAACAAAGGAGTCATCAAATAACTATAGGTGCACCAGAGCCTTTGCCAAGTTAATATAGACTTGCTGCAGTTGTATGCCAAGTTTCAAGAGAATTTTAGGAGTTTTTAAATATACAAATGAAAAGCTTTCAGTTGTCAGTTTACAGATTTTTTTCACTTAGGAATAAATATAAATGAAATAAGGTTACAATGATATTTTTTTATGAGACCAGCCCTCATGTTTCCCTGTTGTCCAGGAGATTGAAATATAGCCTAAGATAACAGTGAGTTCCTGACTTCCTGCCTTTATCTCCCCAGTGCTGAATTTAAAGGTGTGGCCTTCGTGCCTAGTTCATGTGGTGCTGTGGAATGAACCCAAGATTCCCTACAAGTTAGACAAGCACTTTCTAATTGAGCTACATCCCCAAACTAGGTTACAATACTATTTATATACTCCAGGAAGTACACAATGTTACAAATCTTAACCCCTATAAGATTTGAACCAAATATTAATAATTATAGCTAATAGAGTGCTAATGTTTGACCTCTGTGTTAAGTGACATGGGAGTGTGACTTAGGGTTTCTATTGCTGTGAAGAGACATTATGACCATGGCAACGCATACAAAGGAAAAACATTTAATCGTGGTGTGTAGCAGGAACTTTAAATGTTCTTATTAATAAAAACAAACCTGAGGCCAGTTATTGGGGTGAAGGCTGGAATATCAGAGAAGTAGAACAAGCCACAGCTTCCTCACTTTGCCAGTTCCTCAGGTGATCCTGTTTCCTCAGACTGGAAGCCTCTGAGTCCTCATATCCAAAGGGATATCAGCTGAACTGTTGCTGGCTGCCTAAAAGCTTAACTGGACAAATTCCTCTAGTTCCTGGTTTTTACACCTTATATACCGTTCTGCTTTCTGCCATCACTTCCTGGGATTAAAGGCTAACTTCCTGGGATTAAAGGCATGAGTCACCATGCCTGGCTGTTTCCAGTGTGGCTTTAAGCTCACAGAGATCTGTATGGATCTCTACCTCCCAAGTGATAGGATTAAAGGCTTGTGTGCCACCATTTTCTGGCCTCTATGTCTATCTAGTGGCTGTTTTGTCCTCTGACCCCAGATAAGTTTATTAGAGTGCACAATATTTTAGGGAACACAATACCACCACAGTGGTGGTTCACTTATAGTTCAAAGGTTTAGTCCATTATTATCATTGTACAACATGGTAGCATACAGGCAGGCAGACATGGTGCTGGAGAAGTAGCCAGGTGTCCTGCAATTTTACTTGCAGACAAAAGGAAGTGGTCTCAGACACTGTGTAGTATCTTGAGCATATATGAAACCTCAAAAGCCTGCCTGCAAGTGACACACTTCCTCCAACAAGGCCATACCTTCTCTACAAGACCACACCTCCTAATAGTGCCACTCCCTTTGGGGACCATTTTCTTTCAAACCACCACAGGGTACAAAATGAAAAGAGGAAAATTTTCTAGATAAAGAAAGTACTTAAAAGAACCACAACTTGTGAATGTTTTATACAGGCTAGAACCAAGGGGGAGCTGGCTCAAAAAGAGAATACAAAGTACAGACAAAAAAGCATCATTGTGGACACAAAGCATATTTTAAAAAATATTTGTAGAGATATTTACTTTTCAATGACTTTGAAACAAATAAAAATATTGTTGAAAGTAATATCGGGTACAAAAGTGTGAATTCCATGTTGACACTCACAGAGCATTGTTGTTCCTCTGCCTGCTCCAGAAGCTTTAGCTTGAGTAAAGCAGAGTGTCCTCTTGGAAATGCTCTGATAGGTCTCCATGATTTAGAGAAAATAACTTGTTCTCATGATCACTCAGTGACAGATCTGCCTATAAAGGTCATGCTAGTTTCATGGTTCAAAACTCTGAATCTATTAACTATTCACATTTTCAGCCTGTAACTTCGTGATATCTGTGCATGTCTATGTCTGTCATTACTGAACATCTTGGAATTGCAAAGGGATAAGCATAAAAGAAACTAGAGATATTTTATCTATGCCCCTTCTCTTCTACCCACTCCTAAACATTACATGTTGACTTAAGGATCCATTTAGATGGCATATTAAATTATTTTGAGCTTAAAAATTGTAAAGCATAAATGAAAAAGCAGTTAGTTTGAGGAGGTTTTTTTTGGGGGGTGGCATGGGACATGATTGTATGGCCACTGAAATAAAACATCATGAAAGTCTTTTTTTTTTTTTTTTTTTTTTTGCAAAATGTCAGTTTGTTTTCAGCCTTGTTAAGGGAGTAAAGGAGATACAACTGCTGCCTTATTTATGGAAAAATGGGAGATTTTTTTAAAATCTTATAGTGCATCATTTCTAAGCAAAATAAATAATTTGGGAAAATACAAAGCCAGTAACAGCGTTGATAAAGGTTACCATATTGTGACCAGGAAGCCAGAAGATTTTCATAACAATGACATAAGGAGTTCTCTTAAAACATAAAAGTGGGGGCTGGGAAGATGTTTCAGTAGATAAAGCACTTGCCACACAGGGTGAGGACTGATGTTCAGATCCCCAGAATCCATGTAAAAACTGGCCAGATATACTAACCACATGTAATTCTAACACTCAGGATGCAGAAATGGGAACCTGTGAGCATGCTGGCTAACCAGACTAGGTGTAGTTGATAAAGCTCTGGGTTCAGCAGGATACCTTGCCTCAGTCAGTAACATGGAGCACAGTAGTGGACATCAACTTCAAATCTCCTCAGATAGGATTGTGCAGGTACACATCCATGTGAATAAAAGAAACACTCCTTCTATGTTAGTAACTAATGAAAACTGAAGTCAGGGTGGGCCAGTGTTTTGTAATTCCCTTGAAAACAGAGCCTGCACTAAAGCAGTAGTAATACATGTTTGAACCACTCCCAAGTTTTCTGAAACCTGAGCATAATTTGAAGACTAGAGTGTAAAATAGTTTATAACTGGCTAGGTTTGTATAAAACAGCTTCCATTGAAAGATAATGCTATAAATATCAAGTAGTTCTTTCTTCCCACATCTCCTCAAAATATGCAAGGATGTTGTTCCCTTCAGGTTGTTCAATGTAGACAAGATCTACCTATGTGAAGAAGAGTATATAATAGGGACAAATAATTCAAAGACCTTATTTGCATCACTGTCAGCAAGGCCAAGCCCCAGTTGTTGAGGACTATAAAAATGCCACATAGAGAACAAAATGATAGGGCAAGAATCTCATTGTGACTGGGAAACATCCAGTTATGCTTGGCACTGGGAAAACTCAGCAGCTTTGCTTCAGTGTTCACAAGCTGAGAAGCATCCAATGCCTGTGAACTGTCTGTAAAAAGATCCTTGCTCACTGTCTAGGATACCTATGCTATTCATTAAACAAGTACTTAGCAAACTTTACTCTCTGACAGGCACTGTACTGTGCACTTGGGGTGTAGGGATAAATAAGATATCTTAATTTGTGTACAGGATAGTGATAAAACACTGGGAGCCGAGAAAGCAGCACAAAGACAATGCAGATGTGAAAATGCACATTACCTTAATGCAGGTTGGAGGCAAATGAAGTGACTAGGGTTGGGATGTAAGGTGGAGACAGCTGAGCTGGCTGTGCTGTGGCAGTGGTGGTGACAAAAATTGGTGACACTGGCAGAGTGCTAGTGAGGAGGCATTGCTTGACATGCTGAGGAACCTGGATATTACTCTGTGTGTGATCTGAAAGGGATGAGAAGGAAAAGTATAGGATATTATGTGCATTTTAGAAAAATGATTCCAGCTATGGTGTGGAAGATGAAGTGGGCATCTTCAAAATGCTGTGCACTAAGAAATAGGAAGAGAGGTGTCCTGGAGTACATTCAAGAATTTGGTAAAAGAGTTTTTATTGAATTGGGCTCTTCACCAAAATGAACTACATGACAAATCCTGAGTGATGCGCAGTGCCTTAGAGCCTCTCGTGCCCTAATGTGATATTCTGTCCTTGCTCAGACTCCTCACAGGACAGACCAAGGTCAATGTGTCTTTCTTTGAATCTCTATCATACTGTAACTATTCATTGTAGTTATTCTTCATCTGAAGACACTAAAGGATGATAAAGGGGCTACCACCCTCAGAGTGTTGTGTACTTTTCTGTGTAGAGGGTGCTCTGTGGTGTGATATTTTTTTCTGTTCATTGTGTTTCTGCTAGTAAGTTAAGCCTGTTATAGCCTGTCTGCTGTAGTGCAGAGTCCTGTTGTAGTATTTAGGGAATACTTTGTTTTCATAAGATATCAGTACTTAGAGTTTGTATTGTCTTCTTTTTACAAATTCTGTGTTTCAAATGTTAGTTGTTGGGGGCCCGATGCACATATAAACATACAAAGACTGTGACAATGTGCATAAAACCCGCACAAGTTCAAGCTAGATGAAATCCCAATAAGGAGAAGGGGAAGTGGACACAAAGTCCCACCTCTAAAACAAGAGATTTGCAATTTTAGCTATCAGGAATGAGAAAATCCATTTTCTTCAGTGGGGTGACACCAGGTTAAATACCAAGCATACTCAGTACATGGCCTCATGCTCAGGAGGAGTTGGTCAACACAAAATAAACTTCATGTGGTTTTGTGCTTGTTTTGTTATGTTTTTATTTTTTTCTAAGGAAGAACATAAAGTTGGTGTGTAGGTAGTCAGGGTAGGATCTGGAAAGATCTGAGGGAGGGAAAAGAATATGATCAAAATATATTGTATGAAATTCTCAAGAAATAATTAAAAAATATGAAAAATGAAAAAAAATTGTTGAAGCCAGTAGGTTGTTAGATTGAAAACCATCCCTATCCTAACATATTTGTAGTATGAGAAATGAAGCTGTGGGACCAGAGATGGCTCAGAGCTTGCTGCTATTGCAGAGGACCCAGGTTCAATTCCCATCACCTTCATGGTGGCTTGCAACCATCTATAACTACATTTCCAGGGAATCCAATGCCTTCTTCTCACCTCCATTGGCACAGACATGCTCATGGAAAACATATATACATGTAGGCAAAACATTTTCTTACACAAAAATTAGTCTTTTTGGAAAACTGAAGCTGTGTGCAGTTAATTATACAGTTAATATGCAATTCAAAATCGAGTATCTTCATTTAAATCTATAAATATCACACATAAACAAATTTAAAGGAAAAGAAGTATAAAATTATTTGATTTCTTCTATTTAGACATTTTGGTGAGATGTATGGACTTGAATTATATAATTTAGCTCACTTTACAGTTCTCAGTAGATACGTGTGTCTCACTCCAGTGAAGATAGAGAATGGTCTAATCGGCCCAGAAACTTCCTTCATGGTATTTTCTAATAGAAGTGCACTCCTCCACATCTCCTGTCCTTATTTCCTCATTTTTCAGCATCCAAAGGCTTTACAGGTTGGGGCTTTTAGTTCCTGCATTGTTTATTTCAATAATCAGATTTTTTCAATAGTAATGAGATGAAGTGAACTCAGGTGAACTGATGACCTGAGTTGAAATTGTGAATAATGGCAAGAATGTTAACTGAAAATAAGTCAACCTTTAATTGTTTACTGAGATAGCGTTAGAAAGAAGAGAAGCTGGAGAAAGGGCCATCTCACCCTTGACCAAGCAAGAGTCAGATGGGTCAGCATAGTCATGGGGTTCATTTGCTGTCAAGAGCTATTACTCAGCAAAAGTTCCCTCTAATGTTAGGGACTTGAAGGCCAGAGAGGGGGTTCATGGAAAGGGCTAGAAGTGGGAAAACACTGAGTCAGACTGGAAGGAGGTCTCCCATTCTACATAGGTGACCTCTGATACGCCTCTAAAAGGTCTCTGCTTAGTAAAAAGACCCCAAGTCAAGGGGCCTGCACTGAGAATGCAGACATGTATAAGAATGTGGCCAGATACAGAAAATGGTTAATTGATAACGTATTTAATTTACCTTAATATCTTTATTGGCCTTTAGTTTACCTTTGAATTATATACTGGTCATTTTTCTAGAGACCTGCACTTTACACAGAGTTGATACATTACAACCTGGTGGAAAATGTAAGAGTTTTGTAAAAGTGGTCATTTCACTTACCCTCTGTAAGCTGCAATGTTGTTGATAAGTATTTACAAGTACACTTGCAGCAGCCCACAGTGTATTTGATGTGGTGTTCACAGATGTCTTGGACATGCTGGAGAAGCCACAGCGAGTCTCCGTGTTTACACAGCCGCTGCTCGTCAGTGAGGCCTGTCTGTGGCCGTCTGCAGTCTGACCCGTCCCTCCCTGTAGTTCTTTGCATTTGCCTTCAAGTCCTTTCAGCTCCTTCAGTTCGTGTCCTGTGCCGTGTTCTAAGTTGGTTCTTTATTTTGTTTTACATCTGTCCATTTGCCTTGAGTGTTCTCCGTCTAGGCCCCTGACATATTTATAATTACATCAGTACCCTTATCTGTCAAGTCCAGTATCTAGATAATTTTTGTTCTGCTTCTTTAGTAGAAAGAACATACCATGAGAAACAAATATTACATTTTCTGCTTTAGGTATCATTGTTGATTATATAGTTGCTATTGATAGACATAAATTATAGTCTGGCTTTAATCATTTTTCTTTAAAGAGTTCTGACTTTATTCCAGAGCATTAAATACCTGGTGTATCTTCTTTCTGTCTCTATTTGGTTTTATTCTTTATTAATGTGTGTCTGGTTTAAAGTTTTTAAAACTTAGTCCAAGAATATAGCTTTGTAGATCTAACTAAGGCTTACTCCAAATCTGGGGCCAACTCCCCAGTTTCTGAGCCATTACTCCCCCTCATAAAGACTAGTAATGCACCTTGGTCACTGTACAAATGCACTAAATAAGCAAAAGGTGACCTTTTCCTGTTTGCATAAAAAAAACAGTGTTTAGACTTAACCCAAACTTATACATCATAGCATTCTTTTGAAAACCACGGTGCAAATAGAAAAATCTTAGCAATGTAGGGATTCCCTACTTCTAGCTACTTTAATTTTTAAAGTTTATGTACTTTCTAAACTTTTCTAACATAAAACCCTTACTCTGTGAAGTAGTTTTTTTAAATCATTATGAAATTTGAGAAGGCAGAGATCTTGAAAGCACACAAAAGCAATAAATCACATGTACATTTCTCAAATTCAAATTTCACCTACTTCTTAGAGATGAAGTAGAGTCCTTCATAACTTGGAAAAGGATGCAACCTTGGAGTGCTGTGGCTAGTAAAGCCAACGTCAGAGACAGAATAGATGCAAAGGTGTGCTGCTGTCTGTGCACCCTCATAGGGGCTCCTGGAAAGTGAGCTCTATCAAGAAGTAAGTCAAGAAAATGTGTGTCTTACCCTGTTCCAAAAGAGAGGGAGGAAGAGAGAGGAGAGAGAGAGAGGGAGAGGAAGAGGGAAAAAGAGAGAGGGAGAGGGAGAGAGGGGGGGGGAGAGAGAGAGAGAGAGAGAGAGAGAGAGAGAGAGAGAGAGAGAGAGCGCAAAAAATCATAGTAAAGATTGTCATGGAAGCAGGGATGCAGTATATCTCAGACACAATTCATTACCATCAGACAAAGAAGCGGGGGCTTAAATAGAGAGATCTTTTTAACCTGACTGCTCATGTATGAAAAAGATAAATCAACAAAAAATAAAACATGAAATGTGCTTTTTATCACAATAAAGATATTCCAGTTTTTCTGAGAGATATGATACTGATGGGTGAGGATGAGGAAACCTGAGAGTTAGAAAATTTATTTCACTCAGTCACAAAAAACTTTATGGGTCTTGATTCAAACCTGAGAGACCCTAACAAGGGTTGGTACTTAATTTAAAATGTAAGGTTTTAAAAAAATACCAGTGTTGTAGACAAGAGATTGTGCTATAAAAATGGTTGTGTATCATACAGTTTATAAGACACATTTGCATTTTATTTTGGTTGTGGGAAAACTCTCTGGGAAGAGTTAAAGATGGACAAGTGAGGTGAGTGGAAAATGGGACATCTGCTAGTACGGACAGTCAGGCTGGGCGGGACCTCTGCAGACTTTCAGGGTTCACTGCACCCCTTATGCAGGGCTAGGGGCGTTCTTTGACATCACATACAGATTGACACTTCCCTTTGCTGGTGACAGGTGGAGCTGTGCCACCGATGTGGATCACTGACTCGATTTGAGGTTTTGCTGGGTGACAGATGTGTCAAACTGATTTGAAGACTAGAGAAAAAAAATCTACGGACTGAAATTCTGTTTCTTTACAGACTACATAGTATTAAATAAAATTTATATAACTGATCATTTCTTCTCTTAGCTAATAAGTATTCAATCTCAATTATTTTAGTTTAAAGTTTTCTAAAATAAAATGTTCATCTTTGTAAACATATAGAGACAACTCTTAAAATTTTATTTTTCTTCTAGTTGGTGTTTGTCTTCAGGTTGATAATGGTAGAATTTTTAAAAACATATTTCACTATATTAACATCATATTCAAATAAATTCACTTATTTTTCAAATCTTGTTTAATTCTTTCTTTATAGAATTTTATAGTAGGAATACCATGTGGAGTGATGAAATCTAAAATCTGATCTCTTTGTGTAACCTTGGAAGTAACCATCTATGAAGTTGGCAAAAATTGCTAAGAGCAGATAAAGTAATGCTTAATTGAGTAGCTGATCTTTCCAGAACTGCTGTTTATGTTCCAAATCTAAATGAATCAGGATGCCCAGAATCCTTTAGTAGCTCAGACATCCTAAATAGGATGAGCAACACACTTAATAGTCATTTACTTCCTAGTGTGTTAGCTCATTCTCCCAACAGAAATGGCTAGTGTGGGAATGGCCTGACTTCAGGATCACTGTGAAAATTAAATAGACCAAGAACATAGAATATAAAGCCATGTCACATAGTAGGGACCTGATAAGTGCTATTTTCCTTCTCCAGAGAGTCTCTACTTCATGATGACAAACAATTCTAAATTCATAAGGCATGCACTGTTAGCTTTCTGTCTCTATAACAAGATAAACCACTTAAATGAGATTCATTTTGGCTCACAGATTCGGATCTTTCAGTCTGTGGTTACTTGATTCTGCTGTCTGGGCCTGTGGTGAGGTTGCAGGAAATATGTAGCAGAGGAAATATCAAAAGAGAGCAAGAAGGGAAATGATTAAATATCCTTCCAGACCCACCAGCCCACCTTCTCCCAGTTAGCCCCATCAGAAGTGTGCTTTATCAATAATGTGTTTCTCCGTGTAGTCAGGTCCGTAACCCACACACTGTCCACCCAATCTTTCATGCCTGTTTCCTCTTCTCCTTAGAGAAATAGAAAACTTATCCATTTGGATTTTAAACACATATTTTTACCCTTGCCTGTCCGAACTGACACGATTGAACTTCAGCAGACAAAGTGAGAATAGTTCTATTTCCTGGTTTTAGGAATGAAGAAGGGGCAAAAGTAGCCAGTGCCAGACTCCATCTTAGTCATATGAAATTCCTACTGCCTTGCTCCACCTTTCTCATATAGAAATAGTTAATTCTTCATCTACAGTCCAATCAAAACAGTGCTTTAGAGTAGTGATGATCACATATATGCCTCTGCATCAAAGCTGAGAAAGGAAAGGAAATCTATGAAAACTGTTCTTTTTGAAAATCCTTTTAATTAAGTGCATTTGATCTCTATGAAAGAAGACCTCATTTAACTCAGGAAATTATAAATGATGGGGAAATGCCTACACTGAGGTTTCGATCAATTTTTCTTT
Source organism: Onychomys torridus (assembly GCF_903995425.1). Classification (NCBI taxonomy): domain Eukaryota; kingdom Metazoa; phylum Chordata; class Mammalia; order Rodentia; family Cricetidae; genus Onychomys; species Onychomys torridus. The sequence goes on from NC_050448.1 coordinate 108,115,816, forward strand.
GAATGCATTATGTTTTATTTACTAAAGAGCTTTGAAACTTTTAGTGAATTTTACTACAAGCTGTAGTGAAGCAACATCTGAGTCTTTTGTTTACCTATTCCTACATCTAAGCCTCCATTTTAATTTGCAAAGGAGAAACATTTATCTGAGTGAATGTATAAGATTGTTAAATGACACATATTTTATGGTATTTAGATGATATACTGAAATACACAAAAATGTTCATGCATACATAAATAATGTCAAATAAAACCCATACATAATGACATGTATATATATTTAAATACAGATATACATATAATAATAAACAAATATCTCCCACAATCATTAATATGCTCATTAATTTTTGTTGGATTCTTTCCTACTTAGTTTTCATCTTATTTCATATACATATACAAATGTGAATTGTTTTTTAACAATACAGTCCAAATTCTATAGATTTTCCGTTTTCTTATGTTCTGCCCAGAAATTGACATTGAACGCTGCGTACGAGAGTCAGTCAGTCTGTTTTGTTGGACTCCTAAAAGCGCTACATACAGACAGCATGCTCAACCCCCAAAACCAGCCTCTGAGAGCAGCGGAGTCCGAAGCTCAACACCTTACTTCTCGATTGACTGTACAGATCCTCCAAAGACAGACCTGGTATGTACTACAGACACCAGTTCTAAATCCTGGAAGATGGACTGTTGGTATGTCCTAGTATTGTTACTGTTCATATAGTGTCACTTAAGTTCTTTTAAAGTAGCTATTTCCTAAAATATGATTGTGTTTACACGGTTATTTCAGAAAACCTCTGAATCCTTTGATGTTACAGTGAGTAAGATTGTTTGGACATATTCTTCTGATGACTAGTTTTATTTTATTTTCTACATAAGAATAGTAGCTAGTAATATACCAACTTGTTATATGAGATTACAGAAGCAAAGGAAAAAAAACTTCTAAAAAGCAGTGTTAAAAGTTGTTGCTATAATAGGAACTTACTTGTTCATGACAAAAGAAATGTTTGGAAAACTATTCCATTATATTTTTCAATATTGGCCTTCTTATTCCTGTTATTTACAACTTATGTGTTCCAAAGATCCCAATTTTTTTGTTGTTGTTGTTTTGGTTTTGGTTTTGGTTTTTCGAGACAGGGTTTTTCTGTGTAGTTTTGGTGCCTGTCCTGGACCTCACTCTGTAGACCAGGCTGGCCTTGAACTCACAGAGATCTGCCTAGCTCTGTCTCCCAAGTGCTGGGATTAAAGGCGTGCACCACCACTGCCCAACCAAAGATCCCAATTTTGTATTATCTTAATTATTTTCATGAAATAAAATATATTAATATGCATATATTCATTGTTTTAGTGACAACCAGGTAAATTTAATAGGATAGACTTTAATGTGTAAAAAGGAATGTTTTCACATTTCCAGTTGCAACCTAATTGTATTTACTAACAACAGACAGGAACCTGGGTGATAAAGAGGTGACAGCCCCATGGGTATATATGAGAAAAGTTATAAGAAGTTACTAAAGGATCTCAAGAGAGAAGAGTAAGAATCTGTACTAGGAAATAAGTATTTTCACTAGTCTTCCAAAAGTGGAGTAGGCCTCCCAAGGGGAGGATTGGCATTTACTGGGATAAAAGGTAATATTTAATGTGTTATTTTAAAATTATTTTTTAAACTTTATTTGTATGGATGAATGTTTTGCCTACTTATATGTATGTATACCACATGTGTGCCTCATACCCTCAGAGGTCAGAAGAGTATGTCTAATCCCATGGAACTGGAATTATGGATGACTGTGAGCCTCCATGTGGATGCTGGGCATTGAACCCAAGTCATCTGGAAGAATAAGTGCTCCGAACTGCTGAGCCATCTCTACAGCCCCTATATAAAATATTTTTCATCTGAAATGTTGTCCTCTTTCCCCTGTTTCTGAAGGTTCAAATTTAAATGTTAGTAGAAAGGAAAGTAGACAGAAAAAATATGTGTGCTGCATATTCATTAAAATTAGGACACTCACAATTTAGATTCATATAGTGCCATACTGTTGTGTTAGTCTTTTCTCTTTCTTTTTCATTTTTGTTATTGTTGTTGAGATAAGGCCTACCTATGTGTTCCCAGCTAGCCTAGAACTCACAGAGATCCTCCTACCTCTACCTCCCAGGTGCTGGGTTTAAGTCTTACAGCTCCATGCCTAGCTTATGTTAGATTCTTTAACATCCTTTGATAGTAGAAAAAAACATGTTTACTGTTTCATAGAGTTGGCTTCCATTTCAACGCTGCTTGTTTTTTACTTTGAATAATCCACAGGCTCCATTACCTATTTATAAGTGCTAACACGTGTTACGTTGACAGAATACGAAGACTCAAGAATGAAAATGCGTTTTGGCTTGCAGTTCCAAAGGGGTCGGTCTGTTCTATTAGGAGCTGTGCAGTGGAATAGAGCAGTTCCTACAATGAGCCAGAAAGCAGGGAGGGGATGCAGAAAGAGGTCAGGCAAGACCCAGCCCAGAGACACCGCCCTAGGGCCTTCCTTCCTCCACCTTGACCCTGCCTGTGGCTTCCACGACCTCTCAACAATGGCAGCATGTTAGAACCCACCAGTGGTTTAATGCATTCCTTATTCAGGAAGCTCTTGATGTGCTCACATATGGAAATGTCGCAGGCACATACAGTATGCTTCACCCTCTTCTGTGCATTTCTTAGTCCAGGCACATTGGCACGATTATCACATGGTAACACCTAGGCATAGCAAAGTCATTTTTCAAATAATGTACAAAGTATCCACTCAGTGCATGATATATAGCAAGAATCTAAACTAGTAACAATTATTTTTACATGCTTGTAATTAAGGAATAAAAAGTTCAACACTGTAAAGTCTATAGAACGTAATGACAATAATCTTCTAAATTTAAATAATTTGTATGTTGGGGTGATGTTCTGGCATTCCGTCTCCTTTGCTAGGCCAGCAGCACCATCACATCACTTTACATTCAGAACGCACCAACAGTAAGGCAGGGGAAGAGCCAGAGGCTGCCTTTCAAGAGAAGGAATCTTTCTGGCAGTTTTACCCTAGTAATTTCAGTTTAAAATTTCACTTTGACCTTTACTTCTTAGTTTTAATACCGTTTTGATTTTCAAGCCGCTAAAGAATTGCCAAAAGAATTATTTCATCTCCTGCCAAGATCTCTCCCATCCAGTTTTATCCTTAAAATAGCAAAGAAAAAAAAAAAAAAGCCTGCTTGAGAATTTGGTTCAGAGTTCACTAATTGAAGAAAACAGTGAGTAAAGGTATGAACTTTTGATGAATAGGATGAAAAAACAGATAAAACAGATTTTCATTTTTGGGTGGGGAGGTGTGAATGCAGAAATCAGAGATTAACTCTGAGATCAATGTTGGGTGTTGCTCCATCTTATTTTTGAGACAGAATCTTTGGGGGGGGGGGGGCTTGGAGTTCACCAGGTTTAGCCCAAGCTAGATGTCCTTCTATGTCCACATCCCCAGTACAGGGGTCACAGGTGCACAGCCCAGGCCTAGCTCCTGAGGTGCCAGTGATGGATCGATCCATCCTTTGGTTTGTGGAGCCTAAGCATTTGCCAATGGTGCTCTCTCAGCCACAAGGTTGAAATGGATTTTTTTTTAACTGAATGTGCTATTTAGATAAGATGGTGGTTAACTTTAGATATTTCTGTATCTCTTTGACAAATTTGAGCAGCCTATGAATTTGTTTATGAATAGTATAACTTAATTATGGACAATCTGTGAAAAAGCAAGAATTATTGTTCTTTTTCACAATAACTCAATTAAGAATACATATAGTAGCCCAAGATATTAAAAACTTTATTTTATTCACATAATGGTAAATATTTGCATATAGTATTGTCATGAGTAAAATAGAACATTCACTGAATGGTCTTCAACTTTGTAAGGAATGCTTTATGTGTCTTTCAAACATTTTTATACTGTATGATAGAATAGTGTCTAAAAGTCAAATATAAAATTTAGTTTCAATATACTATATAATTTGAACAATTAAAAATAGTCTCATAGGGCTTTATAGTTTGCAGGTATTCAAGTATATTTTCTTCCTCTAAACTAATCTCTAAAGTGTTTTTATCTCCCATTTGAGAGTTGAAACAAGCTAATTAATGCAGTATAACTTAGAAATGGCTATTTTATCAGTAGTGAAAAATGTTTTGTACCCTTGATAATTCAAGTGTATATATATATTAATCCAGCTCACATAGTACTCCAAAGTCTCAAGAATTCACTATTTTTTTCCAGTTTCACTGGGTGTACACTGACATGTACAGTCACTTGTGTACTTCTAAATAAGATGGATAGTTCACAGTAAAGTGCACAGAAAAACAAAAATACGTGGGTTTATTTGGCTAACATAATATCAAGACTAAAATATTGACACAAAGTCCAACTAAATATTATTTTGTTGGGCTGTTCAAATCAGTATGAGGTCAGAACATTTAGTTTTTCATCTATTCTCTTTACTGTGTGTATTCTCTGTATATTCTAGCTATCAGCCCTTTGTCAAGTGAGTAGTGGGAAATGTTTCCTCTCGTTCTGTAGGCTGTCTTTACTCTGCTGCTCGGATTAGAGGTGTAAGTAAGTCACCATGCCTTCTTGGTGAGTTGACCCTTGATCCTTGGATGATGCACTTTTTGTCTCCATATTAACTTGTTTATCCTAAAGTCCGTTTTGCAGAGTGTGTGGATAGCTACTCCTGCTTGCTTCAGATTTCCATTTGCTTGGAATATCATCTGTCCCTCCTTTCCATCTCTGTCTATAGAGGGCATGTAAGTTTCTTGAGTGTGTGTCGTTGAGTTTAAAGGATATTTTTACATATATTCAACCAGTCTGTGTCTTTTAATTGAATAATTCAGTCCATTTTTATTCATTATTATTGATAGATAAGGACTTACTCCTGTCTGTTCTTTCTTTGAAATACTTTTTCTTCTTTTATTCCTTCCCTGTCCATCTTTGTGGTTTGATAGTGCTTGATTCTTTTCTTCTTTTTATGTAACTGTTCTTCTCATGGTTTTTATGTTCTTCCACGATGTACATGTTTTACACTGATTTTAGCCAAATGGCCAAGAAGTGATGGTACCTATCTGTCATTTATAGGCTTAAGTATCTTTTGTAAGACTGATCAGAAAGTTATAAACCTATTTAATTTTCTTTAGAAAGGCTCTATTCCTCCTTCAGTTCTGAAAGATCTCTCTGCTGGGTATAGTGTTCTTGATGACTGTTTTTCTTTTTCACAACTGGAAATACACTTTTCTGTTTCCTCCTGGAATACAGTTTTTGGTACAGTTTTTTTTTGTTTTTGTTTTTTTTCCTGGCAAATATACCTATGTAATAGAGAAACTCTTTAATTGATTTGGTGTCTTTCTCTTACAAGTTTTAGAGATTTTTTTTTTCCCTCTGAACTTTTTACAGTTTGAATATAACATGTCACGTGGAGATCTTTTCTGGTCTTGTCTATTTGGTGTTCTATATGCCTCCTATATGTGGCTATCATGTCTCTCCCAAGGTTGGGAGAATGTTCCACTCCGATTTCATTGAATAGTTTTCTTTTGCCATAAACTTCTTTCTTTTCACTTTTCTATTCTAAAACTGTGGATATTTGTTTGTTTGTTGGTGTCATAAAGGACTTGAATACATTCTTTATTCTTGGTTTTTTGTCTAGGGGTGAGAGGTATCTGGGCTGTTTCAGAAGACCTGGCTTCAGCACAGATATTTTTTTTACACATAATCTAATCTATTACAGGGGCTTTTAACAATCTTAATTTTAGATGATGTATTTATCTCTTCATTTCCAAGAATCTCAAAATCTCTGTCTCTTTGCTGAATTTCTAATTCATATTTCAATTATCTTTCTTATTTCATTTTAATAGTTTATTTGTTTTCTCTTGGATTTCATTGAGCTTTTTATTTTTGGTTGTGAGCCTACCCTTTAATGGCTGAGCCATCTCTCTAGTCCTCATTGAGCTTTTTAATCACCATTTAGAAATATTCTTTGTGGTGTATTTCATCTGTACAGGTATGAAATCTGTTACTAAAGAGTTTTTACTGTATGCTTTTAGATACATGTTGCCTTGAGTTTTCATATTTCTTATGCTCCTGCATTGAGATATTTTCTATCAATGGGTCAGTCTGAATACAATTCTGGCTGTCTTTCTAAATTGGTGTCATAGTATAGTTTCCCTATAGCTTCTTTGGCTATGATTAATGAATCTGGATACAGTGCAGATTGAGATCGAATCAGAAGCCTACTATTCTATGAGCCACACAAAAATGGTGGCACTTGAAGTTCCAGCAGGGATGGTGTTGATGATAGCAATGGGCTGTGTGGGACTCACTGTATTTACTTCTGCAGTGGGAATAGTGGGCCATATCTGAAAACCCAAATTTCCTCAAGCCCTATTGGTTCTTACTATGCTTCTAGCAAGACCCTCTGACACTGTAGCCCCAGCAGTGGGGAGAGTCCTAAAACACTTGTCCTTCAGCCAGACAGTGGCCTGGCACCAGATGTTGCAGCTAAAGAGTCATTGGTAGAAACCAAAGCCCTACCTCTGTGGCACTCATACCCAGTCCTATCTTCAGTAGACTGTTGGATCCATTAGAGGATGGGAGCTGTATAGATAAGATGGCAAATGGAAGCCATAATGCTACTCTTTGTGGGCAGCAGCACTTGTCCAGGATCTTGTCTTGTCTGGTCTTGATTGGTATGAGCAAATTTTCATTTGCACCCATGGTTGGTGCAACAGCTGGATCTAGGTTTGTTTGTTTGTTTTTGTTTTTTGTTTGTTTGTTTGTTTGTTTGTTTGTTTTTCAAGACTGGGTTTCTCTGTAGCTCTGGAGCCTGTCCTGGACTAGCTCTGTAGACCAGGCTGGCCTGGAACTCACAGAGATCCACCTGCCTCTGCCTCCCGAATGCTGGGATTATAGGCGTGCGCCACCGCCACCGCCGCCCCCACCACCCCCCGGCCAGTTTGTTTGTTTTTTCCCCTCCTTTAGCAGCAGTGTTTGATCTAGAGTTGCTCAAGGCCCTGCAAACCAGCTATCAGTAGAACTACAGGATTACTTACTGCTCCACCTTTTCTATAATAGCCACTGTAGCATGGTACAGTGAGGATGGGACAACAGGAAACAACTAGGTACTTGGCTTTGGTCCTGCTGCTAGTGTGAGTTCACAGGGAGCTAGCCAGAGCCTGGGGCTCAGAACTGTTGTACTCTAATCTGCTGTTTTTCAACAGTGATACCCTCCACTCCCCTTCTGTTATCCCCTACAGTGCAGCTCACCCATTGGCCTGGGTCAGAGTCCCTCATATGGGCCAGAAAAAGGTTCACAAGGTGTGTGTGCATTTCCTGTAAGTCAGTGATGCATAATGGCTGAGGAATCCCAAAGATGGGAATATTTAGGACTTTATGACCTCTAGATGAGTTCAAAATCAGGCATTAACTCATGTCTCAAGATGGCTCCAGACTGTAGCACCGTAGGTATTGAATGTATGATATATGAAATCCTTCTCCAAACCCAGGATACCTCCACCTTGTGAAGGTGGTAAAAATGTCTAGTAGCTAGGATTGCCAGCATCTGCACTGATAAAATATGACAGAATTCTCTTGGATTTCTCCTGCAAAGGGGATTCTGCCTGTCCCAGCTATAAGAGGTATCAGGGTATTTTGTTTCTCTGTCTTTGGTGGTATCCTAAGTGTTTGGATCTTATGATCATCCATGCATCCTCTCTCTTACTACTTTTCAGTGTTTAAAGTCACTTACCTCAAATGCATCTGCACAGAGTGAGTGCAAGCACCACTGGTCCACAACATAGGATCCTCCTTCAAGAGAATACGTTTTAGGTCACAAGTCAATTTCAGTGTGTTCTAAGAAATAGTGTGAGTACTGATAATGACTTTTTCATATGAAGTTTTATTTAGAAACAGATTACTATTTTCATTATAGAATATATTTAGTTTATACTGTGAAAAGGGGGAATAGCCAAATTTAAGAAAGATAATATTGTCAGAACATGTATGATTGATATGTAGCTATTGCTTAGCAGTTCAAAGCTTCATTTAAACCAAAAAATAACCCAATAGTAGTATTAGAGATTCAAGTATAGTGTTTATTACCAAGTCCCTAACATAGAAAAGCTTCCATTTTAATGCAAAAATGTTCACATTCTAAGTGTGTGGTTTTTAACATTAGACCTATATATATATTAGCTTTATGTACTTCGTGACCTATAAGACTCTCTCTCTAAGCAGTGAATGGTTCATTAAGCTTGTATATTATTCAGTTGAAACAGGAAAGCAATAAAACAAAAAATAAGACCACTTAACTCTTAGAAATAAGGAAAATTTTTTAAAGTAAAAATGGAAAATCCTTTCTTAATTTTATGAAAACAAGAAAAATCTAGCCTATATATGTGATGCATATATGTTTAGGATTGTAATGTCTTCTTGGTTGATTTTTTTTTCTTGGTCAATATCAACTAATCATCTTTATCTCTTTTGACAAGAATTAGTTTTAATTATTTTTGTCAGATATTAGAGTAACAATGTCTTCTCATTTCTTTACTTGGAATACCTGTTTTTATTATTTCACTAACATACATTTCTCAGAGGCAACCAAAAGTAGGATTCTAGTGCGGTCTACAGTCTGCATCCTTTTGTGGGTAAACTGAGACTATTGACATTCAGAGTAATTATTGAAATGTGTGTATTATTGTTCCCTTGGGGGTTGGTGTTTTGTTTTGTTTTGTTTTTAATTTTGTAGTGTTTGGGACATTTTAGTTTTGTTTAATGAGTGTCATAGCATCATTTACTTTTTCCTCCTGCATTCTGTAGTCTCTTGGGTATGTTTATCTTTTTCCCTGACTGCAATACTCTTCCCAGGGAAGTATCCTCTACAGGACCAGCTTGATGGTCATAAGTTCCTATACTCTGCTTTTACATCACTTATGATAGTTTTGCTGAGTATGTTACAGTGGATTGGCAATTTTGATCTTTCAAAGTTTGAAATACATCAGTCCAAGCCCTTGCTTTCATGGTTCAGATCGAAACATCTGCTGTCATCCTGATGGGTTTGCCTGTCGCTTAACTGTTCTTTTCTACAGTTTTCAGTGTACAGTGTATGTTTAGTGCTTTAACTATAATATGATGCAAGGAGTTTCTTTCTGGCCCTGCCTGTCTTGTGTCTTATGTGCCTCTTGTATCTATTTTCTTCTATGATTTTACTAAAAACCTTTTTTATGACTTTTTCATGAAGTTCTCCTTCTTGTAGGCCTGTAATATATAGGTTTTTGTCTTTTCCTGTAGTTTCAGGGTTTTTATGTAGTATAGTCATATGTTTTTTTAAAGTTTATGATTGACCTAGTCTAAATGATCAGTCCTCTATTTTGTCTTCATAGCCTGATATTCTGTCTTCCATGTGATCCATTCTATTGGGGATGCTTTCCACTGGTCGCCAAAGCTCTATTGTGTTTTCATTTCTGTCATCCTCTTAGCTTGGGCTTTCTTCAATCTTTCTATCTCTTTATTAAATTATATTTTCATATTGTGGATTGACTTCACTATTTTGTTCAGCTGTTTATTTCATCTTGTAAAATATTGAAGTCCTCGGAATGTATAATTATTCTTTTGACTTCATCTAGAATTTTGTGTAAGTTATTTTGATCAGTGTTCATTAATATGTGGTTAATAGCTTGGAGGAAACAAGTATTCTTGGTTTTCATGTCACTTGTGACTTTGCACTGGGATCTGGATTATATCATTGCTTAAGATTTTCACTATTTTTTTTTTGTTGTTGTTCTTTTAATTCAGATTGTCTGTCTTCTTTCGGTGGATGTGTTTATAGGGTCCAGGAGAGACTGGGTCCTACTTAGTACAGTTGTGGTGACATTTTCATCTGGTAGAATGGTGTTCCAGTCCCCATGCCCTGTCTCCAGTCTGTCCCTGTGGGGTGGGTGCTTCTTTCTCAGCAGCAGTCACTACCCAGTAGTTAACCCACTCTGACTAAACAGAGTAGCAGGTTACTGGAAAACAGACACTTGCTAAGTACAGGTTATTTAGGAAGTAAAGACCCCATCAGTACCGTCTGTGTTAATATGTTAGTATGAGGGAAAGGGAAGGAAAGGGTGAACAATCACAGTGAGTCTGTCATAATGTTGGGTTGTTAGATGGGAAGTGGGAGAGAGACAGGAGTGGGAATAACTGAGGCAGAAGAAAAAGTGGTGGATGTGTGGGAGCTTCGATTAGCATTAGACTTTTGAAGAGAGGTAGAGATGGGTGCCCAGATATTGTAAACCAGGGCATCTCTGGGCTCTGGGCAATGTGACAGTATGAGGAATGGATATGAGAAAGAGAAGGAGGAAAAGGGAAGAGAGAAGAGAGAGAATCATTGAAAAGGAGCTAACAGTGGGGATAGTGTTGGCCTCCTTCTATGCCCCACTGTACTGTATAGATAAGACTTAGCTGTAGAGAGAGGGCAGCTGGGTGGAGACAGAAGGGAATGGACTCTGGGGCAGGTGAGCAATGGCTGTCATGGGGAAGGACAGCTGGACAGAAATGTTAAGGAAATGAGATCCCTGGCCTGAATGCCAGTTTTGTCTCTTCGTGGACCCACTGCTTTTTCTCTGCGGCCCTGATCTAGCTGTGCTCCATGTGTTTTTAAAGGGTGCTCTTCCTCTCCTGGGACCCCCAGCTTTCTTTGCATGTGCCATTTTCTTGAATCTGTTCTGTGGGCTGTGGATAACCAAGGCCAGCTCTGCCCCACTGCAGGAATGGTTGGCTGTGTGGTGCCTAAAGCACACTGATGGATAAGTGTTTGTGTTTAGTTCCTGTCTCTTCCTGTTGGGACACTGAAAGAGGCCCTCGCCACAGTTGCTAGGAACCCCTTTTTGGAGTTCCCACTAGCACCAGTTTTGTAAATTTCTTGGTAGGTGTCTTTGAGTCCAGTTTGCCTGGAAAGTAGATGTCCAGTTGTAGAAGAACCTTGTTGATCAGTAGACTTGGACCTGGAAAAGCAGCTGATGGACTGGTGAAATTTTTTTTGCTCTATTTATTTCTTCAACTGTTACCCACTTCTTCCAGTGTGGCCCCTAGTCCACCATCTTCCTATGGCTTTTGTTTTGTTTTAAGGAGGAATATTCTTTTTCTTTTCTCCCTCTCATCATTAAGGTGAATTTGGGCTAATTTTTATTTAGCAGATATTTACTGAGCACATGCTAAGTACTTGATTCATTTACACTAATGTGGTCTGTATCTGTCCCAAGTACCTTGGGAAATACATGGACATGAAATAAGGTGGTTTGGAACATAGTGTCAGTGCAGACAGAGGGGAGAAAACCTGCAGTACCTGCCATGCCGCCTTTACAGCTGTGTTCTTCATTTTCTCAACCCAGTTGTTATTTAAAACCAAGCTCCTCAAGTCGAGAGTTAGCAAGATTTTTATCATTTTATATAAACTTCCTTTCTCCAGTATCAGTTCCAGATTTGGGATATCACTTAATTCAGTGCACCAGAAAACTATTTTGGCAGATGGAAATAATGTATCAGGAAGGGGTAAAAATAAAAACATGTATTAGATTGTAAGTTGAACTAAAAGTTATCGCAAATCCTTTGTGAAATGAGACAACTTAAGTAAATATTGTAACCAAATGACTGAAGACTGAGCCTCTCTTTCCAGGTCAAGGAACTGTAAATTAGTGGTGTTTGTTCATCATTGCTTTTCCCAGTGACCCTTCAGAGACTTCTCATTATGACAGAGCTAATGGTTTTCCTGCATCCATCTAAAACTTAGAAATCATACTCGGTATTTTGTCACTATCTTTTTAAACATTTACTTTTATCTTTTTGTGAAATTATCTTGGAGAAATCAGAATTTGTAATGGCATACCAAGTGTTTCCTCTCTCAGAAACCCTTGAGTGATGTCATTCTGAGTCATCACATTGTAAACACCACCCTCTGCTTTCCAGTATATGCTGAATGGAGCTGTGTCCTGTAAATGCAGCAAGTGAAAGAAAGAGCATAGAAAATATGCCCATGGTCAGGAGAATTATAGAATAAATTGTGTTGATGAAGGTTGGTAGGGGCTGATAGAAGCAGAGTTAGGATAGAGTATTTGATCGAAAACAAAGGAAAATATGAATTCTTTTTGCTGAAAGTAACAGTTGACATGATATAGGGTAGAATATCCCAAGTAGGGTTGGTCCAGACTGGCAGCTGAGCTGATGGGAGTCAGTGGTACTTTTCTCCACAGGCAGCAGAGCCTAATTAGCATATCCACATGAAGTTGCTAGGAAGGCTGCAGTGCTGACAGTTTTCCTGTGCAGCCTGATTTAATTCAGTATCGATTTGACACAGATCCTCTAGCAATGTTTTTCCAGCATCGAGTCTACAGAATACATTTTCTTCATGGAGAGTGATGGGCACAGCAGCCTGACTCCACTAGCTAATGAATATCTGGGGGCTTGTACAGAAGTGGTCCTTACACAACCTCAAAGTTCAGGGATGTCATTTCATGAATCACTGGCATTCTGTGACATTTAAAGAGAAATGGGTCCTGGCACAATCCTACAGACAGTGTGGCAACAAGAGACACAGTTATACACAGGATCCAGGAAGTTCAATGGTTTTCAAATTTCAGGCCATAAGTGTCCTATTTATTCAGGCCCTCTCAGCACTTCCTATAAGATATGCAAAGCAAATAAACAACTTCTGTGACATGAGTTCACAAGTCACATTTAAATCTATGTGTAAAATTTTAAACATGATAATTTTTTAGCCTGTTTTGTCCACATACGAACACAGACTAAGAGACCATAATGAGAAGTGAAACCAGAGCTTTATCTGTAGCTCTCACACCTGTGAGAGAATTCCTGCTGACAGGGCTTTCTCTTTCTTTCCAGCCCAAATTAATAAAGTTCACCTGGCTGTGCTGTGTGAGTGTGTGTCTGTGTGGTATGTATGTGTGTGTTTGTGTGTCTGTCTGTGTGTGGTGTGTGTGCCTGAGTGACTGATGAGTTATGATTCAGAATTCCTACAGGAATCAAACAAAATAAGCACTTAGCAAGGGACAACCAAGTAGAGCAAACATTCTTAACTATTCAACTTCCTTATTTATCAAGTGGATAGTTTACTATGAAGAGGTTTATTTTCCTGGACAAGCTAAATTATTGTTGTTGGTTCTAAATATCCCTTTATGGCAGACTAGATTCATACACATATTTGTGTTATTTTTCAATTACATCATCTTTTCTAGTTCCCTTTCCCATACCAGGAATTTCCTAAAATCACAGTTATGTTCCATATGTGATACCTCAACTGAAATTTACTGATGGGAAGATAAAGCATGTCTTTTTGGTTCTTAGCATTCTTTTTAAGTTAATTGCAGCATTTTAGGGTTTGAAAACTTTTCCATTGCGTGTATTTGTTTTGTGTCTGTGTGAGAGTACATATGTGAACACACACATGCCACAATGCACATGTTGAGATAGAGGACAACTTGAAGGACTTGGTTACGGGTCCCAGGTATCATGGGTAGCCAGGCTTGGCAACGACCATCTGTATCCACTAATCATCTCACCAGGCTGCCTATGCCTGTGTCTTGAGATGTTCACACAGAATTTCAGATTTTAACTTTGCATCTACATGTACACGTTTAGTTTCTTCAGCACAATTCTCAAAAAAAGTATGTTTACATTTTATAGACAATATAGTAAATAAAGATTTACTTCATTACAAAAAATGATTACCTGTACATTTAGCAAATATTTTCTTGACTTGGGTTGTGTGTTATTACATTTTCAGCTGTATTAAAACAAAAGGGACTATGAAGATCTTTAGATTAACAGCTTTAACATTGACTATCTAAACTAGGTACTGATTTAATCACTCATTACATTATAGCTGACAATTTTAATTAGTTAGACTTTCTGTTCTGTTTGATAGACTTTTACATATGAAATAGTTTATTGAGTTTTCTCTTTACTGAGGCAGTGGTTATAGTGTGTTTGTGCAGTACATTTTAGTAATTAAATAGATGTATATGATGTATAGTAATGCAATCAGGATAATAAGAATTTCCATCCCTTCAAGCACTAATCATCTTCATATGTTGGAATTTCATACTCTTTTGGTCATTTTGAAATATATCATTGATTGTTTGAACCTACACTTACCCTTCTGTGTAATAGAGAACCCAGAACTAATTCTTCCTCCCCAGCTGTGGTTTAGTATCTCTTTACAGAACTTCTTTTGATTCACGTTCTCTAATGCCCTTCCAAGTGTCTAGTGACCAGAGCCCCATTCCATTTCTCTGTGACACTGACTTACCAGTTTACAGAAATGAGAACATGTGATGTCTGACTCTGTCTGACTTTCTTCACTTAGCATAGTAAAGCCAGTTCTACCCATGTTACCCAAATGATGATTTCATTCTCCATGGCTCAGTCATGCTTTGTGGTGTTTATATACACACTTTCTTCACTGACTGATATACTCAGAACATTTAGATAGATTCCATACATCAGCTATTGTGAATAGCACTACAGTGAACATAGGAATGCATGTATCTTTTTGGCACAAAGATTTTGAATATATTCCCAGTGGTAAAATCACTGTATTATTATAGTACATCTACTTCCAGTTTTCTGAGGAATACTATATGGTATTCCATAACACCCATACTAATTTACATTCCCACCACCCTTTCTCCATATCTGTATTGTCACTTGCTGTTTTTGCCCTTTTGGTAACAACCTTTCTAATTGGGATCAGGTGACATATATTAGTGGTTTGTGTCATTGCTGTTTTTGAGATAGAGTCTCACTGTATAACCCAAAGTACTTTTGAACTCGCCCCTGCCTGCCTCCACCTCACCAGTGCTGAGAATATAGATATGTTCCACCACTTTCTCAGTTTTTGATTTGCTTTTCTCTGGACATTGTGAGACTGGGCATTTATTGTATAGACTATCTTTACTATACTGGATATTCTTGATGTCTTTGTTAAAAATTATTTGGCTATATAATTGTGAGTTAATTTTGAATTTTTCCATTTTGTCCTTTTATATGTGTATACAGCATAATAGTATCATACTGCTTGGTTGCAATAGTTTTGTAATTTTGAAGTCAAATATTGTGATGCTTCCTTTTCCCACCTCCTAGATTTTTATAGCTTGTCTTGGTCCTTTCTGTTTCCATGTAAATATTAGGGCTGTTTCATATTTCTGTGGAAAAAATCATCAGTATTTTGATGAGAATTGCATTGAACAATAGAGTAGTATGGTCAGCTGAGCAACAGTAATTTTTCTAATCTATAAACATGGTACAACAGGAACACTGAATGACTTTCTCTTTTTATCCTTTTCAATGGCTATCATTGGTGATTTCTAATTTTCATTTTATAGCTTCAGTTTCTTGCTTATTTGAAAATATTTTCTTTAATTTGTAACTGTCATAAATAGGATTGTATTCCTGATACCTTTTTCAAAAACTGCACTGTTCATGTATTTTAAAAGTACTGTTTTTGAAAAACAATTTTTCTGTGCAACTTCACTAACTTTTTTTAAAAGATTTTATTTTATTATATATGCAGCATTCTGTATGCATGCCAGAAGAGGGCATTAGATCTCATTCTAGATGGTTGTGAGCCACCATGTGGGTGCTGGGAATTGAACTCAGGACTCCTGAAAGAACAGACAGTGCTCTTAACCTCTAAGCCATCTCTCCAGCCCACCAACTTCACTAACTTAATTCATCAATTCAAGTAACTTTCTGACGAAGGATTTTGATTTTTATTTATAGCATTTTGTCATCTTCAAACATGCATCAATTAACGTTATGCTTTACAATTTAGATGACCTATATTTCTTTCTTTTGATAATTGAGCTTTTAAAGACAGTTCTATCTTAAGAAAAATGAAAGTGAATATCTGTCTTTTAGGACCTTACAGGAATAGCTGTGGGTTTTTTCATCTTTAACCTTTAATGTTTTGAAGTACATTCTTTTTATTACTAATTTCTTGGCAGTGTTATGCTTTGCTTTGCTTTGTTTTGCTTTGTTTTGTTTTGTTTTAGAGACAGGGCCTCCATATGTAGCCCTGGTTGTCCTGAAACTCACCTTGTCGATCAGGCCAATGTCAAACTCAGAGATCTGCCTACCCCTGCCTCTTGAGGGCTAGGATTCTGGGATTCAAGGTGTGCACCACCATGCCTCACTGACCATTTTTATTATCAAGGAATGCTCAGTCTTATCAAGTGCCTTTTCTCTATCTGCTGAGGTGATCTTCCATTCTGAGGGATGTTGTATCATTAGTTGAATTGTGTAATTAGAACCTTTACTCCATTCCTGTGATGAATCACACTTGGGCCTGCTGTTTGATCTTCATAAGATGCTGCTCAATCTGGTGTGCTACTATTTTGTGGAGAACACTTGCATTTATAGTCATTAGGGGTATATGGTTTTAGTTTTCTATTTTTGTGGGACCTTTGTATGGTGCTGACACTCAGGTAATGCTGGCTCCAGAAGAAGAGTTTGGCAGTGTCCCTCCCATTTCAATTAGAGAAGTTTAAGAGGATTTGGAATAAGTCATTTAAATATTTTGTATAATTCAGCAACAAAGCTATCATGATCTTGGGGCTTTTTTCAGATGGAAGTTTTTAATTATTGTTTCAGTGTTACAGTTCATTATTTGTATATGTAGGTCTCTACTTCATTTCAATTCACTTTTGATAGCAGGTATTCAGAAATTGATCCATTTCTTCTAGGCATTCCACAGTTTTGCTAATAATTTCTAATAGTGATTTCTCATGGTTCCTTGCATTCCTGTGCTGTGAAAACCCTTGTTTTCACCTATGACCTTGAATCTTCCCTCTCTTTCCTGTTAATCTAGCAGGATGTTTAGATGTCTCATTTGTCTCTTCAGAAACCACAGCTCTTTCACTCATGATGGTGGTCACTTGGCTTGGTGGCACATGTCTGTCATCTCCCCACTTTGGGGACAAGCAAGTCTTTCTATACTAGCTTTAACCTTCAGGCTGTAGAGTAGGACAGAAACTTTCCACATTCCCCACTCAATGGGTTCTGAGGGTACCAAGGGTTGATTGGGCCTCTGGTAGCCAAATTACTATAGTTGCAGAATGCAGCTGTGCTTTTCCCTGCTCTGAAATGACAGTTGTAGGTGAATCTGGGACTTGGTATTTGGAGCTCCGAGCTTGAGGTATGGAAAAGATCTTCCCTAATACCTGCAGGTCCAGTGTTGGTAATACAAGATAGGGTAGAAAGTGAATTAGGTACATTTTGGACTCACCAAAATAGGATAGATAATGGAATTTTCTCTGAATTTGTCAAATGCAAATGGACTAGACATTATTGATGTATTTATGGCTTGTATGTATTATATATAATTTTTCTTATATTAGCTATAACTTTTTTATTTTTTATTAGACAAAAAAGGGGGAATGTAATGATATTTTATTTGTGCTTTAATAAATAAAGTTTGCCTGGACATCAGAGGAATAGGAATAGCCATTATAAGTAAAAAAAGAGGTCAGGCAACAGTAGCACATGCCTTTGATCCCATCACTTGGCAGGCAGGAATCTGTCTGGATCTCTGTGAGTTCAAGGCCACACTGGAAACAGAGCCAGGTGTGGTGGCACATGCCTTAAATTCCAACACTAGTTAACCATGGAGATCTGGAGGTCTGTACATACAGACAGGAAGTGACAGAGCTGGGCAGGAAGAGGAAGTGATGTAGCTGGACAGAGAGAGCAAATCAGATGGCAGAACAGCAAAGCATATAGGCATGGGTAGACAGGAAGTAACTCGCATTTGGAAGCTGCAGAGTTGGTGAGGTAAGGTTAGCAGTGGCTTTCCCTATTTCCTTGATCTCTCAAGTCTTCACCCCTACATCTGGCTCCGTGTTTTGTTTTGTTTTGTTTTTTAATCTAATAAGACCATTTAGAAATTAATCTACAGTCCAGCTCATATTAGACTTGGGCATGTAGTAGAGCATCCTCTTGGGCTGAAACTGCAAGATGCTGAGAGGGTCCAACAAGACATCCTCTGGCCCAAAGCTGCTGGTAAGGTCAGGCAAGGTGACATGAAACAGTACTATTGTAGAAGATTCCTTCTTTGGAACAGAAAAGCTACTCAAACTAGCCAGCTCCCCAGACTGGACTTAAAGCCTCTAAAAACTGTAGACTTCTGTGCTGGGCCATGGGTCTGAGTATAAGGGCTGTAATGTCCTGCGTACCTTCCCTTAGCAGGAAGGTCCCCACCAGGGAGGTAGTGGGTTAATGGTTTGCGTTGTTTCTGACTCAGTGTGGTGTAGAGCTGCGCCGCTTCCTATCTCGTTTCCAGTTCTCCCTCCCTCTCCTCAAAGTACAGATTTCCCTTTGTTCCACACCAAGCCCTCTGTTTTACCATCCTGGCTACACTTTGTCTAGTTTTTCTTTGAAAAATACTATATTTGTTTATTCTCGATTTGTGACTCAGAGATTAAATTAATCATAAAATTAGTTTACCTTTTAGATTCTTTTATCTTAAATGAGAAAATATGAAACTCAAGGGCCAATTTAGCTTTATTGAAAGGAAGCCTTCAGATATGTCAGCTCATATTCCATAATATGCATTGTTATGTTACAAACTCAAGGTACAGCAGCATGTTCTCTGGTTTTAGGGTTGGATGTGATATGTATAGCCTTGCTGAGATCATTGAAATCAAAATGCCTTTATGTATATGAAGGAAGTTAGGAATACAGTTAAATACATGGTAGACTAGGATGCTTCTGTACCCAGTGTCCTTGTGAGAACTGTCTGGCTTTTTTATAGTGCATTCAAATAAGCAATTAGTTGTTAAAAACAGCTGAGGATCCTTCCTTTGTTGGGTTCTCTGCTGAAACCTTGAGTTCCTTCCCACTTCTGATGTCCTGGTTGTATGCAGCTATAAATGGTTGGCTGACTGACATTGCGTCCTGTTTCACTTTCCATTGCCGTAATAAACACAATTACGAAAAGTGACGGTGAGGAAAACAGGGTTTGTTTCAGCCTATAGTTCTTCATCAAGGAAAGTCAGCACAAGAGCTGGAGGTAGGAACTAAAGCAGAGGCTGTGAAGGAATGCTGCTCACTGGCTTGCTCCCCAGGGCTTACTCAGTTTGCTTTCTTATACAACCAAGGACCACCAACCCAGGGATAACACTCCCACAATGGAATGAGCCCTTGCACATCTATCTTTAATCAAGAGATTGCCCAGAGACTTGCCTAGAGACCAATATGACAGAGGCATTCTCAACTGAAGTTCCCTCTTACAAGATGACAAAAAACTAGCCAGCCAATGTTTCATCAGAAATGAATCATAAGAATAATGCAAGCCTGTGATTGACCTCACTCACGCCTTGTTCCTGGTGTGGTCAGAAGAATGAATAGGCAGAACTACAGACTTTCTCCTCATGCATATACCAAGGCTTCTGATCAGAGACTGTTTTGACCATGTATTTGATGGTCTTTGGTTACATAGTGAGCAAAGTGATGAAAATTATTCTGAGTAGCAGGGAACAGCCTAACAAATGTGTTGTTCTTCTAAGCACTTCAACTTGTAAGAAAAGAGTGAGAAAGACGACTAATGAGGTTGGTCAGAGCTTAACTTCAGGAATGACCACACCTTGAGGGCCTAGCGTTTGAGATGAAGTTATAGGTTTGATTCAGTTTCTTGGCCCCAGAGTCACCTTCCAGCTCTTGGCTCTGGAGACCTATTCAGGCTGCCTAGCAAACCGGCTGCGTCCCTGCTGGGCAGAGCCGCAGGAGCAGCACCTGGGAGGAGTCAGAAGCTCCGCCCCCCAACGCTTGAGTGGGGTCACGCCAACCTTTTCATCCTTTTCATCTCCACTTAGGAAATGGATCCGGTTCTGGGTTTCTTTGAAAAATCATTTCCAGAAACTCCTACTCAAGTAAGCAAGTAAAGGTAGCACCCCACCCCACCCACAATGTCCACCTTGCCCTTGTCTTTGCCTCAGAAATCACTGACACTAACGTTGCTCATTTACTAAAACCTCCATCTCTTCCATCCTCACTGAAAATAACTTTAGCCCGGTGGGGTGTCACCCAGAACCTTGGTTTTAGATACTAAGTTTTCACTGCTCTGTTTGTGTGTGTCCTGCTTATGAGGAGGCCTGCCTGATCACCCCAAGTCTTTTTAAGCAAAACATCAAATAACATAGACTACTAAACAAGTTTCTCACTTTTGTTCACGGAAGGAAGTATGAATTTGGGAGTGTATTCCTGCTTATCAGAAATAAAGTCACAGAACACTAGAGCTAAAATAAATAATGTGTCATTTAGTCTTTTTTTCTTCTATTATTCATGATAAAACTGAGGCCCAAAGGATGAAATATCCCCAAGCTGATACTGTAAGTCAAAGGGAAAATTACTGTCTTTGAAGAAATTTAGCTCACACTCAGTTTTTATAGAGCACATCTGTGAAATTTTTAGCATGAAATCTTCAATCACTGAAAAGAATTCTGTCTCTCCTCTCCGTATCTCATACTCACGTATATTATCTCTCTTCTATTTAGGGGAACAAACCCTCTCCAGTGTGACAAACACATTCTGCAGCCTCCAGAGCAGAACAGCTATTTCAAACTCTGTTGCAGATGCTGTTTCTGAATCTTAGAAACAGTAGCCTCTGTTCCTCTAAAAATAAGAAAGATAAACTTAAAAGTGCTACTGGAGCCATACATTGATTTAAATGTAAAGAAAAAATATCTTTGTAGATGATGGGGCTTTTTAGAGTGATATTTTTTAAGTGGCTTTTCTCTGAAAGTTTGAACATAATAGTTTATGTCTGTAGCTTTTGCAAAAGGCTGACCTTCATACATGCACTTGAAATATGTCCTTTATATATGCACTTGAAATATATGTCCTTCATACATGCACTTGAAATAATGTCCTTTATACATGCACTTGAAATACTGAGCATTTCGGAGGCTACTTAGTAATACATAGAGGAAAAATAAGAATTGATTGAATTTTTTCTAAAAACAACTCTGTTTTTTCTAATACTAGGACATTTAAGGTTGTCTCAACAATATAGAGCTATGACTGCCAAAATCAATATTTTTGTTTGTTTTTAATTAGTTCATCTTCTCTTATGAATTTAGCTATAGTTCAGTGTTGATACCTAATACGACTCTCCAGCTGTGACTTCTCACAAATTTCTGTTTCCATCTCTAGCTATAGTCTTAGTATTTTCAGTGTGGTATACGCTGTGAAGCTCAGTTTCACATGTCTAAATCTGAATTTACCTTTTTCTTATTTGCTGTCTGTAACTATCCTTTCCCAAGCCTCATGTTTAAAACTTTAGGACCAAAATGTGTTCATCATATTTTCCCCTGACCTGTTTTCTTATGTTTCATCTCAGATGTCTTCCTTTACTTTTTCATTAATTCACCCAGTTTTCCTTGGTAGCTACTCTGTCTCAACTTTCTGGTAGTTGATGAGATACAAAATACCAAGTGTGAAGTCTCATCTGAGAGAGCTCCTACTCTGTTCTGAGAACTCTGTGTCAGTGAGTCACAGCAGGGATTTGAGCCCCAGACACTTGTGAATTGAACTTGAGGCATCACTATTACAAATAAGACCCTCTCTAAAATTCCTGTTTGATTCATACAAAGCCTTGAAATGGGGTGGAGGTAGAAAGTTTTTTAGAAAGATTTCTTTTATTAACTAATTTTTATTTTTGAAATTATAATGTAGTTACATCCTTCTCCCTCTCCTGCCCTCCCTCCAGCTCTTCCCATGTACTCACTTTGCTCTCTGTCAAGTCCATGGCGTCTTTTTCTTTAACCGTGTTGCACACACACATGTAAAAGCATTCAGCAGCAGAGCTCCTAAAGGTAGAACTAATGCAGTAGAAGCCCAGGCCTCTCCCCAAGTGTCAGAATGCTGTGCTTACAAACAGCAAAGTGCATGGCATGTTACCTCATTTAGATGTTTGGTACTTGGTGGGAATTACTATAAATCCATTCAGGGAGCCATTTCAAAGGTCTGGACTACTACAGGATTTTCACTAGTAATCTGCCAAATAAATTCTGACTCTGGGTAAACAAATCATTATTGTTTGTTAAATTCTCAGATAGATGTACATGTTGAATTTTCACTGTCTAGGCTTGCTATCTCCTGCATATGGTGACATGCATCTGATCTCAGCACCTAAAAGGCTGAAACAGGAGGATCACAAGTTCAAGGTCAATTGAAGCAACATAGCAATAGCGTATTACAAAATGAAGAAAAGGGCTGAGAAGTTACCTGGTCCATAAAGTGGCTGTTGTGCAAGTGTGAGGACCTAAACCCAGTCCTCTGGAGTCACATTAAAGAGCTAGGCATGGTGGTGCACCCTCGTCATCCCAGCCCTGAGCTGGCGGAAACCGATGGGTTCCCTAGAATCCATAGCCGGCCAGCCTCACATACTCAGCTACCTCCAGAACAGTGCAACTGTTTCAGAAAACAAAGTGAATGGCTCCGAAGGAGTGACACCCCAGCTTGGCCTCTGGATGCCACACTCACACACATGTACCCTCATGTGCACGCACACCTGCACACAAATATGAACCCACATACACATTTACACCCATACATTCATGCACCGGAATGCATATACACACAGATTTAGCAAAGAGATAAAGAAAAATTTTGATTGTTAAGAATTCAAATCTAAAAGTACCAAATAACAAATAATTCTGTGTTCTTAAGTCTCATGTACTGTTAAACAGAAAAAAAAATTTCCTGGGATAAAACTTGAGCTTGATATGAGTTTTTATCTATAGGTTCTTGGGCTGAAATGATGAATTAGTCGGCATGCAGAGCCATTCTGTAGTTGTTCAGTATTCCTGACCACTGGCTATAGCAAAGGCCTGTGAGCTGGAAACCCCAGTCACACTAGGAAAACAGTGATGTATGTGCTATTAGTGCAGCAGGATGGAGGTGGTGCAGGGAGCTTTGTTATTCCTCTTAGTATAAAGGTTATGATATACACTAAAATTGCTTAGGAACTAATATCTACTGGAAGGTGTACTTTATAATAACATTATTGTTCTCTTCTTAGAGAAGTGTAATTTAGCCTAAGAGCTTAGTTTATTTAACTCCTAAAATTAGTCTGCAGAGACAGTTGTGTATCATACTAAAATTCTTTTGTACATCCAGAGAAGGCTGGGAAGTCATGATTTGTCGGTGACTCCTCTCCTGCTCTTAAGACTGTGCAGCAGCGCTCTCTCCTAATGACCTCCCTCACATTCGGTTAGGACCGTGCTGGACAGAACACTCCTATAGAACACTCTTCCCCAGCCCAGAACACCTTTCACTCAGACCAAGTGAACGTCCTTCCATCCAAAATGTCCCGTTCATCACTAAATGTCTGAAGGCAGAGTTAGGCCAGTCCGAGCTCTTTAGTTCATCTCCAAAGATGTACACAGCTTCATACGGAGACTTTAAGAGACACCTGCAAACATTGCAGTCTAGCAAAAAAGGATAGGGAGACTCTGGTGTGTAGCTGCTGATAATTTCAAAATGTTGAAGTAGCTTTAATAATTAATATTAAAAAATTGACTTTGTTTTGTTTTGTTGTTTTTTTTTTGGTTTTTCGAGACAGGGATTCTTGTAGTTTTGCACCTTTCCTGGAACTCGCTTTGTAGACCAGGCTGGCCTCGAACTCATAGAAATCTGCCTGCCTCTGCCCCACGAGTGCTGGGATTAAAGGTGTGCACCACCACTGCCCGGCTTCTTTTAAGATTTTTTTTTTAAATTGACATTCTTTATGCCTATTTTTATTAAAAGTTATAAACCCCAAAAGCTTAGCAGTTTTCGTTTATGTTTAAAAGTTAATGAAGGAAGTAAATAAGCATTTACCCCTACAGAATCGGGGACCCAGTCAGAGGAACTCCCAAGATGAAAGCTGACATCAAACTCCACTTGAACACATTTTTTTTAAAGAAATTTGTCTAGTGAATGATTTATGTGGTGTATTTCTTTTCCTAGAAATACTAAATTGCAGATTCCAAGTAGAATCAAAGAATGAAAATGAGAAAATGAGATAATAATTATGCCCAATTTTGATAATGATTAAGCATATAAATAATTTCTCTTTGGATCTCTATACTGTTAACCAAGGAAATTCTGAAAGCTATTTGTTTTGTTGTTGTTGTTTGTTTGTTTATTGTTTTACTGGGAATGGAATCTAGGGCCTCATCCATGCAGAGCAAACACTTTTCCACTGGGGTACATTCCCAACCCTAGAAAGCTCATAAATTCTCAAGTTATATCACATAAGTTTTCAAAAGCAATACTGATACTCTATTAATTTTTTGTTGGGTTGGATTTATTGTTCTACTTATTGTGGGGCCAGGGAGGGAATAATCCTTCTCTCTACTAAATAACACAGAGAATGGCTGCTAATATCCTTGGTATCAATTAGCCATGTACCATATAATGGGGATAAAGGTGAGGCCAGTGTCCTAGTTTTACAGTCTGATGTCTTTTTAGTAGGAAGCCTATAGATAGCCAAAATCAGTTCAAGTCCTCTTCTCCTTGGGCTATACTGATGGTATAAAATGCCTATAGTTTGTCTCTATAAAATTGTCAATATTTTTGTTCCTTGTACTTTTTTTTTTTCAGTCAAGAGAATCCATCACTTTAAATGACCTAAAATCAGAAGTATCACCCCGGATTTCAGCAGAGGACTTGATTGATTTGTGTGAGCTCACAGTGACAGGCCACTTCAAGACCCCCACCAAGAAAACAAAGTCTAGTAAGCCAAAACTCCTGGTGGTCGACATCAGAAACAGTGAAGAGTATCCTTGCCTAGTGGTTTGGAAGGGTGGGTTTGCCCTGCTCCTGTTTCTTCTTCTCCTTATACAGGGTGTGTGGTGAGAGCAGTGAACATTTCTCAGAGGCCTGTGGACTGGAATATCTGACCAACTCTGAAACTGCATGCAAAGGCCTTGCACATTAATAGACCAAAGTTATAAAGATGTTTTCAAACATTAGAATATGTACGTGCACGCATATGCATGTGTGTGTTTCTCTGATATACATACATTGTGGTTCTAGATATCATATGAGTTCTTCTTTAAAAAAGCAAAGCTTAAGACTGACTGTCTTAAGAAGCCGTCTACCACTGATCAACATATGTAGCCCCCACACTTTTTCTTTTAATATTTATTTGTTTTTCTTTTGTGTATATGAGTGTTTAGGTTAGAATTTGAGCAAAGACAAAGCATATATATTTTATTTTGCCTACCTCAGAACCAAAGGGGCCAGATCTCAACATTGAACTCATATTTACTAAAATGGCAAAAGCATTGGCTTAGAACATGTGCTTAAATGGAATACAACATGATTTTTAGAAAGATTTTACTATTAAATATAACTTACTCTGTGGTTTTATTTGGCATTAGGATGTGAGCCATTATGAATAGGAACCATTCACCTTTTTCCATGTGTTTTCATCTTGTCAGAGTCTCATGATACATATATTGATTATTCCCCAGTGTTTAGATAAATGGCTATCTTACCTTCTTATAAAAAATAAATGCTGGGGACAAAAGCCAAGACAGTGACTATCCTATGATGCGCTCTACCACTGGTCTATGTATATAACCCTCATACTTTTATTTTTAATATTTATTTTCATTATGTGTGTATGAGCATTTTGCCCAAATATATGTAAGTGGAACTGCAGTTACACACACTTTGTGAGCTGCCATGTAGGTTCAGGGAACAGAACCTGGGTCTACTGGAAGAGTACTCAAGATCTTAACTTTTGAGGCATCTCTCCAGCCCCATACTTTTTATTAACAGAGCAATCCCTTCTTAAACAGAATTTTTCTCTTTAAAAAAAAGTGTATGAAATATAAATGAAGAATTTTATAACTTTAAATTTTCACAGTTATAGTGTGTAGGTATAAAAGCAATAAATTAGGGACAGCCCACTGATGTATGCTTATATGCCAAAATCTGCATATTTTCATGTGCATATTTTCAGTCTCATTTTTTAAATGAAACTCAGACCATGCTTTCCCAGAATTTAAAAAGCAGTATGAAAAATCCTATGTGATTTACAGTACAATTTGAAAGCTCACAATTTCAAACATAACTTAGTTTATTGTTTTATTTCATTTTTTTTAAAAACAGACTCTCACTTGACTATCCTAGAACTCACTGTGCAGACCAGGCTAGCCTTGACTCACAGAGATCTGCCTGCCTCCTGAGTGCTGGGAGGAAAAGTACGTGGCACCACACCTGCTTTGTTTTATAAGCCCATTAAATGAGCGAGTATCTAACAAAAGTCTATGTCTCCATATGGGTAAACATCTTTCCTCATTTGTGTTTTAGAGATAATAAATTTCTAAAATTACATTTTAATCTCATCTTCTTCCCTGTGTAAAATAATTGAGACACTTGGTTGTGAAGGGGTGGAGGCACTCTTTTTTTTTAGGTTTTTTTTTTTCTTTTACATTTTATTATATTTGTGTTTTAATTTTACATATCAGCCATGGGTTCCCCTGTCCTCCCCTCTCCTGCCCCCCTCCCAGTCCCTCCCCCCCATTCCCATCTCCTCCAGGGCCAAGACTCCCCTGGGGATTCAATTCAGCCTGGTGGATTTAGTATAGGCAGGTCCAGTCCCCTCCTTCCAGGCTGAGCAAAGTGTCCCTGTGTAAGCCCAAGGTTCCAAACAGCCAGCTCATGCACTAAGGACAGGTCCGGGTCCCACAGCCTGGATGCCTTCCAAACAGTTCAAGCTATTCAATTGGCTCACTTATTCAGAGGGCCTGATCCAGCTGGGGGCTCCACAGCTTTTGGTTCATAATTCATGTGCTTCCATTCGTTTGGCTATTTGTCCCTGTGCTTTTCCAATCTTGGTCTCAACAATTCACACTCTTACAGTCCCTCCTCTTTCTTGACAATTAGACTCCTGGAGCTCCACCAGGGGCCTGGCTGAGGATCTCTGCATCCACTTCTATCAGTTATTGGATGAGAGTTCCAGCACGACAGTTAGGGTGTTTGGCCATCTGATCACCAGACTAGGTCGGTTCAGGCTTTCTCTCGACCATTACCAGTAGTCTACAGTGGAGGTATCATTGTGGATTTCTGGGGACCTCTCTAGCACTTTGCTTCTTCCTGTTCTCATGTGGTCTTCATTTATCATGGTCTGTTATTCCTCGTTCTCCCTTTCTGTTCTTGATCCAGCTGGGATCTCCTGCTCCCCTAAGCTCTCTTTCCCTCGAACCTTGCCCTTCATTACTCCAACTGTCCTCCAGGTTGTTCATGTAGATCTCGTCCATTTCTCTGTCATTGGGCGATCCCTGTGTCTTTCTTAGGGTCCTGTTTTTTAGGTAGCCTCCCTGGAGTTGTGAGTAGCAGTCGAGGCACTCTTAAGCAAATGAACTGTGTGCCTTCCAGGTGGCTGCGTACTACCGTCTGCGATTCCATGCATGCTGCAGTCACTTTGCTGTTGTCTGTGTTTTGGCTACACGTAAAGAGAAGTGCATCAGCAAACCAGCATCAGCTCCCTCTGTGTCTGAGGCTGGCAAAGGAAGCACTAGGGAGTGGGAAGGAAGCTGAAGGCTATAGCCAGACTGCACACACTGGGAGGTAAGGCACAATCCCAAACACTTAGAAATGCCCACGAAAGCCTTGACGTCACTGCCAGAAGCTCCAGAGAGGCAAACAGCAGTGTTGTTTGCTGAAATAATGTTTCTAGGTAAAGCTTTGTTTGGTATAGCCATGGGAATTTTGGACAAAGGCAATAGAAAATGTTTCCTGTGGAGTGGCATAAGCTTTATGAGTAATGTTAATGGCTTCAAAGGTAATGCCCAGGCCAGCTGTTGATTTGGTAGCTATAAATATTTAGAGTTTCAAATTTCCTGACCTTCATATTAAAGGTGGCCTTAGTGATGCAAATGTGGGCCCAACTGATGTTATCTGTAAACAGAAATACTTCGAAGGAAGTTAATCTCATTTGCTTCAAGTAAAGGCTGAGTTTACAGCTTTATTTCTAAAGCTCTTAGGAAAGGGGGAAGGAGGGAGAGAGGGAAAGATGGAAGAAAAGGGGGAGGAAAAGGAAGAAACAGGAAATGCAACTGAACACTTATCCTTATTCTAAAACCAACCCAACTGTTTTCATTATTACACCATACTCAGTGAATGCTAATATTATTCTTTTCACTAGTCCTAAAGAATTCATTTCTGAAAATATTTTCAAAGTACTGTGGAGATAGCTGTGGTCAGAGGAACATATGAGATAAGGATATTCTTCAAGATTTGCTCATCTTATGTAAGTTTGTATTCAGTCCATTTAAATTAAACTTTCCATCCATGTCTGAATGGATCATCCTTAATGTGGGGTGTATGGTAACTACTGCTGAGGAATATCACCACTGCTTGGATTAATGTTAGAGTTACATTAGCAGTTGGTGCCATTTGCTATTTTAGCCCTAGATCTAAACCAGTTGATCCTGTGTAAAGACATTTGCTGGGCAACAGGGACACAAAGTTAAGTCAGAGCCCCCTTTTTCCCAATCATATAGTTAGAATGGACTTTTTAAATAGATAATTGCATCACACCGTGATGTGAGTCATACCCACAATGTCATAGGAATACAAGCATGGGTAGCTGAACCAGATGAGGGCTATTTAAGCACAAGTAGATTCGGTGAGCAAAGGGAAAGAAGACATTGGAGAGTCAACATACAATCCTTAGAGGATCAGGTCCAGAGAAGCTAAGGACATGTTTATGAGGTTACAAAGAAGTACAAAGGAACCAGCAGCTCAAGCCTGTAACCTGAGCGCTCACTCAGGAAGCTGGCACAGGGGCACACGGATGTAGAGGCCCTGTCTAAAGAAAAAGTATTTAGGCAGAGAAAATTACATGAACCAGGCAGAAAGGCAGCCAAATGAGTCCATTTGAAATGGGAGTTATTAGGTCCTGGTTCATGAGGGCTGAACTGAGAGATCTGAGCCACACAAGGTTTCTCAGCAGGAAGGTTATCTTCTGGCTGCTTCATTTATAAAATTTTAACTTGAAAAGATTATGAATAAAATGGATTTTTCTGGGGGGAACAAAGCAAGTTTTAGACAGCTGCTTCTGCAATACTCTGAGCTCAAGGTAACTACTGTCTTACATTGGCAGACCATTGCAGGAATGGGGGGAAGGTGAGATTCACTGGAGTGCAAGTTGTTGGTGGGGCACTGATGAGGTGTTGAAAGTGAGCTTTTAAACTTGAAGTGCTGCTGATACCAGTCCAAATATGCAATAATAGAGTTGTAAGGAAAATGATGTCTGAACATTTTTTATTGCAACTGATGCTACTCAGTTATATCTGGAGAAACCAAAGATTTTCTTTGGGCTATTAGTAAAGGTCCAGCCTTAAAATGGGTTTAAAGATATATAGTTGCATTATTTAAACTAGTTAACACAGAAAGCAGGCCAGAACAGAGATATATCTGATATCATAATTGGTGAAGTTGGCGTGGTCTGATAAAGAGGGTTTAGACCACAGTACCCAACAAAATAATGTGTTCTATCAGAATTAAGAAATATGAGACTGCTTCTGAGTTCAATTTTGACAATGCATTTTAAAGGAGATAATTTTTTGTGAAGTAAAGACATATGCTATGAGCATTTCTATGATATGAGCACTCTTAATTTACCTGTATGATATAGATAGATAGATAGATAGATAGATAGATAGATAGATAGATAGATAGATAGATATCACTTCACAAATAAGATATGCTCAGTGTGATAGTAATAATTGTCAACTTATCCAGAATCACCTCAGAGACAAAGCTTCAGACACATCTCCAAGAGATTATTTAGTCTCTAGGCATGTCTATGTGGGATTACATTGATAAAGTTAATTGAGCAGGGAAAGTACACTAAAAAAGTATGTGGTACCATTCCCAGGGCTTGGTCCTGGGCTGTATAAAAAGGAAAGCGTTAGCTGAGCACAAACAGTCCTCA
Source organism: Onychomys torridus (assembly GCF_903995425.1). Lineage (NCBI taxonomy): Eukaryota > Metazoa > Chordata > Mammalia > Rodentia > Cricetidae > Onychomys > Onychomys torridus. The sequence continues at coordinate 108,145,845 of NC_050448.1, forward strand.
CATTCTTTCTTGATTATGGATGCAGTGTGAACAGTTGTTTCAACCTCCTGCTGCCTTGACTTTGCATCATGGTAGAATGAACTGTAAGCCAAATAAACACTTTCTCCATGTGTTGCTTTTGTTCAGGGTATTTTACCACAGCAACAAAGAAAAAACTAATAAGATACTCAGTGTTTGTGATTTTTAAGAACTCAACAGGTTTTAACAAAATGCAATCAACCACATACCTCTAATCACCTCTACAGTGTGCAGAAATTGCCTAAAGAAGTTCTACTTCATATTCTTTTTTCTTATTTCTTCTCGCATACAGTACTTGCCAACCACAGTTTCCCCTCCCTCCTCTCTTCCAAGTCTCTCTCTTCCCTCTCTCCCAGATATACTACTCCTCCTTTTCCCTTCTGAGAAGAGCAGGCCTCCCAGGGATATCAACTGAACATGGCATAACAAGATGCAATAAAACTAGGTAGGCACAAACCCTTGATGAGTCAACCCAGTAGAAGGAAAATGGTACCAAGAGCAGCCAAAATAGTCAAAGACACCCCCACTCCCACTATTAGGAGTCCTGTTGTTGGTTGATTTTACTCTTTGGCTCTTTGCTCTTTTGAGGGGTCCACCACTCAACTCCCAAATAAATGCACATGGAGGCTTAGTCTTAATTATAAATGCCCAGCCATAGCTTGGCTTATTTCTCACCAGCTTTTCTTAATTTAAATTATTCCATCTACCTTTGGCTTCAGGGCTTTTATCTTTCTCTGTTACTATATACCTTTTCTTTCCTTCTTACTCCATGTCTGACTGTGTAGCTGGGTGACTGGGTGGCCGGCCCCTGAAGTCCTCCTCCTTCCTCTCTGATTCCTTGCTCTTTCTTCTTTCTCCCAGATTTCTCCTTATTTATTGTCTTGCTATTGGCCATTCAGCTCTTAATTAGACCATCAGATGTTTTAGACAGGCAAAATAACACAGCTTCACAGAATTAAACAAATGCAACGGTAAAAGAATGCAACACATCTTTGCATCATTAAATAAATGTTCCACAGCATAAACAAAGGTAACACATCTTAAAATAATATTCTACAACAGAGCCCCCCAAAATCCCCAAGCTAAACAATCATAACATATGCAGAGGAACTTAGCATAGACCCAAGCAGGCTCTGTGATTATCACTTCAGTCTCTGTGAGCCCCTGTGAGCACTGCTTAGTTGAATCTCTGGGCTCCTGGTGTCCTCCATCCCTCTAGCTCCTACAATCCTTCCTCCCCCTCTTCTGCGAGGTTCGTGGAGCTCCATCTAATATTTGGCTATGAGTCTCTGCATCTGCTCCCATCAACTGTCAGAGGAAGCCTCTCTGATGACAATTGGGCTAGGCACTGGTCTATGAGTATAGTAGAACTATGAGTATAGCAGAATATCATTAAGAATCCTTTCATTAACTTTTTTTTTTCTTTCTGCAGCCCTATTTGTTTCTACCCTAAATCTCTGGGCTATCCAGCTTCTGGTTCCTGGCCATCCAGGCAGTGTTGGGCATGGGAAGCCTTGCCTGGTTACAGAATATGTCCAGTTCAGTCTCCATATCCTCTATTACTAAGAGTCTTCCTTAGGATCACCCTCATAGATTATAGGAAGTTTCCACTGCACTAGATTTCTACCTCTCCCCTAAAGGCCCTCCCCAATTCCAGTCATCTCTCCTCATACTCTCTCCCTCCATCTCCCACATGAACCCTCCTGTCCTCATCCCTACCCACCATATTCAGTCCACCCACAAAATCTGTTCAATTTCACTTTCCCAGAGTGACCTATGCATCCCCTTGAGTCCTCTTTGTCACTTAGCCTCTTTGGTTCTATGGATTGTAGCATAACTACCCTTTAATTTAGAGCTAATATCCACTTATGAGTGAGTATATACCATGTTTGTCTTTCTGAGTGTGAGTTACCTCACTCAGGATGATCTTTTCTAGTTCCATACATTTGCCAGCAAATTTTATGATGTCATTTTTTTTTAACTGTTGATAAATATTCCATTGTGTAAATGTACCATAATTTCTTTATTCTTCAGTTGAGGTACATCTAAGTTGTTTCCAGTTTTTAGCTATTATGAGTAAAGCTGCTATGAACATAGTTGTGTGTCCTTGTGGTAGCATAGCCCTTTGGGGTTATGCCCAAGAGTAGTATAGCTGAGTCGTAAGGTAGATCAATTCCCAATTTTCTGAGAAACCGCCATATTGGTTTCTAAAGTGGCAGTACAATTTACACTACCACCAGCAATGAGTGTTCCCTTTGCTCTACATCCTCACCATCATAAGCTGTCACTTGTGTTTTTTTATCTTACTCATTCTGATAGGTGTAAGATGGAATCCCAAAGTAATTTTCAATTTTCATTTCCCTGATGGTTAAGGATGTTAAGATTCTTCTGTTGAGGTCTGTATCCCATTTTTTAATTGGATTATTTGGTTTGTTGATATCTAGTTTCTTGAGTTCTTCATATATTTTGGATATTAGCCCTCTATTGGATGTGGAGTTAGGGAAATCTTTTCCCATTCTGTCAGGTGCTGTTTTGTCCTATTGATAGTGTCCTTTCCAAAAGTGTTTCAGTTTCATAAGGTTCCATGTATTAACTGATCTTAGTGACTGTGCTAACAGTATTTAGGAAGTTGTCTGCTGTGCCAATGCATTCAAGGCTATTCCCTACTTTCTCTTCTATCAAGTTCAGTGTATCTGGTTTTCTGTTGAGGTCTTTAATCCACTTAGACTTGAGTTTTGTGCAGGATCATAAATATGGATCTATTTGCATTCTTCTACATGTAGACATTCCGTTAGACCAGCACCATTTGTTGAAGATGCTTTCCTTTTTCCATTGTGTATTTCTGGCTTATCAAAAAGCAGGTGTCCGTAGGTGTGTGGATTTATGCCTGGGTCTTTGAGTTAATTTCATTGAGCAACATGTCTGTTTTTATGTTAATATCATGTGGATTGTATTACTACAGTTCTGTAGTAGAGCTTGAAATCAGAGATAGTGATACCTTTGGAAGTTCTTTTATTATTCGAGATTGTTTTAGCTATCCTGAGTTTGTTTTCCTTGTTGTTATTTTCCATATGAAATTGAGTATTGTCCTTTCAAGACCTGTAAAGAACTGTGTTGGGATTTTGACAGGGATTATGTTAAATCTGTAGATTGCTTTTGGTAGGATGGCCACTGTTAATATGTTAATCTTGCTGATCCGTGAACATGGGAGATCTTTTCATCTTCTGATATCTTCTTCTGTTTCTTTCTTCAAAGATTGTAGTTTGTCTTTCACTTACTTGGTTAGGGTTACTCAAAGATATTTTATATTGTTTGTGGCAATTATGAAGGGTGTTATTTCCCTGAATTATTCCGCAGTCCATTTGTCATTTGAAGTTAAGAGGGCTACTGAATTTTTTTAGTTAATCTTGAATCCAGCCACTTCACTGAAGGTGCTTCACTGAAGGTGTTCCCTGGTAGACTTTTAGGGGTTGCCTATATATACTATTGTAACCAAAAGCTTTTTCTCTCCACCTGGCAGTATCCAAATAACCACTCAGAGGCTTAATATTAATTACAAACAATTTGGTCTATGGCTCAGGCTTCTTGCTAGCTAGTGTTTTCATCTTAAATTAACTCATTTCTATTAATCTGTGTTTTGCTGTGGCATTACTGCTTTGTTGGCATGTTGCTCCTTGGGCAGTGGGCTGGTGTCTCCTCTGACTCTGCCTTTCTTCTACCCCTATCTGTCTTGAATTTCCTGCCTGGCTATAATCTGTCTTGCCATAGGCCAGAGCAGCTTCCTTATTGACCAATAGTATCAACACATATTCACAGCATATAGAAAGACCATTCAACAGCATACTGTCATCTGCAAATAAAAATACTTTGACTTATTCCTTTCTAATTTGTATCCCTTCAATCTCCTTTAGTTGTCTTATTGCTCTAGCTAGAACTTCAAGTAATATGTTGAATAAATATGGAGAGACTGAACAGCCTTGTCTTGTTCCTGAGTTTAGAAAAATTGCTTTGAGTTTTCTCTCCATTTAATTTGATGTTAGGTATAGGCTTGCATTAAATGGTGCTTATTTTGTGTAAGTGTCTCTTGTATCCCTAATCTCTCTAAGACTTTGGTTTTTCGAGACAGGGTTTCTCTGTGTAGTTTTTGGTGCCTGTCCTGGATCTTACTCTGTAGACCAGGCTGGCCTTGAACTCACATGTGTTGTTGTTGTTGTTGTTTTTCAGTTTGTTTATATGGTAGATGACATTGACAAATTTTCATGTGTTGAGTTATCCCTGCATCTCTAGGATAAAACCTACTTGATCATGATGGATGATTTTTTTTTATGTCTTCTTAGATTTGGTTTATGAGTGCTTTGTTGAGTATTTTGTATGTTTATTTGGGAAATTGGTCTGTATGTAATTCTCTTTGTTGAATCTTTGTGTGTTTTGAGTATGGGGTGTGTGTGTGTGTGTGACTGTGACCTAAAGTGAATTTGGCAATGTTCCTTCTATTTACATTTTGTGGAATAATTTGGGTAGTATTGATATTCTCTCTTTGAAAAATCTGGTAGAATTCTATGCTAAAACTGGCTGACCTTGGGCTTCTCATGGTTTGAAGACTTTTAATGACTGCTATTTCCTTAGGGCTTATGTGTCTATTTAAATTGTTTATCTGATCTTGATTTAACTTTGGTAAGTAATATCTATTGAGAAAATTGTCCATTTCTTTTAGGTTTTCCAATTTTGTGGAGTACGGGTTTTTAAAGTATGACCTAAAGATTCTTTGGATTTCCTTGATGTCTATTGTTATATCCCCCTTTTCTTTTCTGATTTTGTTAATTTGGATAGCCTCTGTCTTTTAGTTAGTTTGGATAAGGATTTGTCTATCCTGTTGATTGTCTCAAATAACCAACTTTTTTTGTTTCGTTGATTCTACATATTGTTCTCTTTGTTTCTATTTTATTGATTTCAGCTCTCTGATTATTTCCTGCCATCTCTTCTTCTTGGGTATGCTTGCTTCTTTTTGTTCTAGAACTTTCACGTGTGCTGTTAAGTTGTTAAATTGCTGAAAACCTCTAAATCCTATATGTAGGCAGCTACTGCTATGAACTTTCCTCTTAGTACCACTTTCATTGTGTCCTATAAGTTTGGGCCTGTTGTAAATTCATTATCATTGTATTCTAGGAAGTCTTTAATTTCTTTTTTTTATTTTTTCTATTTTGACCCAGCACTGATTCAGTAGAGAGTTGTTCAGTTTCCATGAGTTTGTAGGCTACCTGTTGTTTCTGTTGTTGAAATCCAGCTTTAATCCATGGTGCTCTGATAGGAGGTAGGGGGGTATTTCTTCTTTTATTTGCTAAGACTTGCTTTTTGACCAAGTATATGTTGAATTTTGGAGAAAGTCCCATAAGGTGCTGAGAAGAATGTATATTCTTTTGTGTTTGTATGAAATGTTCTATAGATATCTGTTAGATCCATTTGGTTTATAATATCTGTTAGCTCCAGTATTTCTCTTTTTAGTTTTTGTCTAGATGACTTGTCCATTGGTGAGAGTGTGGTATTGAAGTCTCCCATTATCAGTGTGTAAGTGTCACTGTGTGATTTAAGCTTAAGTAATGTTTCTTTTACAAATGTGGGTGTCCTTGCATTCAGGGAATTCATGTTAAGAATTGAAATGTCGTTTTGGTATATTTTTCCTTTGATGAGTATAAAGTGTCCTTCCCTGTCTCTTTTGATTAATTTTGGTTTGAAATCTATTTTATTGGATATTAGGATAACTATACCAGCTTGCTTCTTAGGTCCATTTGCTTGGAAAATCTTTCTCCAGCCCTTAACTCTGAGGTAATATCTATTTTTGATGTTGAGGTGTATTTCTTGGATGTAGCCAAAGGGTGGATCCTGTTTGTGAATACATTCTGTTAGTCTGTGTCTTTTTATTGGGCAATTGAGTCCATTGGTATTGAGAGATGTCAATGATTGTCAGTCTCTATCCATCTCTTGTATTCTGTTGGTGAAGCTTGTCTCTGTAGTTCCTATTCACTTACTTAGATTTTTCATTTCCAGAATTCCCTCATTTTGTTGTGCTGATATTTTATTTGTATGTTAATAAATAAAGTTTGCCTGGAGATCAGAGGAAATAGCAAGCCATTTTAAGTAAACACAAAAGTCAGGCAATGGTAGCACATGCCCTTAATCCGGTCACTTGGCAGACAGGGTCTCTGTGTGTTCAAGGCCATACTAGGGAACAAAGCCAAGTGTGGTGACACACACCTTTAATCCCAATACCCACCATAGAAACCTGGAGATCTGTACAGACAGACAGAAAATGACAAGGAAGTGAGGTGCTAGGCTAAGAGCCAATGAGAGAGCAGAACAGCAGGGCAGTAAAGGTGTGGACAGACAGGAAGTAGCTCACTTTGGAAGCTGCTGCGTGGTGAGGTAAGATTAGCTGATGGCTATTTCTATTTCCCTGTTCTCTAAGGCTTTCACCCCTGTATTTGGCTCCATGTTTTTTTATTTAATAAGACCATTTAGAAATTCGTCTATAGTTTGTGCTTTCTCTAGTGCTTCTGTTTCCATTTTCAGATTTTGAACAGCTTTATTCGTTTTCTTCAACTGTTTGTTCGTTTTTTTTTTCTTGGCTTTCTTCAAGGGATTTATTCATTTCCTCCAAATTTTTGTTTACCTTTTCCTTGACTTCTTTAAGGGACATATTTGCTGCTTCTTTAAGGACCTCTATCATCTTGATAAAGTTGATTAAGATCTTTACCTTATGCTTCAGCTGTGTTGGAATTCTCAGGGCTTACTGTAGTAGAATAGCTGGGCTCTGGTGATTCCATACTGCCCTGGCTGTTGTTGATTGTATTCTTACTCTGGTATCTAGGCATCTGAGTATGGGATGATTATATGTCTATGTGCTGATTTCTGGGTTTGTCTTTGTTGGGTGGGTGTTTTGTTCCTTAGTTACTGTTTTCTCTGACCCATGTACCCTGTGATTGAGCAGTGGAGGTTCAATAACTGAGTTGGGGGATGAAACACATCAACAAGCAAGGGAGAGTGGGAATAGTGTCAGGTGGGAGGGCTACTGAGAGAGTGGAGGAGGTCTGCTGATGGGTGGACTACCTGGAGTTCTGGTAACCTACAAGGGCCTGATCCAGCAGGGAGTCTCCACCCAGATTGGCAGCTGGGACACAGGGACAAGAAGGGAAGACAGGTGTAGCACAAATCTTAAAAGGACTTCTTGATTAAAAAAACAAAAAAACAAAAAAACAAAAAACACCGGAGCCAGACAGTGGGGTGAAAACTGAAAGATGAGAAACAGAACAAGCCACAGCCAACCTCACCTTACCAACTCCTCAGCCTCCAGAGCAAGACATCCTGTTTATTCATACCTTATATATCTTTCTATGCCCTGCCATCTTACTTACTTCCTAATGCTGAGATAAAGACGAATGCCACCACCACACCTGGCTCTGTTTCCAGTGTGGCCTTGAACTCACAGAGATCCAGATGGATCTCTGCCTCCCGAGTGATAGGATTAAGGATGTGTGTTATCACTGTCTTTGCCTCTATGTCTAAACTAGTGGCTGGCTCTATCCTCTGATCCCCAGATAGGTTTATTAGAGTACACAATATATTGGGGCACACAATATATCACCACAAACAGGCTTGGAATAGAGTTGAGGGTGTGGGGCATCAAGAGAGTGGAGGAGGTCCAAGGGCAGGTGACCTACCTGGAGTTCTGGCTGCAGGTGTGGTCTCTGGTCCAGCAAGGAGTCAGCACTGGAGTTGAGGATTGGAACACAGTGACTAAAAGGGGAGAGGGGATTAGGAAAGTGTCAGGGGGCTGGGGGGCACACCAAGTAGAGGAGGTACACAGGTGGGCAGCCTGCCTGGTCTTCTGGCAGGTGTGGCCTATGGTTAGGCAGGGGTGTCTGCCGGAGGGAAAGGAGAGAGTCATTCTACTTCATTGTAATGTCAGCCATGTAAGGATTTGTGTTGTGAGCAATGAAACGTAATTACCAAGGACAAAAGGTCCTTAAGTAACTAACTTGGTTCCTTCATTGTCAGAAGTGCTAAAACAAAAGAGGCTGCTTGTTGTGAATACACTGATCTATAACTAGGCCGGCCGGCCTCCTCTGCTGTTTGCCAATAATGCAGTTTTGGGTGGAAGATGGAGAGCTTGCCAGCCCGTGTGTCTGCACATCTTGACAAAGGGCCTGGGAAGGGTGTTCTTAGATGGTTCCAGGACCACACTGCATGGGGGGCTGGGCGAAGGCCCTACTCCATAATGTTTTGTCTTGCAGAGTACAGTGGGGTTTGGACAGAACCTCTCCAAAACTCTTATTTTCATATTGTATCAAACATTTTGACATTTAATCTCTGCTTTAAAAAAAATCAAACCATAAAGCATAACTAACAGAAAATTCTGGGGAAATAACAAGTTAATAACATGTTTTTAGTGGTAAAAATGGAGTATAGACAAGTCTCCTTTAAAAGTACATACTAAGTAGCATGTAAAAATTACCCAGATGTATCTGTGGTTTTAGTTAATGTTATTGGATATTTACATGCAGGCAACTTACTTTTTAAAACCAAGTATTCAGAGAACGAAACTTTAAGCAGCTTTTCTTCTGGAGTATGGGATTCTGTTTTCTGTTTTGTGGTTAACATTCTATATAGAGGCATTCAAATGGGATTTTATGTTCAAAAACTTAACATATGTAAGCATTGTTTTTCGTTCTCATTTTTGAGAGTGGAAATAAGATGGGCCCAGTTTGCATTGAGCACCTATCTCTGCCCTCCGTACCCTCCTCTCCACCAGCCATGACATGGTGTGGTAGGTCCTTCTCTCCACCAGCTGTGACATGATGTCAGGCACCTAGCTCTGCCCTCTGTACCCTCCTCTCCACCAGCTATGACATGGCGTGGTAGGGTTAAACCCTACCACATGGTCAGTTTGCATTGGGTCCCTAGCTCTGCCCTCCGTACCCTTCTCTCCACCAGCTGTGACATGGTAGGATTGAACACCATGGTCAGAAGGCAGTCTTTCACCAAGAGCAGTGTCTGGGGCTGTGCAAACAAGGAGGACCAGGTGAGCTTATGGACATGTCCATCCCAGCACTTGACTAGGATGGGTCTACATTGCTCTTGCTGCTGCAAAACCACCAAAAGTAAAGCTGATTGCAGTCCACAAGTGCTGCTGAGAAACAGTTCTCTCTGGCAGCTGATTCAGGCCTGCTGAAGAGAAATGAACAGTTGGACTCCTAGTTCCTATTAAATAATGTCACTTTTAAGTTATCTTTACTAAAAACAAAATTGCTTAAATAGTTTCAAGTATTTTCAGGGTTCTTATTCTTAAAAATCCCCATTGTTCATGAAGACTGCTGTTGAGACTATTGACTAATTATGTCTGAGAAACTAAGACCAGCCCGGTGTTGATGACACATGTCGAAAGTTGAAGGGGACTCTACCTGTGCTTGTAAAGAGTGCCCCCATTCTGGAATTCTCTAAACCAGGTCCACTGCAATTCTAATGTGGATTTTATCTCTCATCGTTTTTTCAGAATGTACTTGATTATTTTATTATTAGTGTTAAATGGTTTTTTCTTCCTGCTACCCACCTGTTCTAGAAAGTAGAAGCATGGGATCCCTCCTCTTTCCACTAATGAGCTGGAGAGAGACAGACTAACAGTGGACGAGCTTACAGACTGGAGACAACTGTCACTTCAGTTTGGAGTTAGAATATTTTCCCTTTGTGGTGATACTCTTAGAGTAAAAACATAACTTGCTTGTGTCATAACCTTTAAAACTATCTCTTTTCTTAAGTCTCTCACGTGGAAGTTTGGGCAGGGGCTCTATTGAACACCTAAACAGCCCTTTGTGGTCCGTGATTCCTAAGAAAGAGTGGAGGCAAGACCTGAACTGGACTAGATGAACATTCACTTTCCTTTGAGCTTTCCCACAGTGGTGCTCAAGTGCAAATCCAGTGTGCTGTTTTTCTGCTTAAAATACTTGACTTTCCTTATTAGCAGAATAAAGATCATTATCATAAACAACACCAGGTACAGTCTAGCCTCTACCTCCCTTTTTATCTCATGCTCTAAATTCCACAGCATTGTCCTTCCTTGCTCTTAACTGGGCATATGCTTCCCCACTGCCCAATCTTTCATCCCCTACTCTATTCCATTCCTTTGTCTTAACTTTTATTCTTCCGGGTTTGACCTTGCCATCACTTCATCAGTGAAACCACTTCCCTGTCCTCCCAAGTTGATGCAGTCTGTTACAACATCTCATACATCTCCTCTATGGTTTTCTATGTGAAGCCATATCTTCTTAATTTCCAAACTTATATTTTTATTCATCCAATTATATCCTTCACTAAGTAATTAAAAATATATGTTTAAGATCTTATGTCATTTCTAAGTATTGTAGGTTAATGGATGTCTTTGTTTTCTAAACTAACAATAATAGTCAATTAGACCATAGAATTCTTCTAAAGTGTAAGAACCATCAGACATGCCCCCCTTTGGATGTTATAAAATCAGAATAATGGATCTGTCGGCTCAGTTTGCTGGACACATTAACCTGCAGCTGAACAGTTTCTGGCTAGGGCTGATGGCCTCTAACAGTTCCGAGTGGAGTTTGACTTAGCATCTGCTTTGCTGCTATTTTCAGTATCAGATTTGCCCTGAGACAATCCGCTTGCTGGTGCATCTCCTTTAAAGAACCCCTGGTTGTGCTGAGAACTTCAAGGCACACGGACTGCAGCCTGTCGGTGACTGTGGCTTCACTGGGTTGGGGTACTTTCAGATTCCACTAATAACTACATCTTAAGCTGCTCTTCCTTTCTCTTTTCATTTTTCAATTTCATTTTCTTCCTCCTTAGAGGATCTTACTTTGTTTAGATGAAATACTTGGGTGAACATGGGAATGCTTAGGACTGTTGTCTAGGAATGAGTTACCTCTGTTTCTCTCGGACATCAAGACTCCAAAAACCGAAAGAAAGAGAAAAGAGCCACTTTCCTTAGCTCCTGTGTCAGCTTTCTTCGAGGTCACATCGCAGGCAGCATCAACATCCCATTCAGCGCTGCGTTCACAGCGGAGGGAGAGCTCAGCCAGGGCCCTTACACCATGATGCTTCAGAATTTCAAAGGGAAGGTCATTGTGATCGTGGGGCACGTGGCAAAGCACACAGCTGAGGTAAGTGTACTCAGGAATGTCCTGCACATGTTCTGAACTGTTCCTGCCTACTGTCCAGATTGTTGTAAATATGTTTCTTCCGAGTCAGTCATAGATAAGCCCGGCTGTATTCTTTCCTAGATTTGTCTCTCAGGGAAGCCTCCTTCCTCCCCACTGCCAGTGTTCAGCATCAGGATGACTGTAGGAGGCTTAGAAACCCAGAAGGGAGCTGCTGATGTTATTTGTCAGTCTGTGTTAGGAGCTGAGTCCCAAGTGTGAGGATAGTCAAAGGTGGGACCTTTAAGAGGGGGCCCTAGTAGGAAGTGCTCTGCTCAGTGGAGGTTTGCCTCTGTAAGGGACTGTAGGACCTAGTCACTGACTTCTGATACCTCCATATACATTAGTGCCATCAACTATAGGCACTGACTGTAGGCCTTTGACTTCCTCCCTTTGCTACTAACTGTGAGCTGACTAAGCTTCCTTTCTTTATAAAGTTGGCTACCTCCATTATTTTGTTATAATGAAATATAAATTAATATGACAGCATAGGTTTCCAGGGATTTTTTTTTCCTAGCTGCTTTTTGAAATTTTAAAAATACAGACAGAACTTCTCCTATCAGAGAATCAGGGCCAGAACATAGGCTTTGGAAGGTGCCTAGGTGGCATTTGTTGGACTTTGGTAAGATTTTGTTGACCTAGAAACTCAATGGTTGGTATCTGTTTAAGATGTGTGAAACAAAAAGCTGGACTCCCTCTCCAGATTGAGAGAGGAATTGACTATATTCTAAGAAAACTGCAAAATAAAAACTAGATATGACTGCTAAAAATTACCACCAACAAAGAAGAAAGAGAGAGAGAAAGGAAGAAATAAAGAAAAAAAGAAGGAAAGAGATGAAGGGGGAGAGAAGGAGAGAGAGAGAGAGAGAGAGAGAGAGAGAGAGGGAAGAGAGCCTGGTGTGGCAGCACACACCTTTAATCTCAACACTCAGGAGTCGGGGCAGATGGATCTCTGAGTTCAAGGCCAGCCTGGTCTATCTACATAGCAAGTGTAGCAAGTGCCAGGGCTATGTAGAGAGATCCTAACTCAAAGAAAGAAAGAGATAAAGAACGGTGTCGAAGACTACAGCATATGAGAGCCAAGCGGGGTCACAAACGACATCCCCAGAGTCGGAAGAGAACACTCCTGCGTTGAGCAGAACCCATCCCATCCAAGCCCTTTCCCTCAAGTGAGGAAGAATCACTCCTAGGAAAGCAGCAGTTACTAGCTCCTAGGGAACATAGGCAGAGCTTTCCCAGATTACCAATCAAATGAATCCCATGGCACCTCGGGCAGAATGAAAAGGGAGACCAAAGAAGGCTCAGCAGTGTGTTGGGAGATTTGCCTAGGAATGGAGGTTAAAGTATTCCCATCCATTTTCCTTTATGTCACTATAGAAGGGACAAGCCATAAATATGGTTGTTAAAAATCTGCTGACATGAGAACTTGAAGAATTTTGGTCATAGGCAATTTAAGTTTCCAAAACTTGGTGGGCCAGATGGCTCAATGGGTAAAGGCACTTTCTCCAAGACTGATAAGCTGAGTTCAATCCCTAGGACCCACGTGGTGGGTGGAGAAACATGACTTCCACAGTGGTTCTCCAACGTCCACATGTATGTGTATGTGCACACACACACACACACACACTCAATGAATGAATGAATGAATGAATGAATGCACAAGAATATTTAAAGTATCTAAAAGTTGTTTTAGAAGTGCAGGGATAAAGACAGTACTTACTTTTGACATTGAATGAAGGCCAGCCTTGACTTTGAATCTTCACTATGTCATAAATCACACCTTTCATATAAATTGTGGTAATATATAATATGTAACAGAATATCTAAATGCACCCTTTTCAAGAAAGTTAGTGTAGTAAGTAGCTGATCACTTAAATCCATAATCCCAAATCAGTGACAGCATATATAATTATAGCCATGGTAGTATTGTTTTGATGTAAGATGTCACTTTATGACTGCTGCTACATTAGTCAGTAGTGCCATACCATTCCATACATCCATACCACTATTGAGAATCACATACTTCTAGGTTCCAGGTGACATACAGCCTTAGGAAGGAGTCCCAATAGTGACAATAATCCAAATTATGGACTAGTCTTTATATGAGCAGTGCTGTGGTAAGTACATACATGTGTTATCTCCTTTTGTTTTTCATAACTGCTCTGTTAACAGAATGTGGTAGTTAGGGTTAATTGTCAACCTGACAGAATCTATATTCATCTGGAAGACAGGTCTCTAGACATGGCTAGGGGGAGGGGGGCCTTATCTTGTCTGCTTTGAGGCTGGAAGGCCCACCCACTGGGTGTGCTACTCTTGGATTATTTAAGTGGAGAACGAAGCTGAGCATCCTGTATTCCCTGTGTGTTTCCTGGCTACATACACATGTGACTAGCCATCTCCTGCCACTGTGACATGATAGACTATATACTCTTGAACTGTGCTGAGTCAAACTAAAACCTTTTTCTTCTTTCCTTGCTTCTGTCAAGGTTTATTTTCAATCAGAGCAAGAGGAAAAGTAGCTGATACAAGGGCGACTCGTTCTGCCCATCTCAAACGTGAGAAAAACTGGATGCACTTTACCTGGTGTGCCCGCCCATAGCCACGATAGGAGTATACACTGTTCCCACTCTGTGAGCTCCTCTGCTAACTAGCTCAGCGCAGGATGCTATGGAGTCTGCATGCTGCTGTGGGTCCTGCTTTTAAAGTGGGCTTGTTCTGAGCTCACACACAACACTCTACCAGACTATGGTTGTGTTTTCATAAAACAGTCACCCCTTGAAAGAAATTTCCGAACAAGTAGACCTTATAGGTTTAAAACTCCTAAACTGCCAACTGCTTGCAAACATCCTAATCATATTAATTTATCATTTATATAACTTTACCATACAGGTAAAACATGTCTGTCAATACATAGATTGTTTCTTTCAATTAAGCCATTGATTTAAAAATCTCTTATGTACAAGTCAATAAGTGTAAGTTCAGACTTTGAAGGAAATATATAAAAAATGAATACTCACGTGCAGTATAGGATATTTAATAATATTGAACCTTCATATTCTAAATTAGTGTCATGCTTCTTAGAAGTCAGCTGCTATCAATTACTTGTTGCTTTACATCCTTCTTGCTGACTCATTTATAGACAATAATGACTAGACAAATTATATGCACAGCTCCTGGTGCTTCAGTCCAATAACAATAACTCATTTGTGATCGTTGTAGTTTGGGATCAAGATCTATTTTTAGTAATGTTTCTCATCAAAGGTCAGAGGACAACTTCAGATACTTGTTTGTACAGTTTCATATTTTCCTCCGCTGCCCAGATATGTCCAGCAGTATGGATGCTTCTCCCCCACACACTGAATTAAATGCATGCCAACTTGAGGTATTGGAATTCCACTGTGTGTCTGTGCTCGTGCTGAATAGCTTCTCTTCACTCCACTGCCCTGCAGATCAATCCTCTACCCTTCTTCACACTTCTTTCCAGCCCACAAAGGAAGATGCCTGTGAGTTCTGAATCCTGGCTCTTCATTAGTGAGGAGCTCGGAGAAGTTATGGGTTGGGAGGAAGCAGGATATTTGTCCTCCTAGATCCTTCTCAACAATGACCTCAGGCCAGCTGTGTCACTCTACTGAAAACAGCAGTTCTCTCTGGAAGGCCTCTCACCACAGTTCTCCTGGGCGCCCCTGGCTTCATCTCCAGGAGTGGTAGCAAATCTGCTTTTGTGAGCCTTGGTTAGCACTGCCCAGTACAGTTCTCCTGCACCCCCCCTCCTCTTTAATCAATCACCACCTGAGTTCATGCTACAGTCAGATGAGGACCCCAGCTGTCATAGGACAGTATTTAAAATATGTGAATTTTGTAAGCCTAGCTTCAATACTATGCTGGGTTCCTCACTAACTGAGTTAATTTGGGCAAGTATTATATAGTGAAATTATAAAGTGAAAGTAACATTTCAACTTCATTGTTAATGAAAGCTTTTTAGACAAGGCATGTAAAGTTTCTTGAGGAACCTAGTAATAGTGCTCACTACACTACATTTGTATATGGGTATTTTTTCATTTTCCAGAACAACTGCCAAGTCATCCTCTGGGTGCTTACTTCCATGCCCTACTAAGAAAAAAAGTTATCTTGTCCCAGTCTGTGTTATTCTACCTACCTACCCTGCCCTCCTACCACTTAATTACTCCTAGCCACAGGAATGTGTGTGGCTGAACAAGAGACTAAGCCCAGGAGCCCTCTTTCCTGACCCATGGAGATTGGAACTTGGCTGTGATCCATCACAGCCCTAAATGTTTTGAATCTGAGTTTTTATCATATACATTCTTTTCAGAGCATAGTCAACATCATGGAACATGACCAGGGGCTAGCACACTGTTCTCAGTTGTCTAGTGTAAACAAAAGATGATAGATGATTATTGCTGAATTCACTTCCCTGATACACAGATCAAAAGGAAATATACCAGGAGACTCTTTAGGTCTTCTGACACACAGTGTTATTAGATGATGGAATTTTATCAGAAATGCTATTCTCTAACATGAGCAAGTGTACATTTTCCTGGGTATAAGAACTATTTCAAATAACATTGCTGTCATACTTACTTTTTAAATTTTTTTCTCTAAAGTCCAAGACTGGTGGGAGTTCTTTGACTGTATAAGCAATTTTTAAGCAATAACAGGGTTCTATAGAGGACCATCATACAAAAAAACCTAAGTGTTAAGTGAGTATCTTAAATTTTTAAATGAAATTAATATAAAAGAAAAGTTTTATCTAGAGTGCACTGTACATTTGGGGAGGTCTTTGAATCTGTTGAAAAATATGTAAATGTATATACGTATGCTATTTTTTAGAGAAAGACAGTTAGTCTATGATTGGCAAAGGGATATATGACCTGGTAACTATTAAGACTCACAGTATGGGCCTACATCATGGGGGCATCCAGGTGTTCACCAAGTACTACCTTATATCTCATTTGTCTGCTTTTTAAATCTGAATGTGTATAATTGCTGAATGTTGTAACTGTGAATTCTTCTATTTAGAAAAGTAAATAAGGAAAGGGAAGAGGAAGGAAACTATATATCTGGAATTTCTATAGACCTATAAAAAGATGAAAACAGTTTTGGAAAAAAAGGTTTACTCACATTGTATGAGAATTAGACCATGGAAGGCAGGGGGATAGAAGAAGGAAAACCAGTTAAGAGTTGAATGGCTATAATCTAGGGCTATAATAGCTATAATAATAGGTCAGTTTGGCTAGTTCAGTGTAGTAGGTAATAAGGAATGATCACATTCTGAATGTGTTTTGAGGGTTAAAATCTATATGGGGGGCACAGGGAAGAAAATATCAGCTTTATTGCCTAACTAGTGTGAGGAATGAGTCACCATTTCCTGAGTTGAAGGAGGTTGAGGTAGAAGTGTCCAGAAACCAATGGTTTGCATGAACAATAGGTCTAGGATGGACAGGCTAATGAGCTTATAGCTTAGGGAAGAGACAATTCAGTCACCAGTGTATAGCGGAGAGTTAGGCCCTGAAACTAAATAAAGCCACATAGCTGATGAATGCATATGCAGAAGACAAAGCCAGGGGGCAGAGAAGATGGACAGAAAACAAACAGCAGCTGGTGAGTTAGTATGAGAATCAGATGAGGCTAGAAGACTAAGGACTGATGTAAGAAAGTTTTGAGAAAGGGAGGGGGCATAGTCAAATGTATCAGTGACACTGATGGGTGAAGTGGGATTCCAGCCAAAGTAACCCTAATGATGGGATCTGGCAACACATAATATGTTAATAGCCTTGGTAGAAGTATTGGAGAGTGAGGGACAAAAGTTTGAGAGAACAGGCCTCATGAAAAGAAATGGAGAGACAGAAAAAAACTAGAAGTAAAAGAAATTCAAAGGTCACATTGTGTGGACCTTGTAATTGGTTGTTTTATTACTCTATACTTTTGGGAGGGGCCTGCCACCCAGCTCCCAAATAAACACACATAGAGTCTTATTCTTGCTTATAAATGCCTGGCCTTAGCTTGACTTGTTTCTACTCAACTTTTCTTAAATTATCCCATCCACCTTTTGCCTCTTTTTATCTTTTATCTTTACCTTTTATCTTTCTCTATTTCAGCATCCCTTTCTTTACTTCTTACTCATGGCTGGCTGTGTAGCTGGGTGGCTGGCCCCTTGAGTCCTCCTTCTCTCACTCCTTAATCTCTTCCTAGATATCTCTTCCTATTCATTCTCTCTGCCTGACAGCCCCACCTATCCTTTCTCCTGCCTCGCTATTGCCGTTCAGCTCTTTATTAGACCATCAGGTGTTTTAGACAGGAACAGTAACACAGCTTCACAGAGTTAAACAAATGCAACACATCTTTGCATCATTAAACAAATATTCCACAGCATAAATAAATGTAACACATCTTAAATTAATATTTCACAACAGGAACTTGCTTGGATCGTAATTCAAATAACTCAAGTAAGCAAATATTGAAGACTAGGTGGATGTGTGGGTAGAGGCAGATGGGGGTTTCTTTTTTAAAGATATCCTGTCTCTGTAGCCCAAGCTAGCCTCAAACTTGTAACTGTCTCCAGCTACACCCTCCAGCAGTATACCTCCAAACCTGGCTATTGTTATTCTCTAAATGTGATACCACTGGTATTATATATATTTAAGTCTTCTCATTTTAAATAACTTATTATTAAATGTTACAGTTTCCAGAATTTGCATCAAAGAAATAAAAGGGTGACAAGATTATATGGGAGTAATAATAAAGTAAATTCACTGCAAGTTTTTATCATTAAGCTGAGCTGTGAACTCACTATACCATTCTAGTCTGTTTTTATGTTTTATCATGTTTCTTAATAAAAAGGAAAAGAAAAATAATGGGAAGAAATGAAGTTAGGGTAGCAACTATAGACAACAGAAAGTTAAAACACAGAAATAGATTTCATGCACTGTAGTTGGTCATGTAACTCTCTGTAACACAAACTGTTAAAAAAAAAAAAAAACATTTAAGACAGACTGTTATACTATCAAATTTCCAAATCCCAAAATTAGGTTGTTCAAAACAGAAACAATGTTTATAAGCTAGTTGTAGCCCTAATGTATACCACATTATGGATTTCAAATCTCATAGATTCTATTAGAATAGTTGTCTATATAACAATTGTGTCTCAAAATCCTGGATTATATAATGACTTTTTTGTAAACTCTCTCATCTTTGGGTTTGTTTGTTTGTTTGTTTGTTTGTTTGAGGAATTAACATTTTCTATTTGTTGTGGTTTCAACATCCTTGCCAAAATTATGCTGAAATTCACTTGTTACTAACATGACATATAGAACCTTTAGGACTAGATCAGCATACTACCTTTGTGAAGAAAGTGGGCCAGGAATGCTTTGGTTACCACAACAGCAGGCTCCTGATAGAAGGGAAGTTTTAGCATCTGTACTGTGTGCTCACTTGAACTTCTGCCATGTTAAGATGTTCAAGAGGCCCTCCCTCCTCTTATGTGGCCCCTCAGTACTGGACTTGCCCCGTTCCAGAATTGTTTGAGATAAGCTTTCATCACATGTTACCTAGTCTGTGATATTGTTATAGCAGCAGAGAATCTGCTCAAGTGCCAATGTGCACCACTTCCATAGTTGCCTGGTGTGTCCTGTACCTTGCACAACTGCCCATGTAGGGTGTAAAGTGATGAAGGACCATGGCCTCCCCTTTTCGGCTTCACAGTGTTGCTGTTTTCATCTTTGAGTGAAATTACAAAAAATGGACAAAGGAGCCACTTAGTTGTCCCTACATATTATTTCTGTGAAAACTCACTTCACATTATATGAAGTACAAATAAACTCCTCCAATAAGTCAGAAGAAATAAGCAAATATAAAAATAACAGGGATAGACACTTATCTCAGTTATGGAAAGAACGCAGTAAGAATGGGAACGAAGGGCGGCGTTCAGAATCACACCTGAGCAGGTAGTGATGGAAGAAATCAATGAAGTATTAGATGTGCCATGCCAGTCTCTCTCTCTGATCAAGGCCTTCAGGAGCAGTTCCAGAAATGTCTTTAGTAATCCAGACAAGACAACATCGTGCTAGTCAGACAAGTTTGCTGTGACAAAGACTTGAGAGAAAGCACACCAAAGGGTGAACTCCTTCTCTGGGCCCATAGATTTAGAGGTCTGTGACGAGGGTATTGACTGAACAGAGCCACTTCCCACACAGAGCCCAGGAAGCAGAAGGAAGGAATGTCCATTTTCTCTTTTGCTTCTGGCCCTCAGCCTGTGGGATACTGCTGGCCACTTTCAGGGCAGGTCCACCCTTCTCAGTCATCTATGGAAGCACACTCATGGACACACCCAGAAATGTATTTAACCTGGGCACTTGTCAGTTCCATCAGGATCATAGACAGGATTCATGATCACAGCATGTTGTTTTAAATCAACACAGAGAAATCCTTTTCTTATCTCAAACTTGTATGACTTAGGGTCTTGCCAAATTCTTACAAACTGGTTAAACAATTCACAAGCATTACCAGTACCATGGCCAAATGTTGCAATATTGATTGTGTTCCATATTTTCAGCATTCCAGAATGCCAAGAGGACTCATAAGGCTAACACCACACTGGCCTCAACTCAGCCTCCAATAAGTGCATAACTCCAGCTACTCATTACAGTAGTCTTTCAAGTTCTCTCACTTGGTACCATGCCCATCCAGAAATAGCATTGCCATCCCCCAAATGTAGCATTACTGGGGAAGTTAGGAAGACAAGACTCCTCTGGGCTTGAGCAATGTATTGTTCAGCTTTCTACAGCCCCACATTGGAATGCCCAAATGTTGGGAGTTGTTTTTGCCTTTTTGGGGGGCCCAGAACCCAGCTCCCAAATAAATTACATACAGAGGCTTATTCTTAATTATAAATGCCCAGCCTTAGCTTGACTTGTTTCTTGCAAGCTTTTCTTAAAGTATCCCATCTACCTTTTACCTCTGGGTTTTTTCCTTTTCTTACATGTGTATATCTTACTTTCACTCTTACTCTGTGGCTGGCTGGGTGGCTCGCCCATAAAATCCTTCTCTCCTTGTTCTCTTGCTCTTTCATTTTTCTCTTCTTTTTCTCCTCTATATTGTCTCTGTCTGCCAGCCCTGAATCTTTCTCCTGCCTTGCTATTGGCCATTCAGCTCTTTATTACACCAAGCAGGTGTTTTAGAGAGGCACAGTAACACAGCTTCACAGAATTAAACAAATACAACATAAACAAGAGTAACACACATTAAAAATAACGTTCTACAACAGTAGTGTGTTTGTTAACTGCCCTGTCTCCAGTATGAACTTCAAACTCATAAAGCCAAAGGTTAGATCAGGGAACTTAGCTGTTCCACTGTGGTGGCTTGAATGGGAATGGCCCTCTGTTCCTCCCTAAACCCTGCTGAACTCTGGGCTTTGCTTGCTTGCTCTGTTTTTTCGCTGTCACTTAGCTTTCTGCATGATCCTGTTTGGTGCTTCTCTTACACCTTCTCTATCCTCAGCTTATTGTGTCTTGGCCTTATTTAACCTCAAGTACTCTGTGGCTACCCAAAAATTCTACTTCACTCATTTTCCTGCTCTACAGAAATTTATTTCTTTTGGACAAACATACCTATATCTTAGCCCAAGCTAAGATACAGGAAAAGGAAAACAAAATGGAATGGCACCTACCAAACCCTGCTATGTGCTGTGGTTTGAGTTATGCTTACCCAGCTCTGGACATGCATACCAGTGCCAGAGAGTACTGACCAGAGCTGTGATAAAAACACAAGACCTTCATCCTCTTTGCATGGGCACACTGCCCACATGTTTAGACTGTCCACAGTCTAAACAATCCTAAACTTCCCAGCAATGTCCAGATCTATAGGGACCTTTCACTACAGACCTTAGCTGTACAGTCCATTCTTCACCCATTGAACTACACTGAAAGAATTGAAGCTTTGGATCTCAGACTAATTTACCTATGATGAATCCCATTGGCCAGTATTAGCTCAATATTGACTGACATTGAAATCAGCTACGGTGGGCTCTAAGCAAACAACTGGTGCTGGAGCACAGCCTCAGAAACTCATTACCAGTGTGGAACAGACCTTGATACTGCTGCTTTACTAAAAGCAACCAGACACTTCTGCTGGCTTTATCCCCCAGCCCACTGGAGCACCCTGAACTTCCACCAAGGGTACTAGCCCAGTATGTCCGGGAGTATACTTTCCCTGTGGAGTCTACAGTCTCTAGACCCTTCCTCCTATGGCCAGTCCCTCCAGCATTTGCTGAGGCTGCTGAAGGTCTGCCCCCTGAAGATGGGAGGATAGAACCAACAAATGCCTACATGTGTGGTTCTCCCTGTCCCACCACGGGTCTCCATATGTGACTTGACTTTTTATCACAGTGAAAGCTAAACCCCGCATATTCAAAGCCATGTCTTTCCTCTCTAACCTATCAAGCTCTCACCAAAATACTGTCTGATCAGTGTAACAACTTTCATCATCAAATTTCAACTCCTATTCACTTCAGGAGTCAGTAATGAAAAAGCAATGGAGTGAAAAGGCGGTAGTGGACAGCTTCCTCAACACCTGTTTAAGTCAGAAATGCTACTAAGTGCCCTAATGACTGCTCTTGTCATCCCATATTGCTTTGTGTTAATTGATTACCGTCCCCTCCATTCATAAATACCTCAAAACCTGTGTCTAATACTGACTAGACGCTCAGGGAAATGAGCAACTTGGAAAGAAGAAGGGCTGGAGTGGGAAAGGTGAAAAGATGTAGCCGGGGTTCTGCAGCAGGACCGGTATTTGACATGGATGACTAGAACCACAAAGAATGAGGGCAGAACTCCCAATCTTGTGTGCAAATCCAACAGTTGCTTTTTTTTTTTTTTTCTTTACTGCAATGCAGTGTGGATCCTCTCAAGGCAATCTGAACATCGTCTATCTCCTCATGCTCCCATTCTGCCTCCCTTTTCAGACCACCCACGTAGCAGCAGCCTGGCTGCTTCCCATTGCTTCCCTCTACCTATGTTGCTATTCCAGCTTTCCAGCTTTCCAGCAACCTGGTTGTTATGTCCATCGATAATAAGAACTCTTTGCAGCTTTAAAGCACCAGTTAAGAGATTAGTTAAATGTACGCTATCCTTCCCCACTCATTTTCTCACTTCCAAGGTGTTTTGTTTTTTGGGTTTTTTTTTTTTTTTTTTTTTAAGTGCTGAAAGCTGAGTGCTTCCGCACAAGGCCCTTCGGTATGCTGTGTTTATCTAGGATTTCTAGCCTCCATGGCAATTGTACTGCTCCATGTGGGAAAGCGCAGCTGTGTCAGTAATCATTGGTATGGCACAGTGCTGCCTGAACATTCAGGTGGATGAATCTGGTGCCGCTGTTCTTGAGGACTAGGCTTCAAAGACAATCGAGCAAGGCCAGGCAGAACAGGAGCTTACTGTGGCCTGTGGGACACCTCTCCACATGCAGAAGCACAATTTCCCAACATTATTTCTGACTAAAGATTTCCAGCTGGTACTTTAACGGAGCACAGGATTTGAACTGTAAATGGCCATGTGAGTCTCAAGGAACTAGAGAAAGTGATAGAGAAAGGGGCGTGGTCAGCAATATTGACATCCATTTATGTGACCTGCTGTGAGGAATGATGTAACCACAGTCCAGCAATACATACTCTGCCTACACACTGACACCTCTATCCTTTTGTCTTAAGACAGTATTTTGTACAACTGTCCCTGAAATTTAAGGGGGCTTGAGTATATATACTCATCTTGTTTATATTCATCTCTTTATTTTGTTTGTCTTTATGGGCTCATGAACCATAAGGGAGATATCTTTTAAAGTGTACGTTCTTGAGTTTCAGGTTAATAAAACATGGTCTCTGGCTCTGAGGCCTTGAACATATCCTAACCAAACTACTCAGTTGGCTCTTTTGACCCCTAAGCTTGGACCACTGTGCTGAAACCTAACTGTTAAGCCTCAAATATCTGCAGGAAGCCGTAGCCATCTGAGCAGATGCTAATCATCTTTGTTGAAATACCTAAGGTCAGGATTTTGTGGAGTGATGAGAAACAAGTGTAGGCTACAAGCTGCCAAGGAGAAAGGAGGGCATCCCACCAGGAGGAAGGAATAAAGATAGAAGAGGTGAGGAGCCAAAAGAAAACTTGCCTCCATATTTTTCCCCAGGTTTAGTAGCTATTTGTCATAATTTAGTTCAACATAGCAAATGTATGTTGACCTGTGGGACATTAATCCACCAACCCCACAGCTCCCCAGAGTTTTCTTGAGTGTGAGCAGCAGGAAATATTAGAAGGATTTATAGTGCAGAGATAAACAGATAGAAAATAAGGGACAGCCTCGAGAAGGCCTGGAACCTTTTCCAACGGGCCTTGACTGTCTCTGCCCCAGGGTATTTATAGAGATGCCAAAGGGTGTAGCAAAAGACCTCCTCCCCCAGCACAGCCAAGTGCAGACCATCTCAGACACCTGCACTCAGGCCCGTGGTCCAGTCATCCTCTATGCGGACCTGCTGGATAAAGCCACAAGGAACCCGAAAATGGTCTCCCACATTGACCTCTTGTCATGGACCAACACTTGGAATAAAAGGAAGTAGAACTGAGCCACTTTCCTCAAGAGGGTTACAGTTGGGTAAAAGAAACTCTTAAAATGAATCATTTGAATAAGTTTGGTAAGACCAAAGACTGAGGATCAAGTTAGAATCTTTGAGAGCTGAAAGAGACCCTAACAGACAGAAGGTTAATACTGCACAGGAGAATCAGTCTAGACAGTGACAGGAAAACAGGCCAGCACTTCAGGAGTACAGTTAATGGGGAAAGGCAGTCAGGGACCCTGGAGAGGCCAAGTCTGACAGAAGTCTATGTCTGTATAGCTTTTACAGAGTCCTCTGAGCCAGGCATCTAGACGGTCTCCTGGATGAGGCCTTACGTATTTCAAGTTGATGATCTCAAAACATTCATTTGATTTCTTCAAAAACATGCTACAGTCAGTGTGGCCCTCACTGAGACATTCTACTCAGAACTGTTGTGATCATTTTACCATAATATTAAAATGTGTTCAAAGTAGATTTGGGGCTTTAGCTGTCATGGAAGGTTATAAAGGAACAGCACCAGAAAGGAGTGGCTGTAAGCCCCTGGGCAAGAGTCTAAGGAACTAGGAGGAACTCACTCTCTCTACAGCCTTGGCTGTTAAAGTCACCTATTAAAGCACATCAGAACAGAGAGCCGTTTATCCCATAGCATGAGGAGGCTTTTAACAATAAATAGATGAATTACCTATGCTAAAGTGACAATAGCAACTATTGTTATAGAAAGTACTTTTGTCCCACAGCCTGATAAAAACCAGGATGTTGAAGAAATCCCAGAGTGACTTCTCTAACACTTTCCTCTTTTCAGTTCGCAGCTCACCTTGTGAAGATGAAATATCCAAGAGTCTGCACCCTAGATGGTGGAATTAATAAGATTAAGCCAACAGGACTCCTCACTGTCCCCTCTCCTCAGATCTGAAGGACCAAGGGTATGGCTGACAGGGACAGAGTGGCACGGCCCCCCAAGCACAGCTCTTCACAGTCTGTCACACTGACACACAAATGGACATCCAGACCACTGCAGTGCCATAAAGTTTTGTCATGAGATACTTTGGTAAATTTTGTGAGTCAGATGTTCACCTGTCTGAGCAAGAAACTTGACTGCACATGTATTGCTGAAAGAATTTTCTTAATAGTGAAATCTGATCATGTATTTTTACCACACTGCCACATAAAGCCAGAGGAATTCAGCTGACAGGGCAGATTTAGCATTATCAAGAATCTGAGACGCACTGAGAAAGCCGCATCCACTGCACTGAGCAAACTGTCCTAACAAAGGGTTCAGAAATATGGCGTGAACTCACCACCTCTTCATGATCGCAGAAATCAGAAAGCTATTCATAATAAACGTGGCATTTGGTAACTCACAAACAAAGGGGGGGGGTGTTTAGTCCATTGTGAAAAGAGAATGGAATTGCAGAAACCAGTCGTATTTGATAACTTGTTTGTCCACTTCCCGTAACGGAGGACTGAGAGTAACTCAAACCGCTTTCTGGTCTAGCACACACAAGTCTGCACAGGCAGAGGCTATAATCTTATCTCTATCATGATGCAGAGCCGGCATGGTGTCCTGCTGCTCTACCAGACCAGCATTCTTTCTGTAGTAAATACAGCTCCTCAGACTGTGCAGCGTGCACAGGTCTAAGCCAGGCGGGTCCCAGTGCTGAGAGGAAAAATGGACACAAGCTCCTGCCCCTAACCAAGAAGCCCTCTCAGGTTAATAACCACTCACAAAGGAGAATTAGTTTAGTTTCTCCAAAGGAGTCTCACTGGGTATATAAACCACACTTAAGGTCAGGCCCCATGCCCAGCAGTAGATGGCCAACACAACACGCACTCAATTGTATTTTTGGAGTTTGTTTGTTTGTTTTTTGTTGTTGTTGGGTTTGTTTGGTTTGATTTGGTATTGCTTTGTTTGGGCATTTTTTACCTAATTTTTTTTTTACATATCATTGTTTCTGATTTTGTATTTTTATGGTTTTCATTTGTGTGTGCATATGGGTATATATGTATTTCTTTGTACTGTTTTTGTTTGTTTTGTTTGATTTGTTTTTACTTGCCTTTTATTTTTTTTTTTTTTTTTGTAAATTGAGAAAAAGAAGGTATGGAGTTGGGTGGGGAGGACCTGGGAGGGGATAAGGTAGGAGAAACCATGATCAGAATATAGTTAGTATGAAGAAAAAATGATTTTCAGTTTTTAAAAAAGGCTCCTCAGCTCCCGTGGCTATGTCTGCAACTAGAAGGAAAGGAATGAAGTAGGGCACACAGAGAAGGCAGAAATAGGAGAGAAAAAAGAAGGAGCATGAGCAAGGGAGAAAGGACATTCCTTCCCCGCAAAGACACGGACTGGTGCTGGCACACCCTCCACTGTCACGGCAGTAGCCTGACTGGACACATACGCTGCAGCCAGGGAGTGACAGGGAGAGCTGAGATTACAGCCTCTGGCTGAGAGCCATCTCCGCAGCTCAGAAACCCTGACGACACTGTGGAAGAGAAAATATGTACTGAGCCAGCCAGGAGCCTCTGCCTCAGCCACATTATTTGAAAAATTAAGGCCTGAGCTTTACAGAATTGTATAGACCACAAATATGTAATCAGAAAGATTAAGACATTTCATCATTTGTAAGAGGAGCATTCTTTTTTTCAGCTTTCTGAAATGGGAATATATCTTATAATTAGTGAAATATGTTCTTTAGTTTCAATTTTGCTTCAAAAATATTCCCTCTTCATAACTTCCCTTCCTCTTCAGTGGGAAGACTGTCTACTCTGAACATCTGTAGAAGCAGCTCACGTTTCTGGGCCATGATTCCGTTCTTACTGTTCCTGTCTTGACTCATTTGCATCTAATTTGAATTTTGTGTGTGCACACCTGTATGGGTGCTGGCACCTCTGCAGATGGTGGCATCTGCTTGGTCACTCTTCTGAGGTTTGTTTGTTTTATTTTTAAGATGAGGTTGCTGGCTAAACCTAGAGCTCACAGGCTGTCCAGACTGAATGGGCAGCAAACCCCTGGGTCCTCCTGCCTTCAACTTCCAGCACTAAGATTATGGACACACACTGCCACCATGCTCAACTGTTTAGTTGGGTTCTGAGGATCCGAACTTAGGTCTTCATACTTGGCAGGCAGGTACTCCCTGCACTGAGCCATCCCAGCCTGCATCAATTTGTAAGCAAAATATACTTTGCAAACCATAAAATTCACCCTTTATGGCATGTGATTCAGTGGTATTTCATTATATTCAAAAAGTTGTACTGTAGTTACTACTAGTGTCTAATTCCAGAACATTTACATCACCCAAAATCAAAATACTATATTTATTTGCAGCCATTTTTCCATTAACCTCTACTTGGTCTTTGATTTCATTTGTACATGGAGTAAGACAGGGATCTAACTTCACTTTTGCATGAGGATATCCAGGTAGGCTACAGAGATGGCTCAGCCTTATAAAGGCTAGGCTCACAACCAAAATTATACTTGGTTATTTATTATATATCTTTTGAACATCTACTATGTAAGATACTAATGTGACCAATAACTATCATTTTGTGATCCTTGCATAGTTCCTAAAAAAAAAATAGGATTAGAAAAACTGAACAATATTCTCTTAACATCATTTTTTTTACCAACATGTAGCTTGTCAGTTGCTACTGGTTTCCTTCAGTCTTTGGTGGTTTAACTGTCTCCACAGTGAGAACACAGCAATGATAATCAACTCAGAAGGGTTGGCCCAGGTCTTAACCTTGTCTTCCTAATAAGGCAGGGAAGAGGGGAATGGGATGGCCTCCGTTTGACTTGGTGGAGTGACCGATGGGACGGATAGAGACTTGAGTGCTGTGAAGAAGCTATCAGAAGAGAGTAGCAGCTCACTTCCATCAGGATCTTTCATGTGATTTTTCTTAAAATGTAACACACTTAGGCTTGTTCTAAAAGATGGGTAAATGTTTTAACATATAAATTTAAGTAATATTTAATATTCTCAACTATAACATTCAGGGCATGTGTGATGGTTAATATTGTCAACAGGTTCTACACTCATCTAGGAGACAAACCTCTAGGCATGTCTGTGAGTGAGTTTCCACTTGGGTTAATTGATGTGGGAAGACCCACCATAACTGTGAGAGGTGCTTTTCCTGTAGGCTGAGCTTCAGGATGGAATAAATTAGAGAGAGAAAGCTGAGCAACATCATTCATCTATGTCTGTTTCCTGACTGAGAATGTACTGTGATCAGCCACTCCACGCTTCTGTTACCATGACTTCCCTTCTGTGATACAATATATTCTGAAACTGTAAGCAAAAACAACCCCATTCTATGCTGTTTCTGTCAGGGTATGTTATCATAGAAACAAGAAAAGTACTATAGCATGTTAATCCGTGGCAGGTCATATCAATAAAGTTGATCTTAGCAATTGCTTCTTAAAGTAGACCTATAGTTTACTTTATGGTATATTATTGACTCCTACTCTATCACTATTGAAACTATTTCTGGCATCTGTGGGCTCTTCTACCTACAATGCCCTTACTACCATCATCAGCCACACACACACACACACACACACACACACACACACACACACACGCACGAGCGCACACACACACACACACACACACACATGCACACGCACACGCACACACATACACACACACATACACATACACACATACATACACACACATACACACACACATACACACACACACACACACACACACACACACACGCGCACACACACACACACACACACACACACACACACACACACACACACACACGCGCACACACACGCGCACACACACACACACACACACACACACATACACACACACATACACACACACACATACATACACACACACATACACACACGCACACATACACACACGCGCACACACACACACACACATACACACACACATACATACACACATACACACACATACATACACACACACACACACACACACACACACACACACACACACTTATTCTTCATGATCCAATGACAGTGGCATCTCTTTGGGTCTCTCTGATTTATCCATGCTTCCTTAACAGCCTCAAGTCTGACAAGATATTCCAATTATACTTCTAGAAACAGACGTTACATCATTTTGCTATTATCTGTTCACATTTGGGTCCTATATTGAAATGAGAACTACTTCCCAGCTAGGGACCATGAGCTCCTTCAGTAGCACAGCTCATTAGAGATGATCGTGTAGTATAAAAGTGAGCTGAATCTCTAGGTGTTTTCAAATGTACATGAAAGGAAAAAAACATCCCATAGTAAGTTTCCCTTTCTCCTTCCAAACTTACCTAGAACTCAATGGCATATACATAAACCAGCATCTCAGTTTGCTAAGTAAAAATACAAAGTTCTACCCAGCTCTAAAATTTGATAATTCTGTAAGTTGGAATAGTTCAACATGATAAGTTAAATGAGTTCTATCCATTTTCTAAACAGATATGGTATGACATTTTTAATATATAAAATATCTAATATTTAAGAATGACAAAGAAATACTCATGTCAGAAATGAAAAGGAGATCTTAAGCCACCTTGCACAACCTAGGCTTGGCATGTGAGTCAGATGAGTTAGGGCCTACCTTACGCTGTACTCCTATTAGGATTTCCTGTCAAGATGCCTGAGGAAGTGCACCATGGAGAGGAAGAGGCAGAAACCTTTGTCTATGAGGAAGAAACTTCTGCTCATATTTCTCATCATCAATACTTACTATTTCAGCAAGGGAATTTTCCTTCAGGACTTGATCTCTAATGCTTCTGATGCTTTAGACAAGATTAGCTATGAGAACCTGACAGACCCAAGTTGGGCAGCAGTAAAGAACTGAAAATTGATGTCATCCCCAACTCTCAGAAGTGTATGCTGACTTTGGTGGACATGGGCATTGGCATAACCAAGGCTGACTTCATAAATTACTTTGGAACCACTGTCTAGCACAAAAGTGCTCATGGAGATTTTCCATGCTGGTGTAGACATCTCCATGATTGGGCAGTTTGGTGTTGGATTCTATTAAGCCTACCTAATGGTAGAGAAAGTGGTTGTGATCACAAAGCACAATGATGATGAGCAGTATGCCTGGGAGTCTTATGCTGGTGGATCCTGGATAGTTTGTGCAGACAGACCATGGTGATCCCATTGGCTGGGGTACCAAAGTGATCCTTCATCTCAAAGAAGACCAGAGGAAATTCTTAGGGAGTGGGTCAAGGAAGTGGTGAAGGAATACTCACAGTTCATAGGCTATTCTATCACCCTCTTTTTGGAGAAGGAACAAGAGAAGACCAGTGATGATGAGGCGGAGGAAGAGAAAGGTGAGAAAGAGGAGGAAGATAAGGATGACAAGGAAAAGCCTAAGACTGAAGATGTGGGATCAGATGAGGAGGTCAGTGGCAAAGATAACAAAATAAAAATGAAGATTAAGGAGAAATATAATGATCAGAAAGAGTTGAATAACTGGGTGGCGGTGGTGAACACCTTTAATCCCAGCACTCAGGAGGCAGAGCCAGGCAGATCACTGTGAGTTCAAGGCCAGCCTGGTATCTGGACCAGAAACCCTGATGACATCACTCAGGAGGAATATGGAGAATTCTATAAGAGCCTCACCAATGACCGGAAAGACCATTTGGCAGTCAAGCACTTCTCTATAGAAGGCCAGTTGGAGTTCGAAGCATTGCTCTTCATTCCTCAGCAAGCTCCCTTAGACATTTTAGAGAATGAGAACATCAACCTGCATGTCCATCATGGACAGTTGGGATGAGCTGATACTTGAGTTCCTCAGCTTTATCTGCGTCATGGTTGACTCTAAGGCCCTGCCCCTGAACATCTCCTAAGAAATTCTCCAGCAAAGCAAGATCCTGAAAATCATCTGCAAAAACATTGTGAAGAAGTTTCTTAAGCTCTGAGCTGGCTGAAGACAAAGAGACTATAAGAAATTTTATGAGGCATTCTCTAAGAATTTAAAGCATTGATTCCATGAAGACCACTAACCATCAGTGCCTCTCTGAGCTCCTCCACTGTCACACCTCTCAGTCTGGAGATAAGATGACCTCCCAGTTAAATTATGTGTCTCAAGTGAAGGAGGCACAGAAGTCCATCTGCCATATCACTGGTGAGCAAAGAGCAGGTGGCCAACTCTGCCTTTGTAGAGTGTGTACAGAAGTGGGGCTTTGAGGTGGTATATATGACTGAGCTTACTGATGTGTACTGTGTGCAGCAGCTTGGGGAGTTTGATGGAGAGAGCCTGGTCTTGGTGACTAAGGAGGATCTGGAGCCACAGAAGATGAGGAAGAGAAGAAAATGGAGAGAGCAAGGCAAAGTTTGAGAATCGCTGCACACCCATGAAGGAGAACTTGGATAAGGAGGTTGAGAAGATGACAATCTCCAATAGACTCGTGTCATCACCCTGCTACGTTGTGACAAACACCTGTGGCTGGACAGCCAACATGGATCATATGGAGTCCCAGACACTTCAAGACAACTCTACAGTGGGCTGCATGATGGCCAAAAAGCACCTGGAGATCAATCCTGACCACCCTATTGTGGAGACGCTGTGTCAGGAGGCTAAGGTGGACAAAATAAAAAAAAAAAACGACAAGGCTGTCAAGGACCTGGTGGTGCTGCTGTTTGAAACTGCTCTGGTCACCTCTGGTCTCACTTGAAGATCCCCAAACACACTCCAACTGCACCTATCACATGTTCATTCTAGGCCTGCATATTGATGAAGATGAGGTGACAGCTGAGAAGCCCAGTGTTGCTATCCCCCTCCCCCCACCACACTTGAAGATGATAAGGATGCTTCTGGCATGGAAGAAGTAGATTAGAGAACCCCTCAGAAGCCCACGTCCTCTGCATAGTTTCCCTGTGGCTCCCTCAGCAGCCTTGACTGGCCCTGACCCACCTAGCTCTGCTCATATATAAAGGATCTCTCCTGTTCTTGTACCTTAAGGCAGGAAAATCGCCTCCCACAGAATAGCAGGGTTGGGTACTATGTATTGTGGGGGTTTTGTTTTATTTTATTATAAAATTTAAGGTATGCAAAATAAAGATGCAGTTTCATACAGAAAAACAAAAGAAATGAGAAAGAACCAGGGCAAGATGTAAGAGGCCCCTGGCATAGCAGGTATCAGCAGAGAATACAGAACTGAGTTGTAGCATTCACAGGGACACAAAGCATAACCCTAATCATCTTGAAAGGGAATTCATGTTAAGACTTTATAAAGTGACAGCATCATAGAGTTCTGCTCCATGCCCTGATTAGAAAGAACTGTCTGCCAAGGAGAGAAGCTACAGAAGACATTGATGTTGAAATTCTCAGTGTGGAGAAATAAACCCATTGTAGACAGATGGATTTAGAACACGTGCTAGGGCATGTGTTTATTGACTGTTTAAAACTGAGGATTATAAATTATATAAGACTTAGAAATACAGTTCCAGAACTTTGTATGACCCATCTCTTTTCCTCTTCCAAATAATGATAAAATGATACCTCCTTGGAGATTTGCGTTGAGTGTTCTCCAGTATCTCCAAAGGGGTGTCCACAGTTGCCTTCTGCACTGGAACTCACTAAGACAAGACTACTGCCTTGTCACCAAAGGGCTGGCTGTGTGCTACTGTCATGAGCAGCAATCCCACAGCTATATATGCTGCCTCTCAACATACCTATCATTAATCAAATCCTGCCATTTTTCTTGATAAATATTAGTGTAAAGGGGAGAAACAAGATGATATTTATTATAGATTTCTGTTGGGCTGTTCAATCTGAAGACCAATAACAACCCCTTAGGTTTTGTGTGGAAAAGTCACAGACCTTCCTGTTTCACGGTTGACATTTCCCAGCACATGCAGTTGGTCACGCACCCTCTCTCAATTGCCTGTAATGCAGGTTTATCTCAGATATTACAGATACAACATGTGTGAACTGTAAAAATTAGAATGTTTCTATGTTCCTGAGTACTTTCCTTGCTGAAGCCTTATGATAAGTATTTGTCACATGAAGGTTAGACTTAGACCTTGGCAAATTATGGGTTCTGTCAGTAGACCATGGTATACATAGCTCCTACTGTGGCAATCAGACCTAATGTCTCCTCCTGGATTAATTGCTTAATTTTGCATCCCTTTCAGACAGTATATTTTTAGCTGGCATTTCAATAATCCTGTTCTGGTCTAATACTCACTGTAGTCACAAACAGCATGGATGGGTACCAGGCACTATGCTGCCAACTTTCCAAGACTTACACATTAATCCTCTGGGTGGTGGAGTTAAAACACTGCCCTATCTTGGCTTAAAACTGGTGTTGGAACTACAACAAAAGCATTTAAAGCATTAGGTCATATTCTAAATATTACTTTTGACACTAAGGTAGTCAACATTTGAAAATATTACTATATGGATACAGCTTTCTTAAAAAGACAGTGTGGACTACCAGCCTTTCAAATAGCAAGTTAAAATGAGCACAGCATAAAATCCTAAGACAATAATGCAAAAGTGACAATTTTCCTGATAAGTCTGAAAACTTTTTTGACTAATAAATTTTTTTCAACTATATTAACATACATTTCAGTCCTTTGGGGAGGAATAATTTAGTAACTTACATTCTACATGGTGCTGGAACTGGCTGCCAACAGCCAAAGATACCTGTGCCAATCTCTTCCAAATTCCCTTGGTAGTGATCTCACATTATGGTAGGCCATACTTAGTCATGTCATGAGTATTTATATCATGGAAATAGATAGTTGTCCCAATTTGGGACCTGTTTTTGTTTTTGTTTTGTTTGTTTTTTGAAACAGGGTTTCTTTGTGTAGTTTTGGTGCCTGTCCTGGATCTCAATCTCTAGACCAGGCTGGCCTCAAACTTCCAAGTGCTGGGATTAAAGGTATGTGCTCCACCTGGTTGGAGCCTTTTTTTTCCCTGAGGAACATTTACCAGCACACCACTGAATTTAACCATCCTGTGGTCATATATTTATAAATTGTAAATCACGAAAGTGAAAATAGAAGGGAATTTTAAAGATCATGTGATCCCACATACCATTGTTCAAAACACTAAAAGCCAAAGGGTTATGAGCAGAGATCATGGAGTTAGTGGGAGCAGATCCAATAGCTCTGTCTCCCTGAATCCTAGCCTAGTTTGAGTTCATTATATACAGATGGAGAAAGGAAATAACACCAGTTTCAATTCATCATACATTTCTTTAAGGTCAATCTAGGGCCAATATCAATGTCACATACTATGTTGGATACAAAATTGAAGCACAGAAAATTGACCTGACTCCTCATGATGACATGGAAATACCATTCATTATCAGAGTACCTGTGTCTCTCCCTATACATGCACAATGAAAGTGGAGACATAAAACCTGTGTGTGGAGTGTAACTGATATGCCAGTCTAAAAGGAGATGCACTATTCTTTGCTTCAACTTGAAGACAACATTGCCCAGAAAACTTAGAATAGTAAATCTCGATGTCCAGGACCTAAGTTGGCCCTTAGTCATCTTTTTCTGTCTTAACCATGGACCAGGCTCAAAGGATTGCAAAGTCTCCAGTCAGATATGAAAGACTGGTGGGAGCGAGGCTAGTTGCTGGGTCTACTAATCATAAAAGAGAAGAAATAGACATAGTTTAAGTCATTTGATAGCGTAAAGATATTTTTGTGCTCAGAGGTTAACTATATGGACAATTTATTACTTGTCACATAGCACACTTCTGAAATTATTTTAAGATCATTAGTAAATCCATATAGAGTCCATGTAGAGTCATTGATAATAAACCCATAAACTCAATGTAGTGTCATTGATTATTGGAAAGAAATATATATGGCACTGTCTCAAGGCCAAATTTCAAAAGGATGAGTTGTAGAATGATGCATGTCAAGAAGCAAATCTATTTTAGTGGTGTACTAGTTACTTTTCTGTTGTGATAGAACACTGTTACCAAAAGCACATAAGAAGAAAGAGTTCATTTTGGCTTATGGTTCCAGAGGGAGAATCCACAATGGTGAGGAAGGCATGGCAGTAGATGGCCAGAGCAAGAAGTCAAGAGATGTGTCTGCAGAGAGAGTGAATGGCATGGGGAAAGGGTATAAATTCTCAAAGACCTACCCCCAGTGACATTCTTCCTCGAGTAATGCTCTTCCATTTAAGGCTACAAAATCTCCCCAAACAGTGCCACCAAGCAAGGACAAAGCATTCAAATATGTGAGCCTGGGGGTTGGGGGGGGGGGGCATTTCTCCTTCAAACCACTATAAAAGGTAGTAAGGGTTTGTCTTTTGTTTTTAAATTTCTTTGTAGTCATGAGTTATTCTTAAGTAGGACAACATGACAGGATAAGGACTAAACATTGGTCCAGCTATGCAAATCAGCATGGAGAGTCCTCAAAACACTAAAATAGAACTGCCATGCGGTCCATCTATGCCACTTCTGTGTATATACCCAAAGGATTCTAAGTATCTTCATAATGCCTGAATACCTGGAATGAGCCTAGGTGCCCATCAACAGATGAGGATAAAGAAAATATGGTCAGCCCCACACTCACACAAAATAAAAAAGAATGAAATTACATCATTTGCCAGAAAATGGATGGAAATGGAAATAGCCATGTTAAGCAAAATAAGCCAACCTTGAACAAATACCATGTTTTTCCCTTATATGAAAAATTTAGGAGGAAAACCATGAAAGTAAAAGAGGGATAAAAGAGAAAAGGAAGGAGTCAAGAGGGAGAGTAAAACAATAAAGGTGAGGCATCAGCAATATTACATGAAACAAAGTCACAGTGAAACCACTATTTCATACAATTATCATTTACTAGTTAAAGAAATCTTACTATTCCCGAGTGAGCATTTGAGCTCCTTATTCTGAACCTGTTCCATCTTTTCTAAGACACCTGGACGCTCTCCTCCTGGGGGTGTTCCTCACTAGCCCCCACCTGCCCTGCATGAAGGTCTAGAGACCTTCCTAAGTTTGCCTCAGATGAAGGCCCACCCTTTGTGATCCATATTAACAGTGAGTCCTTTCCAGATATTGATCTGTAGATGAAATTCTAAACAGTCTTAGTAAATACGAAACACAGAGTCAAATACAGAGGTAACAGCCAGAGAGATCAGAGCAATAGCCACGACTAGCTTTAGCTTACCACCAGTAGTAGCTTTCCCAGAGAGAGCTTCTTCCTGTCTGTTTTTATTGCCTTTCTGTTCTGCCTTTTCATTTGGCTCTAAGCCCAGCCATATGACATCCTCGTCACTGCCTGTCTATACAGACCTCCAGGTCTCTATGGTACTGGGTTTAAAGGCTCGAGTAATCACACTTGGCTGTGTCCTTGACTCCACAGAGACTCTGCCTAACCTGTGAACTGGATTAAGGGCGTGTGCTACCACTGCTTGACTTCTGCTTTTGGCTCACTATGTGACCTCTGATCTCCAGGCAAACTTTATTTATTAACATACAAATAAAATCACATTTCAGTACAAATAAAATATACCACATTCACAAAGGAATAACCCAAATGCTAAATCAAAGTGAAGAGATAAATTCGAATTAACTTACTTTACCAAATTAGACTGTGGGTTGATGGAGGCCAGTGTTCCAAAGTTTCAGCCCCTAGTCTGTCTGCTTTGAACAAAGCTGTTCTGTTTTCATATCAAAATGGCCTCCCGTCCATAGTTACTTGGTTTATATCAATCAGTAAATCATAAATCAGTGGCATGAGCGGAGTACTTTCATAGTAACCAGGAAAATACCAAATGTCCCTTCCTGTGTTCCGTTAAATTGATTAACAAGAACTCTAAGCAGATGAGGCCCCATAGCATCACAGGTGGTGGAGGCATGGAAGGAATTCAGTTAAATGTATATGCGGATGTCATTACCTTGCAAAGACAAAAGACCAGGAAGCCCCATTCAGTAGTCAATGCTTCACAAAGCCAGTGGACATATACAACAATATTCGCTTGTAAAACACATATGTGCAAATGAAATATAAAGGAGGTGGTTTTGGTAAATCGGCCTGTTCATCTCAGTACAAATCTGGGCGTGTCCTTCCAATGTGTGTCTTTTACAATAGCAGTAACTCTAGCATTTCAGTCTGACCTGGGGCTTACTAAGAAGTCTCCAGACTGAAGGCATCTCATAACAAAGCACCAGCCCAGTGCAGAAGCTATTTTCTATTAATAATCAACTGTATGACTTTCTGAAATGGATTTAAATTTGTCCCTCTTGATTAAGTGAAACAATATCAAAATACATATTAAAGTTAATTGCCAGCCAAATTCCATTAAATCGAAAGGAATGAGTTAATGAGGATATTGATCTCTGTAATTATTTAGCACCTTTAAGAATTACATTTATTTATTGTACAAGAGTTGGCAGTGAACATGCCACCATGGGTACTTGAAAGTCAGGGGGCAACTTGTAGGAGTCAGTTTTCTCATCCCACCATGCGGGTCCCAGGGATTCGACTCAAGTTGCGAGGCTCGGCAGCAAGGGTCTTTGCCCACTGAGCCATCTTGCCAGCTCCTATTTAGCATTCTTATTAGCTGAGCCTTTACAAAAAAAGAAAAATGGAAAGGGAGACCACTAGACATTTATTGTAAACCTGGCTGGGTTTTCATGAGTGCTTAACATGGGGTGTATACTATCACTGCCTAAAACAAAATTATTTTTTTAGAGATCTGAACTAAAAGCTAAATTACATATATCTGGTACATATTATTTAAGGGGCATGAACATAGAAAAATGTAAAAGGGACCCTCCTCCTGACCAGTCTTGGCTCCGGGTCATGACACTTACATTGTTCTCTGGGATCACCCGGGATGAGGGATCTCAAGGCAGGGGGGCCTTCTTTCCTGAGACCACCGCCCCTAGATGGCATGCGGAGCTTTTGTTCACCCAGATCTGTGGAGCCTGGAATTAGGACAGACCCTAATCTGGGGTTTCAGGTTGGCTGCCATTTGTTTAGCTAGCTCTCAGGCCTGAGAGAGGGGCTGAACTTTCTCAAGGATCTTTCATTTCATGGCACTAAGTACCCGGAAGCCCTCCAGAATTGTGGCAGACCTCTCAATGCAGAGCCAGGGCTCCAGGCTGCCAGTTAGCAATGAACTTCCAAACACCCTGCAAATCAGGAAAATGCTTAGTCTAATCCCAATACGATTAGACTAAAGTGAGAACTGCCGCCCTCAAAACAAAACAAAAATGTGTGCCTAGAGAAAGAGAAAGGTACAGCAAGGGGTCCTGCAGGGAATGGAGGACACCCACAGACAGCCTGGACACCCACGGACAGCCTGGACACCCACGGACAGCCTGGACACCCACGGACAGCCTGGACACCCACAGACGACAGCCTGGACACCCACAGACAGCCTGGACACCCACAGACGACAGCCTGGACACCCATAGACGACAGCCTGGACACCCACGGACAGCCTGGACACCCACGGACAGCCTGGACACCCACAGCCAGCCTGGACACCCGCAGACAGCCTGGATTCCCACGGACACCCACTGGCCCGAGGGCCGCTCTGCTGAGTGTTCCTGGGCAGTTTGCAGGGGGTCTTCAAACCAGAAGTGGGTGATGCATTTATCCAACCCATCTCCTGCTGTATGTGAGAACTCAAAGAGAGCATTCTGTAAGTGGAAAAGGACTGTTCACATACACTTATGCTTTATGCAAATGTGATTGCTGTTCCATCCATCTATAAAGCCAAATTATCTGACCAACTGTCTAAGTTCTAAACAAGAAATACAGACACCTCAGATAATTCTTCTTACAATTCCTGTGCTTGGGGATACTCTGTAGCATAACCCAGGAGAAGACTTCCTGTGTGGGGCTGTGGCTGCTCCATGCTTGCTGCAATGTGCATGCTAAGCTGATGCTTCATCCAAGAGCCTTGCAAACACCAGCATCCCCAAACCCAAGCTCCCCAACTTAAAACGTGCTCTCTTGCTCTCTCTCTCTCTCTCTCTCTCTCTCTCTCTCTCTCTCTCTCTCCCTCCCTCCCTCCCTCCCTCCCTCCCTCCCTCCCTCCCTCCCTCCAATGTCTAATTCCATCATAAAAATCCAGCCTTTTTAGTTTTTCCAGCAAACATCTACACTTTGGGTGACAGGGATGAGCTGTTTCAAATCGGCTCTTTCCTTCAGCTTTCTCCCTCTTCCCTGGGAGCTCCCTCCTGCACTTCAAAGCAGCTTTGTGGTTCCCTTTGGAGAAATCAAAGGTGGCAGATGAAAAGCAGCGTCCTTCATCTCTACCTGAGGAAGGTTACTCGGCTCAGGGCACAGAGCAGGTGGGGGAGGGGAGTTAGAGCAGGAAGACAGCGAGTTAATATGGGGGAGGGGGTAGAGAGGGGGTGGGCGAGAGCTGAAGATCCGTGCACAGTGGAAGGTGAGTTAGAGCAGAGGGAGAAGTGAGTTAGAATGGGCGTGAGAGCTGAAAGGGTAAAAGCAGAGTAGGGGATGAGCTGGAGCAGGGAGGGTATGTTGGAGTAGGGGGAAGAATTAGAGGGGGTAAGATCAGGTGAGTTAGAACTGGAGGGCATGAGATAGAGGATCAACTATGTACACAGAATGCATAAACCAGAAACGGGCATATCGATTTTAAAGGGTGAAACATATCAGGATACAAACATATTAATCAGCTTACCAAAGTACTAATGCTTGATGTATAAAGTAAAAATGCTATTAAGTGTGATCATATTTCAAAAGAAAACCTACCTCTGCATTGTCATAATTGACAGAACTGTGTGGATGTCTAACAGGCCCCTGAGTTATTTGAACTTGAATGTAGTAGGCTTTAGGATGGATGGCTGAGAGGGGTGGAGATCAGTGTGGACGGTACTTAAGTCTACACAGACCAAGAGGAGCTGTGGGCCAGCTATTCCTAACGGACCACTTCTCAAGGAGGCAGGCGAGTTGCTCTGTCTCCTT
Organism: Onychomys torridus; assembly: GCF_903995425.1. Lineage (NCBI taxonomy): Eukaryota > Metazoa > Chordata > Mammalia > Rodentia > Cricetidae > Onychomys > Onychomys torridus. Next base: position 108,185,607 of record NC_050448.1, read on the forward strand.
CAGCCTCGGTGTTCCTGACTCTTGAATGGGGTTGATTAGTGCCTGTTTTGAGGGGTTGGTATGAGGTTTAAGTGAGAAAATGGTTGGGAAGCAAACTGCAGAACCCACAAGAGTGACAAAACAGAGCGAGCTATTTTCATGCTGTGTCTAACTAACCTCCCAGAGGAGAGCTTTTCACCTAATTATTGGCTCACCCTTAAAAGCACAGTAAATCTCATAACTTCTCCATGCTTCAGGTCTTTTTCCACCCATTAAGTAGGCGTTAACCAACTAAAGCAGAAAGGCACAGACTTGCAGCAGGCACGTGATGAAGCCCAGCAAGAAGGAAACTGGGCCCTTCCTTTCCAAGGCTGGCTCCAAATCCAGGCCGCCGGGCACGGGAAACACCAGCGGGGTGGGCACTGTGTGATTCTTGCTGAACACTTAGGAAATCGCACCTCATTGCTGGGGTTATTTGCCAGATATCCTGACAGCTGCCAGACTCTGGCCAGCTGCTGCAGCTCCTCTGCTGCTGTCTATAGGAAACACTCTACCCTACTTCTGCAAAGAGCCCTGTGATTGGGCCTGGAGAAGGAGAACGCTGGTCCTCACCACTTATTTTTGAAGGTCCTGTTTTGAGTTTTCATTTTATGGTGCTGCCAGCTGAAATCTCTTTCAGTGTCTGCCTGTTGTCAGCACCCTCTCTTGCCCTGTCTCAAAGGGCATCTTGTCCTTTACACGCAGATGTTTCCTAAAGCCACAGCCAACCCTGCTACCTGGCATGTCTTCCAGGACCCTAAGGCTCAGCAACAATTCCAGCTTAATGCAAAAATTAGAAAATGATTTTGAGTACAAATGAGTCTTTCCCTTGCTACCTAATTATTGCTACTAGAAATGAGTTAGTTATTCTATCTGCGGATTCATGAGCTTACTTGAAGAGATTTGTATATTGTTTTGCGTCACAATGGTAGCAATCCTTCCTTACTTGGAAGGAACCATAACAAAGAACCTAAAACAAAAAAAACCAAAAACCAAACCAAACAAAACAAAAAAGACAATTCCTTAGAAAAACAAGTCTTCCACTTGAGCTTTCAATTTTAAAACTACTTTAAACATATATATTATTACAAATGCTTATGCTAAATAAAATTAGAACTTAAACCTACTAGGATAATTGCTTATCTATAGTGTTGCTTCAGGCTTCAGACCTTTTCTTCTATTTTTAAATTTTTTATGTGCTTTGGTTTTTTACCTGCATGAGGATGTCAGGTACCCTGGAACTGGAGTTACAGACAGCTATGAGCTGCCATATGGGTGCTGGGAATAGAAACTAGGTTCTCTGCAAGAATAGGTAGTGCTCTTAACCACTGAGCTATCTCTCCAGTTCCAAGCTGATGCTTCATCCAAGCACCAGACCCAAGACTAATAAGTGCTTAGCTTATTAGTTAAGTACTAATAGCATTTCCTTTCCCAAGAGCACATGTGCCTTGCTTCCTTTCTTCCTTCCTCCTTTCCTTCCTTCCTTCCTTCCTTTCTTTCTTTCTTTTTTTTTTTTTTTTTTCCCAGCCCTGGTGTGTCTGGAACTTGCTATGTATACCAGGCTGGCCTGAAACTCCCAGAGATCTGCCCACTTTTGCTTCCCAGTACAAAGATTAAAGATGTGCACCACCATGCCTAGCCTTCTGGATTTTGTTTATGCATTGTAATAGTTGGAAAGAGAATTTCGTATATATTTCACACAGATAGGTGACTCTACTGTAACAGGCAGTTGAAAAGACTGTATACCAGTCATTAGGGACTTTGGCTTGTCCCTTCCTGGTTATGTGCCCTAAGGCATATAATTTAACCAAGCTGATCCTCAGTGTCCACTTCTGTGATGTTGGTCTGATGATTATACTTCACAGGTTACAGTGAAGATCACAGTAACTGTTGCAGAGGGAAGAGTTGGTAGCCAAGTCTGATAACACTATGAGTCCTCATGTCTGGGCTAAGTGGCTTCTGGATTCTCCTGCCATCAAAGTGCAAGCCATGCCACAGTAAGTGGCAAGCAAGGTGCATGTCTTGGCTTGTCTAGGTGACTTCCTTTATTTAGTGTCTCAATGATAGGATGGGCTAAGAAATTCAAGATACCCATAAAGGGTTAGGACACAGATGCTAGGCAAGTCAGAGCAGCCAGAGAAGGAAGCATGCCTGGGCTGCTACAAGCAGTGGGGAGACTTTCACAGAGACCTACTTAGCTTTAGGAACTTTACTCTGATCTGCACAAGAGGAGGAGGATACAGATAGAAGCAAAAACTCCAGCAGCTGTGGATAGGAAGACGTGAAGAAATGCACTGAGGAGCTGCCCACTCCTGGCTGTTGAAGAACATGATAGCCCTTCTGCCTGTGAACACAGGTCAAGAACCTGCGCTTACACATGCCTGGATTTGGGGATAGAGGCTCAGATTGGGTGTATTCTCCTGTCCCAAGTCATGGCCAAGGGAAGACTGGGTAAGTGGCTGGGGCAGAGCTGAGCAGGACCTAAATGGAAGGCACTAGAGAATTCTGAGCAGCAGGTCGGTCAATCTGACAGCAGAATAGAGGGGCTGGCAGAAGAGGGAAGAGTGGGGCTAAGAGGGCCGTGAGTGGCTTTCATCCTCAGTTGAGTCCTCAGATAAGCAATGAGGCCAGAAGTAAAAGCAGAGGATCCAAGATCTTCAGAACATAGAGCCTGCCACACGCAGCAGTGTCTTTAAAACGCTGTGTGCATGGATGAGGACACAGATTGGAAGAGAGGTAGAATATGCTTGGTCCCTTGTACTAAGACAAGAAGCTTCAGTGACTGTGATGAGAGTAGGCAGACAGACAGACAGACTGCTACAGTCTGGCTCCAGCCGACTGGTGCAGACTGCCCAGACGGCAGCTGCATAAAGGCCAACAGCTTGGAGGAGACACCTGGGAAAGATGCTTAAATGTGAGGGAGACCTCACTCAGCACCTGAGGAAAGCCTGAATCTATGGATGGTTCAAGGCTAGCCAGAGAGGATATGAGTAAGACAAGAAGCTAGTGGCAGAGTCACAAACAGCAACAAGGGAAGATGCCAGTGAGTTGGAGATGATGAACTCTCAGTACAAGGTACCAGAGTAACAAGAGCCCGGAGTTTAGTGCCAGGGAATTGGAAGTAGAAAGCTGCAGAAAACCTAAGCCATATAAGGGGCTAGGAAGTGGTTATTTTATCAACTTGAACGTCACCTACTCTTAGAGAGGCTCCTTGTCTGGGGCCAGTTAGAGTCAACATCTTTTTCTATCCTTTTTCCAAAACAGCTTCATTTATAACTGTTTATCTGTTTCCAAGTTAATTTGTTTCAGAACTGCCTCTCCAAATAGACTGTAAGCTACCATAGTGCCAGGATGGCCATGGTCCCTCCACATCTTAGGTGCTTGGCTCAGTGGGCGACACAGGCACAGATTAGGTCCTCAGATTTTCATGGTCGTGAGTGAGTTCACCAAAATGGAAGCCAGGTTGCAGGGGTTTGAGGTGTAAGTTAGAAGCTAGAAAACACAATCCAGAAACTTGACTGTGAAGGTCGAAAGAGGACTTAGAAGCCAGAGAGAGGATGGATGAATAAAGAGGGTGGTGTGGTTTGTTAGCGTGTGGAAATGAAGAGATTTGCATGTGTTTGTAGCAGGAAAAGCTCATGGAGCAGGATGGGAGGAAGGACAGGACCAGGACCTGGCCAATGGCAGGAAGACGAGTGGGTTCTGTGGGAGGTGGCATGGGGGCGGGCCATACACTTGGCAATGTGGTATGGTAAGAAAAAGTACTAGTCTCTGGTTTCTCTGTAATTTGAGAGGGTGGGGGAAGCTAAGACCGGCTTAAAAGGAACAATGAAGTTTTGAATTTCCTGGCTAGGAGTGGGAAGAGGGCAGGCAGTGAGGGAGGGGCTGTTTCTCTCTGGAATCCTCAGCCCCCGTTTAGCACCTGACTCATCGTGAATGTAGAAAGGAATGGAATGTTCTGCGCTGCATACTGGTGGACCCCAACACAAAAATGGTAGTGCAAGGAGAGGGGGAAAATGTGGTCTAAAACAAACGAACATAGTGATTATCACACTCTGTGTGTGACCAGATAGCTCTTAGTAGACAAATAGACCAGATAGTTTACATAGTAGAAACTGGGATACTGAAGGTGGGGCTACAACAGCCGCAGCCATACTTGAGAACTCATCTGAGGCTGTTGGCTGGGTCTCTGAGTTCTCCCAACAAGGCCTCTTCATGAAGCCAGTTGGCTTCCTCAGGATGGAAGCAGACTTCTGGAAAGGACTGAATGTGTCGTTGAAGCCATGGTTCTGTCAACCTTTGTTTCTCCATTCCATACAGACCTAAGCCTGACTAGCATGACCAATGAAGAGGAAGCAAGCAGAACTCATGGTTTTTAGAACAGCCAAGAAAAACAGTGTGCCTGAGTCAGCATTTCTGTTTCTACCAAACACATCTCCTCTCTTATTATAAACATTTGGTAACATGTAATTGATTCTCCTAAGATGGAATTCACTGACATTTCCTGTCAACATTGATAATTAAACACACATATTGTCTTAGCAATAGTGAAGGTGATGAATTAAAAGCAAATCATCATAAAGCCACATTTCAGTGCATACTTGCTTGACCAGTGGGTGATATGACAGAGCTGCCTGAGGCCACTCCTATGTAGAAAGAACATGCTTGCATTGGGGGGACTGTGATGATAATATATGAGCATCCAGGTGAGACCCCCAACAAAGAAGGTGGGGTAGAGATCTATGAACTGGCCCACACCTAACAGATGGTTTGGCATTTCTGGCCATTGAAGCGACAGTGAAACCCTCAGTGGTCACAACCAAGACTGGCCTGTGGTTTTGCAAAGTGAAGGCAGCAGCCTCTCCTGCCTGAGCCCCTCATCTTGTGAAGTAGGAACCAGGAGCCCTCTGCTTGCCCAGCGACTGTCGGAAGCAGCCCTGATCCTTGTTCTTGTGCAGAGGCCAAGCCACCTGGCACCGGAGGCTCTTTATGTCATTTCCTGCTCAGGTATCCAGGTCAGCTGTGCCGAAGGATCTCACAGCTAGCAGTATCAGATTTAACAAATAGAAATACAGTCTTCCTAGTTAAACTTGGATTTCAGATGAACTATGAATTCTGAGCCTTATTATAAAAATAACTTGCAAATAAAAAAACAGCACACACTGAAATTAACCGGAAGAATGAGCTTCTAATACTGATAGCCATTCTGAAGTGGTGGAGTTTCACTTTGGATTTTACACTTTTTTTTTTCTTTTGAGACAGGGTTTCTCTGTGCAGCTTTGCACCTTTCCTAGAACTCACTCTGCAGCCCAGCCTAGCCTCAAACTCACAGAGATCCACCTGGCTCTGCCTCCTGAGTGCTGGGATTAAAGGCGTGCACCACCACCACCCAGCCACTTTTTTTTTTTTTTTTTTTACATAGAGTATATTTTATGTACTTATTTCCTACCAAAACCAAAAAATCCCTGACAGAGTTAGAACTAGAACAATTAACTTTATATCCCCTTTCATACCTTGTGTGCATTGCTTCCATTCAATGAGAATGTTTTAATGTATGTTTAAAAGGTTGTATGAGACCTATTTTACATTGAAAAATTATCTGTTGCTTAACTAATATTTGAATTTGGCTGGACATCCTGGATGTTACCAGTCAACTTTATTCAAAATACCAGTCACCCCTCCCCCACAAAAAGATAAAGAATGTTCGAGCCCTGAAATATATTTGCAATCAGAGAAGGCTCTCAAATAGTAATTCTTCAGCATTTGAGGAAAACCCAGCCTCATTCCCATAATTTTTTTTTGTCAGCAATTCATGTATACAACTTAGTTTGTAGTTCATGAGTTAAAGTCTCCATTGTCTTAATGCTGGGAAGGAATGTCTGCTTTGAAAGCCACACCCAGGGATACCAATATGCTTTCATGATCATATAGGTAGTGACTGAGGCACTATCCCGCACATAACCTGGGCCCTCTGCTAAGCTCTGAACGTACTTAGTTATGTCTGTCCAATTGGTGGGCAAAAGCCCCAAGCCAATGGGACAGACACCAAGGAGCAGCATGGTGCAAGTCCCTAATTCTAGTTCTGAGAATGTGGTTCCCAGAACAGTAGTTGCAGCATGTTTTATAAGTATAAAATCTTGAATTCTATCCAGTTTACTAAATCAGGAGGCTTAACAGTGGCACCCCAAATTTCTTTGTTTGACATGATTGTATGAAATGATAGGTTGATAAACACTGTTGTAGAACACTGACCAGTGCCTGGCCTGGAATTGGATGGGCATGTCACAGAGAGAGAGGGGCAGGAGGGAGAGGGGGCATGTTTTCACAGATTGCTCGAAACCTGGCAGCATGACTGTGGCTTGGGGGCAAAGGCGACACCATGGAGAAGATAGTGTGGCTTCATTCCAGTGAGAGTCCAGAAAGAGCAACAGTTCCCTGTCACCCCCTCTGCTGCTGATCCAGACCACTGCAAATGCCAAGCCTATGGCCTAGACATCTGGACTGCCACAAAGACCATGAGCCTTTCAGTAAAGAGGGTACAATTGCCCTCAGGAGGCCTCTTGGTCCCCCACAAGGAATCCTAAAAAGATTAGCATTTAAAAAAAAAAAAAATCTGTTCTTCCGGCCACACGAGATCTCACCAAGGAAGTAGCCAACTCTGGATGAGACACTAATAGAACTGGACTTTCTAGATCCAGCTGCTGGCAACAAGCAAGAGCTGGGGACCCTAAGGCTTCTGCCATTTGTGTAATCCTGTTAGTCTGAGGAAGCCTGAGTTCTGGGAAAAAAGGAAATGCATCTTAGTTTGGGTTTAGCATAGAAAATGTTGATTCTCTCATGTCTTTGATGACTCTGTGGTGTCTAAACCATGCAGAAAAATGTTTTGGCCTATACTTAAAAGCAAGAGAGCTACTACCCTCCTGCCCCCCCCCACACACACACACACAGCCCTCCTTGGCATACTGTAGTGGGCAATGCTGAAGGCTTCCTGGCTGACAATGAAAACCTCTGTCCAAGCATCAATCAGACGCACAGCCTCCCCTCACAATTACCCCATCAGCTTCAGCCCCAGGAAAATAAACAAGCCATGCAAAGGCTTCGAGAAGTAGACCTCCTAGCCAGAACCACCTCATATACAGCGGTCTGGCAATTTGAGGTTTCCCTGTGCTATCTGCAAAAGAGATCACATTTCTGACCACCCTTCCTGTGGTTGGGCTGCTCTCTCTCTTTGAAGATGGTAATTTCTGAACACTAGCATCTCCATTTTCTTTCCTCTTTGTTTAGCCCGGGGAAACTTAAAGGCTCTTAAGTCCAAGTCACAGATACTAATGACCTTCTAGAGCTTCTGAACAAAGAGTCGGGCTGGCTCTGGGGAGGGCTTCCAAGAAGCAGGTTTCATGCTGACTCGGCTGATGTGGCTGGTGCCCACACTCCACATTTGCTCTTCTGTGAAGCTATCTCCTAAGGATGACAGGTCAGCCCTCATGGGATGATTAGTGTCTGGGCGTTTTCTAAAACATGTTCCTAAAAATACCTTTTGAGGGCTGGAAAGATGGCTCAGCAGTTAAGAGCACACTGACTGCTCTTCTCGAGGACCCGGGTTTAATTCCCAGCATCCATATGTAACTCTAAGATCTGACACCCTCACATGGATATACATGCAGGCAAAACACCAATGCAAATTAAAAAAAAAAAAAAAAACTCTTGATAGGTTGTATTAAAATTAATATTATTTCCAAATTGACTTTGAATGGTCTTATGTTAATTCACAACTGGCACTACTGGTATGAAAACATTCATTGGCACAGGTTCCTCCGGAAAGTATCATATCCCCAGGGCATCAAGTGATCAGCCCTTGTGAGACAAGGATGCCACAATCTTGTCAATGGCTCGGTGCCTACTCTTCCTTGTCCATCATGGCTTTGTGCCACCGGGTCCTGTGAGACAAACCTTGTCTTCCTTGCTTAATTTTGTAGCTGAGTTTCCTGTGACATGGAGAAAGAAAGTCAAAGGACAAAAATATGTTCCAGTGTCAAGCTCTGCCTACAGCACTGTCCTGTCCCACCGGTCTGCAACCCCAAAGGCTGCCCTTGCACAGAAGCGAGCCTTCAGGGGTTTATCTCTCAGCCAGGGTGAGTGATGCTGGAAAGGGGGCCCCAATGCAACAGAGCCAGCACCAAATGCAAAGAATTCAGAACTATAGTGTGCAAAGGAGGCCCCTGCCCAGGCAGCATGCACAGCTTACATCCACAGCCCACTCCCCCAGGGGGCTGGCACGATGCATATGCCATCCAGGTCCCTTCACCTAGGGCCAGACTGCTTTAGTGCTCAAGCCTTTAAACTAGGATCAGGTGTTTCCTGTTGAGGCCAAAACAGGGTAACAAAGGCGTCTTTGGTGTTCTGGCAAGGGAAAGCTGCTGGCATGGCTTGCCCATCTCTCTGCTGAGGGACTCTGCTCCATCTTTCTTGTCTCTCCTTCCTTCCTTTCCTTGTACCGTGTGATAAACAGACCACGCAGTATCTTCCGTTTCACCTTGAATGAGCTCTCTTATCCCCCCATATCCATGTCACTGACATTCAATTCTGCACTGTTCTAACAGTGATTTTTTTTAAAAAGACACACACACAAACAGAGAAAGAGAGGGGTTGGGGGGGGGAGATCTTTCCTTGGGAGAAGAGATAATGGAAATACACAGAGTCATTGTTGACAGTGTCTGTAGGTGCCTCCGAGAAAGGAAAAAGGTGACCTGACATCATGATGTTTTTTGTTACCTCCAGGAAAGGAGCACAGGGTAGAGGTGGGGGTAAGCTGAGTCCTTTTGGGACACTATGTACATTGGCTAACATGGTGCCCCTTAATTGAAAGGTTTTTTGGCCTGATACCAATGATGATAATGTGAGCTAATGAGCTGGGCTCCCTGTCCATGATTCCCTCATCAATCAGAACCAGATTTTGCTCATTTGTGATCTCAGGTAACCTGGTGCTGAGATGTACAGCATCCTCTGCTTTTGGCCTAATGGAGTAGTTCTCAAGTGACAGGCATCGCCAGTTCCAGCACCTAGGCTCCACTTTCCAGAAACTAGTCTGGACTAGTTCTTGAGATGTGAAGCTTGACTTGGTAAATAAAGTGAACTCCCATGCCAGAAGTTTCTATGATTGCTCCTCTGCTGTTTGATAGAAAGTCCCTGGGTCACACAGGTCTCGCTTCCACTCCTGGTACCACAGCTCACTGACCGGGTTTGGAAAGCCACTGACCTCCTGGGAAGTCACTGTCCTGTCCCTGAACTAGAGGCAATAATAGCCATCCTGTGAGGATTTGATCGCCTAATTTGCATTCAATTCCAGGCATTCACTAACCATTGTAGTTGGAGAGCTTCTCTCCAGGTGCCACCAAGCCCTGTGAGTCCACTTGTAAAATAAACACACAGACATTTATATTATTTAAACTGCTTGGCCATTAGCTCAGGCCTACCATTGTCTAGCTCTTACTCTTATATTTAGCCCATTTCTATTAATCTATACTTTGCCACGTGGCTCGTGGCTTACCAGTACCTTATTTCTTTCTTGTCATGGAGGAAGCTGGCCATGTCTCTCTCTCCGCCTTCTACTTCTCAGAATTATCTTCTCTGCTTGTCCTGCCTATACTTCCTGCCTGGCTACTGGCCAATCAGCATTTTACTTATACAGACTGATATCCACAGCAAACCATTGCCTTTCCTAGGCTTTATTCAGTCTAATTATCTATTCTATACTGTTCTGTTCTCCACTCTGTGATTTAAACTCCAACTTTGTCAATCAACAATGAACAGGCAGGACACTTAGTGATTAGGAAGAGTTTCCATATAACCCCTCAGGTTAAGAGAGGGTTGGAATCCTTCCTAAATTTGATAGTAATTATGTTTCTTTCCAACTGTGGCAGCTGGCTCCTGACTGTATTTCCAAGCCAGACCTCTCCTCTTAACATCAAATCCAATGTGCCATGTGATCCTAGTGGCTTCTGAGCTAGATGTCTAGTTGGCATGTCAAACCTCAGTATCACAGAAGAAGGTCCTGATCTTCCCATAACACGCCCCCCACTTCCCATCTAAATCAGTAGCCATGGGGAGTTCTTGCCGATGCTCAGGCCTGACCTTAGACATGTTCTGGGTGCTTCTCATGTCTATATGCAATCAACCAGCAGATCCTGCTGCCTCAACACTCATCAGCACCCACACACCTCTGCAGGCCACTGCCAAATGCCATTTTGCTCATCTCCCTGGACCATCTACCATTGCTCCTGGTAGACTCTCTCGTTTTCCCATGCCTGTCTCTCCTCAGAACCACAGGCAAAGAAGCCTGATGGTCTAAATTACATTCCAAACAGCTATCTAGTTGACTCACAATAAAAATCAAACTTCCAGCAAACAGTCCTCTGTAGTGGATAGCCATCCCAGCATTGGCCGGGAAGTCCCACCCCCCATTGAGGCTTCGGTAAAGGTCGTGCCCACAAGGCAGGGCGGAGAAGGAAACGGAAGACGGAGGATCGGAAGGGGAGGCGCGCTTGGTTCCGGGACCCTGGACGCTGGAGGGAGATGGAGCAGAGTTCTCCAGAGAACACCACCGGACTGCACTATACCTTTGCCAGACCCTACAACCTACCCCTTCATTGTAAGTTACCCCACAAAATAAACCTCCCTTTTAACTACGTGGAGTGGCCTACATAATTTCACCAATAGTCCTCATTTGTCCCGGTCCTCTTCACAACCAACTGGGTTCCAACCAACACTGGAGTCCTGGCCATATCTCAGTTACCAAGTGCATTCCAGACTCAGGGCCTTCCTGTTGTGCTGGGGACTCTCTTCACAAACATCTATCCTGTTCTCTCCTCTGCAGGTCCACACCCAACACACTGAGTGTTCAACCAGGCCTTCTAACACCGTGCTTCATCTGTAGAGTCCCTGCTTGATTATTTTTCACATACCCTTGTCACCCAGAAGACACATTAACACCTTAGCGCTGGGGATTTTTTATGAGGGATAATACAGTGGAGTCCACTAGTTCTGTAGAACCCAGAGGTGTAAGGAACTACACGGAGGCTTCTGTGAGAATCCATCTGACTGTCTTAAGTGATGGGAAGGTAGAGAACAGCACAGACTCTCTATTGACTGCACTCATTGTGCAGTTGATGGGACTGCCATCCTTTGCTTATTGTCCTTGGCAATTGTAAATTGTGTACATAAACAATTCAATTCTAAAGCATGATATAGTTAGTGACACACATGTTTAAAGATTTATTCTTTTTGCTCCATGGCCTGTTATTTAATGAAACAATCCAGATATCCAATATCCTATGACTCAAAATTTCTGTTCATTTACAATAACAGGGCTCTGAAGTATACAATCACCTTCATGCACAGAGGCCAGAGGAAGACATTGGCTGTCTTATTCCCTTGAGATCGGGCCCCATACTGAATCAAATTCACCATTTTTTAAAAAAAGAATTGGGCTAGCTGGCTAGCCTGCCCCAGCAATCCTCCTGTCTCAGTCCCCCCGCTATAATATTGGAGTTACAGATATGCATGGAGATGCCCAGCTTTTCACACAAGTGCTAGGAGTCTGAACCCTTTATCTTCTGAGCCATCTTCATAGCCTTTATTATTTTTTCCCTTATGTCCTAATAAGAGCAAAGCCCAGCTGTAACGCACACTGCTAAAGGCAGCAACATGAACATTCGTCTAGTTCAGCTTTTGATTTGATTTCATTTAACATATTATGAAAGACAGAAGAGAATGAGCACCTGCGGGCATGTCTCAGAGTCTGTCTCTAATCTGTAAAGGTGTACAGCCTCAATCAGGCAACCTGGCCAGCCCTGAGAAGTCTGGTTAATGTTTCTGGTTTCTCTAGAAATAAGTACCTTGATTCCAAAAACCTGGTGGCTTTCTCATCCACACTGGATCATACCAGTTATCTGCATACAAGCCACAGGTTGTCCCAGAGGGAAGACTGTCCTTCCAGTGTGTTCCAGGGAGCAGAGCTAGCTTATTTGGAAGAAGTCTTTCCTGGTTATAGTAAAACCAGCGGGTTAGGCATCTGCCAGAGAGACACTAAGAAGCATTTTCTCTCTGGAAGTCCACTAGACAATCTTATTAATGCTCTGCTCTACCAGCCACTGCTTGTCCAAAGAGTTACAGCTTTTGTAACACATTTTCTTTTGTAAAATCACACACCGAAGACGTGAAGAAAATTTAAATGAAAAAATAACAAATTATGAAACACACAGGTAACATCTCCCGGGTCAAGCCATAAAATGGTGAGAAGCTCGGGAGATTTGCAGGGTTCCCTCCCCAGGGTCCCGACTGGGGGTCACCTCCCCCTCTGCATTACAGTTCCTCCGTCTGTGCACATGTCTCTAAAATAATTTTACTTGATTTTGTACTTTATATGAATTAAATCACACTCTGTACGTCTTCTTGAACTTGGCCTACTCTGTATAGTAGAGTGAGAAGTCCACAACGTTGGCTGCAGCAAAACGGGCATTTCTCATTACTGTCCAGTGTCAGGATGAACGATGCATCATGAGCACAGCACAGTCGGTCCATTCCCAGTTGGAGAACTGCCGGGCTGCTTCGGGCATGGGTGACTGGGAGCAGTCCTACAGTGACCATCGCACTTGTCTGGTGTTCTGGGTCCTTGCCCCTTTGTCTCCCCCGCATTGCGCTTCTCTAGGAGGCTGCACACAGGAGTGTGTCCGAACCTTTCTCGGGCAGTTCATTCTCGAAAGCGGTTCTAGCAGCTTCCACTTCCAGCAGCAATGGAGGAGGTCATTGCTGGCCATCTTCCTCAGCAGCCTTGAGTGAGGCTTCTCATTTCAGATTTGAGTGTTCTAGAAGCCCTACCTGAGCTCCTTTAGAACACTTTTACATTTACGTACTTCCGTACGAATGCGTTCATTGATTGGTTATGACACAGCCTGTGTGTGGAGGTAACAGGATAACTTTTAGAGTTAGTTCTCTCCTTCCACCCTGGAGATTAAACTCAAGCCATTAGGCTTGGCAGCAAGTGCCTTTACCCACAGAACCATCTCACTGACTCTGATCGAATGTAAGGAAGCCAGCATGATGTGCTCATTACCCGTCCCACCTCACAGCTTTTCAGAGCAAGCAACCCCATTAACACTGCTGTAATAACACTGCCACCCTTTCACTGCACATGGCAAGTAGCCCTTGGCTTCCTTAAACATAGGAAGCTGCACCACCCCTGCATGAACGTGTCTGTGTGCGCTCTACTTTGCTCATATTTACCTCAAAGTGCTGTTCTGAGAACTGAGTCCTGTTTTCCCAGGAGTCAGTGGGTTCAGAGGATCAGGCTCAGTTAGAAATTGTGTTGAATTATCATAGATGTATATCAAGATGCACACTACCACCAAGAAAGCCGAGGAGAAGGCTGGTATGGCACCACACATCTTTGTCTGCAAGGTAATTATGGACTGAACACTTAACCATTAAATCCTTGTGTTCCTCTGCCTCATGTCACACGATCTAAAAAAGTCACAAGACCCTTGGAAGGATCCATGAGTGTTTTGGGAGGCTCAGAAAATCACCAGCCTTTATGGATTCCCTTGGGAAAGCAATGTGCAGCCTGCCACCAGGCACGCACAGTGCCATGAGACTGCTGGCATTTCTACCACAGTGCTGATGATCATGACTAGAGTGTGGTGGTTCTTGAGGTGAGTATAAAGAAAGTTGGGGACATTCAGGAGACCACGTGAGAGTTCAAGAGAGCCTTAACCCTGAAGTTGAATGAGCAAGTACTATATTTCAGATGCTCTAAAGTAAGGCCAGCACTGTCATGTGTTAAGCAGGTGCATACCCAGGGACCTGGTATGAAGCAATTCACGGACAGATTTCACTTAGCCAATGGACTTGGGCCTCCACTGCTCCCCACTCTCCATTTCCCCCTACTGGCTCCACCTGGCTCACTTCCACTCATGATTTGAGGTTCATCTTGGAAGTTTCTTCAGTGCTTGCCTGTACCCAAGAGCCCATGCTGACGGTATTCTGCATGGTTCCATCAAACCCCTGCCTCCCCTATCTTCAAACTTATCATGGTACATTATATATTGTCCTTTTCTGTTTCCGTAGCAGATTACAGTTTCCAAGGAGACTGTTGTGTGATTGCAAATGTAAGTCAGCTTTCCTTCAGCAAATCGATGACAGGTTAGTTTAGACAGAGGGTAGACGGGTATTAATGGACAGAAGATAGAGATGATGCATAGATAAAGAATAAGTGAATGGATACCCTCATTTTAGAGGGAAAGTGGGGAATTAAGACAAGATAGGAACTCTGGACAGCCTGAACTACAGGCTAGGGCTGCTAGTCATGGCTGGATCATGCTACCCCTCAGGAGCCTCCCTCTGCCACCTATGAGAGAAAGCCATGCTTTGTGCTAATGAGTCCCTTCAGTCTGCACTAGCTCTGTAGGACCCACTGCCCCAGGCCCCTTCCACATGGGAGGAATGCTCAGTCAGCTGAGCACCTTGCCCGTGTCTCACACCATGAGGTCCAGACCCAGGAGCAGAGCTTTCAAACTGTCTTGCCCATCCCTTACCCTCTGCTCTGCTGCAATCCCCTCCCCACACTTTGCCTTCTGCAGAGACCAGTATGAGCAGATGGAATGCATCTCAGAATCACAATGAGAATCACCATCAGATTCCTTCTGGCCATCTGTTAATAATTCTTAGACCAACGTATCATCCATGCAATCATACATGTTACCTGATATTACACTAAAAACATGTAAGGAGCTGCCCTGGAGTCAGAAGGTCTACCTTCACACAAACACATGCTATTCCTCAAGTACGTGTGTAACCTGGGCAGGTTTTTCAAACTTCCCTGGCTTCTGAGCCTTATTTTGTAATCAGGTGTGACAATGGTATGTCTGTCTAGGGTTGTGTGAGGACTGGATGAAGTAACGTGCAGAGTCGCAGCATCTGGCACATACTTAAGCTCATTAAACATGGGCGGATTCCCCATGATACATTTGTTGCCAGCAATGGAAAATCATGATTCAACGCCAATATGCTTCACAGCAGCAAGCCCTCTGTGGTTCAGGGAGACAGTGTTCAGGGACTCCACAGCTCTACCTTCAAACCACCCACATCCGGATCTCCTCCACCACTCCCCCATCCCTGAGTTTAGTTTCCTCTTGACATCTTCTGAATGCTTCCAGACTCTAATCCAAAATCTGAGATTACCAGAAGCCAGGAAAGATGTTCTCACATACCCAAAACTCCTGCCATGTACAGTGTAACACTCGGATCTGATCTGAGAGTGGCTGAGACCCTGTGAGGCCCTTTCTAGCCACCCTCCTGTCTATCTGGTTCCCTCCCTCTGGGCACGGGGTGCCAGCCTGAAGAAATGCCAGAGTCTCTTTGTTGGGCCTGCCTATTTTTGTCACCTCCTAGGTCCTTTGCCTCTCAGGTCTCACCTGGGACAACCTGTCCTGGCCAGCTCCTGACTCCCTTCATAGTCCCAACCAATTTCTGGCTCGACACCTTTCTGTGGTCCTGAGGTGGGAGCCAGATAGTCTGAGTGTCTAAGCTGCAGGGATGTAGATTAGTAGTGTTTCCTCAGAGCTCACATCTTTTAAAATAGTTTTCACATAAAAATTTTTGTCACTGAGACAACTCAGGGAGATTTATTAACAACATTTTAGCAAAAACAACAGCTGTTTTGGTAAAGTTTCTTTTTCTTGTGTGCCTTTGTTTTTGTTTTTCTTAGCTCTTCAAACACAAAATCTCAAACAGGAAAAATTTGAGGAAATCTAATAAAAATAGGAAAGTAAAAATCAACCTTCGCCGGGCGGTGGTGGCGCATGCCTTTAATCCCAGCACTCGGGAGGCAGAGCCAGGTAGATCTCTGTGAGTTTGAGGCCAGCCCGGTCTACAGAGTGAGTTCCAGGAACGGCACAAAGCTACACAGAGAAACCCTGTCTCGAAAAAACTTAAAAAAAAAAATCAACCTTCAAGGCCAAGTGTAGTGGCACATGCCTTTAATCTCAGCACTGGGAGGCAGAGGCAGGAGGATCTCTGTGAGTTCCAGAACAGCCAGGACTGTTACACAGAGAAACTCTGTCTTGAAAAACCAAAAAACCAAACCAAAGCAAGCAACTCCCCCCAAACAAACAACCACCTCCATCCTACACTAATGAGGAGGTTCTAGAATTCTCAACTAGGGAGCTGCTTTCCCACCTAAGCAATGCAACATGGATTTCTATGTCCACAGATACATTTCCTCATAGATTCTAATATTACAGATCATTGCCTTCTGTGGCTTATACCATTTTGTCTTTCAGAAAGCCCCAGGCAGAGAAAGCATTTAGTTATGATGAACAGTATCGTGTTGATGGCTATGCAGATGGGTTCTCAGATGGGTTCTTCAATCTCACTGAATGAATACGGATGTGGATATTCATCTAGATGACTGAATAAAGAACATTTCTCTTAACATTAGTTTTGCTCATCTTAAAAGGGCATACCCCCCAATACCGTAGACTTGCTATCATTGAAGCAATCTAACAAACCATGAGACATCCTAGAAATGGAGCTGGCTTATGAGGATTGTTTGTCGGAGCAGTTACCCAGAATGCAAATTAAAACAGGGACTCATTCCTCTTTGACCTCCTGCTCCCCATGTTCACAGCAGACCAAGATGGACTGACCCTACTTCATCTCAGAGAGCTGGTTGCTGCGACTTACAAGCATCTTTACATTGTTTTCCTTCCCAGACTTTCTAGTTCCAGGTCTGAGAGTCCCTCCAGGAGCTCAGGCTGTCTGTAGCCCACGCTCACGGCTGGTGCTCTTTTTCTGTAGGAGTTCGAGCAAGCAAGCTCACTGGGTGCCCTTGGATAATGTTTAACCTTGCAGTACAAGTTATACCTTTTTTTGTCGTCAGAGGCTGGATGGGTTGATCTGGAATGAAAGGGTTTATTTATTTACAAGCTCCCTAATGTAGAGGGTTATGTTACCAGTGGTGACGATGTCTGGCCATGCAGGACATGTGCACATTCTTGGAGCTGAGGCTTATACTGGGGCTTTGATCCTGTGATTGTACTGAGTGGTGATTTTCCACAGCAGCAAAATGCTTTGGAGCTACAATGGTGGCAGGGGCCCTGGTGTTCTGGGGAGGCAGAGTGAAGCCACCAACATAGGCGTCCATCTTCATTACCCTCCCACACATGCTTTCCAAAGCCATCTTTTAAAAGCCACCTTCATCTTTTGCAAATCTCCCTTGTCTATGGGGAGCAGATGAAGT
Source organism: Onychomys torridus (assembly GCF_903995425.1). Lineage (NCBI taxonomy): Eukaryota > Metazoa > Chordata > Mammalia > Rodentia > Cricetidae > Onychomys > Onychomys torridus. Next base: position 108,202,918 of record NC_050448.1, read on the forward strand.
CCTGAGTGAATGTGAACAACATGAGCACAGCCGTGTTAAGGGCCCAATGCCTCAGACCCACGGGCATGACAAAGACTTCCTTGGGATACAGATGTTGACACTGTGTGCAGAAAAATATCAGTCACAGCTTTCTCCCCTCTCCCTGGTGACTGCAGCCTGAGACTGTCTCCTACAAACACCGCCCCCCTACACACACCAATTAGCTAACCAGCCTCCTGGTTCTGTTGTCTACAATAGACCCACCTCCTCAGCCAGCTGTATAGAATAAATGTGATGAGATTCCTGGGCTTTCTGGTGTATCTCCATCAGAGCACACAGCCCACTTAATCCCCAATTTTCTGAACATTTGTCTGGCATTTCTTCATTTCCACATCACCCCAGTCAGGGCAATTCCAATGCTGTGAAGGTCATGGCATTTGACCTCTTTACCTTATCAGTGCCCGTGTCAAATTGTTGTAGCATAAACTTTTTGTTTGTTTGTTTGTTTGTTTGAGACAGGGTTTCTCTGTGTAGTTTTGGTGCCTGTCCTAGATCTCACCCTGTAGACCAGGCTGGCCTCGAACTCACAGAGATCCACATGGCTCTGCCTCCCGAGTGCTGGGATTAAAGGCATGCGCCACAGCTGCCTAAACACATAAACTTTTACACTTAGTTGTGACCTGCTTTGTCAGCTGCTATTTCATGTGCACATAGTTAGCGACTCTGAACAGGTAAGCTCTCTGAGATGAAGGCCATACACACTTCTACCTCCAGAAAATTTAGATCAACTGGATCTCTGGAAAACTTCAAAACAGAACTGAACTGCCCCTTCTCATACTCTGTGCTGCAGACAAGTCACTCTGTGGGTAGGGCTATGTTGGGTCACCAATGAGGCTGCTGAAGGAGGGAGAAAACATCTTTGATGATATATAACATGCACTGTGTGTCACTCTCTGCCATTCTTGTCTTCTCCCTGGGTATTTAGTGGTGCCCTTCCACAGAGTAGATGTGAAGTACCCTGTAAAGTGTAATTGATAGGGGGCTGGAGACTTCTGGCCTGAGCATCTGTGACATTCACCCAGCACAGCAGGTTGTTTGTGATGGAACAAAAAAGAAAGAAATGGTTGCTGCTGTGGTATAGTTGACTGATGTGACTCATCTGCTTTGATGACATAGGCTGGTAACTGTGATTGCAGGACCACCCTAGCTCTTGGGTCTACTGTGATTGCAGGCATTACCCTAGCTGTTGGATATACTGTGTGGTGCCCAAGGAGGAAGGGCTATTCATTGTCTTCCCATACAGTCTATGTCCAGCTTCCAAAGCACTCTACACTATTCATCCACTAGGTAGAAAAGACATGGATCTTTAGAGTATCGTTACATCTGCCTGCTGTAGCATATTCCTTGACTACACAGTCACTGGTGCTGATCCCTGGACTCGTGGTAGGCACCTCAGTAAATACTGGCTGGATGATGGGCACACAAAGGAAGCAGAACTGCTCCAGACCACAAAGAAGATGCTAAAGTCAGAGCTCTTGCCTTGTTATTCTTTGAGTGTATCTCGGTAAATGCCACAGATTACAAGTACCCAAAATTTCAAGCTGTGATGAGATTCACACCCAGAATCTTCATAATATCAATGATTTAGGGTGATGACAATCAGGGAGTTATAGGGACTAGCTGTCCTCTTAGAGAAGTTCTGCCCCAGAAACACTGTGTGCCATTCAGGGTGACATAGGTTTTTTAACACATCAAAATTTCAGCCCTTTGTATAAAAAGCTACAAGTATTCCTCAGTGACAGATACTTCATAAACTGCATTGTTCGGTAAAATTCAATGTCAGGATTCATCACAGTAATAGACTCTAAGCATTTAATTCATCAAGTTATATGGGAAACCTTAAGAATTTCCCAGGATTTTTTTTTAATAAGACAACACTCCAAAAGGAAAAGAATCCACAAATTAAAATGTAAAAATCACATAATATCTTCTCTGAGTGGTCCTTGGAGTGTTTGTTGGGAGAACCACAATAGCTCCTTTTGGGGACAACATGATACAGGTGACAGGTTGCTGTGGATATTTCTCTGTGTAAATAAAGTTCTGATTGGCCTGTGGCCAGGCAGGAAGTATAGGCGGGACAAGAGAGAAGAGAATTCTGGGAAGTAGAAGGCTGGGGAGAGACACCTCCAGCCGCCTCCATGAAAAGCAACATGTAAAGACACTGGTAAGCCACAAGCCATGTGGCAAAGTATAGACTAACAGAAATGGCTTAATTTAAGATAGAAAAGGTAGATAACAAGCAGCCTGCCACGGCCATACAGTTTCTAAACAATGTAAGTCTCTGTGTGCTTTCTTGGTTGGGTCTGAGCGACTGTGGGACTTGCGGGTAAGAGAGATTTGTCCTGACTGGGCCAGGCAGGAAAACTCTAACTACAACAGTTCTCCCATATATGATGCAGCCTCTGCCTGTAGCATTTAATGTACATCAGAAACACAGGCATCCCAGCTTCACTGTGGAAGGCTACTGCCATGTGTCCAGGCATAAAAACATTTTGTGCACCAAGGGAAATTATATGAGCAATATCAACACAGGATGATTTCACAGCTGCACTGAGTTAATTGAATGTTATTTTTTTATTTTGCAAAGTGTGTTTGGGTTATTCATTCAAAACCCATTAGCTGAGCCTGAGTGTGAGCAAAGCAAAGGGTTGGCAGATGTGGAAGCTGCCTGTAAGACTGAGGCTCAGTCTTACAGGGAAGGAAAATGGGCTTAGAACTCAAACACAATTGACCAATGTTGTGTGCTATTTTGATTGCATTCCGACAATAAAGTTTATTTTGAATCAGAGAGTGGAGCTAGCCACTAGCTAACCAAAATTAACCATAGAGGTTTTGGAGGACTGATGACAGGAAGTAGTAAGGTGGGGCTTAGAGAGGATCTCAGCCCTTTTGAATGGAGGCATGAATGGAAGAGGAAGATCACTGGTGGTTTCGGTGCCAGTTCTCTGATCATTCAGGTTCTCACCCCGATATCTGACTTCCGGTTTTTATTGATAGAGAATAATTAAATAAATGCTTCAGACTGGTATAAGGAAAAGGGAATAGAAGTCAGGCTTGAAGTGAGACTGGATCGAAAGCTTCAGCCACATTACCAAGTTCTCTCTCTTCAACAGATGCAGATTTCCCCTTCAGATGCTGCCACTGATGTAAGAGTCATGTTCACCCCACACAGCCTGGGGAAGGGGAATCTCTGAGTCTTCTTAGTAAGTGGGAGCCTGGCGTGGTCTGAAGCAGCATGAGGAAATGCTGATATCTGTACCCGTAGTGCAAGCCAGGAGAGTGCACTGAGGGGCTCAGGTCCCCTAAGCCAAGTAAAATGGGGACACCTCCACTCAAAGCACCTGAGAGAAAAGGGCTTCACCCGATTAGCCCTGGCCATCATCTAGGGGACAGAAATGGAACGCAAGGAAGCAACCAGCAAATGTCCCTGCAGCAAGTGCCAAAAATGAAGCTTCTTCAGGAATAAGGTTTTGACTGGACAGTCAGTAATGGCAGGTGGCACAGTGCAGGTACTGACTTTTGACAGAGCCCTCGTGAACAGTGGGAGCACTGGTTCTGCAGGGAGGTCACTGTGCTACTCAGGTTGTGTTTCACTTTGAGCACTGGTTCTCCACCTTCCTAATGCTGTGATCCTCTAATGCAGTTCCTCATGGTGTGGTGACCCCCAAACCATACAATTATTTCATTGCTACTCCATAACTGCAATTTTGCTACTGTTACAAATCATAATGTAAATATCTGGCATACGATATCTGCTATATGATCCCAACACGACCCATAGGTTGAGAACCATTGTTCTAAGAACACGGACAGAGTCAAGGAACTGGAAAGCAAGCTGGGTCTGTGAAATCTAGGACAATCAAAGTTGGAGGCTATCACCTGACCCAGCCTCCCTCAGTTTCAGTCCCGCAGCACCTGTGGTGGCCCCGGGTCCTTTAGGACACAACTTTGGCATACCTGGAGTGTCAGCAGCAAGATTTATTAGGGAGGTGGGAGAAAGTCTCTAGAGGGAAGGACTGTAGTAACTGCAGCAGGGCTGGAGATGGGGGTTACTCTCTAATTCTTTAGATTAGGTGCTAACATAGGCAATCCTAACATCCGGGTGCTTTACACATTACTAACTCAGTGAGCTTGGGTGGCCTGGGCTAATGTCTATGGCCCCAGTTTCTCTTCTCTATAAAATAATCATAACTATCCTTGTGGTTAATACATAGGGAAGAACCAGAGGCCATCTCCTCCACCCCACCCCCAACTCCCCTTACCCATGACCTTGCAGCTCTGCTGTTCCCTGCAGGCTGGCTGGCCACCATCCAGGGCTGGCAATAGTAAGCTGATGGTATCTACTATGGTTTAAAGGTTTCCTGCTTCCTCAATAGCCCCTGCTTCTAAAGTGTAAAAGCCTTTGTGGGGAGCAAAAGCAGTTCAGAAACTTTCAAACAATGACCAGGAGAACTCTCCCCGGACTCCAGGCCTGTGTCTCTCCCAGGGTTCCTGCTCCCAGGTATGAATGCACCTGCTACCTACACAGTCCTTTAGTGTGCAGGGCTATAGAACCTCTGGGTTGAATTTGACCTCTGTTTGTAACACACACACCCAAAGCAACTTCATTACCAGTTAGCTTCTTTACTCACAAAAGATGTGAGGGCAATAATACTGTAACAGGTGAGCACAGGACTATGTTTAATGAGAAGCATTTTACTCTTGGCATATCAGGCTAGTGACTTTATTTGTTGGCACCATCTCCCTGACTCTATTTTGAAAATTTGGCCCAGAAAGAGATACTTTCTTTCAAAACATGAAATGTTTAATAAAATTAAATGTACTTAGTGCTGATGCTCTTAAAAGTCAGCTAGTCAAGGGGTCCAGGAGTTGCTTTGAAATATGGGTGATGGTTTGCTGCTCTCAAGGACATAAATGCTTCAATTGCAGAATTTCCGGCAGGCAAGACTCTCTGTCCATGGGCCTCCTTGCACCCTGGCCTCTGGCTGCTGTGCTTTAGAATGGAGTTGTTTGCACTGTTCAGAGCCATCCAGAAGCAGATAGGGTAAAAAGCATCCAGTGTGTGCTGGACTGGAAAGAGTGAACACCAGAGCCCACCTGATTTTACCAACAGTGTGGTTGGGCCAAATGCTTTAGGTCTCCATTTCTTCATCTATAGCATAAGGGAAATAACATTTCCTCCTAAAATGAGAAGCTTAAACAAACAAACAAACAAACAAAAACCATGTGGGTCAGCAGTTTGGCTCATTGTGAACACTCAATGAATAGTTATAATTAGTCATAATTTCTGAACCAGTATGGGGTCTTAGCAAGTGGGAGGTACATTTGCTGTGTGCCCTGCCACCCTTTCTAGGTTTAAACAGAAGAAATATCTAAGTCATTTCTAAAATAGTGCCTCGCCCTATTTGTTCATTAATCATTTATCTAGTTTAGATGCCAAAGGATTATGCTCTTTAGGAATCTGAGTCCCATAAACCCAGGTGGGCTTTGGATTCCCCATGCCTTTTGACTCACAGCTATTCCAAGGTCCTCTTACTTCAAAGGTGAGTGAGCAGTCATGGTCTCATGAACACCAGTGAATTTCCTTGTCCCGTATCTGTTTCTTAAACAGGATTTCTTGCCACAAATGTGCCAGATAATGTTATTTCCATTCAACATTCTGTCCCCTGCCCTGGAGAATCTCCAAAGCTCTACTGGACTGATCTGTAGCTTGGTGAGGGATGGCTGGATGGTCCCATTCATCTTGTACCTCATACAGCTGTACTATGGAAGCAAGTGGTTTTATCCAGACTAGACTTAGGGGTTAATAGTCATTGTATAATGATCTTGCTCTGAATGTGATAGGTACAGTCTAGTCATCATGTAGGAGCTCTTTGCCTCCTGATGTCTGTCATTTGAGGATCTAGGTGTTTTGAGTCAGAAACTGGAATGTAAATGTAGGGACATATACACATGTATTTACTACAAATATGTTAACATTGGGTGATCTAAATACATGGCTGATGACCACTGTGTTAATATGAAGAGGAATGAGTTCCTAGTACTGTGGTACGTGCCCCCTCACACTCACACTTTAGTCTTCAAACGAATCTGCATGTAAACCCTTCAGAGAAGCACAGCAATGGGGAACTATGCACAGACAGGCCAATCAGCTGCCTGCTGCTCCAACTGGGAATTCCTGGGCTGGAAAGACTGTAAGAACAGGCCTCTTGGGTTCCTGATCTAGTAGGACATGAGTGACAAGATGAAGACGTACTTAACTTCCCAGACATGACCCCTTCAGCATACAGACCTCCAAGAGAAGGGGCAAGGCCAGTCGAGAGCCAAGATGGAGGTTCAACTCCTTTACAGCTGTTACGATGTTGGCATTGCTATGGCCACGGACTCTGCCATTACTGAGAGCTGGTAGAGGCTTCGCTGAAGCTTCCAAAGACCACACAGCCTGCTCAATATGTTTGTGCCCATTGCCTGGGAGGAACAGTGAACACTTGCTGTACCCCCTCTCCATGCCCCTGAACCTTAAATGTACTGAGCCCAACCCACTACTGAGTGGAACAGGATGTTGGAGGGCACTCTTCTGAATACTCATTTTGAGTGGCACAGGGTATTTCAGACTCTGTAGGGATGCTAGGTCTCAATGTCACTCTTCTCATCAAACAGGCCACCCCCTTCCCTTCAATAGATTGCCTGAACTCCAGTGTAGAAGAATGTGGTCACCTCAAGGGAGTCTATTTGTCAAAGTTGTGTTTCTTTTCTTTTCCTCTTTTTAAAGACAGAGTCTCACTATGTAGCTCTGGCTGTCCTAGAACTCACCATGTAGACCAGGCTGGCCTTGAACTCACAGTGGTCCACTTGCCTCTGCCTCCTGAGTCCTGGGATTAAAGGTGTGCACCACTATGCCCAGCGCAAAGTTGTGATTCTTGATTTTACTCACAAAGGTCGATGTTCTCTCCTTGGATCCTCCCCCAGGACCCTGGGGCCCACAGCACTATGGCTGAGTCAGCTCAGGTTCCCTCAGGTCATAACCTGCTGACCTTTTCCATCAGTATGAGTCACTGAAAATGTCAGCCTTGCTTCATTTTCTCTTCCCAGGACACTCACAAGCCACAGTTTTAGTAGAGTTCTCAGCTTTGGCTTCATGCCCAAAGCTCCCTTGGCTTGGGTTTCTGCAATCTGGCTGGAAGCAGGAAGAACTAATCTTGGGTTGGTGGCCCACATCCCGAGTGCCCTATTTCACAGGACATCCGGCGTTTTGTCTGCCTTCCTGACCAGGTCCAATGAAGTCACAAGTGCTGCTGCTTATGAGACTCTTATTCCACCAGGTCCCCTGGGAGGGAAGGAGGCAACAGAGCCATGTACGCAGCACGCATGGGTATTTGGGGATCTCAGTTAGTAGCACCCCCTTTCCTCTGTATAAGGAATAAACTGAAAAGGACTAAATCAGAGCCCAACTTGCTAGATATACCATTTATTTAAGAATGCAGCTTGGATCTGGTATGGCTTCCTTCTCAGAGATATTCTTGGACAGAACAGCTAGGCAATATAGACACCAAGACTGTCCTCTTCCCTGGACAGCTTTCCCTGGGGCCTTAAGAGTATGGAAAAAAACAAACCACATGGAGACTTCAGGGAGGCACGGGGAGACAGAAGAGGCATCATTATTTCCACTCAATGGAATCATGGACCACCACTGTGGGCAGTGAAGTTACCATTCACTAGTCTATCCTATAGCAAAAGAGGGAAGGGGTAGGGGGATGCCTAGAAAAGACAGAACTTGCTAAATTTACAGGCAAGGGGAATAAATCACAACCCTACACATATAAAGACTTACAAAGAGTTTAGAAGCAAATGAGGATAGGCAGGAAGAGAAGAGTAGGGCAGAGTGTAAGGATAGCAGGAAATACTGTTTCCTGCCATGGTGCCCTATGTTTATAATTCCAGTACCAAGAAAAGATAAGCCGATCCCTGAGGTTCACAGGCCAGCCATCCTAGCCTACTTGGTGAGTTCTAGGTCAGTGAGAGACCCTGTTTCAAAAGCAATGTGGACAGTGCCTGAGGAGGGACACTTGAGATTGTCTCCTGGCTTCCACACATGAATACGCATGTACACCACAGCACCATAAACATGCTTGGAGAAATACTAAACAGAGTGAAGGACAATTTAGAGAACTAAGTGAGCACTGTCTGGTATGGTTTTTAAATGAGCAAACATACGCACTAGAACCCAAACAAGCTCAGTCTGTCAAGGAAGAAGCAGGAGCAGAGTGGCTGACATTTCTAAACATGAAATTATTATTCAAAACATCTTTTAGAAGCTCTGCTGAGATGGTCACTTTGAAAGACATCACTAATATTGTTTATTGAAGCAGTGAAGAGCTTCATGGAACATAAACTAAGAACTGTGTCTTCATCATTCCCTTAGGTCGGAGTTTTAAATATAACTAGACTGACCCCAGTTTCAACATGAAACTTTTAATCTCCTTCGAGAATTCTGCGGGTTCAAAAATGGCATTGCTAGGTTGAAGGGAAGTCTTATACTTGGCACAAAATAGTCACTGACCTCACATCAGGAGCTGCCAACCACTCCCTTCAATGCAAGGATATCCTCCATGCCCAGGAAACCACAGGGTTTCTATAGTAGGTAACCAGAAGGGTGGGATCAAGCCAGGACTCTACGCTGTGTCCTCCTCCCAAGGGGTGTTGGGATGAGATCACCCACACTTGGAAGTAAAAAAAGGAACTTGTTTAGAACAGCTGGCTAATCTTCCTGGATTAGTCAAAATGGAGTCAACTTGACAAGATACAGTCTTGTTAAGAACAGCAGGCCACAGCAGATAGAATTCACTATTAGTAGCAGTTTTAAAAATATCCAGAGATTTAAACATTTTTTAATAAAAATCACCTGGTACTTCTTGCATACTAGTGTGACTGACCCATTTAAGGAGACATTTATGGCAGCTCATTTCCTGGGTGGATTTCATAAAAGCATGAATGAGAGACATTTGCTTTTGAATGTGGGGTTAAGCTAGCACATCAAAATGGAAACAATATATTGCAGTTTTCCTCCCAAGATTGCCAGAACTCTCTGAAAATTCACTGTGTACCCAGTTTCTCCTGATCTTGAAGGGAATGGAGAATTCAGTTGAGCATGTTTAGGGCAGATCTGGGGAGGGTCTTTGTGTTACAAATCAGGCCTATTTAAAGAACAACTGGGTGGTTGTATGTATTTGACAATGTCCCATAAGATTTTGATGTCGGTCTTCCTGGGTCTTTTCTTCTTTGGCTGACTAAGAAAGCAAGCATGGAACCAAATGGCAGAAACTTGGGAGGCTTTGAGTTAAGGGCAGCTTTCAGCCAGACAAAGAAAATACATTTGTAGCAAGGAACTGAATCCTGTCAACCCTGTGAGCTTAGAAGTGGTTCTTTGTCACAACTGAGTCTTATCTGAGGCCACATCCCTGTCTGTGCCTATATTGGTGGCCTCGTAAGATCTTACAAAGAAAACAAAAAGACCCTGAAATGGAGAAGCCAATTACAGCATGCTTTGAAAAAGAAAGGTAATAAACATATGTTGTATGAAGCTGACATTTGTGGAAATATTGTTTGTCTTTAATTCCAGCACTCAGGAGGCAGAGACAGGTGGGTCTCTGAGTTTGAAGCTATCCTAGTCTATATAGTGAGTTCAAGGCCAAGGTTTCCTAGTGAGACTGTCTCAAAAAACCAAAACCCAAACCAAAACAAAAATGCTAAAAGGTATTTATTTTATGCTGAGTGTGGTAGCATCTGCCTTTTACACTAGTACCCAGGAGGCAAAGGCAGGTGTAGATCCATGAGTTTAAAGTCAGATTGCTTTACATACCGAGTTCCAGGCCAGCCAGGGATACAGAGTGAGACTCTGTCTCAAAAATAAACCAACAAAATATTAACCATGGGGCCTGTGAGATAGCTCAGTGGGTAGAGGCATCTGCTGCCAAGCCTAAAGACCTGAGCTCAACTCCAGGAACTCACATTGTTGAAAGAGAACAGACTCCAGCAAGTTGTCCTCTGACCTGTACATGCTGGCTACGGCACATTGGCCCAAACACACCTACACACACACACACACACACACACACACACACACACACACACACACCATAAAACAAATACAAAAGCAGTATCTATATGGTTCTTGTTCCCTAAAACAGAACACAGGCTTCTTTGCAGGGCATTACTTTTCTTCCTTTGAAGCAGTTTATCTGATTAATTACAAATAGTTGGTTTTCTCTCTCTCCAATGTGGCTTCTCCGGGCAGAATAATCCTGTAGTAATGCTGCAGAACACTCTGCCTGGCCCAGGACAATGGAAGAGGCAGGTAGAGGAAAGAGAGAACTGTTGTCCAAGTCTCCAGAGACTCAATTCTTTTGTTCCTCTGGGGAGAAGACAGCTAAGCTTTTCCCAACCTTGGAGAAAGGATTTTGCAAAAGTTGATAGTGTTCACCCAACCCCGTAGAGCAGTGGTTCTCAGCCTGCGGGGTTGTGACCCCTTTAGCAAACCTCCACCTCCAAAAAGTATTTATGGTATGATTCATAATAGTATCAAGATGACAGTTATAAAGTAGCAAACAATTTATGGTTTCAGGGGGCTGGGGGGCTGTCACCAGAGCATGAGGACCTGCATTAAAGGGTCCTAGGTTGGGAAGTGTGAGAACCACTGATCCAGAGCATTGTCTGGAGACCAAAGTGTTGGTTAAGTTGGGGGGGGGGGGCACCTGACAGAGGAGAGTGCTGGTTGGTGGAAGAATCACAAGCCATGGTTACCTTTCTAGAGCTTTATTGGGGTGTGGGGGGGAGAGACTGCTTGGAGAGAGGAGAAAGTGTGGAAAGAGAGCACAGAAAGAGCATGCCTGCTTTTTAGGCTGGGAGGCCATCGCAGGCTGGTGATGAAATTAAGGCCATAGTCCTTACACAAAGTACCAACTCCAGCTTTACAACTGTCCATGTCAGTTTATCCTGCTGGTGTGCAGTCCGCAGAGTGCACAGAAGCCCCTCAGCAAGGGCCCAGCTGTCTCCCAAGCCTCTCTAAATAACTCCCCATGGAAACCTCCTCAGCTAGAAACCGGTTCAAGTCTAAGAAGAAGGCAAGGGTTCCTTTGTCTTTGCCATTTTGTTGTCAGGTATAACCCCAACACTCCTGTCCATCTTCCTGATGTTTTTAAAGAATTCTCTCGGCGTCTGATCCTGTGCCATGGCTTTTTGCTTTGTTTTTGTTTTTCTGATATCCAGCAACTGAAGTACTTGCTGGAATAAAAAGCTATTTTCAAGCAAATTCAGTCTGCTGTGTTTTGGCTATGGGGAGGAGGCTAGGGCATTTGAGATGCAAGTCTCAGTGGTTTTCCAGGATTGGGATGGGTCACACATGCAGCTGGTTTCACTGGTTAGCCTCACAGGTACCCTGCTGTCAGCCTTCCAGAACAAAGGTTTGTTAAGAACAGGGGCATCTAAACATGGACTTTAGCCTCAGTGCTGTAATGTGTTAATTAGTGATAGCTTAGAGAACAGAGTTTACCCTGGAGCCAGGAAACCCACTCCACAGCTGCTCTTTGCCTTTGCTTGCTCCCCCGAGAAGATGGGGGGCAGCCTCACATATTGCTGCTTTTTGTCTTGTGGGGGGTGGGGTGGGATGAGGGGTAACGAAATGCTTCTAGGTGGAAAGGGAGGGATTGTCGTTAGACAGCTGCCCCTCCCATTACTGTTCCTAAAGGACAACGGTCTGCTCAGGTCCCGCTTCCCAGAGAGTCTGACCTACTGTGCTACATCCATCCCAGGGCCTCCAGGGAATGTTGCCCTGGGTCACTGGAGCAAGACCAGGAAAGAAAAGAGGCCAGCAATTACAAAGGGGTTGTGAACCATGTCCCAAAGCATCATTAGGTTTCTGGAATTCAACAGGGCTTGTCTACAGAGACAGGCCAAAGTCCCTGAGAAAACATGTCATGTTTATGCTGTATCCTTTCCAGAGACTTCGATGCCGCTATTAACATAAAGTAGTAGACCCAGGTTCAAAGTCAAGGAGAGGGACTCTGTAAATGTGCAGTTTCCACCTGTGGGTTTAGGTAGCATAGGAACTAAGAGAAGAAAAATTCTCAGATGGGTGGACACCTGGGTGCCAGCCAAGATTTCCAGGCTAAGGTATGGGTTCCCTTTCTCCCTTTGTTCTGAATTGTTCATTGTTCCATAATAAGTATTTATCATTCTGTGCATTTGCTAAAATAGATACTAGGTTTCCTGAGTATAAACATGTGCATATTCAGACCCTGAGGCCTCTTTCTGCCTCTGCCCCACATTCCTAGGGCTCTGAGAGCTTGCCTTGTTGTCCCTGACATGGGGAAGAAACTGAAAAACCGGGTCTTGATTTAAATCATGGTTTACCAGTACCCACTGCCCACATGACCTTTGTGGATTTGGTTAACCCCATGACACTGATTTCATGTCTATGATATAAAGGGCTTAAGACTATCTACATTCAAGCACTGCAGTCAAATGAGGAAGGTTTATTTTAAATGAGGTCAAATAAAGTGTTACTGAAAAGCACTTGCAAACTATGAAGTAATCTCCTACAACTAGCTCCCAATTTCCTTGTTAGCCATACAGGACAAGTCAAGAGCTGAAGCCCAGCAGGGTGGGATGGCATGTGACAAGTGGGCTAGGGGTATGTGGGGCATAATCATTCATTCTTAACAGAAATGCTAGTGTCTACATTGTATTTCCCCAGTTGCCTCTCGAATGTTCTTCCTAGCTACCCTCTCACCCCCCACCCCCCACTGTTTAACCAAAGCCTTAGCTAAGAAATATGAGGAAAGTGGTATACAAGACGAAAGAAGAGTTTATAAAATGCCGAGCTGTAGCCAAATGTGGTCACTGGTCACAGTGCTTGAGAATTACCGCTGAGTACAGCAGCAAATGAAAGCCAGATTCTCTGCAATCCCCAGGCTCGCTCGGCAAGCCTGGTGGTATGAGGCTAGTGTCAAACAGAACAAGGGCGTGGTAATAAAAGCAGAAACTCACAGCCGTCCTTCTGACCGTCAGCAATGGACTTTGTGAGGAACAGTAACAGAATGAGTGTCAAGGCCAAGGGGGGGGGGGCTATGTCTCAGTGCAAGTGTTGATGGTCCTTGCAAATTTACAAGTTGCTTCACCAAAGACTTGAGAACATACAGGAAGATGCAGGGAAAGCCTGGGGTCTAATTGCCATGGGTACTCAGATAAGTGGCGATAATTCCTTGGAATTTTCTTTTTCTTTTTCTTTTCTTTTTTTTTTCCGAGACAGGGTTTCTCTGTGTAGCTTTGCACCTTTCCTGGGACTCACTTGGTAGCCCTGGCTGGCCTCCAACTCACAGTGATCCGCCTGCCTCTGCCTCCGGAGTACTGGGATTACAGGCGTGCGCCACTACTGCCCAGCCCTGGATTTTTGTTTTTCAAAGTGAAGTTGCTGGCATGACTCCTAAGTCCTTATTTGTGACTGTCCGCCATTGATGTTGAAATGGGGCCCATGAAGTTGGGAACTGTACTTTTCTTGAGTACTAATTAATAGAAATGTCTCCAATTAATTTACTCAAAGATTTAAACCCCCTGCTGTCAGACACATCCCCTCTACTTACCTTTGAAACCTCTGGTAGAATGTAATACAACCGTCCCTTGGGGTCTAAGAAGTGCTCCGCCCTTCATATCAACAGGTTCTTTAGCAAGCCACCCCATCTCATCTGTTATGGGAAGCAATAGTTTCTCTGTCCTTGATTATAGCCAGCACTCAATCAAACGCCATGGAAACCACTTGGTCAATTTCAACGATGGCAAAACAATCCAGGTTCTCCTGATTCAGAGGTAGCCCCAACACAGTGATGAACCTCGGGCCTGCAGGTCATGCATGGCACCATGTGGGTGCAGTGCTGGCTCGGGAAGGTGCTCCACAAACTGAGGCAGGACATAGGGTACACTTGCATGTCTGCAATCTAGACCTGTCATCCTCAATGTGGTTCTCAAGCATTAGGTGGCAAGGTCATCAGGATCGCCCATAGGCTCTTAAAGCCAGAATGTTGCCCCACCCCAGGGTTTGACTCTGGAGGTCTGGGCTGAGCTTGAGGATCTTCTAACACATTCCCAAATAGAACTGAGGCTGCAGATGCAGGCACTGGCATGGTAAGGATGCTTGTGTTTGTTCCATGGGGGCCTTCCATGTAGGAGAGGGCTGAGCTCTGCAGAAAAGCGGGGTGTGCTATTAAGAGTCTTTCAAAGACCTCCATGGGCATGGGCATCATCTGGGGAGCCTTGTTACAGGAATTTTCTTCAACTAGCCCAGGGTGGGCTGCACATCACAGGTAGGGCTTGTGCTGCTAACCACAGTGACAGAGAGACAGAAGCATGCAATTGTTCCTTGATGACTGTGAAATCCCCAGCTTCCTACCTCAGTCACTTGTCCAGCTCTTCAAATGATTCAGTCACTTCAACTCCACAAGAACCAAGGTGTTATAAAAAACAACAACCAAAAAAAAAAACCAAAAAACGATCTTATTTAATAACATATTTGAAACCACGTACCCAAATACACTCCTTACAAAAGATAACAGAAAAACTCTGGTCTGTATGAATGTGATGACTCTTGTTCCTGTGTGTAAAATGGCTTATGAATTAAATCATCATGGAAGAGTTCATTCTTTTAACCCTGAAATGAAAACAGTGTCAAGCACAATATTATGAATTTTCATTTGGGGGAGGCAACACATTCCGAATTTGTCAAAGACTCGAGCAGATAAAAATAAGGAAAATAGAAAATAGGCAGATTTTAAAGATCAATGAAATGAATGAAATGGCATTTTCATCCAGAGAAGGAAGGAATTAGGAGAAGGAAGGAGGCTTGGGGACGATGACTTAGAGTTCCCTGAATCTAATACAGCTGGGGCTACGTTGACTTCACAGTCAGTCACTGGGTCTGTGGGAGTCTGGCTCGTCAATGCCGGTGGAGAAGAGGCTTCAAGGATTATGAAGTGAGAGATCAAAAGTACCAAGTGCCTCTGTGGTCCTGCTAGGTGTGGATGGAAACTGGGGAGTGTGCCCAGGTTTCCCACATGCATTTAAGAAGCTGCTGTAGTAGGAATGAGGGTTGGGGTTGGGGTAATGCTGTCATGAGCATCACCTCCATGGGTGGTGGAAATAGAGATGGCAGGTACACTTAATCTCAGACTAACCTGTGCCAGCTATACCTAGAGAACTTGCTTTAGCAGTGCCGGGCCCACCTCAAGCTCCACCTCCTGTAGACATGATATGAAGGTGAAGAAGTTGCATTTCTAACACATTCCTGTACTAATGCTGGTAGGAGACTACATTTTTTGTGTCAATCAGCACTTGAGATAATCAACTTAAAATGTAAAAATGTATCTGGGCTCAAATTTTAGCCCATAGTTCCGGCAGTGGATTTGCTTAAAGCCTGTAGAGGTGCAGGGAGCCCATGTTAAGCAATGATTCTTACTTCATGGCAGAGGGGATGCTGAAGGAGGGAGACAAGTAGGGCTGGGATCCCCAATATCCCCTTTGAAAACACACCCCAAATGACATAAGACCTCTACTGGCCCCATCTCCTAGCTTCTCCAACACCAACAGCATCAAGGAGAACCAAGCCCTTGACATCCCCAGCCATTGGGGGTCAGTCTAAATTCAAACCATAGCACTTTGTAAATCATTGGTTTTGATTATGTTTTCTCCGCTTCTTCACCATTGCTGTTTGAGGCCAGATAATCTGTTACTGTGTGGAATTGTCCTGCATTTTATAGACTATTAATAACAGACCAGATTTCCATTCATTAGACATAAGTAGTCCCCAAAAATGTAATAACCAAAAATGTTCTCCAGCATCATTGAATCATACACCACTTTAGGTTAATATAACACACACTCTGTAATTTAACACTGTAGGGGTGTGATCTGGAAATGTGGGAAAAGGTAAAGTGCAGCCTACAATGTATGAATCTATATGCTTAAAACCCAAAAGACCTGTTCATGTTAAGGCCTCATACTTTAGCTTTTAAAGAACTGTTGTGGAATATTTAGCTATGTAAAGATGTGTTACATTTGTTTGTGCTGTGGAATATTACTTTAACTGTGTAAAGCTGTGTTACATTTGTTTCTGCTGAATTTATTTAATTATGAAAAAATGTGTTGCTGTTTCACCTTGCCTGTCTAAGGCACCCAATTGGTCTAATAAAAAGCTGAATGGTCAATAGCTAGACAGGAGAGAGATAGGCGGGGCTGGCAGGCAGAGAGTGTAAGTAGGAAGAGAAATATAGGCTTAAGAGAAGAGAATGAAGGAGGGGGACGTGCCTGGGGCCAGAAGCCAGCCGGGCACCAGCCAGCCAGCCATAGAGACAGTAGGAAAGTAAGATATACAAGAAAGAAGGAAGGAAATGAGAGAGGATGGGGCAGAGGGGAAAAGGGAAGGAAGGGAGGGAGGGAAGGAAGGAGGGAGGGAAAGGAAGGAGGGAGGGAGGATGAGCGGCAGGGAGGAAGGGAAGAAGCAAGGAAGCAAGATAAAAAGCTCTGAGGCAAATGTAGATAAAGAGAAACAGATAAAAGGTAAGGCCAAGCATTCATAACTAATAAGAAGTCTCTGCATCATGATTTGGGAGCCCCAAAGAAAAAGCCTGGTACAACTGACCCCAGAAAAATCAAGTTGGAGCTGTAATTCGTTTCTTTCTGGTTTCTGTGCTCTAGCATTGTGAAATACAGTTAAGGGTTCTCTCCTGTATACCAATTACTCCAGGACATTCATCTCTCTAGAATGTACAGTCCCTGGATCACTTTCTCTGTCACTCTCATGTGTGTTCTGTGTTTGGACAGGTGGTTTTGATTTTTTGAGACAGGGTCTTTCATTATGTAGTCTAAGCTGCCTTGAACTCATGATCCTCCTGCCTCAGCCCACTCCACTTCCCCCAGACTAGTGTCACAAATCTACAACACTAGCCTGGCTCATTCATATTTTTGTGTTTTCAATTATGATTTCCATATTCTGAAATTCTGCTATCTGTCAAGGCAATGTTCTCTACCTGGTAGGCACATTTAAATATTCTATGCTCAAGAATACTTTTTCAGAAAAAAAATGGTACTATTAATACAACTTAGTGAAGTTTTATTAATGTAGCTCTTGCAACCTTCAGCCCATCCTACACTGAACACTAATGATAACAAAGGCCCTGCCAGTTCACTATCACTAAAGCCTTGTCACTCACTTTGTGACCAGCTATTACCTGGAAACGGGTTAGAAATGGAGAATCTGGAGTCCCATCCCTGCCGGACTGAACTGAGAGTTTGAACACAGCTGCAAGGGATTTCCAGGCAGTGATGCTCAGAAAGCTCCATGAGGGCCCTGAAGTCCCCTCAGCCTTAGAACCCTCAGTACACATGCTTTTCAGAATGCCAATTCTGCATTTGTGATTTTGATAAATGTTCCTTTCCTCTTCTAGATTGAAATGTCTCATGGGCAAGTCTGCTCAGGATTGTTCTCCAGAGCCACACACATTGCTCAAAAATCTGTTACACAAATCAACAAACCACGCCCTGGATCCCCCTTCTATCTGCTTCCCCAACCTTTGAGGGCTCAGCAGAGCTTGAACTGGGTTTTCTCTGATCTCCAAGGGATTAGAAAGAATCCTGATGTAGGGAAGCATACTTGAATTATGGAAGAATTGGGCCCCCAGTAGCTAAGAGTTCTCTGAGTGCTGGGAAGAAAAAAGGCATTGAGTGTTGTCAGAACATGGTCCAAGAATGGAGTTGTGTGAGGAGGATTCTGAGTGCTTGTGAGAATACTCTAAGAAAACGAAGAGTTTTGTGATCTCAGTTTCTTCAAAGCATGGAACTGTTCTTGGAATGTGTTTTCGTACTTTTCCCAGGTCTAGCAAATAGGAGTGAGTTGACTTCAGATCACTCATTATTGCTTGCTGTTGTTACTCAATTAAATATTTACATGCCTCTATGGAAAAACATGCTTTTGCCACGTGCAGCTTGACCTTGTGACTGTATACACCGTGAACTCATGAGAACTTTACTCAGGTGACCTTTCTTTTCTAACCCTCGGAGTATAAATTGTCTGATGCTCTGAATAAAGTTGGCTCTTGCATGAGACTTTAGTCCGCCTTACTTATTGGCTCCATTCTCTAGAGCAGTGATAAGTGCGTTCTCCCTAATTCCATGTGAGGACTTTTACTCTTGTATGTTTTCATTTTGTTCCTTCACGGTTGTTTTTCTTTCCACTAGGAAAAGTCATTGGAGTGAGAATAAAATGTTGTAAATTAACACGTACTAATAAAATATTTTATAATGCATATATACTTAAGTATTTACTTATAGCTTATCTTGGCATATAAAGCTTTTTTTTTTTCAGTAAATTACAAAATGTAACTAATATACTGTGGCAAGCATGTGTCCTGATGGCCCATTCTCTCCTGTGTGTGTTTATAACCAAGAAAGTATAATAATATCTGTGTTCCCACTCTTCAAAGGAGTAAAGAAAATTTGAGCATGGCTGTAAAACAGCAGTGTATTGCTTTGGGACCCCAGTCACAAACATCAGAAGCCAAAAAGCAAGAAAGAGACACCCAGTATTATTAACAGTGTTTTTATTTACAAAGATTGCTTTTATTTGGCCGTTTTGAAAACCACGAACATTTTTCACTTTAGAAAACATTAAATAATAAACAAGATGTTATACAGTACTTTGGATAACTTTTTCAGTGTAGTGCAATGTCTTATTGGCACCTAAAAGTGAAATTCTCAATTATTTGAATCTTCAGCTGTGTAGTTACATGACCAAAAAGGAGCTGAGTCATGAAACATGGATGTAAGAACATATTATCTGGCTTTAGTTAAAGATTCAGGTCAGAAGCTCCAACTCTGCCTTTATTAGATAAATGTCAAAGTCACTTGGACCTGTTTAAAAAAACAAATTACCAGCTTGTGGAATTGGGAGACTCCTACTGAGAAAGTGAACCATGGGAGAAGGTGAGGGAGAGGGCTAACAGTACTGTGGTTGACACACATTCAGTAACCATGTTAACTTGTCCCATGCAAAACAGAGACAGTGCACCAGACAAACATCCTCTCTGACCCATATTTCTTGACGGGATTTCTCTGAAAAACAAGTCCAAATAAGCAACCACTGAACAAACAACAGGCTCACCCCCTTACCCAGGAATAAAACATTAACACTGCTGCATTAGAACATTATTAAGCTACTGTAACATCTGTCTGTTATAGCTTCTTCAAAAACAAATGGTTTGGATGATTTGTTGTTTTGATACTGTTGTTGGCTCTTGAGGGAGAGGCATTTCAGTGAGCTCAACATCTCCTTTTGTGCTCTTTCCAATAGGTCAAAAGAAGAAAGCCTGGTTCTGAGTTTAGTCCAAATTGCTTCTTTCTGAAGACTCATCGCTATATATTACTGTGAAGGTCAGGTTATTTTCTAGAGTTCATAATTTGGTACTTTACCTTCATTAAATAGGTAAAATTTTTAATGTAGTTTTTTAAATGGGGGGAGGGGAGAGGAGATAGAGAGGAAGAGAAAAGGTGAACAGGAAAGAGGGTGAGAGGTAGAGGGAGACGGGAGAGGTAGGTGGAGAGGGAGAGGGAGAGGGAGAGGGAGAGGGAGAGGGAGAGGGAGGGAGAGAGAGAGAGAGAGAGAGAGAGAGAGAGAGAGAGAGAGAGAGAGAGAGAGAGAAAGGGATTCCACACTTTTTTTGTAAAGGATTGGCTTAGCAACTGTCCCTGCCAGGAAGTGCCCTCTCACCCCCTAGCCTAGGCCTGTTTCCTCTTGTTCTATTCTCAGTGCACATGGAGAACAGCTGATCTCCAAGCTCTTGGTGCCAACCCTTTACATACTGGAAAACCATCAATGGTTTGCCCCTCAGTCTTCTCTTCTCCAGGCTGAACAATCCCAGTTCCTTTACTTTTGCATCATAGATCTTTTTTTCCAACCCTTTAATCATCTCTGTGTTTCCTGGCAAAAACAGCAGAAAATATTTTGATTACTTAATCAGAAATGAGAGAGATGTAAGGAGAAGGTTGATTTTCTTTTAAGTTATGAGTTTTGAATTTAGCGGAGGTGTGATAGAGAGGAGCTGCAGCTGGGGCTTCGTGGACATTAGAATTCCAATCCCTTCCTCCTCTACTGCATGTGTCTCATTCCATTGCACACAGCACCTGGGTGCACAGGCCCACTTCCCATCCCAGCCTCAGGTACCATGTCAGCCATGAGCTACACTCATGGACAGACACTCTGTCAACTTAAAGCTCATGGTGAGCACCTGTCCCATGGACCCTGCCCCTACACTTCCACTCCCCACACATCTTTACCAAGTTTCTCACCCGGGAAGCCATCTTACAATGGTGAAAGCTGTTGTTTTAAAGTATAACTCAAAACGTAAGGGTTTCATATATTAACTGCAGGCCCTTGCTTCCCTTAATGGTTTACTTCCTTCTGTAAAGGTCAAACTCAAGGACATCGAAATGGAGTCGTTCTACTACCCCAGCAGACATCTCTGCCAGTTTCCCTGCTGCCAGTATAAGATCATGGCATGGATGACAAGTTCACCATGCATCTTTTAACTCAAGCTACCATAAGCTGCCTTTGACCTTGCAACTAGAGTCTGTGAATATTAGGAACATGTAAATACTTCTATTAATAGCACATTTACACAAACACAGTACGACTAACAAGGAATTCCATGCCTACCCTACATAACTCTCTTTAAAAGAAAAACACAGTTTGCAAGAATAGGTGCATCTTAGTATGTTATACGCCCTTCCATGATAAAGTGTGTGGCAGTCAGAGTCAGAGTGAGGTCAGGCCAGAACAAGTGAAAAGAATCAACTAGTCTCACAAGCACGCTGCACATCATACTGTAAGCGAAGTCAGTACTGCTCATGGCACAACACGGGCAGGTCACAGAATGCCTTTTGCGTCGAGTGGAGACTTCCCCCATAGCCAGCTATCAGGCCCACTCTGTAACCGGGATGAAGGGTGGCATGGGTCACATATGCCAAAGACCTTCATAAAGGAGATACAGGGTAGAAGGTACCACCCCAGAAGGGCTGGGATGTGTCTCCAGATGCTCCTAGACTTCAAGGAGGGCATCACTGTTCAGTGGGATTGCACAAAAGCAGGCCGCCAAGACCTGACTCACCACCGGCCTTCCTCCTGAACCACTCTTGCCCTAGGCCTGACAAGGGGGAGGAGATGAGAAGGCAAGGATTGGAAAAAGAGGAAGAACAACACAGTTCACTGCCAGCTCTGGAGCTGCTAGGGTTCTTCTTAGCAGTGACCTTTTTTCAAGCTCACATCATCCAATCCAATCTCCCCTGTGTGACCACGCCTTTTTTCACCTTTGAAGATGACCTAGGGAGAGAACGCACACACTGGTCAGGCCTCCTTTGCCCCTTCCCAGTGCTCGCTCATGAAGCCTAATAAGGCAACCCTTCCCCTAAATCAAACATTAGATGTCTACAGCAAAAGGAAGCACCAGGACGCAGGAGCCAGCATTGGCACCACCCCAGGCCCTGTGCCTTGTGGGAGGCACTTGGATGAGTGAGCTGGTCACAAGACTGCAGTAGGCACAATCGGCTACTCTTCAAACTGGCAGTCTCACTACACACTAGTGCTGCAGGAACGCTTGCAGAGTCAGTTGATGCTGGTCGAAGATGACCAAGGTTCAGAAGAAGAGTGTGGTGGGACATAAAGCTGAGAAGGTAGAGCTGAAGAGCTGCAAGGTCCAGGTCTTGCAGCCTGTCTCCATTTTCTCTTGATAACATCCCCTCACAACCCACAGTGAGACAGAAACATGCACCACAGTCCAAGCCCACTGTTGCTCGGGCTGGGTGGTCCCCAATGTCTGCTCTCTCACACTTTATACTCTGGAGGGTGCCCCTGCTCCCTTAAACCAGGACCGGACTTTCAGTACTGTGACTTGAAGCAATGTATTTTCCTGTTTTCAAAAGCAAAAGGTACATAAAAATTCCAGAGCCCCCATAAAAGCTGTAATGGGGTCTGTGGGTCTAACATGCTTTCAAGGAACTGTAAGAATGGAAGTCGAGTCTTCATGGCATAATTGTGTAAGAATCTACACAAAGATGACATTTTCCAAAATTCACCCATTATTTTGGTGGGATGTGACAGATCATTTTCTCACTAACCAAGACTTGGTTATTCAAAATAATTTTTTGAAATTTAAATACAGCTTACATCACCACTCAGAGCTTCCCCCTTAACCCATCCTGAATAGTGCTTTGCAATCCTGGGCCTGGGATCCCATCTGGAATTGCTTAACTCTGATCTCTGGGCCAAAGGGGAAACCAAATGTCAAAGGAACACTTAAAAACAGAAAGGACTACCTCCACAGACGTTACCATGCAAAAGTTGGAAGCTTAAGGAATTGAAGGTAAAGGAAAAGCAGGCACTGTTAATCACAACACCCAAGACCCTGAATGTTTCTATCAACTTATTTTTAAAATGTTTTTCGGTAGCTAATTTTCTCTTCTCAAAAACAGTTTGTCATCATGAGGGAGTGAGGGTGTCGTGGTCAAGGTCGCACCAAAGAAGGAAGAAGAAGCAGAAAAGAAAAGAATTTTAGAAAGAGGCAATGGATGGGGGGCCCTAGCGCGCAGGAAAAGCCACAAACCACTGGACCTGAATTCACAGAGCAAGGTTTCTTCCAGGCCTATTCCTGGGCTCTCCTCTGAAGGCAGAGCCTCCATTTGGGGAATCTACTTACGCTCTTGACGTCAGCCCCTCTCAAGGTGATCTGGGTTTGCCTCCAGCCATGGCCACCATTTCTTCCCCACAGGGCTGCTCCATGGGCACCGTGTTTTCTCACAAACACCTGCAGTGTGCCGGAGTGCAGCCCAGTCACCTTGTGCCTGAAGGACAGGCACAGGTCCCCTGCATGCATGAGGTGGCCGAGAGGGAGCACCAAGCGAGCAGCTTTTCCCCCGGGGGCTTTGGCTGCAGACACTGTGAGATACTGTCCACCTGGAATGGGAAAAGCAGGGCCTCTTTCCAGCACAGACTGTATGGGCAGGAGGTTCTTAATAAACTTCAGACTACAGCATCCATTGATAAAGAATCCTAGAACTTTTTGAAGAAGAAAAATAAAGCTTATTTCTGTGCCTACTGTAAATGCTATGGTGTTTGCAAATAACACCCACATATTTGGCTCACAGAGAACAGAGACAACACATGATTAGTATCCCAAACACTGACTATTTCCTTGGATATGATCAGACATCCCTAGGCACATGCAAGCACTACCTTCTGATCCTCACCAACTCTCTGCTGCCAGGTATCCCACACTGGTTTAGCAGAAATGACCCGACATTTCCTGGGTAAAATTTATTCGTAGACAATGAACCTCTGGACAATAAAACACTGGTGGGTCGGAATGCATTATTTCTCCTTATTCTCTCCTCCTTCCACTTGAAAACATAGTCCTTAAATGCAGAAAGATGTTTTAAAAACAGTTTGCTATCTTCCTGGCATGTTAACGCCAGGAAGACATACAGGCAGCCTGGACACTCTCCACACTTTTCCAGAGTATCCATTTCAATTGGAGGTTAGTGATTAAAAAGACTTATATACATTAAAGTAAATCATAGTATGTATTTCTGTTTGTCTGTTTGTCTATCTACCTGTCTTGTCACCTTGGCTGCCCTCAGACCACTGGGTCTGTGGGTTTCCCCATCTCTCTTTTGTTAGAGAATTGCAATTAGAAAAAAAAATTAAGCCCCATTAAAGAGGGGTTGCTGATTCTCAAGAGAAAGTCATGAGTGGACAGTCAGGGCATGTACAGATGACAGTCCCTTCAGGCAGCTTTGTCACGCCAGCTGAAAACACACCAGAGTTTCGACACTGAATTGTCCACAGGAAGAATGTGGCTGGAATGCTGAGCACGTGTAGCTGCTGTGGGAGAAAGCTCATTTCCTTTCCAGTTCAGAGACAGACGACCGTCATCACCTTACACTTTATTTAGACAAGACATGGCAAAAGCCTTGGGGTGGCATCTTATTCAAGTGTGCTTTTCTCTACGAAGTTCAGGCTGGTGTTCTCCCAGGAAACTGACTTTTGAGTAACAGTGACGTACCTATGTTCTGTGCTAAGTGCTCCCCGCAGGCTGCAAACAACAGAAGCCAGTCCCACCTGCACCTCAGACCTCCCCATTAACATCCTAGGATAGAACTGGTACTTAGGTTATTTGCTGGATAAATGACTGATGTTCCAAAGCCAGAGCAAAAACTTGCCAGAATATTTGTTGTTGATTCATGTATCCAGGTCAATAAAAACACACAATGTGTTGGCTTCTTCCCTCCTTATTTTGGCTCTATTCCCTCACATACTGACACCCCAAAATCCTGGGATAAAAACAGTATGTGCATGTTAAATGTCTGTCTCTAAGTCAGCTTCTGAATTGTCACAGGTACTGTGGTTAGGGCTAAGGTAAGACTGTTACAGTGAACCTGCAAGTTTTAAGAAGACAGGGATTATCTTAAATCTCTGTGGAACGTATGCTAATACATTTTGTGAAACACAGCATGCAAACAGAGCACCTCACAAACCGAGGCACCCAGGATTCAAACAACCCTTTTCTACACATATTCAAAACTCTAAAACTGTGATAATGATGAAGAAGTAGCTACTATTCACCCTCCATACAGCTGCTCTGACGGGTTTGGTTTTCTTTGTTGTTGTTGTTGTTTTGTTTAGTTTTAAATTTTTATTTATGATTGAGTGGCTAATTGTTGGGAGGGTGGGGCTGCCGACATGCCGTAGCACACATGTAACCGTCAGAGGCATATGGTGAGAATTCCCCAGCACACTCTGAGGAACGGTTCTGAACGGCAACCCAACATGGGCTTGGCACTCCTATTATCCTCTAGCTCTCTGCCGTCTTTTGGTCTTCCCATCCTTTTCTCCAAGCTGAAGACTTGCTCGCCCATGCCTTTGGGGTTACCTGAGACATTTTCTGCATGAACACCGACCCTCACAGCTGGATTAGGAGGTCACCTTATCTCATGTGAAGCTTCAGCCCTTTAATATCTTGCCAGAGGACACATCACCAAAGGTGTCCAATAGGGGCTCATCATCCCACACCAGCCTGCTCTTTCCAGCAGCTCTACTGAACATTCTTTTTCAGAGTTAACCAAAACCCATCCATGTTGTTTTCTGCCACAGGTCCTCCATATCCCTTTTACATTAGAAAAAACAATTCTAACCTTAAGTCAATTGGTTCAAAGCAGTACAACTCTATTGTTTCTTCTCAAGTTAACCATTCTGGCCTTCACCCACTCTTCACAGGTCAAAGAAGGTACACCTCCCTATTGAGGCCACTTTCTTCTGAGTGATGTGCAACTAAGTCTCAGATAAGAAAGGGTCTTCAGAAGTGGAACAACCACTTCACTACAGCGTATTTTGCATTCTGGAAAAGGACCAGATCTATAGAAATAGTCCCCCTTTTTGAAGCAATGGTCACAAGATTCACTCATAATGTCTTCCTTACACACTAACTCTGAAGTCCTTCACATTTAGTGCTTGCTTACATCTTTCCACAGCTGTGGTTGGTTTCTAGCCCCTGAGACATACTCAGCATTGGAGTTTAACCCTGGAGGGAGCCCATTAACCCAACCTCTTGGATGATGATTCTGTTAGCACACAATCACGTTTCTCTCTAGCTTGGAGTCAGAGTTAAGTCAAGCTTTCTTCCATATCTAAATTTGATAGCCATTTAATCCAAGTTTTTAGTGAAAATTAGAATAGCATCCTACGGGAGCCAGATCTTACTGCCGTGTATTAGCCCTGTCCCTGAGCTGCCCCGCGTCCTTCCCATCTGTTCTGCTCTAACGCAGTTCAAGGACCACTTAACTCCCCCCCCCCACACCACTACATTCCAAATTTCATGTGTCTTCTACCAGAGGACAAGAAGAGTGTGACCACAGGCCAAGATGTCTACAAATGTGGTAACAGTGAACGGGGTTGGAAAGTAGTGCAGTTCTGAAAAAGTGCTCTAAAACCCATTTAGACCATTTTGCAACGGCTATTGCAAGCAGTCTCTTCCTACAAAGCCAATGACTTCTGTTAAACTTAGAATGAACTCCTCTCCACAGTGTACCTACTCCAAAGTTATCTATTATGGCCATAACCACTACATGACCCATGCCTGTAGAAGATCTTTCTGTTGAGGGGTCTGATGTGCTAACTACATCAGGTACAGAACCGCATGTGTTACTGCTGTTGGTACCGAGCTGTCTCTACAACACACTAAATTTCATCACTTGAGCTTTGCAGCCTGAGGAGGCTTACATTGTCTCTCTGGATATCAATGATTCTCTTGTGAAATAAAGATAGTACCACCTGATTCCCTGGATAGATATGAGGATTAAATAAAATTAATGAGGTGAGGAATGTTCTGGGGTTATAGCAGATGTTAACATCTGTTGAGTCTGTTGTTTACAAACACTTTTGACAATAACAATATTCTGCTCAGGGTTACCGACATGGGTATGAGTAACTCAAGACAGAGTGGGATGAGCCCAGTTGAACAGCATGAAGTATTACATGGTTTTTATAACAAAAACAAATATTTTTTTCTCCCCAAGACAGGGTTCTCTGTGTAGCCCTGCCTATCCTGGAACTCATTCTGTAGTTTAGGCAGGCCTTAAACTCAGAGATCCTCCTTTGCCTCCTGAGTGTGGGATTAAAGGCGTGAGCCACCACCACCTGGCTACAAAAACAAAGCTTAAAAACTGTATCAATTTATTGACTATTTATATTTTTAAAAGTTTACCTTAAATATAGATTCTGAAATACCTTTCCATTTCAACTCAATATTCTTTTAATTATATTTAATTCAATTTTAGAAGCTCTAGTGGAAGTAGTTTGGGATGACTATTTGAAGCCTTGTTGCCAAGACTGAACATTGCAGAAATACAGTGTAAGCACTATTGGATTGGTATCCCCAGGGAGCCAACTACCACCTGCTCGCCACAAAGCCCGCTGACCTGTGCCCTATCCCCACTATATTAGATTGTATGTGTTCACAAACTAGCTTTTCTGTGTTGTTAGGATGACATTTGAAAACTAGGCTCTAGGAGTCCATAAAACAGCACCCTTTCTCTTCACAGCTTGTGTGTTATTCTTAGGAGCTAGAATCAGAACCAAGAGAGAAAAGAGAAGCTAGACTTCTCACCCTCCAGTTAAGTAGGCTTCACTCAAAAACAAAAACACAAAGCAAAAGAAAGTAAAACCAAAAAAACCCAAACCATTTAATTACTGAGGGAAGGAAAAGACTCCAATGTGTATTTCCTGAAACAAGTTAAAATACTTCATAAGCACTGAATGTTTACATTATACTGAACGTAAGCATTGTACAATTTACAATTCTACTAATTTTCTAAGAGCCTGCATCTAAGTCCAGCTTTTTAAATAAGTGTCTCTCTTAGAAACCGCAGTGGTGATGTGTATTCTTTCCTCTAGGATCTGACTTACACTAAATTTCTTCCAGAGAGGCACTGTGTTCTGTAAATTTCAATTGTCTCCATCATCTACTGCTCAAATCTTCATTAACAAATCAAACTGACAAACATACCCAGGGGTTGTCACCAGGAGGGACAGCCCATCATGTCACTGCTTTTACTCAGAGGAATTGGATGCTATAAGTACCTTGAGAACTTAGGCTAGGATGAGTCTAAATGCTTATTGACCAAGCTTTTTGAGGCAAATTGTCTGGCCTCCTGATGAACTACCCGTGTCCCATAATATGAGTCTATCAGACCACTACTAAATCTCCTCTCCTAAAGAAGATGGGATATAAATAATAGGGATGGATTTTGTTTTGTTTTGTTTTATGGCCCAAAGGATCAAACAGTACCAGAAGGTATCAGATGATGTGACTTTACCTGCTGGGTCCCTGACCGGCTCCCAGTGCAAGTCGCTGTCTTTTTCTCTGATCCAGCCACAAAGTCCATGGTCAAAATTACAGCTGTGTATGAGAATACCTGTGAGGAGGCAGCCAGAGAGAGAAGATCAAAAAAACAGCAAGCAGTCATTTATAAACCAGAGGTGTCCCTACAGCAGGAGTTTGCTCCTACACAAACTTAGTATCCCACCCGAACACCTGCTCTGAGCTCAAAAGAAAGCGTGTTCATCTTTTGCCAGCTCACCTGGGACAGACGCTCAGCAGCAAACCCAGAACCAAGTGTGCTCCCAACTCATGACCCTGCTGGGTTGCCACTGTTAAAAGGACTTCCGGCTCACGGTTGGAACACCACTTTAATGTGGTGTCATAAGAAAACCGTGACTGTTTTGCTCAAGTGATTGAACCAACTGAGTTGCATGAAAACAAGAGAAGGGAAGAAGTCACCTGACTTCCCCAAATGTGACTGGTGATCTACAATCTTATCTCCTCATATTAATGAAACCCATTGTTTTGTATCCCAACTGAAAACAAAATTCAAGTTCGTGTCTTGAGCTGGAGGAAAAGACTGGAAAGTGCCAGCATCTCTACCTGGATCGTCCTTTGCTTCATCGTCTGCGCTGACTCCTCTTTCAATTTCAAATATTTCAAACAGGTCATTTGAAGGCTGCCGTGGAACTACAAGAGAGAAGTTGATGGTTTGTTTCCCTTCTTTAAATGAGACCTTGAAAAGATGTCCTGTCTTTAACAAGGATGAGGGGAAGCCTATGCATTTCAGTTCATCCTACAGAAAGAGCAATACAATCTGCTGTGCAGAGCTTTGTACTCTGACATTTATCTGAATACAAATGAAAACCTTCCAAATGTTTCTAAAATTCTAAATAAGAACAGGTTAATGGGTCAGGGAGATTGCTCAGCTGGTTAAGTGTCTTCTGTATGTGAGTAAGTCCTGGTTTGGATCCCCAGCACCCCTCCCCCCCCTAAAAAACTGGTGTAGCAGTGCGCATCTATAACTCCAATGCTGTGGGGTCAGAGACAGGAGGATCCCTGAAACTATTTGGCCAGTCCACCTGGCCAAATACATGCTTCAGGTTTGGTGAGAGATCCTATCTAAAAACGAAGCAGGAGGCAGCTGCTTGCAGACCTTCACCTGCCAGGCTCCTGGTTTGTGAGCTTTAACTCAAAGGTGCAACTTTGCCTTCTTTCTATCTTTTTCAGATCTGACCTCCATTCCTGACTTACAAGGTAGAACTTTATCTTCTCCTCCCCTCTCCCTCCTCCCAGCAGCTGTGGAAATGTACAGCTTGCTACTAATAAAATTGTCCCTGAGCTTCAAAAACAAATGAATAAATAAAAACAAGTTGGTAAGTAACGAAAAAGGTTCCTGAAATAAAAAAAGATCTCTGGTCCATACATGTGCTCGCATCTATGCACACATATGAACATATACATACACCACAGAGAGAGAAAGAGAGAGAGACAAAGAGAGAGACAGAGAGAGACAGAGACAATTACGAAACAACTTCTAATTTCTAGCAAAAAATTGTAAAATTATCTCTGTGAAAGAAGCAGTATGAACTCTAACTGGAAATGCCTAAGGTGGCAGTGAATTTGTTTCTACTCACAGCGCCTGCTTCCCTCAACAGGACTCTGCACATCGCTGTACACTAGTACGTGCCATTCCCAGTGCTCCCTATCTAAGCAGGCCCCCAGTCCTGGAAGATCAGATACGGGAGTTTCCTGGTGCAGCGTTAACATTCCACCCCAACAAAACACACAGCGCTGTCTGAGCGTGCCATTCATTTCCACATCCCCGACACTGGTGCTTTTTCCTACCAGTTAACCTGGACAAACATCCTCCTCTTCCTTTCCCATCCAGCATAAATGTCAGAGAAAGCTCTGAAAACTTTCATACGCCGGCAGAATTAAATTCCTCACTGGCCATCGATAGCCCTGTTTGCCTATTTCTTTCATATGCTTTTGTAAGGAACTATAGTTATTACACACACACACACACACACACACACACACACACACACACACACACGTCTGTCTCTCTGAGGTCCTCGATGGCATCAATCACACTCTACTCACATGGCATTTCCAGGGCTTGACCTGGTGACAGGCACTTGGTGATCACTGAGCAAATGCAAAGATCCTGTCAGAAACCATGTTCTTTGTCAACACCTCGAATCAACTGTCACAAGTGAGACAGAGCTCAAGAGCACAGTCAAGAGAATGGATTCGTTAAGTCTGTATTGATGCATTCCTTCCACATGTATTTGATTTCCATCCAAATGCCAAGCCCCGGGGTGGACATGGAGGAGACGGTGCAAAGAGAGGAGACAAGACCAACGGGGTGCAGGTCATACGAACCGTGACCTCTAAGCACAGACACCAATATCAAACACGGAGATAAATGGACATTGTAAGTTTTGAAAAGAAGCAGGAAGGAAAAAATGTCTGAAAATGCCATGAAGAGTAGCTGGGTCAGGGAGTTGGGAAAATTGTGGGAAAACTGTCAGTGGTTAGGGGAATTCTTGACCAGAGGCCAGGAAATACTCCCTTCCCTTTGCCAGAAATTTAATTAATACTTTATTTTTATTTTATACTGATGACATTCACAAGGTTCTTCTTCTCTAATTATGTTATTATTGTTAGCAAGGACTTTTCAAACAGACAGTCTTGTACTATTTGCAAGCGCGCACACACGCGCGTGCACCCCCCCCCCCCACATACGTGAACAGGGATGTTGAAGTCCACGCTAAGACAGCAGACAGATGAGCTCTGTGGATAGGTAGCTCACTGGCCCCTGGGAGTACTGAATGACTGACAGCAGTTACATCCAATGACAGCTTTCCTTTTCTCTTTCTCAGCCTCGCAGAGAAAACCTTTCTTACTCATTAGGAGTGCAAAGTTGCAGGTAAACCTGCTTTCACTTCTCGTGACATAAGTTGTAAAAACATTAGGACATGACTGTGCTTCTGTTCTATTCTCTAGTAAAGGAAATGACCTCTGAAATGGAGACGCTGAACTCTTGCAGTGTAGAGTCTACGGGTGTTATGGCGAAGGACCGCCCGTGGGCATCTGTCTGCTTTTGCTGTGTCCTGGTGCTCTGACACATGGCTTTATGTTATCAAGGAAGAGCAGGAGGTTTTCTCTGGCAAGAACAATTTAAACTGGAAGGGAAAGAGGCAGAACCTTCCACACACAAAGCACAGGGCTGGTGTGAGGGAGACGGCGCCCTGGGCATCAAGAGTAAAGACTTCACAGAACAACTGTGCCAAGAGTACACAGCGGTGGTGAGCGTGCCACACGGCATGGTAATGAGAACGGAAGGACAAGATCCGCATTTGGAAAAGAGTGACCCCCCCCATTAGTCATCAGCCTCTCAGATGGCTCACTAAGACTGCAGACAATTTCAAGAATTAGTTAATTAACAGTGGGAGATGTTTCCACATTCCGAAGGACTCACTGGCCTGATGTGCTCAGCACCCATCTGTGCTTACAGTGTTGTGTACATTACTCTGAACCCACCCAGATTATTTATGTTCCTCACCACATCAGTGTGACTTACTAAGAACACAACCCTGAAGTGTTAACAGAGGGTATAGTACCCTGCCTGACATATGTCACAGTATGTGAATATACCAACTGAAATAAATATGGAAATTTGAGTAGTGTCTTAACATATTTAACAAGTTTTTTGTTTGTTTGTTTTTTGTTTTTAGTTTTTGATTTGTTTTTATCGACAGTTGTGTAGCTTGGTCTGTTTGTGGGCTCCTAGTAGTGGGATCAGGACCTGTTCTTGGCCCTTTGGCTGGCTTTTGGGAACCTATTCCCTATGCTGGGATACCTCACCCAGCCTTGGTACAGGGAGAAGAGCTTGATATGCCATGCTTTGTTGACTCCCATGGGAGGCCTGCCTCTTTCTAAATGGAGGCAGAGAAGGAGTGGATGGGGGTGTGTGGATGGGAGGTGGAGGGAGGGGCTAGGAGGAGAGGAGGGAGGGGAAACTGTGGTCATATGTAAAATAAATGACAGACTTTAATTAGAAAAAAGGGTCATAAGGAACACATTAATAATGTAACAGTTTGAATATTAGAAATTAAAGTGCTTTTTAACTTGCTGATTTGTTTAGTCTCTTATAATTTTATATTTTGAGGCTGTTAAGAAGTTTAACTATGAAAAAACCCTAAAACAATCTGAAAAAGGAGGGCTCTGTAGGATATAGCTATGCAGTAGCTACATATCTGATGTTTGTATCTGTATTGTTCGAAAAAGCTTGGCTAGTCTTGATATCTGATGTAAGCAAGGTTATAAAACAGAAAGGTCTATGAAATTCAAATACTTTCTTTGATTCAAGGGAGTGACCTTCATTGATGCAGAAAGTGTTAATTAAAATATCTGAAAACTAAGTAGAAAAGATGGACACATGGGACTGCACTGCTCTTCCGTCCTCAAGATTTTGGCTAGTATTCATTTAAAACACAATAAACAGAAGCATATCCGACACTTTCTTAGACTTAGAATGGTACAATTATAAAGATTCAAGAGAATAAAACATGTCAACAACCAACGTTCCTGTTTATTCATTTTCTTTCCTTCCATGTCCCCCACTTAGGAGGGAATCAATCGAAGTACAGAGCATCAGTGCGGTGCAGGGTCCTGGGCTAAGCATCTGTGGAGCAAGGAACGCAGTTCACTCTTGTCTTCATCTGACCTACATTCTTTGAGGTGAAGATGGACATAATGGGTACTCCAGTGGAAAAGTAGAAGATGCTGCCTGAGTGTGGCTGTGACAGGTGAAGCCTGGCAAAGCTCACCCAGGAAGGGGAGATGCTGAAACTCTCTGAGAAGTGATGTTTGTACTAAGATCTGAAGGATGAGTTACTGTGAGTAAAGGCCCTGGCGAATGAAGAGGTGGACCACCAGGCAGCTCAAGAGCCTGGGGGAGAGGCAGAGCAAGGGAAGAAGGGCTCCAGATGAAATTGGAGCTGTAGGTGACTGTTTAAAGCCTTGTTAAAACTGTGGATTTTATCTTGGCTGAAACTGTACGCTCTAAAGGGTTTAGAGTAGTGACAAGGTAAGGTCTGCAGGATGAGACTGTCACCCTGATGCACTTGGAGAACGACAAGGAGGAGGTGAGCAGGCGGCATATACAACTACAATTCCTATAAAAAATTCCCCAACATTTTTCTGACATTAGTCAATATTGCATCAGTAAAAACATTCTTGTGGTGTGATGGCACATGGCTTCAATCTCAGTACTTGGGAGGTAGAGGCAAGCAAATCTGATTTTTGCTGAGTTTTGGGAGTTCAAGGCCACCATGGCCTACACAGTCACAGGCCAGCCAAGGCTACATAGTAAGACTCTGTCTCAAGAAACAAAAAATATTGCTTATTGCTTCTAACTAAAAGAAAAAAGGTAATAACTCCCAAATATGGAGACAATGGGATACAGAGGGTAGGACCCCCACAAAGACGAAGACTGTGGGATACAGAGGGTCGGGCCCCCCAAAGGTGGAGACTGTGGGGTACAGAGGGTAGGGACCCCCAAAGGTGGAGACTGTGGGATATAAGAAGGTACTAACCCCCAAAGGTGGAGACTGTGGGGTACGAGGTACTAAGCCCCAAAGATGGAAACTGTGGGATATACGAAGGTACTAACCCCCAAAGGTGGAGACTGTGGGATACAGAGGGTAGGGACCCCCAAAGGTGGAGACTGTGGGATACAGAGGGTAGGGACCCCCAAAGGTAGAGACTGTGGGATACAGAGGGTAGGGACCCCCAAAGGTGGAGACTGTGGGATACAGAGGGTAGGGACCCCCAAAGGTAGAGACTGTGGGGTACAGAGGTACTAAGCCCCAAAGGTGGAGACTGTGGGATATACGAAGGTACTACTCCCCAAAGGTGGAGACTGTGGGATAGAAGAAGGTACTACCCCCCAAAGGTGGAGACTGTGGGGATAAGTGTGATTGCAGTGGGATAAGAACACAGGACTGTCTTATAACAGCTGCAGAGTCCCGGTGCCCATGAGAGAAAGCAGCTATGAAAAGAAACAGTTGTTTTTTGGGGAAAAAATACTGTCTTAGTAAATTCTATGAAATACAGTTTCTCCAGAGATGTGATAATATTAACATATAGTCTATATCCATAAATAAGCTTCCTCAAATAGTCAGCTGTAATTTTTACCCAATAAAACCTTAACAGTAAACACAGAGAAGAAAATGTAATTATAACTATACATACCTCCCACGGCCAAGCAGCATGCAAACCTGTAAACATTATTTATTGAAGGAAGGTTTACAGATTCAAGTTCTGTTCAAGGTAGTTTGCACGACATCGCCCAGGCCAGTTCTGGCTTTAGTTGTTGGGCGAAAGATTACAGAAAACACTGTCTTGAAATCTTCTATGTTTAGGGGTTTTCTTCACTGAAGAGACAGGTATGGAGATATAAATCCCTATTCTAATGTCCTTGAAGTGGAAAAAAAAAAGCTAGATATTTTAAGAGACCACAGAATGGAGGATGGCAATAAAGGCTTTATGGGGTAGTATCATCTCCAACCCTCCCCCCCCCACCCCCACTCCAAATGCAGAACATATTCAGCAGAGAAAAAAATAAAAAGATTGGAAATGAGTTTCTGTAATTTCCTTACCCTCATTCAAGAAATATCTTAGCCAAATGTTAGTTACTCAAAACAAGAAGAGGGTTGCTGAGTCCAACAGAAGTAAGATCTTGCTTGCCAGCACTGCACCCCATCAGAAGGACCTACAGAGGTCAGAGGACTGGGCCTGAGAGCAGTGGACAGTGCTGGGAAAATGAACTCCCTGGTGGAAGGAGAGCACAGGCCAGGTGCTCAGCCACGAGCCTGTTGGCGCCTCCCTCTTCCATATACTGTTTCTGCCTTTTATAGTTTCAGACTTAACTCAGAGGCATTACTCAGGGTGCTCCTAAGAGGACTGAGACACTAAATCATTGTTCTTCCTAAGCATGGCTGTAAGGATCAAGAGACTATCCCTCATGCTTGGTTCTCCTGCCCTCCTCTAAGCCAAAGCAAACCATGAGGGTGAGGCTCCCCCAGGCCAGCGTGCTCACCTTCACACAGGTATAACCCCCACACACACTATGGTTCCTTGAACTGGGTGCAGCACACACACCTGAGCACAGAGCCCACCTATTGTACAAGACAGGTGTAGCCCACTTGTCCAAATCATCTGCTGGAAAAGGAAAGGAAGCTTTTGTTTCTGTTACTCACAAGACCTTTACAAAAGCTTGCCATCTGGACAGATTCATGTCTGGGGGACAACTGTCATTGTATTCACATTGTATTCACAGTGAAGAAGCAGAGGTGACATTGTCTGTATTTTAATATATCCGTTCAACTTTGTGTGTGCTATGAATACCTGATCTAAACATAAAATTCTAATTATTTGGTAATAAACAAAGGCTAGGCAAAGTACCTCATTTCTATTTTCATTTTCTCTGCTCACACTTGCAAAAAATAGCATTAAAACTGTAGTCATAATAAAAATCATCAGAAAAAGTCATCACTAGAATATATGGCTTCTTTTATGAATTAATTAGGAAATGCTGTTATTACTATAAAAAACGAATTCAGCATCAGTGATTGTAGAAACAGCTAATGTTCTTATGTGGCAATCACTGTGATAAATGTTTTACATGGACCTTCCCATCTAACTCACATAGCTGCCCAGTGAGGTGCACACTGCAACTGCCTCAGCATTCAGAGGAGGAAACAATTTGGTAATGTGCCCCAAATACAGTCTTTTTAATTATAACTTCCTAGGCAAATGTGCACAGAGCTTTAAAAACTTCTGCTCTAACCTAGGTCATGTTCACTAAGAACTCAATTTATATTGAAAAGAACCATTTTTTTCTTCACCAGTCACCACAGCATCCCATTAAAATACAAATCAAAAAAATCTTAAAAACTCTCAGAATCCATAGCACCAGACCCTGACCTGTGAGCAGCAGCAACTCACTCCTCTATAGAACTGGCAGAGATTTCATCTCTGGAGAGATGTCAGCATCGACTTGGGCATCTCTGCAGGCCTTGCTGTTTACTTGAGAACAAACCAGTCAGAAGACCTTTTCACCTCTCAGCTGAAACAATCCAGTTACTCATCACCACACAGAATTAGAAAAGAGACTATAATGTGTCCCTGGCTTAAAACGCTGGATCTACAGACTGCAGAAACTGCTGTAGGGAAATGAGAGGAAAACAGACCTGTGGGAGAGCACACTGTGGAGCGGCAGTCAGGAGGAAGGAAGCCACCCGCTTCTCACTACTGGGTTCTCATATTCTATAACAACAGCACCAGCAAGGCCAGTCCTCAGCCACTTGTAAAAGAATGTGGCCGAGCTTAATTACATTATATTCTATATTTCTGAGTCTATAACACCTTCACCTTTGTTTTATATGGTACAGATGGTAACTTTCTATTATGCAATTGTTGTATTTTAAACAGCTTGCTTCGGGCTACTTCTGTTTCTATGCAAGACATGGTTCTACTGGATAGAGACTGCCACTGAGGCTGAGAGAATCCTGCAACACGATCTGGCCTGCATATCAACAGCATACCTATGAGTGTGCTAAAAATGCAGTCTGAGATCCTATCCTGGCCCTACTGAATCAGTCTTCATTTTAATAAGACCTGCATGTAATTGGTACACACACTGATGAATACAGACAGTCTGCATGAGTGAATATGTTTCAGGAAAGAGGAACTTTAGATAAGCATCCTGGATTATTCCAATTCAATAATTCAATCTGAATTCTGAAAACAGAAAAAAAATTTTGGGGAAAAAGTATGTCTGTTGATCCATGTGATACTGTATTCCTTGTTATTGGAGTCTTTTGGCTGAAATTGGCCATTTATGACACATTCTATTCTAAAGAAATTTAGAAAGTTAGAAGTTAATGAAACATTCTGAATTCTAAAAACTAGAAATGTTTCAAGTGAAAGTGAATGATTAAGAACCAAAACTCCCTGGGGCATTTTCTCAGAACATACAAAGCCATTCTTCACTCTTCAATGGGGAGACTGAGAGTGTATTACCATTGCCCTCTCCTAAAGAGTCACTGTTAAAATAAATCACAGTTATCCTTGATGATAATAATGAAGAATTTAAAAATTATTGCATGAAGATGACAAGAAAGCAATGAAAAGCTCCCAAAGAACCATAAATGGCATACATCCATAGTTACTACTTTGACTTTTTTCTTCCAAACTTCCATATATACCCAAACATATGGAGCCATGTATTTTATATCTAACTGGGGTAAAGTGGTATATATTGTTTTGTATTTAATTTTTCAGTTAATGTATTGAAAACATGGCTATTTTCCAAAGTGATTTTGTAAATTTGATGAGAGTAATTTTTTTCATTTATTATATTGCTAGATCAGAATACATTCTCCCCCAACTTCCTCTGCTAAGACCTTTGTTTCCTTTGCTCTTACATAGCTCTTACCTATCGCTCTCTGTGGACAGTAGAGTCTTGCTTTTGTGTTTAGTCCCTCATTTTCTAGTGTTCTGCTGTATTCAGATAGGCACACCACCATTTAGATCTGATTTTCTGCTTGTACCTTTCTTCCCCACGATAACTACTATTATCTCTGCCAGACTACCACAGAACAGCTTCATTAGTCTCAGCACAGCATATGATGCAAGCCACTGAGTCAGGACTCTTGGTTAGGGTGGTCTCCATACTTCTTAGTTTAGCCAAGAACTGACCAGACACTGGTTGCAGAGAATTCTAAGCCAGTGAGTTAAATAATCCCATGGTGAAGAAAACACACAAGTACTAGGCTTCTAGAGATTTACAGTAACCATTAGCACACTACAGTTTTGAAAATCCTTACAGCAAACACACCTAGTTTAACTTGGCTAAACCTGGGACGTCTGAGCATGTTTGACCCCAGCACTTCCATAATGTTTCAGGAGCTAATAGTCTATGAAACACACTTGAAGAAATACTACTTTGTTCCAGTAATGAGAGAACAACGTCATACTTTGTCAGGGGCATTTGTATAGTTCAAACCAGTCTCTGGTTTACGATTAGCTCTGAAAATGCATCTGGTTAGTTCCTAGTCTCATTAACAAAAAAATCCTTAGATCTCTTAGAGCAGTGTTTCTCGACCTGTGCATTTCTACCCCTTTTGCAAATCTCTATCTCCAAAAATATTTATATTATGATTCCTCATAGGAGCAAAATTATAGTTATGAAATGGCAATGAAAATAATTTTATGGCTGGGGATCACCACAACATGAGGAACTGTGTTAAAGGGTTTCAGCATTGGGAAGGTTGAGAACCACTGCTTCAGACTATTCTTATTTTGAAAAAGGTCCTTAATATTTTATAACCTACATGAAAGGTGACTTTTTAATATATTTATTCTCCCTAGTATGGTTATAGTGAATAAATACAGTAAGTAATCTTTTCCATTTCAATGTAGTTCATTATTCATACAATTTTTACTTTAATTCTCTCTGACCTTGAACCCACTCAGGGGAAAAGAAGGCCTGGGTAATTGAGCAAAATCTCAAACTCACAACACTAGAGGTATGAAACGAAACCAGGCTTTTTTCTTTCAGAGGGAATTCATCCCATATACTTCAACCTATTTTCATATTCCCTTTCCACAGTTTATCCTAGCTCTCAACATCATGCTTAAAATGTAAAAGTATGCTGGACATCAAATTTTCTAGAGAATGCTCACTGTCTGTGGCTATGTGATCCACAATCAGGGCGAGAGTAAAACTGTAATCTGAAGTAACCAATCACTTGGAAGGCCATCAGAATCCAGAAGTGGGATACAGCTGCAGCAAGAAATGAAATTCAAACTACTTAGTCTGAAGAAAGAGTTGATTCACTTCCTGAAGTACTTCTTGAGGTTCATGGGAAATGAATCTTAAAACAATGACCAAGAGCCATTACCTCTGAGTATAACAATATCATGGTTTCATAAATTTAGGTTAAACAAGAATGTCTTTGTTGTGATCTGGGTTATGGGAGGGATGCTGGATATAACAGGGGTGACCTAGGATTCCTTATGACGTCATGGGATAGAAGAATAAGACTCTTAAGTAATGTTGCTTTAGTAATGTTCCTAGACCCCAGATTAAAATGTCGGGAGACTATGGCAATTAGCACGACAACCACTTAGTTGAAGTTTAAAATAAAAGTTTGCAATTCTGTATCCCTTTCTTTTGAAGCAGTATCAAAGGAACAAAATGGTGTTCATGCTGCTCTTTGCAAGCCCAAAATGTGCTAAGGGATTGTTTTATTAACCTCTCTTACGTTAAAATATTTCTGAGCCTTTAAACTGGCTTTTTCATAATAAAATCATAAAGCAAAATTTATTTTAACTATGGTGGGGGGCTAGGAAACAGACATGCTTTGAGATGACTGTTTTACATGGTTAACATTTCTCTCTCTCTCTGTGTCTCTGTCTCTGTCTCTGTCTCTCTCTCTCTCTCTCAACATAAATACATTTCACTGTGGAAGGAGTCCTTCAGTGTGTGACATACAGTGTTGGCACCTGATTATGTTTCTAAAAATCTGGACAACATTGTATTTCACAATCATTTCGGTTGTGGATTTGGGATCTATAAATCAAGAGGGAGAAGATTTGGTCCAAAGGGGCAAAATTTCTTGGCAAGAAACAGTGACACTTTAGATATAATCTTTTTTTTTTTAATAAAAAATGATTTAAGCATGTGCTAAGATTCCTTTCTATTTTCACAGTGAATAAGTAATGTGGTTCTTTTTTTTTCTGAATAAAAAGTTTGGTACTCTTTCCCTTTTCAGAACATGTTATAACTACAAGGAACCAAGTTAAGAAGTCTCCAAAATATCCTCCTACGCACTAAACTTAGCTTTGCGGAAGATGAAGTGAGAGTGGACTTTATTCCTGGCAGTGAGTCTGAGTGGCAAGGTTATCTGTGGCATGTGGCAGTCTTGGCACAGGATCAAGGTGATCTCTCAAGAGAATGTCCTGAGGCTCACACTCCCTGAGGCACTCACGAGTGCCCTGGAGGACCACTGGGGCCACGCACTCCCAGCCTTAAACTGCTGCGGTCTACTAGCAAACGCCAGTACTATTTTCAATCCTTTGATGTGTATCTATGTGCGGAGGGGAAAAGCATTCAGAAGGGCTCTTTAAAAAGAGAACTATTAAAAGGAATACCCAGAGAGATGTTCACTCCATCAGTGTGTGTATTTATGTTTCATTGCCAACTTTCCATGATCAGTAAAGGTAGAAAAATAATGTAAACACCATACTTGGTTGAGACATGAATAAAAATCACATTATGTGATGATCACAAAACGATAGGAAAATATAAAGGAGAGGAAGGCAGGAGGTCAGAAAGGGAATTACAACAATCATTTTCAAAATCAAATAGATATGTAAATATGAGACGTCTATTTTGAGATCTACCATCTAATTCTCCTAAAATTTACGAAGATTGCCTAAAACATGAACAACCACAATAGAATGAAACTCAGTCTCTCTTTAAATGGACAACAGCCCCAAAGGAAAAAAGCTGATAATCTCATATAGGCAAAAAAAAAAAACAAAACCAAAAACCAAAAACCAAAAACCAAAAACCAAAACCAAAACAAAACAAAACCAGCTTAAGTCTTCTCTTGCGGAGAACTACAGTCATTACAGGGGCTGGGAAGATGGTTCAGTCAGTACCAAGCTTGTGTACAACCCCTGAGAACCAGGTTAAAAAAGTAGAGCTGGGCCTGGTGCACTTGTAACCACCACGCTGGAGAATCAGAGAGAGATGATCCCTGCACCTCACCAGCCAGCCAGCTTAGCCTATGGGCAATTCCAGACCAAGGAGAGACCCTTTCACAAAAGAAAAAAAAAGTTGACTCCACCTGAGAAACAATACCCGAAGTTTTCCTGTGGTCTCCACATGCACACACATACAAGTGTATATATACATCTGCACACATGTGTACACACACAAGTATATATACATACACACACACACCAGTATTCTATAATAAAATATTATTAAAATAAAATTCTATGCATAAAATATTACAATGATATTTAATTTAAATGGCACACCTTGGCTCCATCATGGGAAAAAGCATAGAGTAAATCGGTAATGAAATAGAGGCAAAGGGGTGGTAGACGTTGTAAATGTCCAGGAGGCTGAACATATGTGAAGTGAAACAGGGCAAGTGATTATACACAAAGCAGACAGTGTGAATATGCCAATTTCAGT
Source organism: Onychomys torridus (assembly GCF_903995425.1). Taxonomy (NCBI): domain Eukaryota; kingdom Metazoa; phylum Chordata; class Mammalia; order Rodentia; family Cricetidae; genus Onychomys; species Onychomys torridus. The sequence goes on from NC_050448.1 coordinate 108,244,210, forward strand.
CTGGAAATAGGAGAATGGCCTTTCCCCCTCGCGCTTACTTTTCTTCCCATACTGTCTCCACTGGTGGTGTTACCTCTGCTCAGTACCTGTGAAGCGCTGGGACTCTCAGCTGTGGCCCATCTCCACGCTACACCACTAACAGCCAGTATGAGGGGCGGATGTTCAGCCTCATCTGTCTCTGGATGTAACCGCCAGCTGGCCGTCTGTGCTGCTCCTTGCTCCTGTGCCCTCACTACTCGGCCCCCTTTAACTGTAATGCCTCTCTGTCCCCATTGCCTTGTCCAGTTACACTCAGCCATTGTAAATGTCCCTCATCAAAATCTGACCCCTCCACATCATTCCTAGAACAGTCTACACAAATCCCACTCCATTCACTGACATGCTACCCCAGTTAACCACCAGGACTGTCTTTCTCCCTAGACTAAACGATCCTGTTTGATCTTTCTGAGCCCGGTACCTAACATGCTTCGTCACCCCAAAGGATGCTCCAAATTACTCACTGAATGAACAGTAAGGTTAAAAGTTAAATAGCATCAGGCATAGTTCGTGTCCCCGCCTTTGAACACTATCAAGTAAAGCTGACTGTGTTAGAGAATTCCCACAGTGGATGAGAGCTGTGATTTGCTGCCTGACTTTCGTGAGAGTCCTCCATGGACACACATTCCTTCCTACTTGCTCAATCACACTGGCTCTTCACACAGCCTTCTATACTAGGCATCAATCACCACGGATGGACCTTAGACAGCTAACTCTTTTTACCAGTTGAATTGCCTACAAAGACGGCCTAGGGTAGAATGGCATCTTAAAGGGGCTATTAGAAGATAGTAACTGAGGCTGGAGAGTTGGCTAGTAGCAGTCTTTGCTCTTGCGGAGGACCCAGGTTTGATTCCCAGCACAGCCATGGTGACTCACAACCAACTGCAATTCCTGTTCTGGGGAACCCAATGCCCTCTTCTGACCTACGTGAGCACCTGGCATGGACACGGTACATATTACATACATGAAGGGAAAACACTCATCTGCATAAAGTCAAGCGATCTTTAAAAAGGTAGTAATTTATGTGGCTTACTGAACACGTCTCCTCTGGGTTTCTGAGGGTCCGTCTGTATCCCGTGGTCACCCGTAGTCACTCGAGGAGATGTACTGGTAGCAGGTGCTAGAGTTGTTGGTCTAGGGGACGGCCTTTCTGGGGTTGGTGGTGGTGGAGTTGTTCTGAGCTCTGTTGGGAGGGGCGGTGGGGGTGGTGGAGTAGGCTGTGGTGTTGGATTTGGTGTAGGTCTGGTTGTTGGCTTGGAAGTGGGCCTGTTGGTAATGACAGGAGGGATATATGGTGTCTTCAGGGGCCACCTAGTACTTCCAGCCTCAGGAATCCTATTAGAATGTCCGCCATCACCCTTTATGTTGGTATCATTTCTCTCTGGCACATGAACTGGAGGTTCAATCATGACTTTGGGGATATCTGAAAAAAAGGATTCAAAGATTAAATTAGTCTATTTCTCTCCAAAAATGTGCAACAGGAAACTGCAAACAAAACACGTGCCCAGAAACACCTCATGCTAAAGAGTCCTATTTTTCACATTTACATTATTCTTGTCTATAAGAAGTCGCACTATTTTCTGAATAACAAATCTGTATGTGTTTTAGAATACATGCAAAAATATACTGGTGTTTCTATAATGAATATGTATTATTTGAAGCACAAAATGTTTTCAATATTTATAAAGCAGTAGCAACAGAAATCAGTATTTTCCCAAAATGTGGAAGGATTACATTTATCTATCTATCTATCTATCTATCTATCTATCTATCTATCTATTTATTTATTTATTTATTTGGTGAGGAATGCAGTCTGTGTTGTGTTTTCTGCCTGCACATGTTTATGCAACTGTGTTTAAAATTCTACAAACTAGCAGATACGTCCTCACCTATACTTTAGATTATTTAATTTGTGCAAAAAAATAGTTTTATTGTTGGCTTGTCTCCATACTTGCTAATTTATATTTGTTTTCTAAAAAGAGATTTTCTGAAGTTAAAAAAAAATCATATGTGTTTGGAAGGCCCCCAGGCAGTGGAGCCAGGACCTGTCCTTGGTGCATGGGCTGGCTTTTTGGAACCTAGGGCCTATGCTGGGACACTTTGCTCAGCCTAGGTGAAGGGAAGAGGGAACTGGACCTGCCTTGTCTGAGTCTACCTGGCAGGGCTGACTCCCCAGGGGAGACCTTGCCTTGGAGGAGGTGGGAATGGGGGGTGGGTTGGAGGGGTTGGGAGGGGAGGAGGAAGGATGGGGGAATCTGTGGCTGATATGTGAAATTAAGTTAATTATAAAATAAAATACTAAATAAAAAATCATATGTAGATTATTCCCCATTGATAATCTTTACCAAAAAGAATCAATATTTAATCTGCCTGGAATGATATATTACAAAGTAGAAATGACTTCACAACACTTCAAAAACCCTTTAATCCACAGGATTTTATGCCCTGTGGTTTTTCAGTAAATATTTTACTCAGGAAATTTTTAAAAAATTATCTAGTGTTACATGAAATGTGCAGTAAATTATGGCCTTTGGCTTATTGGCTTTCATCTTCAAGAGCACGCATTTTTCATGTTTGTCTAGTAACCCACGACTCCAAGGATAACTTAGGAAAATTTCAAAGCACAGCAGTTTTAAATGTAGGGAAAATAAATATTAGAATTATTTTCAGTAGAAAACAAGCATGTGGACTACATCTTAATTATCATCATGCAATGCTAACAATGGATGTTTATTTCAGATTCAACAAACTCTAATTCCCAGGGAGGACCCCATCCTTTCTTTCTAGACGAAAGGAAGCCACTCCCACACTTTGTTCAGACGTTAATACTAGGAAGCAATAGTGAGTCTTTCTTAAAGTTACCCAGCAAGGGATTTTACTGTTCATACATCAGGTTGATATTAGCAGGTAGGAAAATCATGTCTTCAGTAACTGTTATCTCCCTCATCTCCCTCAGCAATGGCCTCTAGGCAACCCCCTATCTCCTGAAGAAATGAGAGCCGGGGGCAGGATTTACTCACACACACAGTTCTGTCCGTCACCCTCATATCCGTCTTTACATTTACACTTGTAGGACCCATGCATGTTGTAACATCGAGCATAGCCACTGCACTGGTGCTGCCCGAGGGCACATTCGTCAATGTCTGCATGGGGGCCGAGAAAAAAGTGCAGGTAAATGTGACGATATGACATGCACATCATCCCAGAGGTCCACATAAAACAGCAATGACCAGAAGGGACACCATAGGGTGGCTCCAGAACGGCGAGTGGGTCAAGCAGACACTGCTCAGTTAAAGTCTGTACTCTCCCCTGAACCAGACAGCCCCGTTATTACCACAGCTGGAAACTTCTCAATGCTATTGGAAGAGTAGGGACAGGAACGTGGCAGTTTCATTACCGTGACATTGATATTTGCCTCCAATGTACATGAGGTCGAAACCAGTATGACACTTGCAGATGTAACTCCCAAATGTGTTGACACACTGCCTAAACCGAGGGCAGGAGACTCTTCCTGTAGCACATTCATCAATATCTAGAGACATAAGTCAATTGCATCTTAGGAAGAGCAAAGGTAGGCGTGTCATCATAAATGGTACCCCCCTGTAACAGATAGGAACTCCACATCTCCAGCTTTCAACTCATCCTCCCAAACAAGCTCTTCTTCCCTCACACCCAACATCAGTAAATACTACGCTGTGTCTACTTAGTTGCTTGAATTAGAAGCATGCCTGCTAACCTTTTGCCAACAACTCCTAAATTACCAAGTCCTGTTATGTCTACCTCTAAGAAATTACTGGAACCTGTCTAGCACCCTCCACTACCCCATTCCTACCCAGCATCTCCTGCGTTAGACTGAGACAAGAAGTCTTGAAACTGGGCTTTTTGCTGCCAATCTTATCTCCTCTGAAGCACTTCACCACTTGGCAGGTTCTTTAATTAAACTATTTTTTATGTATGATTGTTTTGATTGCATATAGATATGTGTACCATGTGCATGCCTGGTGCCTGAGGAGGCTGGAGGGGGTTGGGTCCCCAAGAACTGAAGTTACAGATGGTTGTGAGCTATATTGTGAGTGCTGGGAATTCTGGAAGACTAGCCAGTGCTCTTAGCTGTCCACCTCTCCAGCTCTTGGGCAGGCTCTTTATATACCTAATGGTGCAGGTCTAACTTTAGGACTTCCCTAATGATTACTTTCTGAGACAGACTCTTTCTGGTTTCGTTTTTCTTACTACCTTATGATAGCACTTAGCATGGTCAGTGATTTTATTAAGTACTTATTGATTTTCTGTCTTCCCCACTAGAAGGTCAAAACCTTTTGTACTTTGTCTATCGCCATGCACCCAGCACTTAGCATCGTGTCTCGAATACAGTAACCACTAGGTAAATGGGTCTCACTTGGTGAACAGCTCTGTGGAGGGCTCACGTCCTGGGGACTACTGAGCTCTTTGAACACATGATCTCATTCAACACTCACAGGGACGCTATGTAGTATTGTTTCCATTTTAAGAAAGGGGAGACCTAAGCTCAAAGGACCGAAGTTCTTTTCCTAAGGTTACGTAGCCAGTGTGTGGCTCAGCCAGGTTCAGAAAGTCCTAACTGCCATAATCTATACTGCCATCTCAATGTTCTAGAAAAATGCTAAGCTCTGTGGTACAACACGTGATAACGTAGAGTTGGTAACCTGTTCAGGTCCATTGCTCCCTTCTGTTTGGATTACAGAAACTGAGATCCACTTTCCTGAACACAGTGCTCTGCTGTACTACAGTGTTTTTGCACACTTGGTTCTCTGTGTGATGCTTCCTCCTGCCTCTCGGGTTTCAAAAACAAGATTGTGCTGATCTAGTCACAGAAATCCTCTTCTAAAATACATGGTATCTTCTAGCAGGTAGCTACCTGCTTGACTAAAGTGCTGCCTTTTTCCTTACATCTTCCAATGTCTTCCTCAACCCCACAACATCTGCTGACAGACGCTTGATGACTGAACTCACCCACACAGGTCCTCCCATCAGGAGCTAGCTGCAGGCCAGGAGAAGGACACTGGCATCGGATCTGTCCTTTGACAACATCACAGCCATACTGGCAGTTGGCCATGGAACACGACAGGGCACCTGGAGAGAGAGTGCCAGGCTGTCTCCGAGAGGTAGAAAGCACCTGTAACCTAAGCACCTTTTCCACAGGTCTTCCAACTGGTGACACTGATTCAACAGTGAGGAGTCAACTAACCAACATTCAAAAACAAGGACGAAGGATGCTCTCCATAGTGGGATGCTTGAGAAGTGGCCCTGCTCCATCGTCACCTGGAGAAGCCCTTTAATGGTTTAAAAGGATTGGCAGGTCAGGAGAAAGCTAAGCTTCCTCTGACCTGTATCATTCAGGTAGAACTGAGGTCTTTATCCAGATTACTTTAGTGAAATGCTACTCCTAACAAAAATACCTAATTAACTGTCTTAACTACACACTGAAATTCTCTAGAGGACAAAAGATTTCTCAGTGAGCCCTACAATGTTAGAGGACTCTGGAACCATTGACAAGTGCAATTAAAGATATATCTTCATCAATCAAAAGTTCCAGTGATATGTCTGTATAGCACTAAATAAAATTATTATTTTTTATATAAAATTCGTCCTAGCTAATTGATAGTTAGGTAAAAATAAAAATCAGGCCACTACTTGTTGATTGCCATTGAAACTCAACTTCAATTCAATTTTCAGCCTACAGAGAATTTTAGGGTAGTGGCATCTTAAAAATACATTCAAGTGATAACAAGAAGCACCATACAATTCTCTCTTATAAAGATGTACAGTAAAATCCACCTTCCTGGGCCTGGGGATATAGCTCAGTTGGTAGAGTGCTTGCCTAGCATGCATGAAGGCTCTTACTCTGGCACCTCAGAAAAACAATCCTGGTAGTGCCTGTAATCTCAACACTCAGGAGGGGAGGAAGGAAGGTCAGCCATTTCAAGTCACTCTCAGCTATACAGCAAGTAGGAGGCTAGCTTGGGATATGTGAGACCCTATTTAAAAAGAAATAACTCATTTTTTCTGTTATTATGTTCATTTTCATTTAAAGCAAGTTTTTCTTTTTATATAATTTTTCAATTATCCTGAAGTTTATTATCAAGAATTACAGAAATAAACTTAAAAATGTTTATGAATAGAGCCGATGGGTTCTCTCTAAGCAATGCCCAGTGATCATTAATATTCTTTGACTTGGAATGGTTCTTCTCTACCCAGGGAGAACACTAGGATAAACAATGCTGAGAAAAAGATTAGAAAATGGCATTCTTGCTCTAGATACAATTCATAAACCAACTGATGTCGGCATGTGCAGTAAGAGGATGTCACATATAGATGTGCACCTGTCATTTCGATCTTCAGTTCCTCGGGCATGCACACAAACACACTCACACATCCTGTTCAGAGAGAGGAAGAGGCGGCTTTCCCAAAGGCAGGCCACCAAAGCACATCAGAAATCAAGCCTAGAGCACTTCTAAAACGGTTAAGATTCTTGACATACTTGAGCAGGACCCATCTGGCAGAAGCATGTATCCGTTGAGACAATAGCACTTGTAACTGCCCAAAGTGTTCATGCACCTGTGCTTACAGGGCCTCGGCTTCAGGCCACATTCGTTTAAATCTGCAAAGAATGAGGATTAAAGCAGAAAAATCACAAAACTCAGCAATGATGGGAAATGTTTAAAATGCTTCTCGATGTGGAGGATGAAGGCAAAAAATAGGTCAAGACAGTGAAATCATCACTTCTACAGCAGATAAGGCCTGGGTGTACCATCTTAACATGAACATTGCACTAAAAGCAACCAGATGTTGCTGGGACCATTATGGGAGTATTCTCCTCACAGATGTGTACCTGTCTGGAATCTCTGAAGAGCAGCACCCTCACCCCAAGGGTAGGGGTGCTCTACTGTCTGTCTGACTGCCACTAAGCTTAAAATACCTGTGTTCCACTATTAGAATCACTCATGATAATGGATTCTACTCAAAAGGATGCTCCACGACACTTTTCACTTCATAGAGAACATGTAAATATTAAAGCATCAGAATGATTTGACTTTCTCAAACGACAGCTACGTTTTCAGAGTGGGGGAAAACTGCATGGATCTAATTGATCACTATTGTGACTTTTCTTGTTCAATTTGACAAATTCTATCCTGACCTTGGATTAAAGAGAATTCAGTTTCCTGTTTTACTAATCCATTCAAATCACAAATCAAGTTTTAAAGCCTTCCAATATACTTGCATTCATTTGGCAGTTAAGAGGAGCTTGTGGAAACACTAAGGGGCAGAACATCATTATGTATTTTGTGTTTATTGGTTTAAATATCAATGTGAAAATTAATGAATTCCACAATATAAAAGTTTTCCAGCACAAATTGAACACTGCCTTAAGTCAATATAAAATTTAAAATGACTTAAAACAATAGTTATGCCCATAACATAGACCTCATTAAAAAGAAATGTGACCACATGTTTATTTTTTCTGGCAACAGCAGCAGAAGTACCTGATTAGCATAATTTAATTATCAATTTATCCATATCACTGAATAAAAATACAGATAATATATCTATCTACAAAGTTCTTTCCAAATCTAATCAAAATTCCATCTGACCTGCTCATTTACTAGAGGTACATAGTATTTCACTAAAGCCTCCAGTTACATTACGTTTTCAAGTCACCAAACAAATATTACATCTAAGGATATTTTCACATCTTACTGAGTTTCCAACTTGGTATTTTTTCTACCCTTACCATAGTGTAAGCACCTCGCCAGCTGGGCAAAGTCTGGAAAGGTTAGATAAACATGGCAAATACCTTTGCCATTTTCTAATTTTCTTCAATTCTCTGCTTTATTGTCTTTTGCCCAGTCAAAGGTTTTCAAAACAGAATCACATTTTAAGCATTTTTTTTTTTTTTTTTTTTTTTTTTTTTAGAAAACCTCTCTGCACTCATAGAAGATACTTTGTAGATTACTTTATCAAAAACGTTGCCTCCGCCTGTTGAATGAAGCAGGAATGGGCCTGAGGTGAAATTCTATTCCCTGTTCATACCCTTCTAGCTTGTAGTTGAAACTTTATTATTCATCTGAGTCAGAAAAAATCTTTCTTATCTTCTAAAAGTTTTGTTATCATACTTAACATCACTGCTATGGAGTCACACTGGCCTTGATGAATCCCCGGAGATAAGTACTTAAATCTGAGTATGCGATAAGACAGAATCTTTTCTTTTCCTGTGTTCAAAAGCATGTAACAAATCAGTATATCAAAAATACGAGTAAGACTTGATTCTGTATTTCAAGAGGAGGCCTTTAAAAGTACCAATTAAGATCCCCCGGTTTATTTTTAGAGAGCAGCAGAAGCTGCTGGAGGTTCCTTACTGGGACCAGCAGCTGTGGATAAGCCTGGGCAGCTCACAAGCAAGGAGGAGTCCATGCTAGTAGCAATCTGTCCAGACACAGTCTCTCTGGTTAAAGCTGAGGAGTACTGGGGAGGCAGTACTCCTCAATCTGGCTCCAGCGCTGCTCAGTGAACTCCTTGGGACTCCTCTGGGAATCCAGGCTGGCTTGCCAGGGGTCCTAAAGACTGACTTGAACCAGATTTATCTTTGCTTTCTCATGGGGAAAGTGCTTTGTTAGGAATCTTAAAACTGAAAGGATATAAAAACTAACTAACTGTCATAGTTTTGTTTTGTTTTGGCTTTTCGAGACAGTGTTTCTCTGTGTAGTTTTGGTGCCTTTCCTGGATCTCACTCTGTAGCCCAGGCTGGCCTGGAACTCACAGAGATCCGCCTGGCTCTGCCTCCAGAGTGCTGGGATTAAAGGTGTGCGCCACCGCCACCCAGCCTGTCATAGTTTTTAAAAATCTGAAAATTACTCTATAAAAAATAGGAAAAAGGAAGAAAACAGGGTATCCAATGGGTAAAAAGTGAGGAGACACTAGTTCTATCGCCTGCTATTAACTGCTATGTAAGAATCCAAGCAATGTGGAAAGCAACTTGAGAAATTACCCCAGCAGCTGTTAATGGGCTGGATGAGGTTCCCTTGACAGGTGGCCGGTGTCATGTTAGTGTCCCCAATGACTGCCTGGCCCCACCTCCATCAAACTTCACAGTAACCCTTACCAGAACCACTACAGGCATAACAAAACAGGGCTGACCCAGTAACAGATCCTGATGAGTAGGGAACACCAAAGCTCCTGGCATCTTGTTGAAGAACAACCTTCCATTCTCTTGAAAAGTTTGGAGTCTATAATTATCCCACGTTATTGTTTTGTTGACCCCAAACCTTACAAAATTAAGTTACTCTGTGTTGCTTCTGTTAAATGTGATACTCACATTTGTATTTTATCAAATTAAGTCAGACATTTTAGATGGCACTTTCAAATTATGGTAAATGTCCTTCTAACAAGCATGAAAAACTCTTCCTGATCCTCGCTGTCTCAAAAACTATTTAAAATTTGACAATCGAGTCTTGGAAATAAACTTGAGGGTTTTTACTTTAAGTTTACTTTACTCTTACCCTGGAAGCATAGTACAGACCTATAACACAATTACAAAGAACTCTATCATGCACATATCTTACACTAAAGGATATAATTGTATCCCTTACATTCAAACACTTTAAATATGCATATAATTCATGAAGAGCATTATCATCAGGGGTACATTTAAGCAGGTCGGTGGATTTCAGAGCTTAGAGGGGGAAGGTAGAGATAAGGAGAGGGGCTGGCCCAGAACAGAAATGCAAGCTGCATAGCATCATTATTAGACTTCAGGGCAAAGAGAGTCAGAAACATGCAGATACAGAAAGGTAGCTTGAAAAAAAACTTGGAAGAGAGTCATGAAATAGATAGCCACTGGTTTTACAGAAAAGCATCATCCAGTCACTTTAATGTATTTGGACTGTTTTCCTTCTGATGCTTAAAGTGGATGGATGATGCTTCAGAAACCTAACCTTTAAAACTTTATCTCACTAAAGTAAGGCCATAGTCGAACATATGTCAAAATAGCAACAGCCATAACTTTCTCTTAATTACCAGCAGCTCTAAAGTGAACATCATTGTCCTGGTCCCTAGTGCAGAACTTGTACAGATTTAACACATTCCCCATCAGCAGAGACAATAACTATTCATAAACTATTTCAGTAGTCATAAGTTCTTAAGCCTCTGAGTGGGTAAGGATAAAATCAGAAGAACCAGAAAGAGATCCTACCACCTTACTCTCCTACAGATTTCCCCATCACTATGAAGATGAGAACAGTTTTGGTTAGCAAGTCTCACACCAGCTCCACCGACCATCAGGGCAGGACCTACTTTACTGCCCCTACTACAGAGTGGTGCGGAGGCCAGGGCTCTTTAAACGGGTTGCCAATAAACAACTACTTAGAACCAGAGCTTGACCCTGCTGACATTACACAGTGTGCACTGGAAGAAAGAAGCAAATGTGTGGTTTGATTTCTAAACAAGCCTAAAATCCCACATCCCAGACAGTAGGAGAAGAGGGCACTAAACTACTTCCAAAATCTACCTGGAAAAGGTCATCCAATCCACAGCTTAGTAGAGGAATCTCTGGTTTTGCCTACATATGAAAACGCAAACTATCTTTTGATCTGGTTTTTGGAAAAGGTTTCCAAACTTAGAGAAGAGGGGGGACAGTAACGATATGTGATGCTACAGTAAGAGAAGAGAAGGCTCCATGCTTTCCGAGGCACAGAGAATCAGCGACAGGTGACAACTCCCACGGCTTGCTTCACATGCTCAGGCGGAAGGCTGCTCGGCACTTCTGCACTAGTCTTCTAGGCATTTGCAGGAAGTGACGTAAGTGCAGGAAGCCGTGCAGGTGGGAGGAGCGACCACCTGAGACAATGTACGCTCACCCCTCGAAGGCGCACTTGTGGCTTGATGATCCAGGGGTTGGAAAAGAGGTTGTTCACTGCCTTGGTCAATAGGAGTTGGGTAGGAGGGCTCATCTTCACGGCAGGGAGAAGGTAATAAGAGTCAGCTTTGAACTGATGTCATTTTTAGCCCTAAAAATCTTCACAAGTATATATTAAACAATTACAAAATGTTGATGGAGCTTTAAAGGACTCTTTGGCTACTTCACAAGTAATTTCTAATTCTGCTTTCTCTCTTTTTCAAAAGTTCTGACTCATCTTCTCCACAGAAAAAATATAAATTAATAATCCATCATTTTTATACTATTAAAAATCAAAATAAGATTAATGTGTGACTTTTAGCATCAATAGATGACAACAAAACCAATCAACTAACCCTGTTTAGAATAGTAAAGTATAAATGACCAACTTAAGATTTACCTTACATTGTTAACATGACTAATAATAGTTTAAAATATCCCCAAGTAATGCACAAATGCTTATTTGCATATGGATTTTACCTAAATGCAAGTATGACAGATCATCATGCTTTCATTCAAAAGTAAAAACTTGCGCCATATTTGGGTCACATTTAATTAGAACACACATTAGAAGCTTTAAGAAAAACCATGTTAACTGTGACCATCGCTATTTCACAGAACATCATGAGACCTCTGGGCTCACAGTAGAACGTCAAAGGGGCAACCTTTTTTTTTTTTTTTTTTTTTCGGCTTTCTGTTTTACAACACATTCTGTTTATCAGCCACTTAACTTCCTAAATCAAAGGCACATTCGTTTCTGGGGTTGGAGCGTCTAAAAAGCAAAGCTGTTGATAACACCATAGTTAGGGTGAAAGCACTCATAATTGCGCTCAGCAAGGCAACTGGCATTCTGCTGTACATGGGACACCCAGATGCAATGTTTTCAATGTAAGAGTCTGTACTGTTCTAAGCTGTTCTTTCCTTGGGCTGAGGAATTCAATATATGCAACAGAAACCAAGCCAAAACGCTAGTAATCAGTATTTATAAATTGTTTCTTCTGAAATTCGTATGAAACATGCATTCGAAATGTGCATTAATTTCTAAAAACTGTATGATGGCATATCTTTATATGCTAAAAAGAATTCCCCAGTGGGACAATTGTTCAAAGATTATTTCTACTAGTATTCTGTCTTGCACGGGGGTGGATTTGTTTGGGTAGAGACACTTAAGGAGAAGGAAATAGGCATCAATAACCTTACTGGGGAATAACAAGGGGAGAAATACAGTATTGTCAGAATTTGAGTTGGAATTCCTCCCACTGTGAAAGGCAGCATGTATCTTAGAGAGTGCTAATGATTTCAAAACCAGAACTTTGTACCTGGTCTTAGAGTAACAGTTCCAGAATATGACTCAGAAGGATGAGCAAACCACTAAGAACAGCCTGAGAATAGAGAGGCTACTGAATCCAGCCAGTTGGAAGCACAGCTCATCCTGTATTCTGGTCACCCCCAGGCATCTCTCATGCCCTGGGTTAGTGTCTGTTATTCATTCAAGTTGTTATTCCATCACACAGCTTTCCCAGGCTGCTTCTGAAGCAGGTATGACTGCAGTAAGATTGCCCTACCCCAATGCCTAACTTTAATCACATGTTAATTTCCAGTCGTGTGAAATTATTTCAAATTTACTGCTTCTTGACATTTCTTTCCTTGAGGGAAAAAAAAAAGTCTTTTGATTTCCTGGGTCTCTGAGGCTTAATTTCTACCTCATGTAAATGTGAGGGCCTAGATAAAAGCAGTTCGTTAGTTGATTGTATGATAATTCTGCACAGTTTGCTCTAATAAGGTTTATAGGGACTCCGGGCTGAGCTCACACATTCCCAGGTCATTCCTCACACCTTGCAATGGACAGGGCTCAGTCTATGGATTCAGACTGTGTAAGATATGATAATGAAAATCTCTGTGGAACTCTCCTAGGTTCCTAGGACTCTTGTGGCCAAGAGTCATTTTATGGATTGGTCATTCAGCAAATGAGCATGGAATGTGCACTTAGCAAATGTGAGACTTGTGTTAATAGTCCTCAGGAGCCCAGAAATCAGTAAGACTGTAAGAGGTCCTGGCTCCCCAAGAGTGAGCCTCTGGGTGTTCCGTGGCTTCTGGTTTTGCAGAGACAGTGAAGTCAGATATGATTTAAGATGCACGAGCTTATCTTTTATTTTCTTATCTTTTTAATAAAAGTTAACATTGACTTTTCTTCATTTTTAGCCTTTTGAACTATAGTAGTTGAAATCTGTAGGTATAATTAATTTAGAAGATGAGCCTGTGTAGCTTGTTAGGAAGAGTGAGATAATCATGTTTTCAGTTACAATTTTTCATTGAAAACTAGTGCATCAAAATAAGTATGGATTATAAGCCATAGCTCTAAGTCAACACAGCTTTTCTCTACTACTTTTGTGAACACAGGCAAGACAACTAATATCTCTGACCTTTAGTCTCTCCAAATGAAAAATGCAACTGTTTTACTATACCTACATACCTAACTATAACAAATGGTACTCCACTTCTTAAAAGGCTTACTAACTCATTAATGGAAAAACAAGAAATTATAGAATTTAATTCTTTTAAAACTTTATTTATGTATGTATTTGTATTGTGTGTGTGTGTGTGTGTGTGTGTGGTGGGGGTGCATGTACCATGGCACATGTGTACAGGTCAGAGGACAACTTTGTAAATTTAATTCTTTTTTTCCTCCTTTATGTGGGTTCTAGGGATCAAACTCAGGTTACCAGGCTTGCCCAGGAAGTGCCTTACTGACTGACCCCTCTCACGGCCACAGAATATATGAGACTTCTATTACAGAGAGAACAATTTGCTTCTTCACAAACACATTTTAACGAGTATCCATGAATACAAGTAAGGGAACATCCTTTAAGAAAACATATTTTTTTAAGATTTACCTTATTATTTTTAATTCTTTCCTATGGGAGAAACAGCTATGAAAATGGTTGGAAAATGGGTGGGGTGAGAATTTAGTTTTCATTTGTCAGGATACAGGTGCCATGGCTTTCCCACTGTCTTCCTACCTTGGTTGCAGGTTTTTCCAGCAAAGCCAGGATGGCACTTGCACTTGTTTGGCCCAATGCACTCTCCATGTTTGCACTGTGGTTGACACACCGCTGTGGAAAGAGGACAGTGTGTGTCAGTCTCAGATCAGAAGTGCATCGTCCATAAAGCACCAAAGCCATGGGCCAGTGTGATGACACAAAACCAAGAACGTACAATAAAGTAGCAAAAGTTATAAAACCACTGTTCCCTTTCACTGTCTACACTTCAAACATACATGCATGCTGTGATGGTTTAAATAGGAATGGTCCCCGTAGACTCATGTGTTTGAATACTTGACCCACAGGGGGCCATACTATCAGGAAGTGTGGCCCTGTTGGAGTAGGTGTGGCCTAGTTGGAGAAAGTGTGTCACTGTGGAGGTAGGCTTTGAGGTCTAACATGCTCAAGCTATGCTCAATGTGGGACAAAGTGTCCCACTGCCTGCAGATCAAGATGTAGAACTCTCAGCTACCTCTCCAACATCATGTCTGTCTGCATGCTGCCATGTTTCCCACCATGATAATGGACTAAACACTGAACTCTATGTAAGCCAGCCCCAATCAGAAGTTCTCCTTTATGAGAGTTGCCATGGTCATTGTATCTCTTCACAACAACATAAACCCAAACTAAGACAGAAGTTGATACCAGGGACTGCGGTATTGCTGTGATAGGCCAGACCATGTTTTTGTTTGGAGGAATGTAGACTTTGGGGCTTTGGATCAGAAAAGCAGTTGAATGCTTTAAGTGAGGCTTAATGGGCCATCCTAGTAGGAACATGGAGGACAGTGGTGTTGATGGTGATTTGAAATGTGGGGGCCCAGCTCAAGAGGTTTCAGAAGAGAAGAATGTTAGCATGTGGCCTCAAGCCTGTTCTTGTGATATTTTGGAGAAGTATATGGCTTCTATTTGCCCCTGTTTAAAAAAATCTGCCTGAGACTAAATTGAAGAGTTTTGGATTAATTGCATTGGCAGAGAAAAATCTTAAAACATCCTAGTATGACTCTGTCTTGTGGTTATTAGTGGTCACTCTTATGAAGATCTATAATGAAAAGGAGTAAGCTGAGCAGGGAAAGTTACAAAATGTACAATTTGAGAAGAAAGGGGCACCAGGAAGTGGAATGGAGCTAAGTCTTATGTTCAAGGAGATAACTAGACTAAAGAAAATGCTGATGTTAAGTGGAATAAAGGGAGTGGTGACTTCAAGGCAAGATCCCACCTAGCTAAGGTCCCAACTTGTGAAAAGGAATTAAAAGTTAAGGGCTGTGTGTGGTGGTGCACAACTTTAATCCAAGTTCTCCAGAGGCAGAGGCTAATAGAGCTATGAATTTGAGGCCAGCCTGGTCTACAGATTGAGTTTTAGGACAGCCAAGCTTAGGCTGTGAAGGAAACCATCAAAAACAGAAAGCTGGTGAAGATGTAATTGAACAAGGAGGCCATGTTCCAGCCCCAGCAAGCAGCAGAACTTGGCCATATGGTTCTGACATTAGAGTCAAGGATACAAGAAAGAGGTTATAGATTCTCCTTACGAGACGAAGGAAAGCCACTGAGTCCAGATCTATGGCAGGAGTATCCTTGCGTGGAGGCCCAGAGATACCACTGTATGAAGCTGTGAAGATGAGGCCTAGATTTCCTTGTAGACCTTAAAATGTTGGAGATGTCAGTCATAGGATACCTGCTGAGGAAATCTGCTAACAGGAAGTGGAACCAGCTCAAGAGAAAGAAGTGCTACAGTCGACAAAGCTGAAAGGAGTTGAAGATCGGAAGAGGATTTTGACATCAGACTGGGAGATAAAGAGTTTGGAGTTTGCCCAGCTGGTTTTCAGTCTTGCTTTGGTCCAGTATTTCCTCACTATGATCCCTTTCCTCCCTTTTAGAATAGCAACAATGTATATCGTGTGCCATTATATGCTGGAAGTATATGATCTGCTTTTTGATTTTATAGGATATTACAGTTAAAAGACTGCATGAATCTCAGCAGAGACTTTGAAACAAGTTTGAGATTGTTATAGACTTTGAGGACCTTCAAAATTGGAATAAATGTATTTCTGCATTATGTTATAGCTACAATCTTATCAGGGGCCAGGGAGTAGAATGTGGTGGTTTGACTAGGTACGTCCCCCATAGACTCATGTTTCAATGCCTGACCCATAGGGAGTGGCATTAATAGGAGGTGTGCCTTGTTGGAGTAGGTGTGGCCTTGTTGGAGAAAGTGTGCCACTGTGGAGGTAGGCTTTGAGGTCTTATATGCTCAAGCTACGCTCAGTGTGGTGCACAGTCTCCTTCTGCTGCCTGGAGATCATGATGGAGAACTCTCAGCTACCTCTCCAACACAATGTCTGCTTGCATGCTGCCATGTTTCTATCATGATGATAATGCAGTAAACTTCTGAACTGTAAGTCAGCCCCAGTTATGTTTTCCTTTATGAGATTTGGTGTGGTCACAGTGTCTTTTCACAGCAATAGAAACCCAAACTATGGCATATGCCCTTATCATGTATGTAAATATGTTTGCATATATCACTTGGGACTGAAAAATGTTGTCAACTGAGCATACTTCTCAAATTATAAAGGGAACATATAACTACAAAAATGTTCACACACAATTTTAAAATCATTCTCTCAAATACACATCAACAAAACTTAGTCTGAATTTATTGGGTTTATAAGAAATCAATATAGCTTTCCAGGCTACAATGTGACTTGGTGGAAAAGTACTTTCCTCGAATGTGGGAGACCCGGGGTTTGATCAACAATATGGTCAAAAAACCAAAAAAACATAAATTTCTTATTAAACAATAAAATATTTATTTTATGGGCAATCATAGTCTAAGAATAAGATGATTAAAAATGAAACAAGCCCCAGCACTTGGGAGGCAGAGGCAGGTGGATCTCTGTGTGTTCGAGGCCACCCTGGGCTACCAAGTGAGTTCCAGGAAAGGCACAAAGCTACACAGAGAAACCCTGTCTCAAAAACCCTCTCCCCCCAAAAAAAAGAAAAAAAAAAAAAAGCTAAAATGAAGTTCTTCAACACTGTGAAGTATTCACAGATATTTTCATCATCTTGATCTTTCTTAACCCTGGCATACATTAAAGTTTCTCTTCAATTTATAGTAGCTTCCTGTATCTCAGCTAGATTGAAAGTTTCCAGTTTAACCTTATTCTTCTCTAACAACCACCTCCACTTCTCTCAAGAACTCAAGTCTTTTCTCAATTTGAATAACAAATTGGATAAACAAACAGGTTTACCCTGTTTGTCTTATGTCAATGGTTTTTCATGGGTATCCTTTGCATCCTTGAGACATCTGGCAATGTCTGGAGATATTTTGAGTTCTGCTGGCATATAGGACATGGAGGATATCCTGCAATGTTCATACATCCAAAATGACACCCAAATGTCATGGAGCCAAGGCTCAGAAACACTGTCCTACTATACCATATATGTTGATGATGGCCAATATTATAATAGATGAAAAATATCAGTCAGCATGATTTCTGACTTCAAGGATCTCACAATCTATTTAAAGAAACAAAACTTTTTCATGATCCTTTTTAGATTTATTTTATTTTTAAGCCTGTGTATGTGTGTCTGTGTAATTATGGGCATGTGCGAATGCTGGTATCTAAAAAGTCCAGAGGAGGGCATCAGATCCTTTAGAGCTGGAGTTATAGGCTGTTTTGAACAACCTAATATGGGTGTTGTGAACAAAAGTTGGGTCCTCTGTGAGAGTAGTTCACACTCAAAACACCGAGACATCATCACTCCAGCATCATTACACATGTTTTCAATTCAAGAGCATAATTATGTATGAGTATAATGGTTAGCAAATATGGGCTTGAATGGAAAGCCTCCTAAAAACACATGTGCTGGATCTTGAAACATGGGAACAGAGAAAAAAGAAGATCCTCCATGGAGAAAAAAAAATAAGTAGCCAAGGTGACCACAGGCTAGTCAGAGGTCACTTGGGAGGCCTGGGTAGCTAACAAAGTGAGTAAAAGCTCATGAAAGTATAGGAAGCAATTATTCATAATTATTATGGGATGATGGTGTTCCCTAGACTTTCAAACTGAGGAATGTTACTTTGTCTGTAGGAAATGGAAGTTTCTGATGAGGAGAGTTATTCTATAAATAGCAAAGCTGTGACTACTGATGTGGTGATGGATGAACTGGAGATGATTCCGAGGCAAAGGGAGCAACTGGACAGAGAAATTAAAGTTCAGGTTAGAACCAGTCAACCATGATTAGCACTCACGACAGGAAAAGGTGAACTTCGGTAACCACCAAATGAAAGCAGAGAGGACCTGATCTAGGACAACACAGTCAGCCATGCCCTGCCTTCTGAAGGCTTGGACACCTGCTCCTTTTCATACCAGCCCATGCTCTGCTCCATTCTGGGATGTGCTTCCAGTTTCCTGTGACAACTCTCAGACATTTCCTTTGAGACTCCTGCAAACCAGCATATGCTTGCTCTCTACATTCCCTTGCTCAGCCTCACCTGGTAGTCCCCTGGCCTACTTGTCTATGTTACTGCTGGCCTAGTGTTATGCCAATCAAGTCTGCTGATGACTAATCCTTAGTGTGGATTCAAAGCCTACAGAAAGAGGATGGCAGAAAGCAGAGAAAAGTAGTTGGAGACTTCTTAAACTGATTTCAGACACTGCATACATTTAAAGGGAAAGAACTGTGTTCATTTCTGAGAAGTAATGACTTCCCAGAAAGTCTTCCAGCATTATTCAGTGAATGGTAAGTAGTTTATACTGAGTGGAGTTTTGTAAAGGAAGTCTTCCAAACACGGTTCTCTGTAATACCCAGGCCTCATCATCAAGAAATGTGAGTTTCGGGTTGGGGAATTTAGCTCAGTGGTTGAGCACTTGCCTAACAAGCACAAGGCCCTGGGTTCGGTCCTCAGTTAAAAAAAAAAAAAAAAAAAAAGTGAGTTTGAAAAAAATCATTTTGAAAAGGAAATATTCCAGGGCTGGTAAGAGGACTCAGCAGGTAAAAGTGCCTGCCACCAAGTCTAATGACCTGAGTTTGACCTCAAGGACCTACATGGTAGAAGGAGAGAACCACCAATGCCTACAAACTGACTTCTGACCTCCACACGCTCCATGGCACATGTGCAGGCACACATGTGCATAAATAAATAATAAAAACTTAAAAAGAGTTATTCCATCAATTGTAACATTTTTATATAGTTATGTAACCTAAATAAGTCTTCTGAGGTACCCAGAATATTATATTTTCTTTAAAAAGTAACATTACATATATGTCACATGTAAGTCAAAATGATGATTCCCTAGAGCAACTGGAATTTGAAAATATCTGTGAAAATATGAAAAGGTGGTGTTAAAGTGTAACACTTAAAATCTGAGGTTCTTTTAGAGGAGGACACTTTCTGCAGCCTCCAGGTTATATTGCCTTTGACCTCTGACCAGCTGCTGGCCATCCACTCATGGCTTTCAAGTGCTTTCAACTCCCAAAGGGCCTTTCTGTCCTCTCTCCTTGCTATCTGTTCTCAGGAGGATGCCCTAATCTTAGGTGCATACATTCCAAGAGGTCAGGACTGTCAATGGTTCTGCTAAGTCGGGTGGGGACTCAGCATTTTACAGAAAACTTCTGGTTGCATTTCTACCTGAAGTAACCAGCAACGACAGATTACCCAGCAGCTACTAAAAAGTGTATTTTTTAAAAAAGCTATTAAAAGAATACACATAGAGCTGATACAATTAATTATTTTCTTCACAGAAAATTAAAACTCTTAACACAATTTTTCATGAAAGGGCTTTCCCCCATGATCTTGGTTTTAGGTCTAGGATAGAGGTCAGTAAATACATATCAAACATTTATTATGTTCAATGTATGATACGACACAAGTATGAATAGATGGGGAAGTGACAGCAGATATGAAATTAACCACGTGACTGATTTTTCTAAGCCACAACAGGAGCCAAGAAGAGACCTGAAGAGGGGGGAGGAGTGTGGATAATGACGATAACCATAGAGCCTCAAGTCTGAACTACAATCCTGGAGAGCGACTGTCAGAAGGAAGGGCCAGTGGAGACCACAGAAAAAGACTGTGGACTATGAACAGGTGGGGGTGGGCAGTGAGAGGGTTCTCACTGAGTGGGAAGCCCAAGCCTGAGAAGTGCCTGTAACAGCAGACGAGATCAAAGGAGGCCTAAGATGGATCCTAACAGGCCGGTGGGACTCTTTGGATCCCTACCTTTCCATTTCCATCTTCACACAGAATGTCTTTTTGGGTTTTGTTTCATAGCATAGGGTGAGTTTACAATGAAAAATGATTTCTTACCCTCCGTGGCAGGAGTAAAGAAAGGACTGGATTCTGACTAGTTTATATAGACACAGAAGTAAGAGTGGAGTGGTTAGGATGCTACCTAGGAGGCCTGCAGATAGGCCCGGGTCTGTGTTCTCTCTGTGAATGGAGAACTACAGCTTTTCTGTGACCAGTGGTCTTGAGACTGGAAAGAAAGGGAGAGCAAAAACTCCTCACACCAGCCCCCTTCCTGTGTTACTGTTGTACCCAGCCAAACACAACTCCTGCCTAGCCTTGACCACGAGGCTGTGGAGGAGCTTAATCTGTTCTTATCAAGACGGACAAGGGTATTTTGTTTTGCTTTTTTAGATATATAACTGCAAGCCCTATTAGTAACGTCTAACAATATCAAATATTCACACAGGTATGCAAACAGCTTCATTTACACATATAGGTAAGCAGAAAGTACATGCCAATTTAAAAACTATATGGAATTGGATCCCCATTTTGTGTAAACTGGCCTGCCTGATAACAACTAACTCTACTGTAATGTGGCTTTCAGGGGTCAGCAAAAATGACGTGCATGATCTGAATTATTCTGTGAACTGAGCCATCCACACCTAACTGAAAAAGAGACAGGATGGATGATCTGTTTTCATTTAGTATCAGTCTTCTAAACCATCAAAGGGAGATGATGATGCACTGATCCCAGAAGTAACATACTGTGCCTGTAGCTACTACAGGTAATCAGAGGGGGCATCATGGTGTCTCTGATCTCTGTGTGGACCAAGAACAAGAGAAATGGACCACACCTGATGATGCACTGTCCCTGCCACCCTCATAGTTTAAGCTCAGTAAATAAAAGTCACATAAGGATCAGGGACCTGTCAGATTTTCCTCCTTCAAAGACAAGTTACAAGAATTAAGTCCATATAGGTAAATCACACTCAAAACTTACTCCAACATTCTGGCCCCCTCTCTATGGGCTCAGAATAACTGCTAAGTCACTGTTTTGACCAGAAAACGAACCAAGTCTCCACAGTCAAAGCAAATAGCTCTTTGAGGGCCCAGTCCATTTGTCTGTTTCACTGCAATTTTAATCAGAAGCATCCTAACTGTTGCAACAGGGGTTCTGAGGGCTCAACGGGGCTATCTAATTCTGACAAAAAAAAAAAAAAAAAAAAAAGAAAATTAAGTTGTCCCAAGCTTGGGGACAATGAATCTTACACATTAATTTTATAATATTTCATAGGTAAGTGACTCACACTGGAAGTTAAGGACCAATGTCTGGAAATAAGATGCCACAGTGACAACCGTTCTGGAAAGTGATGAGGACAAACCCACCTAAGCTCTGTCCTTGACAAGGAGTTTCTCAATGTAAGAAGGCCTTTGTGTCTGAGGTGTCATCTGTAACCTTTGCCATCTTGTCGTGACTTCTCCTCCAGCTCACCTTACTTATGAACAAGGTGGCAAAAGGCATTCAAGAGCTGAGCAGAAGAATGAACAGCTGTGAAACCAAGAGATTTTTCCAGAGTTCCCAGAGCTCCCAGCCACTCCTGGGAGCTGATCTGGATGGATTTTGGGGGAGTGGGGTGCAAATAGGAAGAGAATATTCTTTTCAAAGCACAGTTGACCTTGGAAGAGAAAATGTTGCTAAAAGCAACATGAAATACCTCACTGCTTATTAATAGAACCTGGAAGCAACAGAGGCAGATTTTGAAAAAGAACTATTGAGAAGGACCCTGAGCCATCAACATGCAGAACAAAACCCACCATGCAAGATCTCCAGAGAAAACAACTCTCAGCTTGCTGAAAAGACTGTAGTGTACTGTCAATTATTCAACAAAAGCAAAACATTCAATTCCTGCTGTAATTAAAAGCAGTGTAAAGCACCTCTGATTCTCATTTAAAAGGATGTCTAGTAAATGTTCTTTTGAACACTAAACTAAAAACACTAACCTACACTTCATGTAGCTGAATGTCTTGCTGTAGTACCCATCATGTAAGGCAGGAAAGAAGTGGACTTTGGCACAGGTTAAGTGAGCTGACCAACTTCAGTAAAAATTTCTTAGCTGGGGTCAATGTTCAATCTACTCCTCTGGTGGATTAAGAAAGACGAGGAAGGCCAGCACTTGAGGTAGTTTAGAGAAAGGGAAAAGAGGTTATAACAAAATGCTAAGCAGAAAGGAATGGCCGTAGAGAATGGTGGTCGAGTGCATAATGGCATTTAAGTGACATTTCTAAGGAAACGTTGCCTTGAAGAAACAGTCTATAATTTCCAAAGACTCTAGGGGAACCTATGAGAATACTTAAAAATACAATAATCTCTTTGTTTTACTGCTTGTTGTGTTCATAAACACTGGATTCTGAAGCTGTAATGAAAATCAACATTTTAGCTAACAATGAACTATAGTCAAAAGGTCAGGATCAATAGACTGATACCCATTTGATTGTTTACAATGGTTGGTTACAAGTTGTTAATTCTTAATGGTCAGGAAAAAAGTTGAACATGGAGATTAGATTCAGAGGTTTTATTTTAAAAAAAAAAAGGAAAAAGAAAGAAGAGAATATAGATATGAGGTAAATCATTGAATCTACCCTGAGAAAAAAGATAAAGAAATAATAGGATAAATGGGTAGATCATTGAATCTACACTAAAAAGAAAAAGGGAAAGATACAAAAATGACAAAAGGTAGATTACTGAAGCTATTATGAAAAGAAAAAAGAGAGAATATGGATATGATCAGATTAAAAAGGTCAATTATTGGATCTACTTTTAAAAAGGAACTTCTTGTTTTAAATAGGGTAAGTAATAAAATTGTTTTGTCTGAGTTTATCAAATGTTACTGGACTGGACATTGTTAATATATGGAGTTTTTATCTGAATCTGTTAAATGTTAATGGACTCGACATCATTAATGTAATTCTTGACTATATATAGTATATATACTTATTGGATAGTTTTTCTTGTGTTAGTTATAATCTTTTTTAAATTTTAGACAAAAAAAGGGGAAATGTGGTGGTATTGTGTTCCCCGAAATATTGTGCACCCTAATAAACTTATCTGAGGTCAGAGACAGAACAGTAACAATATTAAACATAGAGGATAGGCAGTGGTAGCACATGCTTTTAATCCTAGCATTTCAGAGGCAGAAATCCATGTGTTCAAGGATACAGCCAGGCATGGACTCACGCCTTTAATCCCAAGAAGTGAGCCTTTAATCCCAGGGAGTGATGGCAGATAGCAGAAAGGTATATAAGGCGTGAGGGCCAGAAACTGGAAGCATTTGGCTGGTTAAGCTTTTAGGCTTTGAGCAGTACAGTTCAGCTGAGATTCATTTGGATGAGGACTCAGAAGCTTGCAGTCTGAGGAAACAAGACCAGCTGAGGAACAGGCGAGGTGAGGTAGCTGTGGCTTGTTCTGTATCTCTGATCTCCCAGCATTCACCCCAATAACTGACCTCAGGTTTGTTCTTATTAATAAGACCTGTTAAGATTCCTGCTACACATGATATTAGAAGCACCACTGAAATAATGTCAGGACAGTATTTACAAGATACCAGGATGTGCAGTCTCAACCTGTCATACTCTGTGTCATCTAATTTGTATAAAATGTTAGTAAGATAAGAATTTGTAAAAAAAAAAAAAATGTTAGTAATAACAGATGGAATTTATGGATATTCACTGGCCCCTTTCTTTCTTCCATTGATTAAACTTCATCAAATAAAAAATAGAGAAGTGCTTGATAACATGGATACCTAGATTTTTTTTTTTTTTTTTTTTTTTTTTTTTTTTTTTTGTGAGCCATTACTCATTTTTCAGTGAGTTTTTGAATAGGGGTTAAGAGTACAGATGTTGGAACAAGGTAGCTGGGTGGGGTTCCAAACCTACCACTGGGCAAATGAATGACCTATAAAGATTACCCAGCTACCTTCTCCTCCCAAATATGGATGAGAAGCTAAAGGTTCACCACATTGTCTTTTTTGCTTTACTTTATAGAAAACTCACATGACTCAGATTGAAATGGGACTCTATAGTACATAGCACAATAGCCATAGCAACCTCAGTGTTTATTAAAATAGGGTTCTGAGGATGGCAAAGAGGAAACGCCCCCTCTCTGGGACACACATTAAGAAACGTGGGTATCAGCCAAGCACTCTTCGACTCAAGGTGAAGAGATGGAGGAGGAATTATATGAGCAAGGGGGCATCGAGATCCTGAGGGGGAAACCATAGACAGCTGACCCGAGCTCCTGGGAGCTCACAGACTCTAGACCAACAGCTAGGGAGACTACATGGGACTGACCTAGGCCCTCCGCATGTGGGTGACAGTTGTGTAGGCTTGGTCTGTTTGTGGGGCCCCTAGTAGGGGAACCAGGATCTGTCCCTGGCGAATGCGCTGGCTTTTTGGAACCTGCTCCCTATGGTTGGACGCCTTGTTCAGCCTTGATGCAGCAGGGAGGAGCCTGGTCCTGCCTCAACTTGATATGCCATACTTTGTTAACTCCCACGGGAGGCCTTACCCTTTCTGAGGAATAGATAGGGGCCAGGAGGTAGGAAGGAGGGGGAGGAGGGAATGGGAGAAGAGGAAACTGTGTTTGGTATGTAAAATTAAATAAAAAATTAATAAGAAAAAGAAAAAAAGAAATGTGGATATAAAAATGAATGAGATCAACCCTCACCCTGTGACAGGTGGTCCAATAAGGAGAGACAGGAGCAGGCACAGGTGTCTTGAGAACAAAGGATGCAGAAGAAGCACTGAGTGGTCATACAGATTTAGGAAAGTTAGAAAATAATGTAGACAGTAGTGCTGACAGAATCAAAGAGGTTGCTTACAAGGTATTAGATAGCACAGTGCAACAACTAGTCAGGAATAAAGAAACACATTATAGTATTTCAAGAAGCTTGAATTTACCATACCTATTTTAGTTGAAGATTTGATCCTCTCTATTTCCAAGCTTACTGAAGAGTCATCATAAAAGCCAGAAAAACTTGAATGTAGCCATCTTTACCTTCTTCAATAACAAAAATCCCTACATTTAAAAGGTTCACTAATAAGTGAATCAAGCTACACATTCATCATTTCAAAAATTAAATTGATATTATGGCTTTGTCTAGACAAATATGATGTGGGATATTTGTGAATTTGGCCTTTTGGGTTTCTTTTAAAGGAAATATTAGTTGTTCCCAATTTCTCTGATAGAAATGTCTATTAGTACAAAATTGGCTAAATAAGAGAGGAAGCAATGGTCTTTCTCCCTCTAGCACATGGATTTCAATCCAGGCCTAAACCACCATCAGAGGGCCCTCCCTAAACCACGATTTTGGGGTGCTGTTCTCCCCCTACACTCACTCATTGGCTCCCTTTCATTTGACTTTCTAATCATCCTTGGTCGAGCATGTAGGATAGCATTCAAACCAATCTTATGATGGAATTCTTCTCAGACTACCAGCTGCATCTCCAACCACATACAGTTAGCTGCAGTTCCCTGGAAGCCACACTCTAAAACCCCCATGCTGTCACAGAGAATGCTGTTCTCCTCTTGTCTATTAGACTTGTATCTAGACAGGCTTCATTACTCAAGTGGATCTTCACTATCACCAAAATTCGCTTTGGCCTCTTGTACTAAGTACAGCCTTCCTCGGGGCCTTTCTGAGCCACTGTGTATATGTCTACTATAAATCACAAATACATATATTTACATATACATACTTCACGGTGTATCTTAAGAGTTTTACAAAGCTAGCTCTCAGGCCTTGAGTTCTTTAAATATACAAAAGTTCCTTTGAAACACAACAGCCTTCTGACAAAGACAGCCATGACAGGTATACAAGGTGTTAAAAGAACACAGAAGAATTTCTCTGCAGGGATGTGGGAGTCAGAAAGATGCCAGGGCCTGCTTTCAAGACTGTGTGCTGAATCTGAAAGGATGAGTCGAAATTTATCATGTGGACAGGGGAAGGGATTCAGAGCAAGCAGCATAAGAAGAGCCAGACAGGCACAGGAAGCAGAAAGGGGTCTGAACCCGGAGGGGCCATACAACAACAACAAGTCCTTTAACAGAAGGCAACCTGGAGATCCGGGTCAGGGTCTTATCCAGACCAGTGAATAAACATTGACTGGATCATGCACAGTGGCCTAAAAGCATTTAAACTGACTTCCGTTTTGAACCTTAAGAGAGAATTAATGAAATATAAAGTCATGAGAGGCAGAGTGAAGAAATTAATCTTCACAGTAAACTATCCTTACTAAAAATAATACGTTGTTTATTAAGATCACATCTCCTTCATATTTTGTTGTTTGTTTTTTTTGAGACAGAGTCTCCACAAAGCCCTGCCTGCACTGGAACTCGCTACATAGACCCACCTCTGCATCCCAAGTGTTGGCATTAAGTGTATGTGTCATCAGGCCTGGCTCCTTCATAGTTACTGATTTCTGTAAAACAGAAATTCCTATCCCTTACACAGTTAGACGTGTACCAAACCAACTGGGTGGCACACTACAGGAATTGTTACACTTGGTATAAAAAGTGTCTAAGACACAACACAGGCTTACCTTCATCGACAAACACCCCAGCAGAACAAATAATGTAGGTTCACAAACCACCACGATATCATGGGGTAACGTGAACCAGGCTCCATGCAAGGGCAATAACAAAACATAGTGAGGACAGAGGTCAGTTGTGACCATAAGGGTGGCATACGAAAGACAGTGCCGTTTGAACTGGGGCTTGACCAGTTAGGAGGGTGTACAAACTCAGAAAGCAACCCTGCTCATCCTTCCCAAGAACTATCCACTTTCGGCCAAACATTTGTCTATAATTAGAAATGAGTGAATAAAATAGAAAAGGCTAACTGGAGAGAAAGAAGATCTGTGATAAAGAAATGCTGAATTGTAAGATCCATTCAACTGTGATCTGCAGGGTGAACTAAAAGGCATTTTTACACAAACTGAAAACTTGTAGAAAACATTTCAGCAAATGTGACATGATGGTGCCTATGGCACATTCTTCCACTTAAAGCTGATCCTCTCTCTGTTAGGTATTTGTGGTGATTGCCAGGTTGGCTGGAAGGGTCCAAAGGCATGAAGAAAGATGTGAAGAGTCAGTGGTGGGGGACCCAGAATCAGCCTGTGCCTGCCGGACCCCACCCTGGCATACATCACTTCAAAGTCTCTCAAGTGTTCCACACTTAACACATCCCAAACTGGTGTGTCAACATCTGAGCCTCCCCCCAATGTTCTCTAGTTCACCAAATAACACACCGGAAACTTTCAAGTCCTCCTTGATTCCATCTTTTTCCCTCTCCTCCACAACAGCCACTTTGTGGAGAGTATTCGTCAGTCCCAGAGCTAAGAGCTCCGTAAACATGTTCTCATTGAATCCTTACTTAAAATTCCTATGAGGTAGGGCTCTTATCTGTCTCTCACCAAAATGAAAAGATCCTCATTAAACACTGTCCCACCTCTGTCTTCATGCCATGACTCCTCATCCATTCTGGTTTAGTATTCTTCAGTACCCTACTATCCTTTTTCTTCCCACCACTCCTTAAAACCAAGTCTAACTTTACCACGTGGGCTGCAAAAGCTCCAACTCTGAACCTCAAATAGTTATTTCTTCAATTGCCAAAGAGGAAGTTCCAAAATTAGCCCCAAACCTCAAATGCCCACATGTGCCAGGCATTTGCCCTGAAGGAAGTGAGCTTGGAGAAAATGGGGCACATGCTTCTGCCGTCCATCCGGGTTGCTTCTTAACAAACTCTAGCCCACAGATTCCCAGAAGCAAGGCCAAGTGACTGATTTTCAACACCATCTGTCTGTGACATCCATGTTTCCTATGAAACACTGACAATTTCAAAAACAAGCTAAAAGACCCTGACCAGAAGGAAATCCACCTATATGTTAGGTTTGACTCATCAGCACCAGCGGATATGCTCTAAAATAGTATTCAATTTCCTGGTTTAAAATCTTTACCATGCTCCTTTATTACCTTGTGGTCAAAGCTAAACTATTTAATGTGACATCAAAGGCTCCTGGAGACATTCCTACTTGTTTCTCTTACCAGACATCCTTCAAAAACAGATCCCAATGCCAAACTAGGATTCATACATTTCCTGGAATGTGATAATTTTGTCTTCTGAGATCTTTGTGCAGTTTTCCATCTTCCAAAAGTGCCCTTCACTCACCTTATCCATCACAATTTAGTGGTATCATCACAGCCCATCATTCCTGGTTGATGGTACTGTCCACTGAGAGGTACACTTACAGTATCCAACATCGAAATATATCACAGTCCAATGCATCTCTGTTATCCAGTGCTATGTATACCTTAACCACTGATGCTGAGTAGGATGGAGCCTGGACCTTCATTATACTGGGTTACACTAGTGAACTCAAGATCAGTGTGTAGTTCTACTCAATACATATCTGTTGAACAGATGAATTAACTGAACACCATGGAGCCTATGAATTTTCCATTGCTCCTATTAAGCAGGAAAAGATCCTTCCCCTGAACTTCCTCAACTCTTTGTAAAATTTCTACTTATTACTATTGGGGGGGGTCACACATAGGTGCCATGATATGTGTGTCATCAGCTCTTTCCTGTCTACCTTTATAAAGGCTCTGGGAATTAAACTTAGGTCACCTGGCCATGTAGCATTTCCCCACTGAGCCATCTTGTCTGCCCACCCTCTACACTTTATTCCTAACTTTTTTATATTAGAATTATAGAAGGAATAAAGTCCAACCACCTCATCTACCTGAGCCAAGGTTCATGCTGTGCTCATCTCTGTGCATTCCTGGCTCCCAGCTTGATCTCCTAGTAAATCACAGTAACTGCCAATGCTAAGGTTCATAGTTCACTACCATTTTCTTCTGTTTTCCTAAGTGCAAGCACTGTGAGCTAACCAAAACTGTTCCACTGAGGGCCTTATGGAAAGCCATGATTCGCAACATGGGAAAGAAGTGGTGCCAAAAAAGGCAGCACCCCCACCAAAGGTTTTATTTTAGCCACAAACAACGAGAGAAATTTCCTACTTCCAATTCATTCTCAGTTGCAAAAGATGGACATGGGAAATGAAAGGCAATTTCAACATGCTTTGCTCTTCATCCTACAATGCAGGGAAACACAGCTCCGAGCTGTTTGTGATCTTCATGTGGACCAACACATTCATCAAGAACTGTTTAAACATCAGTTGACACAACAATATGGATGGAGGAAATATCACAGGCACCACCCCTAGATGAAAAGCTGCAGGCAGTTAATGAGTACCGAGAGAGAAAATACTAGTCTTCCCCGGGAAGGAGTCCCTTAACTGGTTATCCAATATAACCAATCCCTAGGTGGTAAGCCTGAAAAACATATACATACAAGCAACACTAAATGGACTCAGTAGGTTGCATTTATGTACTTATTTGCATATACATATGCAACAATAATTAAAGAGAAAAGGCCATCAATTTGAGAGAGGAGATGAGGGAGGTTGAAGAGAATAATGTAATCACATCTTAACTTCAAAATTTTTAAGAGGAATTATTCTACAATGTTGGATCTGGTAGTCTACACCTGTAATCTCAGAACCTGGGAGGTCAAGGCAGGAAGATTCAGAATTTTTTGTCAGCCTGGACTACACAGTGAGCTTGTTTGAAGCTGACCTGAGGGTACAGAGATATCTAATGGAAGAAAGAGAAATAGAGAGACAGAGACAGAGAGATGGACAGACAGACAGACAGAGAGAGACAGAGAAATTCTTCTGTAGGCAGCTTTCTACTTAGGGTCAGAAACCTGCCCCCCAAAAGTTTGACTTTCTCACCAAATATTCTTGAAATCCTACCTGTAAACCGTCTCCAGTGACATGGGATGGCGTCTTTCAGCAAGCACTTTGTATTACCTCCTTAGAGCTGACTGCAGGTTGTAATTTGGTATTAGATCCCCCAAATTGCTCACTAAAATGGTGAAAGTCCTGCCAAATGACCTTACTCACTTCCCAAATGTTTTAACCAAGGAATACTTTTGCATCAAAGCATTAGGTTGAAGGGATGGTCAATATACAGCTTGTTATTTGATACAGCAAAAAATATTTCTTACCTGAATTATTCCATGGAGAACTAACGAACAAGAAACACAACTCCCACAGGTTAGTGATGGGCTGGTGTTAGTAATTTCATTTGGGGGACTTTGTTTTTCTACATTTGCTTCTTCAAACATTAAAAATTTAAATGGTCTTTTAGGTTAGAATGGAGGTCAGTTTATTATATTTGTAAAACAAGAGGTAGAAATAAAAATTGAGTTTAATCTAAGGACTCAGTTAAAGTTAGCTTAGAATAACTAAAAGCAGAAGAAAAAAAAAACTCAAAACATTTCTGTAGAATAGTTTCCCCCAAACAAGCCACTCAAAACAAATAATGCTAAGCCCTTATTATAGCATTATAAAGTATCATTTAGATGTTATGGCTTTCAAGACACAGATTAGACGAAATTATGTCAAGAAATATGTTCATCTAACCTTTGAGCTGGCACCTTATCCTTGCCAGTCTCTGCCTTAAGACGTAGAAAGCTGCAAAACAAATGGCCAAAAAAAGACATTCCAGATCTTTTCTCTGTAAGGAGGCAGGGCTCGGGTATGACCAACGTGTTACATTCCCGGAGACTTACACACATTCAACTTTCACTGCTTTTCTGAAACAAACAAACAAAAATCTAGGACATGTTTAAAATAGTAGTATTTTAGTCATCATTTTGCCATTAGAAAACATTTGGTAACAAAAATATTAAGAACTAATTGAAGTTATGATGTTATTCTTCTATAGTCCAAATTCTTTTAAAAACATTCTTAGACATTTTTTTTTGTGCGTGGGGGGGGGGGGGGGGGTGTGCGCACGCACACGCGCAGGTGTGGGTGTTTACAGGTGCATGTGTACCATGTGTTTACATGGAGACCAGAAGACAGCTTATCGGAATTGCTTCTCTCCTTCCACCATGTTGGTCTTGGGGATGCCACTCAGGTTCTCAGGGCTGGCAGCAAGCATCTTTACCCACTGAGCCACCTTGAAAACCATCTTGACGGCTACCTATAGTCCAAATTCTAATGAAATATTCCAGAACTTTTTTGATACTTTATCTTCCAATATTTCGTTTTCAAGACATTAACTGTTGGTTCCTAGAGTCAGTATCTTTGATTTAAATGAATGTTGGATAAAGCACCTGAAAAAAAGAAATGAACAACCTTGGCCAATCAATACCCAGGGCTTGCAGTGCTCATACTGGTAGGTGTTCACTTACCTTTTGCTCATACACTGCATGCCCCCTCTTCTCTCCACCTTTGGGAAGAACATATTAAAGTTCGTTTTCTTCCCTTTCACAGCACTGTCTTCTTGCACGGATGCTTTGGTTGTCAATAGCAACAAGAATTAACTGTAAAACCTCAGCTATTTCTCTTGGTAATACATAAATATCACTGTTAAATGAAAGTCAAGGGAAGAAACTCAAAACACTATAAACAATGGTCAGTGTTGGACCAGTCTAGAGTACTAGGGGTGACAGAAGAGATGGTTTTATTACTTCTCTTTAGGATGAATGTCTTCCCTCTTTAACATGTAAAACATCCACTGTAACTATGATAATTTTGTGTACTTGTCTAACTTAATGGAGTCTTTTTTTTTTTGGAGTAACAGAAGAATAATTTGTAGTTCTGACTTCACTCAGTCAAAGCAGTAATTTTAACTATTCATCCAGAATGAGTCCACGGTATTATTAAAGACAAACATTACATTTGCTTGCCAGATTTTTTGTTTTATTGTTTATATATGATGTGATTTGTGTGTAGGCAATGTATGTATGAGTGTGAGTGTGTGTGTGTGTGTGTGTGTGTGTGTGTGTGGCATGCATGTGAGTGTGGGGCTTTGTATGCAAGTGTGAGCACATCAGAGGCCAGAATAGGACACTGGGTGTCTTTCTCTATTGCTCTCTGCCTTACTGCCTGGAGACAGGGTTTCTTATGGAACTGGAAGCTGGTCCTTTTGGCTAAGCTGGCTGCCAGCAAGCTCCCTCCTGGAATCTGCTCGCTTCTGCCTCCTAATTCTGGAGTTAGTGGAAAGTGCAGTCACACATGGCTTTTTATATGGGTGCTGGGATTCAAACTCTGGTCCTCATGACCCACTGTTATATCTCCCCAGGCTTTGTTTGCTAGGTGTTTTACTCATATTGGTTATGTTTATAATTTGCATTTTGTTTTTATTGCCTTTAGTTTTAGAATAATTCGCCATATCCTGATAGTGACCCATCTATTTAAATAGAATAATGAAATGCAGCAAATATATCTAAGAAAACACTGAAAATAAATCAAAGCATAAAGAACATTCTAGATGGCATATTTATATGATGTTTTATAGCCATAATTATGCATAAGAAATAAAATGTAAGAGAATACTATTTCTTTAATATATTCCATAACCAATTTTGAATAATTTATCAGGAAATATATTTTAAGTTATGTTAAACAAAGGAAAAAGGAGTTATTAGAGGATAGAAAACATCATTATTTTCAATCTAGCTCTATTAGTACCACACAGCCCAGCAGTTCTGTATAGTCCATTTCCTATAATATCTTAAAGTTGGGTCACTTCTTAAAAATTAACAGGAGTTAGCCTGGACATATTAGATTTAGTAAATTTACTGGTATAAGTATGCATATTTCTAATAAGGCTTCTACCTTAACTCTCAACCAATGTCCCATATTCTAACATTTACATTTTAAAGCTATACAAAACTTCTTTTCAAGTTAAAGGAATATTAAACATGTAATACGGCCAGGTGGTGGTGGTGCACGCCTTTAATCCTAGCACTCAGGAGGCAGAGGCTCCTAAGAAATAATGTACAGGTTTGCTAAATGCCCTGTGCTCTGAGCTAATGAGTTTTCTACCTTTACTGGACATGAAATCACCTCCCGAAAGCCGGGCCCTTCTAGGTTCTTAACATGCCTTGGTTCTGCTGTCTGTCATCTTGGATGTTTGTGTGTAACTGTGCCAAGTTGGGTAATTGACTGTGAAGAGATTTTCCCATGTGAATGCCAAGTTTTTGACAATGAAAACTATAAAATTTAAGGCTGGGCTATGGAGAACTCTAGACTTGCTGGTTCTTTTGGCTGACGGTTAGGATTTGGCAGATGGAATGGCGGTCCTTTCCCTCTCACACTCTTCACTTTGCTTTTGTCACAGTGAGGAGTTGGCACCTGCCCTGCTGGGCCACATGTTTAAGGGGCTCTGAACCTCAGTCTACCTCATGTGGTCATTGTCCCAGCCATCTCCGTCTGCAATGCTTTATTGTTTTCTTTCCAGAGGTTTTAAATGGCCTAACAGTTGGGCATCTCACAACCCTTTATAGTAAAATTAAACTGCAGGCAATAAGTCAGGCCCCGTGGGTATCTGTGGTTGCTAACTCGCGGTACTGGATTCTTGTCGCTGGACTGACTTCTCTCGCCTCTTTTCCTCCCTCCCCTTCCAGTTCCCATGTCGTCCAGGCTGCCCCCAAACTTGTCATCCTTCTGCCTCTGCCTCCTGAACACCGGTATTACAAGTGCTTGACAGCAAGCATGGCTATAAAGATCATTTCCCGTTGCTGGAGAGCAAGCCCAGGGCTCACACACGTTAGGCATACACTTTATCACAGAAGTACATCTCCCTCTCGTTTTCTTTAGCACTGTCCCCAAATCCCACAAAGCTGTGCTCAGCAGGCAAGAAAAGCTAGTCACTGAAGAGTTTACTTTATTTGGCTTATCACAATGTCATAAACTTATCATTGTACTTACTAATTTTAAAGGTATGTAGCAAAACACAGGGCATTATCAGTGAGGAGTCTCAGATGAACTGAAGCAGACTTTTGGGACATGTTGTAAGTGACTATTCTAGAGTCCTGAACTATAAACCAGTGGCTTTGCTGGCAATGTTGGATGTATTTAACTTGCATGACCATTTTACAAAAGCTGTGTAGAAACAAATTAGAAGGAGAAAGTGGGACAGGTTTTCTTGTGTTACATGATCCTAATGAACTCCACCCTAGAGCTTCTCACACTATACTAAGGCACAAAGAGCATGCAGGAGATTTATTTTTGGCACCTCTTCAAAAATTATGCAGTAGGTTGCCTATGAAAATGTCCTGCCGGGCGGTGGTGACACACGCCTTTAATCCCAGCACTCAGTAGGCAGAGCGAGGCGGATCTCTGTGAGTTCGAGGCCAGCCTGGGCTACCAAGTGAGTCCCAGGAAAGGCACAAAGCTACACAGAGAAACCCTGTCTCAAAAAAAACCAAAAAAAAAAAAAAAAAAAAAAAAAAAAAGAAAATGTCCTTATCCACCAACAGAGATTAGCGCCCAGAAACTTTCTGGAAGCCTTCTATTTGGTGTTTGTTTGTTTGTTTATTTGTTTGTTTATTTATTTATTTATTTATTTATTTATTTGCTCATCCATTTATTTATATTTTGGTTTGTTTTTTTGGTTTTTTTTAATATCATAATTTTTTGTTTGTTTGTTTTTTTGAGACAGGGTTTATCTGTATAGCTTTGGAGTGTGTCCTGAAACTTGTTCTGTAGACCAGTAGACCAGGCTGGCCTGGCACTCACAGAGATCCACCTGCTTCTGCCTCCTGAGTTCTGGGAGTAAAACCATAGCACCACCATGCCTGGCTTCAAAACCAATTTTAATAAAAAATGAAATTATATACCAGAATTTTTAATTCCTAGCCATATGTAGATAGATACCAAGATATAGTAAATAGTTTAATTCATTAGCAAATTTTAAATATAATCTGAAAGAAAACTCTCAAAATACCACAGAACATAGAAAATGTAATTATTCAGTTAAAAAAATTAACTAACGTAAGTATATACCAAAATAGAAGATCTAAGGACTTTGGGGTTGTGGGAAGCTTATATTTAGAAAGTCCAGGGGCTGAGGATGGCTTGGTGATGAAGAGCACATACTGCTCTTGCAGACAACCTGGTTGGTTCCCAACATTCACGCTGAGTTGCTCACAACCACCTGCAACTGTAGCTCCAGGGACTCAAGTGTACCGACCTATCCCTCTGCCCCTACCCACCCCATATATATAATTTTAAAAATAAAAAAAGGAGGCTGGAGAGATGGCTCAGCAATTAAGAGCAGTGGCAGCTCTTCTAGAGGATGCAGGTTTAATCCCAGTACCCACATGACAGCTCACAACCTTTTGTAACTCCAGGGGATCTGAAGCCCTCTTCTGGCCTCCTTTGACACCAGGCATGGGCATGTTGCCCAGACATACATGCAGGCAAAACATGCATTCATATATATCTTATTTTTAAAAATGAAAATATATAAAAGAACATAAAGTTGGGTAGAGAGAGAGGTAGGAAGGATCTGAAAGGAATTGGGAGAGGAAAAACTATGACCAAAATACATTGTATGAAAAAAAAGTTTTTCAATTAAATAAAAAGTGAAAAAGAAAATCTTGCACAGAGTGGTTACTGTCAACTTCACAATGCACACCTTTTACCACTTAGGGAATTCATTGGAATTGAATTTGATATTTATCATTTATGAAAACAAGACTAGAGGTTGTTGGTTTTGTGGTTTGTTTTGTTTCTAGTTTTGTTTTGAGAGGGTCCCACTATGTAGTTTTGGCTGTCCTGGATCTCATTCTGTAGACCAGGACAGTCTTGAAATCATGGAAATCCCTCTGCCTCTGCCTCTGGAACACTGGGATCAAAGACATGCACCACCATGACTAGAAAAAGTAACAAAGGATTTCGCAAAGTATATACTAGTCTAAGAGTTGCTGGGTGTTTTGTCCTTCCTTTTGTGTATATAGCCCAATTTTAAACTGTGAGGAGAAGCTGCTGAAGTTTCAGAGTCCATGAGCTCTGTGGAAGGCAAACCCAACCAACCACAGGGTCTGGTCATGTTTTAACAGGAACCCAGCCAGTCTGGAGAATTTATGCCATTATTCCATAGACTGGTTAGAGAGATACTGACCAAAGTAAGTATGCAGCTTTACATTTTAGCAACAAAAATCATCTCTATCCAACCCTTAGTCACAAATCTTCATTTCCCAAAGTGTAGTACCTACCAATATTAGCCCTGACTTTCAGTCTAACAAGCTATGTTGGAAAGTAAGGGCTTCTGGTAAGACAGAATCATTTGTTTGTTCTCCAAAATCATCTACCATATTCCAAAGGTGAAAGTAATTCTGATCATATTTGTATCTATCTTCCTCCACCAGAATTACATTGAATTAGTAGTGTTATCAGGACAAATTAAAACTGAAATCCCTTATAAAAACTATGAAGTGACATGGAATGAACAAAGAGATGATGTCTATGTGTATTTACACACACCACAACAACTCATCTGGGCTGTGATATAGCCCCCTATGTGGGCTTTAATGGGAACTTTGTTACGACCATAATTTTCTCCTTAATTATGTATTAGTAACAATATGTATGGAAATAAAAAAATCTATATGATGCTCTACTACATTAAAGTAGAAAATTGTATTTGGTATTACTTAACCAATCACCTTATAGCAATGCAATTTTTTAGTAGTCTAGTAATTATTTTACTTCTTGTCCTAACATGTTCCTGGGGAAGTACTAACAACCACTTTAGACCAATGCAACTGATTTTTTTTCCCCCCAAGCTAAACTGCCTTGGCTATCTACTACTTTTTGAAGACAGATCTCTCATTTGTTACAATTAAGTAGAAAGTGCTAACTGCTCAGTTCTCCTCCAGGGCTGTCCAAGGTGAGACTCAAAGCATGTTGGATTGCTGCCTTGTGGAGGTGCCTAGGGAGTAGGTATCCCTGCTCCTCCTAAGGAGACGGTCTTTGCTGGATTGGTGCCCTCTCAGAACACACATCATCCTTTCGTTATTATTTGGACTTTTGTGATGGTTAGTTTTCAGAAATGGAGGAGGTGAAGAAGGGAGAGATGAGCAACAGAGGAAGGGAGGGATGAAGAGAAATTGATACAGGGTGTATGTGCACCAGGATTTCAGGTCCCACTGCCAAAGGGGCTTGGCGAGGAGTCCATGTGAATCAGCCTTTCCTCACACTGTAGTAGTGAAAAGCAGAGCCTTAAGTTTGGGTTCCAGACCATAGAGCAGCTCTCTGTGAAGTCCAGATAGATCAGAGAATCAAGGAGGGATCATGTGGACTCCTCTATACTCTTATATAGACTTTGAAGAAATGAGCACAGTCAAGACACCAGCAGTGTTGCTGGGCTCACTGACCACTAACCATGTAATAGTGTAAGAAGGAGAAATGGTGCCTGGGTATGATATCTGTGTTTGTCTCTGTACCCCAAACCATACTTTACATGGGGATGGTGGGTGCCTAGTAAGATGGTGGCCAGTTTACATGCTGACATCTAAGAATTTCTCACTGGTTTCTTTGCAGAACCTGTTTATAGTGGAGCCCACTAACCACCTACCTATACTCTACCCACAATGCTCACCTCCTGCTCTGTCGGTCAATTTTTACTTAAACATTCACTTCTTACTTTTAAAAAAGATGAAAAAGATTTTGAAAAAAACACCATTTTCCAAACAAGACAGAACATAAACAAATAGGAATAAGGAGATCGAGTCTACATATCTTTCAAGGCATCTTCAAAGGGACCAAAAGTAGAAAGTGACTGAACAGAAAATGTCACTTTATAAAATCAGTCATGATTTATTCTTCTTTCAATCCCATTTTTATAAAAAATGTACAGTAAAACTAAATCAATCAATCTCTCTCTCTCTCTCTCTAGGAAAAGGATGTCGCTGTAGAATTCTCCCACATTTACTCATATAGAACAGTGATGACACATGTCCAGATAGTTATTGTAGTTTGTATAACTTGTAAGAACATGATATTGAAAACTACTTTAGAGCATAGGAGTAGGGGATTATTCTTGTCCATCTGTATGGTAGCAAACTATTGCAAAGCCGTTTAAAAGACTGAGTCAGATCTACATAAACCTATAAGGACTGGTCTTTAAACACCTTTGTTACGGTATGGAAGAGTTTTAATTTATGCTGATGTTACATAAAAAGTGAAAATCTTAACACTATTTAGACATTTCTATAAAGATTAGTAAGGAACAATGACTGTCCACTGGAGACTAGAACTTAGTGTCAAGAAAACATAAAGGTAACAAATACTTACCACTCTGCAGCTCCGGTGGGCTTTCTCCCTCCCTCTCGCCCTCCATCCCTCCTTTTCATTTTTTACACTTAAATATGCATTTCTTACTTTTCTTTTAAACAAAAGATGAGTTATGTAAATAACTTAACCAAAATAGACAATAGAAAGTGTGAATCTATATCCCCACAGTGTTGAAAACATTTTCGTCAGTGCTTTTGGTCTTTTTATTACAACGTGTCCCCAGATAGCATTCCACTCTCGGATTCTCCTCCTCCTTCACAGATCATGGACCCAGTAACACAGCACACACCAAGCCCACAGGTACACTGAATTATGGCTGAAGTCAAGAGATAATAGAAGCAGTTCCTTAAAGAGTGAGTGACTCTTTCTAACCAGCAAAAGAGACTCTACATTCATGAAAAGTAGACAGCTTGATGACTGCAAGCCAGGGGGGAGATTTTGGCAAATGGACCAATTTCATCCCATCATGCCAACATCAGTCAAATGTCACCAGTCTAAGGAGAAAGAAGAAACTAGGATCAGACTAACCAAAGGTTTCTCTGGAAGAAAGATGGGAAGACAGCATCCTAAAATCAAGCAACGAGCAACAGATCAGTCTCTGGATTCAGCATCACCAAGTGAGAAGGCACTCTCCAACGGACCAAAGCTAAGCATATGTATGCCATTCAGACATACACAAACATCGTCTTTCCTACCTATTAGGACACTGTAACTCAACATTTTTCAGCATTATGTTCAAGGTTACTTTAGAAGCAGCATACAGATCCAGAAGTAAAGGACTGGTTAATGAATTACAGCACATACACAATGAACCCATAAAAAGAGGACTTTCCCTATACAGATAAGGAAATAGCTTTAAGATGTTCTGCGATGAAGCTTATCTACTATCCTATATTTGTGTAGAGCAGGTAGGTAGCAAGGGGGACAGAGAAGGCACCCAGAATATGAAAAATATCTCTGACAGGTATATAAGACCACGATGACACTTCTTTTTCTGAGGAGTAGTTATCTCAGGGAATGAATACATCTTTCTAAATAAATTAAGATTCTAAAAAGAAAATGTTGGGAAAAATTTAAAAACCAGCAAACAATGGAAAGAAAAGGACATGCTCTCTCCAGAAGCACATAAACTAAAATTGTAATGATGGCCCCGTGCAAGGAGGGCAGACAGCAGGAAACAAACTGTGAAGTGCTCCGTAGTTTTGGCGTCGATTTCTGCACTTGTGTGAATTTGCAAACTTATAGTAAAGAGAGAAAGAGAGAAAAAGAAGAAAAAGGCAAAGCTACCTCTGTGTTGTGGAGGACACAGTAATAAAGGTTAGGCCAGCAGACCCCGCTGGCCTTCCCCCTCCTCCACCACAGTTCCGGTCCAATCTCTGTGTTGAGCACCATCCCTTATTCTCTGTGGGATCCACACGGAGTTGCTCAACATCACAGGCCACCATTTCAAAAGCAGTTGGAGTAACTGGAACTGCACAGAGCAGGAATCCAGCAGACAAGAGTACCAAGCAGAAACGTTGTGCAGGACACAGCCCAGGAGAAGGTCTGGCTAAGAAGCACACCTGCATTCTGCTCCCAGGTCCCTGTGTGCAGGGCTTGTGTGTTCCTGTGTCAGGATTGTGAGGATAGGCCTGGCACTAACTCTCAAGAGTCTACGGGGCTTCCCTTCCAGGAGCCTGGCCCTTCGGCTGGAGAAGTATGAAAACTTCTAATCCGTATAGGTTAAGAGCTGCCCAAATTAACTGTAGGAAGGAGCTTGGGAAACCGGTGGCTCTTAGCAGCATTACTGCAAAGTTCAGTTCTAATCGTGGAAGGAAAGGAAAGAGCAAAGTCATTTCTTTAAAACTTAACTTTGAAGACTACACACACTTGAAAACTACCTGTTTGAAAAGGTCAAGATTCTTCAGCACCACTCGGGGCCTGGAATCTGCATTCCTAGACCACTCCAAGTCACTCAAGGAACATGGTGTTCTTCAACAGCCTTTCCAGGGAAGCGGCAGATGCATGACCTTTGTTAGAAAACAACAGTAACCACAAGCCAACTTCCCTTCCAAAGGATCTGGGAATTCAGGTTTGGTGACAAAAGGAATTCTAAAATTACCCACAGCCAAGCTTTTATTCCTACCTTAAAAACAAACAAGAGAGATTCTCTGTTCTCACCCCATACTTAGGAAAGGAAGCTAATGAGCTCAGCACAATGGGGTTTGGCGCCTTTAAGGTGACCAGAGATGCCTGCCAACAGTCTCCAAGATGGCTCCAGACAGCACCCCCATCTCAGATTCCCAGTTATTCCTGGGATATACACAATTGTACAGTTATAAATAAATTGCTTTAAGAGAAGACATAATCCATGCTCAACATAATTTGTTTTACTTGTTGGCTACAGAAGAAAAGGTGTTTATGAGGAGTAACCTCTGTGAGGGGAATAATATGTGTGGTCTTCCAAGATGACTTCATTTGAGGGCTGTTTGGTGGCAGGGAACTTGTTCAGCCTGTGCAGGGCCCAGGGTTTAACCTCAGGGCTGAAAAGAAGAATTTCTAATTTACCTGTAATTATTTTAAAGAGAGTATTCAAAACCTAAATTACCAGAGACAGTTTATGAAATTGTATTAACAAGGACAACAAATCAATGACTCGTGCAAGAATCAAAAAAATTAATAAATCATCTTCTTTTTACAAGACTCAGTTTCTGAGCAAAGATACAAGAAAGCAATCATAAATAATTTATCTCGCTTACTATAATGAAGTTCTATGCCTTGATCAAACAGCCTCTTACTCAGAATGCAGGGCTGTGGGATAATGCTTTTGTACACTGGCTTAATAAAACACTGATTGGCCAGTAGCCAGGCAGGAAGTATAGGCAGGATAAGCAGACAAGGAGAATTCTGGGAAGAGGAAGGCTGAGTCAGGAGATGCCATCCATCCATCCAAGCAGCAGCATGTAATGACACACAGGCAAAGCCATGGAAGACGTGGCAACATATAGATTAACAGAAAAGGGCTGAGTTTATGTGTAAGAGCTAGTCAGTAGTAAGCCTGAGCTAATGGCCGAGCAGTTTTAATTAATACAAGCCTCTGTGTGTTTACTCGGGTCTGAGTGGCTGCAGACAGGGCAAGACACAGGAAAACTTCTGGCTACAATGCAGAAACAATTCAAACCTGTGCTGATCAATCCTTCCCACATCCACAATCACAATCAAGAAACATGCACTGTCTATCTGCAATAATCAGGTAGCTACAAACTGGTTTCAGAACGACTTGCTATGTCACAGCCCCTTCTTTATTAACCTTAAGCTTAGAGTTGATAAGTCTGAAATTTCCAGGTGGGCTCTGTCCAGCTGCAGCCTTCACTAACTTAAGAGATATGACAGGAAGAATCAGCCAGAACTGACAGAGCAGCCTGTCTGTGGGTGTAAGTGTTCAGATTTCCTGACCCTCCAGAGGAAACAAAACAATTATTTGCATTTGTCCTTCTCTTAAGGATACAAACCATCTTAATTCATATCATTTCCTTCAGTGCCCTGATAGACAAAGAATTCTAAGCTGAAACCTGGAATGAGCTCTACTTTGAATTTCCCTTTGCATCTCCAGAAAGTGCTTTCAACAAAAATGCTATTGTCATTAAGCTGTGTGTCCAGCTTGATCTCCAAGACAAAGGGAGAAGTCATAGCACTCAGTGCCAGACCTGCTGCATTCTTTCTCATTGTGAAAGTCTCGGATGGACTTTACAGGCAGCCAGGTGGCTAGGGAGGTACAAATGAGGGGGCCTCATCCCAAGTCCCAACTTATCTAGTCCTTTTACTTGTTTGGGAAATGAAACATAGAAACCCAATAAATCTCAACTACAAAAATCTCTACTTAGCAGGGGGAGAGAAAAAATTAACAAAATGAAATGGACCACTGAGATGATGGGGAAGGTAAAGAACAGAAAATTACAAGCAAGAAACAAATATGTTGTGACAATATTTGAGAGACTAAGGTACTGTGTGCTGTAAGTATGTAATCACCACTAGAGAAACATAAGAGAATTTCATCTGGTAATAAAGAACCCCATTAATATTAAAAAAATCTAAAGCCCAAGACAATTAGGAAATCAAATGTGGAATTTTCAATGTGCATTTATGAGCCTATTTATGAGCCAAGAACACAAAACAAAGAATCAAAGAATAGAAAGACACCAAGGGTCTAACCCAAAAAAGAACTATGAAAACACAGCCTGCCTATTTCTGGAAACTGCCATGCCTTTCCAGCATGGCAGGAATGCTGGGGTTGGCCTCTGGGTGCACAGGCAGGAAATATGAGGACAGACCCCATGCCTACTGGGCTGTTTCTCTACTCTGTCCTTCAGAAGTCCTGGAGAAAAAGATGAAAGTCCCCGAGTTAATTGTGGCTTTGTGGCTAAGGGTGGCAAGCCAGAGCACAGGTCAGACAACTCCACAATTCTGCCATGTTAGTCTCTCTAAACAAGTCCAGAGGAAGGAGAGCAAGCCGGGGTGAGATGGAGAGGGTTTTGTGTAGATATCTGACTCAGATGACCGTTGGATCAAAACATGTCACAAATGTTCAGCCCAATGGAGCAGACACTCTCTGAAGGGTCTCTGCACAAAAGGCCATTTAAGATCCAGCAGACAAGATAATGTGGGTACCACGTTCCCCCACGAACACATATCCCTAGAGACAAACTGAAAGGCTCTGTATAACAGGTGGCTACACTAACATCTGCTCTGCTGTGCTGCCGTAAAGTGAGTCAATCAGAGGAGAACCATGGTGCAACTTGGATAACTCAGATCATTTAAAGGTCAGACAGCCAAAAGTATTTTTCACAGTATGTTTTTTAGAACCTGGTTAGGAATCACATAGGTAACCGACTACCAGATTTAATTCATCAATTTAATTCATTTAAGGCATCTTTCTTGGATTGAGTGCAAAACTTTCAGTTTCGCAAAGGCATTCACAACAGCATTTAGAAATACTTCATTCATCCCACCAGCCTCTGTTTGGTGCTGTTCTATCCCTTTGAGCTGACCTCCTGCCCTCACATTCCTCTACCTTAGATCAAAACAAAGGAAGGCAGACTCTGAGCTGACAGGAGACATTTGGACCATCTAAGGTTCTGCTAGAGGAAAACAGAAGAATACTTCTACCCCTAATTCATTCTTATAGTCTTGC
Source organism: Onychomys torridus (assembly GCF_903995425.1). Classification (NCBI taxonomy): domain Eukaryota; kingdom Metazoa; phylum Chordata; class Mammalia; order Rodentia; family Cricetidae; genus Onychomys; species Onychomys torridus. The sequence goes on from NC_050448.1 coordinate 108,287,829, forward strand.
CATCTTCGGCGTTAATGGCTAAGGCCCCCCTTTCAATTCAGAGGAACTTCATTTCACTGCAACAGGGAACCTCAGAACCATTTTTAATTTGGCCGGTAGCGACACAAAGTGTATACTTTTCCTGACTGAAGAACACAGAATTTGATAGCACATATTTGCACTTCCTGCACTCTCCATCCTGAATGCCCAACATGACCAAGTTCAACTGTAGTGTTTGCTCTGGCCAGGAAGAATTTTCAGTGCTTTACGAATGATGCCTCATTTCAGTATTACATGTCATTAAGGTGCATAATACTTCTGATTGATTCCAGAGATGAAGAAAATGGAAGAAGCACAGGAAAGATGAATTATTCAGCCAAGAAGGTCAAACTGGAATGGAAAAGCAGGCTGTCCAGAACAACGTCCCTGCTGCCCTCAGTTTTCCTGGCTCCCGAACTGTACCACATCTCAGATGAACGGTGATGTGTGAAAGACAATCTTACACACCATGGTAACATGACCATTTTAATCTCCAATTTCTACACTGCACTTTCCTCCCATGCCCAGGAATAACAGAGACAAAAGAGAACTACGGAATGTCCCTACTTTGCATTCTTTTAGCGACAAAATGAAGGGTTGAAAATGACAGTGTCTCCGATCTGTTAGGAAATGCACGGGAGGAAGAAAAAGTCTAGGAAATCTCTTGGATGATTACATTTCATAACAACACTGTAACTTTAAAAGGCCTCTGTACTTGTTCAGATTTAGATTTGCCAAGCCAGTGCATACTTGAGAAATTTTAATTACTTGGTACAGAAAAATAGAACAGCTCCTAGTGTTGCTGGGGGAATTCCACTGCAGGACCTCTCGAGAGAGCTCAGGAGTTTGCACCCCAGAATTCTTTCAACACACCTGGCATCGAACCTACATTCTCCTAATCTCTGCCTCCGGGGCAGGTGTGAAGGTGTGCCCGACTGCCGCACAGGGCGTTCCGCCAGAGCATGGCTCCCTGACCTGGGTGGGGCTGGGCGCCACATGGACCTCAAGGCCTTTCACTGTTCAATTTGCCAGTTTCCTGAAAGTTCCTGCAGGGAAGAAGGCAAGTGATGCCTTCTACAAAGAGGCTGACCCTGTTCTCTCTAGGATGGATTTGATTCACTACTGGGCCAAGACAGTCCATGTTCTCTTTTCTCTTTGGTAATTCAGCCTGGTGGCTCATCAGCCATCATGCCTGACAGCCTCTGACTGACAGTATTTCTAACACTGTCATGTATTTGGCAGAAGGCTACATCCTACCAGAGACCAGTCCTGGTTTGGACCATCTTCTCTCTGAAACAACACTAAGTTGACTAACCAGTGAAAAAAGGACTATATTGCCTGGTCCTTTCATGTACTAGAAACCAGAAACTCCATCTCTCTTTAGCAGGAGGCAATGCCCCAAATGAGCAAGGGGCCAGTGCTTACAAGTCACAGGAAGTAAAACATTAGTCCTCTTCACCTGCCTGTCCCCAGAGACAACAGCCTGAATGTGCATTGACAACCCCGTGACAATCACTCTCCTTCCTCAACGAAGTTAAACATCTAAGTATTCTTGATAACAGCCGATGGAAGGCTTCATCTTCGGGACTCCTCACACTGCCAGCCCATATCTAGGCCAGGCTCCTCCACTGCCCGCTAACCTCAACCATCCTTCCCTAAGATACCTCCTGCCTGACAAGATGTCCCAGTGTAGAGCCCAGCTCAGTTCCTATCATCTTACCAGATGTGCTCAAAAGATGCCTCAGAAAGCTGCTTGGTCATTTGGGGTGGGATGTGTCTGCTTTTGGACTTTGATTAATTATGGAATTTACAAATGATGTTTTCCATGACTCTACTGGTTGGCCCATGTAGATGTCAGTACAACTTCTCTTTCTAAAAAAAAAAGTCTTGCAAATGCCAAACGTGCCACCGTACACAATAGTTCTGGTGAAGATTTTATAGGCACTCTTAAATTCTGAGTTTATTTAGTGTAAATATCGTCTAGACTTATTATCTCACCTTCATCTAGAGCTTGGAGCAAAGGAAGAAATAGCCTGATAAGAACCCTGGGGTGGAGGAAGCTGAATACAAGAGCTTAAATGAGCAGCACAGGGCTGCAGAGATGGCTCAGCGGTTAAAAGGGCTGCTCTTCTAGAAGACCTGTGTTCAATCCCCAACACCCACATGGTGCACAGACATACATACATGCAAGCTCAACACCCGCACACATAAACTAATAAAATAAAAGCTAGACAGCTTGCTCGGTGGCTCTCTGTGACTGGTAAAGCTGGCACTGTAACCCAGGCGCTTTTGGTTGGAAAGGGCCAGGATAAGGATTTGGGTCAGAATCTGCCCAGCCAAGACTAGCTCAGCAACGGCAAACCCTCCTAAGTGCAGAGTAAAGTCTAGAACCATGAAGGGAAGATACACTCCCCAGGGAGCTGCAGCCTCCAGACCTGATACTCACGTTGACACTGTCCCCAGGACTGACGAGCCCAGCCCCAGCAGCAGTCAATCCTGCCACCATAACGACAGAGACCAATCGAAGATACTATTTGCCTGGGCCACCTACCAAACAAACAAAAAAATGTAAAATAAATAATGACACTTGAGATTTACAATATTTTTCTCTTTGTTTTATTTACAAAGATATATTTAAACCACACTCAGCACTTTTCTGCAAACTCCTTACCATCTGTAGGAATCCGAGGATAAGACACCTTCCCGAGTTCTTCAATGATCTAATTTCTAATGGTAAAGTTAAACATACACACACCCAGCACACAGGAGGAGGGAGCAGAAAAGTGCCAGCTGAAACCAAGACATCTCAGGCCACAATTCTCCAGGTGTTTTCTGAAAGCTTGCAATAAAAGTCCCCAGACTCACAGCTGCTGGGGGTGAGGTGGGGTGGGCAGGTTTGATGCTTCTTACACTGATGTAACCACACATACACTGATTCACCATACACTGACAAGCCTTGAATAACAGAAGGTCTGTCAAAGCAGAGAGAATTTCTGCTTAGTATAAAGGACAGATAAGGAAATGGGCAAGAGGAGGTAATTCACAAATCAAATGCAGCAAAGCTCTTTTCTATATCCATCAAGTGTCCTTGTGCAAGCTGTCTGCATCAGCAATTCATATTATTTCCCTCTCTAATGTAAAGTACACCCTAAGAGACTGCAAGTTTAAGACGCAGATCCTGTACATCAAATAGCACTTAACTTGTGATGTTACCTTGGTTAGAGTCACACCTTGACCAGACTGTCTTCCTCCCGCACATCTAAATAGGCTGTTTTGGATGCCTTTTTAAAAGCTTTTATACATTACAAGTGTGTGTGCTTCTTGTAAATCTGTGTGTCCCACAGCAATGCACCACGAATTCCAATGTGGGCAAAGAACTGATTTTGAAAATAAAAAGGCCTTAGCCCCTGACTGCTTCCCACTTTTCCTTAAACTCTTTATCTTTTCAATTCATCTTCTCTTTACCCTCAGGCCCAAAGTACAAAATAACCCCTAACTTTCTATTTCCTCCGACCAGGTGGTGAACAAGGAGAGCAGCCGCCTTCTCTCTTTCCGCGCACCGTGGCTTCCCCTCCGGTCCCCTCCAGGGACAGGAAAGCCAATCAATCCTGGAATTGATTCGTTCCGAGATTGCAGGTAAAACAGGTGCGGCATCTTCAAGGCAGCTGAGGGACAGGCACTTGGGGGGGGGGGGGGTGCAGGGGTGGGTGGTGGTGTGAGGCAGCGGGAAACCTGTCCAGCTGAGGCCTTCAGCGGGGACTGGGGGGAGCGACCCTCACGCAGAGCCGGGGATCTCAGAGGAGAGCGCGCGGGCAGCCTGGGGAGCACAGGCTGAGTGACAGAGGAGACCCAGCTCCAGGTTGTTGGGACCTGTCAGAGCACGCATCAGTCAGGCCCGCCAGGTCTGAGCGGTGCCGCGTGGACACACACACACACACACACACACACACACACACACACACACACAGCGTCCCCTCTCAGTCCTCATGTTGAGCTCCTGTCCCCTCCAGAAACCAAGAGGGGAGCTCGCGGGTGCCCCTCGTTCCCGAGTCCGATCCTCGCCGCCACCCTTCGCTTGGTCACCTGCAAGTTTCCCCTCCGGACACAGTCCACTACCCCGAGCACTGGCCACGGGCTGCAGGGGACGCCCCAACTAGTCACCTGTGTCCCTGCGCCGGCTCGCGCTCACGGCACACGGAGCACGAGCCTCTGGCTCCCCAGCCCGGAGCGGGGTTGCGCCATCGGAGGTCCCTGCGGGCAGGAGAGGGCGCCGGGGACCGGTCTCACCTCCCATCGAAGTTGGCGGCCGCCTGCAGGTAGAGCGAGGACGCGAGCACCGCCGCCAGGAGCACAGCCATGCCGGCGGCGGGCCAGGGCGCGCCGGGGCGCTCGGGGCTGCGGGGAGCTGTGCGTCCCGGGGATCTCCCGGTCGCCTTCGGCGCGGCACCCGCAGCTGCTGGGACGCACAGGGCGCGGCGCGCAGCCGGGCAGGTCTGCGGCGGGCTGGCAGAGCCCCTCCGGCTCCCTCCCGGCGAGGGGAGGTGCTGCGGCGGGAGCCGCGCCGCCCGCGGGGAGGGGAGAGGCGGGAGGGGGACGCGCCGCGCAGCCCGCCGCCCTCCCTGTCCCGCCGCCCTCGTGCCCTGGGCGCGCGCCGGGGCTTGCCCCTCCCTTGGGCCCCGGCGGATGGGGCGGCTCAGGGGCGGGGACGCCGCGTGCGAGCAGCGTCTGCCCCGAGTGGCCCCTGGCCCGGGGCTGCGAGAAAAGTTGCGAGCCCAGCCTGGGTGACCTGCCTGAAAGGGTGAGCCCGAGGAAAACCGTCGGAGGCTGGGGCGGGGGTTGGAGTAGGGTTGGGGGAGGTCCGCGCTCTGCGGGGGTCCCCCAGACAGGTAAGCTGCAGGGGAGAACCCAAGCTTTCTGCACCGACACGGGAGAGGTTCTTGGACTGATTAACGAAGGTAGACTCGGATTGCTTCTCGTGCAGAGCTGGCACAGCCCCGTGCCTTTTACCTGAAAAAAAAGTGTCTGGATCTCACGTCGGGGTTTGAAAAGAAACGTGCAGACTGTTCCTGTCTCCCCCAACTCCGCTCTGCGCACCCGGTGGGTAGGGCAGGTGCCCTCCCACCCCCTAGAGGAAGGGCTGTTACCACTTAGGCGACTTGTGGTGGCTGGTCTTGAGGGGACTTCTGTGGAACCGTTTGAAGTAGTTACTGCTCTGTTGTTGCAGAGTTGAAAGCATTATACCAAAGGACTGTTCATGCGAAAATACACGATTGTCCTAAAATATACGATTAAACTTGAGTCATTCCTCTCCTCAAACCATACCGCAATGGCTGTCCTGCCGCTCTCTTTTCAGTCCGTGGTCTCTGGCCTTCTGGCACCCTCTAGGCATGCCCGTCGTATTAAGGAGGCTGTCTGTATAGCTCACTGTCTCACTTCCTTTAGTCTGTTTAAAAATCACCGGAGGAGCCAAATAGGAATACTATTTAAAACTCTTACCTTTACCCTCTGGTGCCACTTCCCACTATATCTGCCTTTTCCCCACCCTCCTGGGCTTCTGTCTTACTGTATAAATGGTCTAAGTCTTCTTTCTGCTACATTGTGAACCCTAGAAGAATAGCTGTCTTTCTTTAGTGCCTACAACACTGCCTGGCACATAGTAGGTGCTTATAAATGTTGAAAGTATTTGCTACAAGTGTCACTGCATACTCATCTTTTTGAGGTTTCTGCTACTTCAAATTGTTAATAAAAAGTCCTGTGGCAGGGTGGCTGCACTATCCTGATTTGTCAGTGTGTGTAAAAACAGGAATTTTCTGTTAGGAAAGGAAAACTAACGGTTCCAACTTAAAAGTCCTTTTGATTTCCAAGTTATTTTCTGTTAGCAAAACACGTTTCTATTTTAATCTCAGAAAACATCCATGCCAGTTCAGGCTTAGGACATTGTTTTAGACAAACAGCTTGGTGTCATCCATTTCAGATGCTTCTAACGAAGTCCAAAAAAAATGTAAAAGTCAAAATCCTTTTTTCTGCAGAAAATCAAACTTTTGTAAATGTGATGCAGGCTTGCTTCCAGGCCTCACTGGCCACTCATTGCTTATTGGCTCTGTGTTGGGCTCCTGAAGAAGCTCCGTCAGCACAGTGGGTATTTGAGTTAGCCTACAGGCTAGGAAATAAATTCCGAAGGGAAGAAGAATGATGGATGGAGATAAGATGGACAGCTGCACACTCTGACATAGATCTTTTTTGGCCAGGAAAACACTCCATCTTCCTTCACTTGAACGCTCTCCAGTTACACTTTTGAGTCCATGCTTAGCTGATAACCAAACATGTATTTCTGATTTTTTATTTTTGCTTGTCTCCTGTGGTGCGGACTTCTGTAATATTACATGTCTCCAACAGTAGCTCTTGGTGAATTGCGTTGTAATCACCTCTCTGCCACATTCGGTCTCTCTAGCCAATAGGAAGTCTAAGGTAATACTTATGGCACTACATCCTGACTGCTCGGCACACCGACTGGCATGAGGCATAAATAGGTTGGGTTGGATTGACAGGTGTACGGCCCGGTGAACTTCAGCTTCTGCCTTGAGTAAGTGGTATTTATATCAGTCTGTTGAACCACGGCTTGAGGAGACTGAAGGATTTCCAAGGTGTCTCGGGTCATTGTGTTATAATTAATGAACACCAGTGATTTAAAAAAAAAAAAAAAAGTCATGGAACTCCTCCTACTTCATTATCTCAATCATTTTTGTTTTTCCAGTGTTGGAGACTAAGTCCAAGGTTTCATACACTCTAGGCAAGCACTCCACCACTGAGCTGCATCTTTGGCTCCACTATTTCAGCCTTAAAACACACGGCAAGAATGAGATCAGATGCCCTGCTATTAGCAGTCACTGCACTTAACCATAGGATAAACTGTAGGCTCAGTTTCCTAACACATAATGACACTTACAAGGAATGATCCCAATTTTCTCACATTCAAATCAATACCTGCCATTGGTGGCGCAGTGATAGAACTACTTAGAATCAAATATCTAACTTCCCACATTCAGCAATTACAAGGGCCTAATGATTTAGTCCTTCCACTTCAACAAATAATCATCCAGAGACCACAGTTATTTTAAGGTGACAAGATTTCAGCCGGAGACAAGGTTAAGCCTTGCCGCGAGCGTTTATGTTCCAGTGTAGGAGCAGAGGAGGGCATGAGGTGAGGGGGATAATGGAAGGCTGAGGAGTATGGTTTTACTTATAGGGCTTTGGGAACCACTGGAGAGGTGGGTTTTGAACAGAGACTCAGAGAGAGAGGCATAGGAGGATAAGGGTGGCTGTCCAGATCAAGGGCAGAGAAAGATGACTTCTCTTTTCTCCATCAATGCCTGAAGTGACTTCTGATAGCTAGTGTCATGGAAACCACTGAACAGACTACCACTCCCCACCCCAGCTGTAAGGTGGTGCCACAGGCACGGTGGTTACTGCTGTGGCAAGGCCTGTGGCAAGGACACACAGCTGCCACTGCACAGCCATCTTCACCCCAGATCGGTAAGAATTCTATGGCTGTTCTGGCAATGGAAGGAGAGCCTTGGGCAGGCAGTCTGGCCAGCTCGCTTCCCTTGAAAGATCCACTTTGCCCATAGCCACTCCTAGCCACATCAGAGATTACTGTGAGTGTGTATGCCCCCATTAGGGACCACCCATCACTCACAACTCTTTCTTTCAACTATCCTAGATTTGAAGGTTTGAGCCTATGTTGCTTTAAGGAGTTCAAAGAGACAGACATTTCCAGGCCAGACTTATGGTTTCTGTGGCAACTAGGCTTCTTTAAAGCCCATAAGCTTGTGGTCTAGTTGCTCCCAATGTATTGCTTGTGCAGATAACCATAGCTGACATCTGTTCTAGGCTAGCCCCTAAGGCTTAGTTCTCTGTTTCCTTCTAGCCATCTGTGGGAGGCCTGCTTCCACCTTTTCCAGGGTTCCTATGAGGAGGAGAGTGGAATAAGAAAACATTAGATAGAGTGATAGACCAAGATGATGAGAAGAAATACAGAAATACAGGATAGCTTTGGGAGGACTTGGGTCAATACACAGCAGTCCCTTCTGTCTCTTCAAAAGGGCTCATTAAAAAAAAAAAAAAAAACAAGCAACAACTTTTTGGCAGAATAGATATGGATTTGACCATGATGGAATCATATTGTATAGTGGTGAAGTACTGGGAAAATTCTTGTCCCTGTTAAGAAAAAGATCTGTTTTAATTCTGAAAACATTTGATACAATTAGATTTACAGAACAACAAAAAACCATGATGTTTTGAAGGCATGAAGCCCTTTTCTCTTATTTGAAAAAAAAATGACATTATGTATCTGGACAAAATGAGTTAGTTTCAGATCTTCAGTAGAGCTGGAGAAAAGGTTCAGAGGTTAACAGGACTTAAAGTTCTTTTAGAGAACTGAGTTCTATTCCTAGCACCCATATCTGGTGGCTTACAAACACTGATGCCAACTCCAGCGCCAGGATGCCAGTGCCCTCTTCTGACCTCTGCAGGCAACTGTGCACACACAGCTTACATGACACACACTTACACAGACACACACACACACAGACACACACACACAGACACACATATATTTTAAAGAACCTTAAATAAAATAAATCTATTTTAGTTTGATGTCATGGTGCATACCTGTAATCCTCATGACTAAAGAGACTGAGGCAGGAGGATTGCTTGAGTGGGGGTGGGGTGGGGGGCTGGGGGGGTGATGAGGATAAACATAATGAGACCCCTTCTCAAAACAAAAAATTATGGAAAAACAACAATATTCTATAAGCTACTTATAAAAATTGGTAATTTAAATGTATATACATATATAAACATTAAAATGTAATGAAACCCTTCACATTTAATAATTCAAACTTTTATGTTAGTGTTCTCCCTTACAAACAAAATTGTTACTCTTTTAGCTAATATAACACATGGGGGAAGAAAAACTTCAGGCACAGTTAAATTCTGAGTATTTCTCATCCATTTTCAGATAATTTTGCAGAGGAAAACGGAAGGCTTTATTTTATAGCCTTTGGATTCTATTTGAGTTGAGCTGGAAGAATTGAAATGGCTAGGAACACCAAACACCAAATGACAAATCAGTTTCCAGATTCTGCAGTATAACCAATAGTTATATTTAGTTTCCTGCTCTTTGATCTCTTTTTGTGATACAGGTATTTTTCCCTCACAAATTTTAAAGAAATTTTGATCCATCTTTTTTACTTATAAAAATGTAAAGATTGTTCCATGTTTATAAGATGTGTTTAGTATCACAAAACCAGGAATGGTGATGCCAGTTGCCTTCTGTACCACACCATCCTCAGACCCACAATAAAATCCTTTCACTAGTGCAAAGTTCAGTGCAGGCTGGACAGGTCTGCTGAACACTGCTCTGCAAGCTACTATGCAGGAATCTGAGTTTCTTATGGCTCTCCTACCTTTGAAATAAACTTTCATATCCTCTGTTATAGTTGTGTTAATTGTCAACATAGCAACATTTAGATTATCTGGGAGATGGGCATGCCCGTGAAGGATTTTCTTGATGACATTAATCGAGGTGGGAAGATCCATACACCATGGGTGGTATCATTTCCAGGCTGGGCTTATGAACTGTATAGATGGAGAAAGGGAGCTGAGCAGAAGCCTGGATTCATGGTCTTTGCTTCCTGACTGTGGATGTCACAGGACCAGTTGCTTTGCACACCTTCCGACTTGATTTTGCCAACATGATGGACTATACCACTGAACGTGGAGCCAGAATAAACCCCTCATCTCTACGTTGTTATTGTCAAGGCGTTTTATCACAGCAGCAGGAAAAGAAAGCGCAGCATCCCCCTCAATTCACCTTATTTTACCTTGCCCTGTAGATGAGAAGATAAATGGACCAGGGATATATCAGAAATCAGAAATAGTTTTATGTTAGGTCACAGACTAGCTGAGACTTGACAGAATTGCTGAAGGCATTGGCGCTCATCAAGCAGTGTTTGTCAGAAGGTCAGCATGAAAAAAATTTAAAAAGACAGTAAATGTTAATAGATGCCAAAGAGAAGGCAGGGCCAATGCAGTGCCTGCCATTTTTCTTCATCAAGGAAAATGGAGCATCTTCACATTGGAGAGTAGGGGAAGTGTAAAGTGAGTCATAAATTTTACAACTCATTTTCTACAGAGGGATTGAATTACAGAATGTGATGGCCTGACTTTCTCTGAGGCAGTATATATCTAAGTTGATAGTGTAATTAACATCAAGCTTAAATGTCGGTAGTCTCAGAAGAATGAACACAAATCTCAGATGGAAGTATTTCAAGGAAGATGTTGTCATTAAATGTTCCCCTGCTATGGCTGCCATTACACACGGAGAATTTTTAGCACACCACAGCTTCATTCTTAGGTATATATGATTGAAGCAAGCTCATTCTGGTTCCCTAAAGGAAGCTTTCTTACTCAGTTGCTCCCCTTGGAATGCATGAAGAGAAGGGCAGTCAGCACTCAAGAGGAATTAGAGCTGGAAACTGAAGAGTCTCCAGGAACTGGCATTTCCCCCTTCTGGGGCTACACATTCTTTCACCTGTGTTTTGTGTTTTTTGTTTTTCTATTTCCTCTCCTTTATCCAGATCCAATCTGCAAACTAGCTGTCCGAATGCCCTTGTAGGCATGGCCCAGTCACTCTCTTTCCTCTGGATCTTGGATGCATGTCTAGTCATATTACTACCCAAAAGAAGCTCCAGTTCTTAAGAGAAAATGTTCAGCCTTGCCTGGCACATGGGCAGGTGCCCATCTTTTGCCTGATGAGACAGGATTGGAATTATTTGGTATTACTATGGAAAGGTCTCAACTCTGAGGCTATCTTTGGAGGAAAAAGTTCTCCAAAAGAGAACTGAGGATAAACCTCAACATTTGTCTGCAGTGCTGTGATCTGGGCACTGTGCTTCAGTGTTTGAGAAATCTCAGAAAAACTTACAGCAGACAAGTTCACATACTGGGGCGCTGGTGAAAATTGGACATATTGAGAGGGATACTTGCTGTATTTGTAAACTGTTCACATAATTATTGAAAACATTGATTTTATGTAAATGTGTGTGTTCCTGAATGTATCTGTGTCTGTGCACCACATGAGTGTCTGGTGTCCATGGAGGCAAGAAAAGGGCATAAGGTCCCTCTGATGTTACAAGTAGTGGTGAGCCACTGTGTGGGTGCTGGGAACTGAACCCCGTCTTCTGTAAGAGTCACAAGCACTCTTAACTGCTGAGCCATCTCCAGCCACACCGAGTTTTAAGTTCATAAATTTCTTTTCACTAAGTATGTGAAGTTGTAATATCAAAACAACATTTTTAGTACATTTGAATGTTAAACAGAGGCTTTCAGGTCAAATGCTGATTAAATTTTGTATTTAAAAACCACAAGATATGACACATTTGGTGGAGAATATTCTATTCATCCTCATGCTGGGAACAATTGACAAACACTGGCTTTGTTTGTTTTTATTTTAATTAACTTACTTATTAAGTGGCGCTGCTGACAGGGTCCTGTGTCTGTAGAGGTCAGAGGGCAATTTGCAGGAATCTGTTCTCTCTTTCTACCTTAATGGTCCAGGGATCAAATTCATATCACCAGGCTTTGGGGCAGGTGCCTTTACCCAGTTAGCCATGTTGTCAACCCTCAACCCATGATTTTAAACCAAAATTCCTCTTTATTGTGACATAGTTTAATGGAAGCAATGTGAAAAATCTCAGAACTCTCCTTGGAGAGATGATTTTACATTCTTCCTATGATACCTGACAGGGTTTTTGTTTGTTTTTGTTTTTTGTTTTTTGTTTTGTTTTTTGTGTCCCTGGTAATAGATTTCTCCACTGTATAGTAAGCCAAACTGAGGCGAATTAAAAAGTAAAGGAGCAGGTTTAATCTGAGCAACCTGGGTGGCTCTCAGGAAAGGGAGCAGGAGAGAAATCTACAACCATCCTAAAGTAGCTGGTTTAAATATACTGTAGGGGCATGAGGTGATGATGTGCCCCAAGATGGGTTCCTGCTATGGTAAGCTTTTGGGAAGGGCCTTGGGCCATTGCCTCAGAACTGGGATTTTTGTGGTTGTCTGAGAGGGTTTGGAAGGGAGGAGTCAGGTGAGCTGTAGGTGCAGGTCCATGATGCATCATCCACAAACTGAGGGAAACGACTTTTCTAAGTTTCTCTGAGAGGGCAGGGTTTGGGGAGGCAGGTATGGGGCTTTCTCAGCTGAGCTATTCCAGCCAAACATCCCAACCTTCTAGGGTATATGGGTGCTGATTCAAGTCTGGCTACTTTCTGTTGGCATAGGATGATGTGGGGAGAGGGAGTCAGGATTCAGTGGGCTCACACTCAGCGGGAGGTATGAGTGAAGAAGCATCTGGTTAACTGTCAGGACCTCAGGAATCTGTTTCTTGAGGAAGCAGAGAAGGTGAGTTGCTAGGAGAAAAAAATAGATTATTAACACAGGCCCTATGAATGGGGCTAGCTGTGGGAGGAGTGAAGACTGCCAGAGAAATAGAATGGAGATGTGCCCTCGTTGTACAGAAGAGGCAAGGGTGAATGAGCCAGACACAAGAGCAGATATGCCCTTCATTGGGACATTTTGGAGAACTGGAGGGTCCCAGTTGCTGGACAGACCATTCATCTCAAATAGATGCCTGCTTGAGCCTGGACAGGCAGTACCAGCACTGATGTCCCAGGAGCTTGTGGGTAATGGCACACCAAATCAAGGGGTGAAGTGGTCAAGGAGTACCTGAGCCACCTAATCTGCTGATTCCCTGGAAGTAGGAAATGCCTCTGTCCATCCTGTAAAGGTGTCAACAAGAGTTAAGAGATAACAGCTTTTTATGATGGGCATGTGGGTGAAGTCAATCTGCCAGTCCTTGCCTGGTTGCTGTCTTCGGAGCTGGTGTGGGGGCTGGTGTATCTGGACGGCCCCCTGCAGGTAGGCTGTGGCATGTCTGGCAAGAGGAGTGGACCTGTAAAGCATGGGCTCTAAGATGTGTGGGGTCAAAGAGGGGCTCAAGAGACTGATATTAGTTTCCACCAGGCCAGATTAGTGGTACAGCAGCAGAACTCTTTCCCCAGGAATATGTAGGTAGCTGTAAAACAGCTGGAACAGATTTACACCTTGGTGTCATACAAAGGCCATGGCTTTGGGTTCAAAGGCATGAACATATCTCCTAGGGCCCAGTTTTAGCCCAATGAAACATACCTTTAAGTCTATACTTAAGACAACCAGAGGAAATGTACTGAACAAAAGAGGTTGAGTGAGCGGAGGAGGAGGCACAGAGTTGAGCACACATGCAGGCTTCCATACCACCTTCAGTGCTAACCTGTTTCAGGGAGGGAGGAGTCAGCAAGAATGAGCAGCCCCGGATTGTGGAACTGTTACCAGCACCGTGCTTTTCGGCAATGCTTCAGCAGAGTTTTGCCACAAGTAGCTGAAGACAGGCTCTATTCTGTCCTATTAGAGTCATAAAGAAACTAAAAGTAGGGACCAGTAAAATCCACAGAAATTTAAGAACTTCTGAAAACTGTTGATAGTATTCCATCTGTTTATCAAAACTCCATTTATCAGCGCTAAAACTCTGGAGCCTGTTTATCCTTTACTATGAAGCCTGTGAACAAGGCAAACCTGTTTGTAATTTTAACAAGGAACTTACCTAATGAACTAATGAGGTTGTAGCCTTGGGAGGTTGGGGGGAGAGCTGTCAAACTGGTAAATCTATCAGTGCCTTAGTCATCAAACACCATCAGATCTGAGAAGGACACATTTTGTCTGAGTAAACAGAAGTGACAGGAGCTCACTGGCTACCTAGTCAGCTACCCCAGGTTCCTCCATGGTTGTTGAGGACAGGAGTCCCAGGGCAGCATCCCTCTTCAGCTGCCAGCCCCAGACTATCTGACAGACTTTCCTGTGCAGTAGGAATTTGGGGGAGACTGGCCTAACCTGTCATGGAAAGCAGGGCAATCATTTCCCCAGTGTCCTGCTTCTCCACGGTCTGGACAGGGTCTTAGCAGTGGTCAAGGTGCAAGGCAGTTTTTCTGCTCTGTGGCTGGCTCTGCTACATTTAAAACAAGCTCCACATGGAAGTTCTTTTGCAGCCATCCATCCTCCTTGGAGGAGATAGGGGCTGCTGACAGGAACTGGCATGTCTCTGTCATGAGAAGCTTTTTTATGAAATCTCAGATCTCTGAATCATTTGAGGATCAGGGAATCATTATCTGTTAGGTATAAGCAGTTTAGTTTCTCTAGAAGGCAAAACCCAGTTTTAACCTTGTAAACAATTTAGCCATTCTAAAAATCAATACCAAGGGGATTATTCTTATGTTGCAAAATCTGGCTGCCAGCAAGATACATCCCTGTTCATGAATGCATGGAGGCGCAGATTTAATACCTTAGTAAACCAGCATTGTTTTACATCTTATCTTTAATAAACCTTGTTTTTAGGATAGGACAGGAATTATCATACAGAAATATATCCTAATCCAAAATATCTTGGAGATCTGATATCTCCTTGGTGGGCCCATTCCATGTGGTCACCTTTTCTCAAGATGGTGGTGAAGTCATATAACCTCCCTATTCTCCATCCTTAGTCAAAATGGTGTCTGCCCATGCGGCTGTACTTAAGGTGGTGGTAGAGCATGTGATGTTTTCCACGGCAGTTCCAGTTTGGAGTTAGATCTTTTAAGTTAACGTATTGTTACAGATTTTTAACCATTCCATTCCTTACTGTTTGTTTTTTTTAATTAGGTAGAACAGCATAACATAACTTTCTCCGTCATTACATCAGATTCAGTCGCCAGAAATCCTGAGCCCAGGCAGCTAGTTATAATAGCAACAGCTGAGTTATTAACAGGATAGAAGAAACACGTAAACTCAGGTATCCAAGACCAGTCAGAAGCAAACCTGCAGTGGCCACATACATTCACACTTCCAATTGAGCCTGCAATAATTCTGTGTGGCTCCCATGTCCACAAGGAAACTTACAGGCACAGATCCATTCACACTGTCTGACGGATGATTTGAACTCGCTCACCCAGAACGTTTGGGCTCTGCACTCCTGCACCTTCCCCTCCCTTGTTCTCTGTCTGTCTTCTAGTCCTTGTGTCTTAGCTAGGAGATGGCCATTAGTTTTTCCTCTCTGCCTTTCAGTACTTTCCACGTGGACACGTGTGCTTGTCTGGCTCCTGCAGCCTACTGCACCCAAGTGGCCATCTATCCTGCTTGCTCCCCTCTGCCAGCAGCCGGGGACCCACAGCTTAAGCTCTAGGCCCACCCCACCCCCATAGCCTGAGGTCAAGCAGTGGTGGTGGGGGTAGACTTTGGAAAGGATGTCACCTCACACAAAGGTCCCCAGAGCAAAGGCTGTCTTTGCTCCAGAAACGGATCAGGCTTGCCCTGGCATGGCCATGGCTTGGCAGGGGGTTCTGGGGGTTGGAAGTCCTTGACCTCTTATAGGCTTTTGGTTTGGAAATGGGTGACTTACCAAGCCAAAAGTGGGTCCAGTGTGGTGGAGGTGGGGTGGGGGGTAAGAGGGAGGTGGCTTCCCATGTGGTCATAGGAAAGAGTCAACTCTTCCTGGGTGTAGCACCAAGTTGATAGTTTTTTTTTGGTTGTTGTTGGTTGGTTGTTTTGTTTTTGTTTTATTTATTTATTTATTTATTTATTTATTTATTTATTTATTTAGTATCCTGGTAGTAGGTTTCCCTGCCGATGAAGTAAGCCAAATCAAGCCAAATTCAAAAGTAAAGAACCAGGTTTAATCTGAGCAAAGCACACCTGGGTGACTGTCAGGAAAGGCAGCTGTTCTAGTGGGTGATGACATGCTCCAAGGTGGATTTGGGCTATGGTAAGCTTTCAGACAGGGTCTTGGGCCACAGCCCCGGAACTGGGCGTGGGGTTATCTCTGAGAGGGCGGGGTTTGGAGGGAGAGGAGTGGGGCAAGCTGTAGGGGCAGGGCAAATTGAGTTCCACAGGCAATTTCTCTGAGAGGGTGAGGTTTGGGGAGACAGGAATGGGGCTTTCTCAGCTGGGGAGTTGTTCCAGCCGAACAATACCTTTACTTTTGAGTTCGGTGTAAACTAGAAAGAGCCTAACTCAGGAAATTTCTAGAAGACAGGCAGTGGCATAACCCATTAATTTCAGTTACTTGGTAGGTAGGTTGAGGCAGAAGGACTACTTGAGGTAGGAAGTTCAAGACCATCCTGTACAATGGGGCAAAACAAAAAGCAAAACACAACCAATCAACCAAACAAATGAAAAAGCAGTCAGGTGTGGTAGGGCACACCAGTGAGCCTGTAATCCCAGCACTTGGGGGGTGGGGCAGATTTAAGGCCATCTGGGCTTTTGTTGTTTGTTTTTTGAGACAGGGTTTCTCTGTAGCTTTGGAGCCTGTCCTGGAACTCGCTCTGTAGACCAGGCTGGCCTCGAACTCACAGAGATCCACCTGCCTCTGCCTCCCGAGTGCTGGGATTACAGGCGTGCACCACTACTGCCGGGCTGGGCTTTTTATCAAGACCAAAAGTAACAAAAAGTCCCTAGAGAGGCAGCTGCTGCTGCCACCATCATCCTGAAACAGAGTGAAAGCTCAGAACTCAGGCCTGTCCAGCCCCAATTTGGAGGCCTCAATTGAGTCAAGGCATGCAGGCGGCTGGCTTGACTGGCACTTCCCGGGGCTACCCCTTCAGGATCAGAACTCATCTCTGCAACAAAGAGAGTCGTTGAAATAACATTTTCTAATGAATAAATAAAACGTGAATAATCAAATTAGATTTTTTATTAAAAAAATGAAAGTTGAATCATTTCACCTTGTCTAATAAATCATACAATGTGAAATCTTAAAAATATTAAAATGTTTGCATGAATTTTTAAAATAAATGGTTGCTTATATTATAGTGGGGAAATAGTTTGTGCAAGCATATAGTTGGAAACATTTTCTGAAATTTTTAAACCCAAGTTCTATAGAAAGCCTCTCAGATACAGTTTAAAATTAATCTGATCTGTTACTTGTCTTTGCTTTTTGTCTTTGAAGCATGTGTGATTGATCTGTCTGAAGTCCAGTTTCAATGGCCATGCATCACCACAGAAGTGATTTGTGTTTGCATCCTTCACATCAAATGTCCATGAGTTACTTAGTGGCTGCCATTTTCAACCAAAGCCAAAGAAAATTGTTTCTTATGTTGTTCTCACACTTGACCATGTCTAGTCTATATTCAACTGTGGTTTCTTATGAAAGACAATATTTTTCCAGGGAGGGCTGAACAGGGATCTGACTGAACAGCAGCACTAGGCATGAACTTCCTGGACCTTTACTTGTAGAGAGGAAGAGGGAATTGGGGACTTGAGCACAACTTGTAGTTCATTTTTAGGAGCACAACACTGCTGGTAATTGAGCATCGTCCCTGGGTTTCAGTGGAGTCTGCGGAGGGATCTGAGACCCAGTGAGGTCCAGTGACTCACCCAAGTTGCCAGCCGAGAAGAAGCGGAGTCTGCAGGGTGCTCTGCCCACTGCACCCTGTGGCGTTGTGTTTTCACAGACTGTAGGTTTATCCAGGAGAAGGAAATGTGTATCCGAATTAGTTGTAACACAAGTCTGTGGAAATACTTCATTCTGAGTTATGTGTACATGCTGTCATGGTGGAGTGATAGAAATGTCTTTATTCTATCATTACAAAGCTGCATTCTCTGTAATACTATGACAACCCACTGTCATCTGTAAAAGAGGAGAAAATAGCTAGCAATGAATTGGCGAGAGAGCCTTATGCAGTAACCTCCACTAAGGGCTGAGTTAGTAATGCTAACATGGACTCATAGGCATTGTAGTGTGATCACATAAAACTCAGGAAGATCTCTGCATATTCTTCTGTGGGTGACAGTGCTGGGAAGCTCTGCTTAAAGGAACATTGTTTAACACGTTGGGGTTCTGTGGGGTTCTTACTGGAGAAAGAAGCCTTGAAAGTCACTTAAAGTCAACTGACTATGTAAAAAGTGAGAGCAAGGGCTGGGGAGATGGCCCAGTGCTTACAAGTGTTGATGGCACAAGAAGACTCCCACTGGATCAAGCTGGTTAGCTAGGGTCACCTTATTTATGAGTTCTGAGTTCAGCTGAGAGAGCCTGCCCCAGTCAACACGGTAGAGAGTGACAGAGGAAGACTCTCAACACTAACTGGGCTCCATTCTCAGTGCATACCCCCACACAGACACCAGCACACACACCATACATGCGTACACATAAGAAAAAACAGTGAGTGCTAAGAATAGGCCCAGGAGCATCTGTGCCTCAGATCATCTCTGAACTGACATGTGATGACTTAAGTCTATCAAGACTGGAAAGCCACAAAATGTCATGCTCAAAGCATTCCAGGCATGACCCAGAGACTGGCATTGTCCTTCCTGGTCCTTCTCTGAGCCTAGTTCCAGGACTTCCAGTTACTTTCTTTTAAAGGGAATTCCCTTAGAGACGAGGGATAGACACCTTTCATTAGTTGGGCAAAACTGGACCCAAAGATGAGACACTGGTGTAGAAGATGTATGAGTATTTGCACAAATGTTTTCCTTAAATACTAACAAAAGAAATATTCCTAAGGCTAATAAATCTGTGATTTTCACATTTATGATTTAAAGTAGGGAGGCTATTTAATTAGTTAGGTCTCAGTAAGCTTACTATAGTTATTTAATGTATATCCCCTAAATGTTTATATGCACAAACGGGAGGAAAAATATAGGCAAAGGAACTAAGGAAAAACAAGGATTCCTTTATTTGTCCTCAAAGTATGACTTTTTTTAGGTAGGTAGTTAGTTAGTTTGTGTGTGTGTGTGTGTGTGTGTGTGTGTGTGTGTGTGTGTTTCACATAATCCAGTCCAGGTTGACATCAGGCTTATTTGCTTCCTGCATTAGTTCAAGGGTGACCTTGAACCTCTGATTTGCCTACCTCTACCTCCAGAGTGCTGGGAGGATGAGCACATGCCACCATATTGTCTCCAGTACTGGAAATTTAACTTGAAGAATCACTCTACCAACTGAGCTAAAGCCCTAGATCAGATGATTTTTACAACCATTGAGTATGTGTATGTGTAGGATGTATGTGTTCCAGCACACAAGCCATGACTTTAGATATGTAAAGGTCAGAGAAGAACTTTGGTAGTTGGTTTTAGCTTCCCACTTTTACATGGGTGCCAGGGATTGAACTCGGGTCACTGGGCCCACATAGCAGGCACCTTTACCCACTGAACCATTTTGCCAAACTCAGATCATTGGTTTTTTTGAAATTCTCTATTTTGTCCAAATGTTTGTTTCAACAAATCTTAGGTAGGGAATAATGACAAAGTCCCTTTAATGAAGACATCAGTGGCGGTATGTGCAAAGGAATTAGATGAGTGAAGACCTGCAAAGTGTCACAGTAACAAAGAGCATCGAACTCTGAGAAAGACGGTTTTTAATGAGGGGTGCCAGGTGGCACCATAAGTAAGTAGGTGTGGTTTTCATTCACTTCCTACTTGGAAATGTTCTCAATGGAGACTGTTCTAAGAGTGCCCTCAGATGTGCTTCTCTTTGTCATCACTTCTAGTCAGAACCAGGACACCTGCTCTTTGAGGGTGCCCTTTTCCTTTGCTGTGGTAACAGATGCCAACTTTTGTTCCATTCCTAAAACGCATCATGGGGAATCAAGATGCTCAAGACAGGAGAGCTCTCAGGGGAAATGAGAAGCAAACAGATCCCTTAGGATAACTCATCTCTAGGATGCTGGACAAGCATGCTCTGAATGAGGTTTAGAACCCTTCTTGTGGGTCCATAGCGGATCACTGATGTTAGCAGGATGGCTCCTACACAAAGACAGAGGGCCCTTCCTGGCTCAGGTTCTGTGGCTCTGCAGTCCATCTTCTCATTGTAGTCAATGACTCTACCATGTAGAGTCAGCTACTGACTCATAGTCTTGTCAGTGAAGCCAACTCTTCTCTCTCATCGCTATTTTAGAAAGAAACTCAGGGACACAAAGAGATCACTGTAAGTCACAAGGGACACTAAAACTCCCCACCTACAAACTTAGTAGTGAAGGGAATCTTACATTTACAAAGTGTGAGAAGTAAAAATACCCATGAACAGTTCACTTGGAGAAAAAAATCCAATAGTAAAACTCAAAAGTAGCAGCTGCTTGTAATGCAACTTGGGAGGCTGAGGGCAGAAATATTATGAGTTGGCAGGGCTATCCAGTGAGCAACCCTGTCCTAAAAAACAAACTTCCCAAATAGTCTAAGTGATAGAACATGTGGATATTGACATAAAAATAGCTATAAGCCATGGGCTATGTGTTTGGGAAGTTATTTGAATATTATGTCCCTTGTGTTTTCTTCAGTTAATTATGCCAGTTATTTAGAAATTCTATTTGTAAAAAATTTTAATTATTTGCTGCGCAATTTTACTTTGCTTTACTTTATTTATTTTATTTTTTTAAAAGATTTATTTATTTATTACGTATACAGTGTTCTGCCTACATGCATGCCTAAACACCAGAAGAGGGCACCAGATCTGGGAATTGAAGTCAGGACCTCAAGAAGAGTAGTCAGTGCTCTTAACCTCTGAGCCGTCTCTCCAGCCCCTACTATTTATTTTATATGTATGCATGTTTTGCCTGCATGTATGTCTGTGTACAACATGCACGCATGGTGCCCCCAGAGGCCAGATTCAGGCACTGGATCCCCCAGAACTGGAGTTGTAAATGGTTGTAAGATTCTGTGTGGATGATGGAAATTGAGCCTCAGTCCTCTGGAAAAGCATCCAGTGCTCCTAACCACCGAGTCATCTCTCTAGCCCTGCTTTGTTATTTTAAAAGTGTTGTTTATATACAGTATAATTAAAATAGAGGCTGGAGCGATGGCACAGTGCTTAAGAGCACTTGCTGTTCTTACAGAAAACTGGAGTTCTGTGTCTAGCACCCATGTTGAGTAACTCACAGTTGTCTGTAACTCCAGTTCCAGGGGGATCTGATGCCTCTGGCCTCTGTAAGCACACATGTGCACACACACACATGCACGTGCATGCATGCAAGCACATACACACACACACACACACACACACACACAAATACACACACAATTAAAAGTAAACAATGAAAATGGCACAAAGGGAAGTTAATTATATTTTTTCCTGTGCATCCTGGGTCCCACTCCTAGAAGTAAATTTACCAATTGTGTACTATGTCCTGTATGAGTTAGTGTACATGAAATTCAGGTTTGGTGACAAGCAAGGACTCAGCTTCCACTCACAGTGTGTCCACAAGTCCAGGTTTCATTGCCAGAGAGTGGCCACATAGCTGTAGACAGGACATTTTCAAGAGAAAGATTTCTAAGCAGGAAGGAAAGGGAATGGGATACAATCAACACAAACATCCTTCACCTTCCGAGAGGTCCAGCAAGAAAAGTCAATAGTCATTGGTTATGCAAACACCAATTGTTGCCTAAATATTAACCATTCCTTACTATCTGCTCAGAAATTAAGAGGGCACATACTTACAGATGTATATATGTACCTCTGCATATTTATGCATACTTGCCTAACTAGCAAATATTGTTCAGACAAATGTCGTATTAAATTCATATTGATTGCCAAACAGTAAGTTCTTCAACATTGATTATTATTATTATTATTATTATTATTATTAGTCTTTGAGACAGTATATTTTTAAATGAGGATTATTTCCCAACAAATACAAAATTTTGCTTTATCAATATCTTTGAAACCAATGCTATCATACTCTTGAAGAGATTACTAAAGAGTTCCTTTGAAAAGATATAAGAATAATTGTGGTTTGAAGCAAATTCCATTTAAACATAGTGAAACGATTCTGGAAATAACAGCTAGGTGAATAAACGTTTACTTTCTGATGAATATCTAGCCACAAATATTTTCTAATCATGTTAATATGCAGGCAGAAGTAAGAGGCTTGGGTATGAAACATTTTTGGTGTATTTGTACAAAATATCATGTTAGCAAGTGAATTTCAAATTGTTGACAGATTTCTGGAGGAAAAAAATAGCTTCAGTGAGTTAGCCTGACTTATGCAGCTCAGAGGAGAGGCGATATGGAAGAAGAGGGCATTGTAGATACTTAGTATGGGAAAGCCCCATTTTTTCTTAGCACAACTGGATGGAAGGCGGGGAAAGAGAAGGAGCACAGAGGGAGAAGTCCTTTCAGTTCCCTGTGACAGAGTCCTGAGCCAGGTCTGAAGTGAGCAGGCCCTGCTGTGAACCCAGCTCTGATTGTCCCTGCACAGGGCTGGCCTTTCTCAGTCCCTCAGGCCAAGTAGTAAAATAGTTTGCCTTTTTTGGTAAAAACTCATCTTTTAGTCTCATTTTCTCATTGTCATCATTAATCCCCAAATGTGCTGCTAAGTATGAAAATATGATCGTATGTGACAAGTTATTTAATTTCCCGGACTTCATGGCCTTTGGTTGCCAGACAAGGACAGAGAACGAGATGATAGCTTAAATCTCTCCCACATTTCAAGTGTTAAGACCAGCCTAGGTTTCTGGAATTAGCTGGTCACCAGAAGCATCTGGGGGACTGCTGAAAACAAAGTTCATGGGCTGTTTCGCTGGTTCTGATCCCTTCATTCAGCTAGTGATCATTGAGGGCCTGGGGCTAGGCACACAATGGGAGAACCAGGCAGTCAGACCGTGCCCCATTATGTACAGAAAAGACAGATGAGCCCCGTGATCTGTGTCTAGAAACACAGCTCTGAAAACTACAGTTTTGAGGACGAAGTGTCATGCCAATTCACACAAAAGGTGTGTCTGAAGATCCATTTTTATTTTCTTGGGCATTAACAGAGCTTTATTATCAGAGAGGCGCTTCTTCTTTTGACTGTTACTTTTAAATAGTTTTAAAGTGTGTGTGTGTGTGTGTGTGTGTGTGTGTGTGTGTGTGTGTTAGAAACAAACATTAACAGAAGAAAGAATGGTAGATGTAGATACATATGCTGCTATTGGGTATGATTCTAAAAATTAACATTGGTTCTTGATTGGTTAGCTACAGACAGCAGAAAAGTTGAAAGAAAATTATATTTGATTTGAAATGAGAATATTTTAGATTGTTTATACAAATAAATGAGAAGTCTGATTTGAGTATCTATTTAATTCTATTTACTCATTAGTGAATTTGAGAATTTTGCCTATTCCCATGTGTCTTAGTCAGTGTTCTATTGCTGTGAAGGAGACACCACAACCATGGCAACTCTTATAAAAGAAGACATCTACCTGGGGCTGGCTTACAGTTTCAGAGGTTTAGTCCATTGTCATCATGACAGGAAGCATGGCAGCATGCAGGCAGACACGGTGCTGGAGAAGGAGCTGAGAGCTGTGTATCCAGATCCACAGGCATCAGGAAGAAAGACCCAGGCCTGGCTTGGACTTTTAAAACCTCAAAACCCATGCCCAGTGACATACTTCTCCCAACAAGATCACAACTACTAACCTCTCAAGTAATACTACTTCTTAATGACCAACCATTAAATGTATGAACCTATGGAGGCCATTCCTATTCAAACCACCACAACAGGTATACTACTTTGAATCAAGATGAATAGTTTACTTTGTGGCATGTTTCATACTTGCTGAGTTATTCAACTTTATTTCTTTTTAAATAATATTAGCAACATAAACAAGTGAAGGATATTTATGTTTACGCCTCCCAAATTCCGAATTGAATAGGAAAAATGACTTGACCTAGCACAGGAAGTGTAACTACAGGAGAGAGTGAAGAGAAACATTAACCAAGGGGCTATTTAGGCCTTATCTGCTTACTTTGTAAATTAAAATCTTTATCACAGTTTCCCCCATCAATACCCATAGTCTAATATATTGTTTTAAAAAAGCTAACTTTCAAACAGTTCATATCTATTCATATCAAGGCTCCTGTCAGGTGGTTTGCCTTACCTCATTATTACTGCTATGGCCAAGCAGACAGCCTGGATGACTCAGGAAAAAATTTATTTTCTCACAGTTTGGGAAGGTAAGAAGTGCAAGATCAATGACAGAGTATTGGGCGTTTGGTGAGGTTTCCTGTGTTCCCAGGATGTCATCTCTTGCTGCATCTTCACATGGAAGAAGGTGGAAGTGTAGGAGTCAGGGTGACAAGATGCTCAAAGACTAGCAGGAGGCAGGTAAGCAATGGTGAATGTAAGGGTTGAGGAAGAGAAGGGTAGCTGAGAGCCATAGTTAAGTCATGCAGTGTACCAGAGACACATTCACTGAAGCAGGGGCAAGGAGCAGTGAACCTATTCCTTCTTTCTGCTTCTAATTTCTGCTGTTACCCCAGAAATGTCAGCTCCCTGGGGAGACCAGAAGGACAAACAGTAGAGAATGGGTGGACAAACAACTGAAGAAAAGTCCACCAACTCTAACCCAGCAGACCCAGAAAAGACAATGTATTATGATAACTTAAAACACCCAATTTTTTATGCGCAGACCACTTACTTTGTAGATTCATTATTTGTGATAGTCTTATCAGCTCTATCAGACTGAGAAACACCTAGGAGGTTAGGAAAGCAAACTCCTAAGTGCACCTATGAGAGCATTTCCAGAGATGATTAAGATCCTAAGAGCTCTGTCCTACTGAATGGCTTGACCATGAGTGGATTAAAATTTGAATAGACTATAGGAGGCAGTGGAATCATAGAAGGTGAAGGCTGGTTGGAGGAAGTAGGTCACTGGAAGCATGTGCTTGGGGGGCTACATCCTGCTTTAGTGCCCTCCAGTTACTGCTTGGCTGGATTTCCTGGCTGCTACCATGTGAACTTTCCTGCTCTACCACACTTTCCAAATCATGAGAGACTAACACTTCTGAAACTGTGAGCCGAAATAAATCCTCCAACCCTTAGGTTGTTTATTTGGCATTTGGTCACAACAATGAAAATTCTGATGACTTTTATTTGCAGAACAGTTTGTACTTGCTGCATTCTTAGTAAATTCCAGCTGCGTGAATGTATGTATTTATGGGATTTCTCCTGTTATTATACTGTTCACAGGAGATTATAGAAAGAAGTTAAGTCAAATATTAAAAAAGATATTTTAGGTTAGCTGTAAGTTGCTACCTTCATTTAATATAGTCTAGAATTGGACTTTGATGACTAGCATAATAGGATTAGTAGGCAGTCCAACCTAAGTACACATTCCTTCCTACGATGATGAGTTGGCCAGAGAGTGACAGCATCTCTGTCATCAGCATGGACGTGGCTACAAGTCAGCACTCACAGGAAGACATGTTTCTTTTAGTAATGTAGTCATTAAAAATGACAAGAAACACTCTACAGATTCAGCAGGAAAAAAGAGTGACCATCACTGTTAATGCTGCTGGAAACTTGATGAATACATTGGCTTTGGGACGCTGCACAATGAAGAGGACAATGACGCAAATGCTATCACCTAAAAGAGGACAGCTGGCATTCAGTTAGCGGTGGTTTGTGTGATTTTAAAAAGGTCTGTGTGGAGAGGCACAAAAGCCATTGCCAGGGACTCACACTCTACAAGGATAATGAAAGGAAAAGACCAGAAGTGGTTTGATCCAGAATGACAGATTGTCATGTAAATAATGTGCACATCCAAGAGAGTAGTACCCCTTCCCAGGGAAACCCTTGAGACCTCGCACCAGAATCTTACTATCACAAGGAAATAAACTAGTTACTAGTTTTTGAAGAGTAGTACACTAGCAGTTTTACAGCAGAAGACCTAAAAGTGTCCTGGGTTGGGGATTTAGCTCAGCGGTAGAGTGCTTGCCTAGCAAGCGCAAGGCCCTGGGTTCGATCCTCAGCTAAAAAAAAAAAAAAAAAAAAAGTCCTGTTTTCATCTAGTTGTCCTGTGTGAAAAAGTAGGAAACTGGCATTACATTCTATTACTTATAATTTCTGATTTAAGGTCAATACTAGCCATTAGTGTATTTGCAGTTATTTTTGAGAGACCAGAATGAACTTTATTCATCACAGTTTCAGTGCCCATCATATATAATGAATGAATAATTGGAAGATTAAAGGAAGCTGTTGGAATGTGTACAAAGTGTGCTTCTCTGTTCCGTCACTAGCTTTTCCTTCACAGTTCCTGGAGCATAATAAAATCACTTACAGCTCTAAGCCTGGGTATTTTTTGTCTTTTTCTGAGACATTTTGTACCTTGGCCTGGTCTTTGACCCATTTCCATTTTTATCAGACTATCTGTCCTCATTGGCAGGGTCACTGGAAATACTAGCCTCTGCCCCTCATGAAGTAATTTACATGTATTTTGTTGTGAGATGGCCAGCTTGATTCTAAGTGTGCTACAGACGCAGGGGGTTTCCTCCCCCTCCCCTTCCTTCTCTTCCTCCTCACTTTCCTCTTCCTAATCCCCTATTTAAAAAAAAACAATCTTACCATGTTGCCTAGGTCAGCCTGGAATTGCTGAGGTCAAATGATCCTCTTATCTCAGCCTCAGTAGCTGGGGCTACAGGCATGTACCATCACCCCCTACATGGCTACTCTGATTTCAGAAACTAGTACTTTGATCCATCACTCTCCTCCTCCAAGAACTGAATGGCTTCTTACTTCAAGACTGTTATAGCATATTTATATTTAGAAATTAATTTATGGTTTAATTTTTAAATCTAATTTGCCTTTTGTTACAGTGATAAGACACTGAATAAAAGCAACTTGGAGAGGGAAGGGCTTATTTGGCTTACAGGCTAGAGTCCATCATTTAGAGAAGCCGAGGCAAGAACTCAAGGCAGGAACCTAGAGGGAGGAACTGAAGCAGAGGCCACAGAGGAACACTGCTTATTGGCTTGCTTCCTCTACCTTCCTCATTACCTGTCTTACACAGTCTAGATCCGCCATGAGCTGGAGCCTCCTACACCAATTAACAGTTAAGAACATGCTTCACAGATATGGTCACAGAGCAATCTGACCTCGATAATTCTTCAGCCGAGGTTCCCTCTTAGGTGACTAGGTTTGTGTCAGGTTGACACCTGAAGCAAATTATGACAGTTTTCTCTACTCATTTTGCATTTATTGTGTATGTGTGTGTGTTGTATTGTTTTAGGTGTCTGTTCAGGGTGTTAGCAGAATCAACTTTTTTTTTTTTAAAGTATCTGTCACCATTTTTTAAAAAAAGATTTATTATGTGTACAGTGAGTGTTCAGCCTGCAGGCCAGAAGAGGGCACCAGATCTCTCATTGTAGATGGTTGTGAGCCACCATGTGGTTGCTGGGAATTGAACTCAGGACCTCTGGAAGAATAGCCAGTGCAAGAGCATCTCTCCAGCCTCACAGAATCAACTTTAAGACAATTCCTTTTTCTATTTTTACAAAAGTCTGAGTCTACTGCCAAACTCAATTCAAGTTTTAAGGACAACATGGGGGTAGACATGGACAAAAGGTTATAGGTAAGAGTAAACTTTCCCTCAGATTTAGGAAGATGAGTGAGTTCACGAGGATCATAGCATCGCCTCTGCCCTGTGGGAGGGATGAGGTTCCAGAGAAAAGACCTGTGCCATGTTCCTGGGGGCAGTGGATTGCAAACTTGAGGGTACCTGTAAGACCTTTCTCAATTTAAAAATGGCATCATGTTGCCCAACTATATATCACAGACAACTTCTGAAAATGTAGTTATCCTTGGCTGGAGGCCCTGTCCTAGGAATGGACTCAGTTTTACTTTCCCATGAGCTACGCTGCTTAGGATGAGTTATTGATACTTAATGAGCTTCGGGTGGTTCGGAATCAATACCCATCAGGCAAAGCCGTGAAAACAAGGGGTTATGAATGCTGTGTGACAGTAAAAATATGACTTAGGATAGCTGGAGACTTATAACAAGCATAGAGAAATACTCCTTGGGGGCTGTCTGGGCTGTCTGGGCTGGCGAGAGCATTAGCTGTGGGGGCCTGACAACCTGAGCCGGTGAGTTCCCAGAACCCCTGAAGGTGGAAGGAGAGAAGCACTTCCACAGTGGAGTCTGCTGACCTGCACATGCTACAGTGACACATGTGCTCTGCCCTCAACTAAAGGCAAATGAAACATACTGAATTTTCATAGAATTTTCCCAGTCTTTCCACAATTCTTTGGGTCAATTTTATGTACTCTCCATACACGTCAAAAACTAATACTCAACTTACAGCAAATTAATTCTTAGTAAATTTAGAGTCAAAAACCCTCCTTCAGAACCTTTTGATAGCAAGGTACCCTCTTGGTAACAACATACATGCATTCACTATGGATTCAAAGCATTTACTGGAATGGTGGATCCTGTATATTGGTCTGAGTCACAGTATAAGAATACTGTTCTATAGTAACATTCCCTTTCTTGTTTAGTGACTGACTTTCAATTTGCCATTTAATTCAGGGCCTGTAATTTTTTTTTCTCTGAAAATTGTAACACAGTATGTATGCACTTTCAGGTTTAATGACTATGACTGATCTCCATGGAAACCAACCAACCATTGCAGTATGCAGTACAAAAGCATCCATGGAAAACACAGAAGAGAAAAACAATGGAGTATGGTAGCACCTGTGTCTAACCTTAGTGTCTGAGAGACAAGATGGAGAGTTCAAGGCATGCCAGGCAAGCACTTCAGGGGCTTGCAGGCCATTGTCGAGAGTGGCTCCACAGAAGGGCCTTTTTGTCCTTGTGATCATTTGGTTTTGGTGGCTTTTGCTGTGATGCTCATCTCAGGAGCTCACCTGGCAGAAGTGGGCACTGGGAAGACCAGCATCCTACGTCCAGTGAGAGAAGACTGTCACTTCCTGGTATAGACATTACAAGGTACAATGTTATTCTGCAGGTGAAGGGGCTGTGTGAAATAATGATGAGTAACTGAAGACCCTTAAATGCTTAGTGAACAGGGCAAGTTGGAGTTGTTGGCCAGATCAGAAGGGCTGAGTGGGCTGGGTGGGCTGGAGAGCGGCCCTCACACTGGGAACGTCCAGACGGCAGAGCAGCAAGTGGATCTGGGCTAGAAAGTCAGCATTTACCATAGGTTATGTAGGAAGACAGCCCTATTCACTGCAGTTATTGAGCAGATACCTTAAGTGACCTATGGGAAGAGACTGCCTGCCAGGCTTTGTGGGTACATGACTGCATTCATGGATGCCTCAGGACTTTGTAGTTGTGCCCCTTGAAGATGTGCTCCTCCGAGCAACTTTGGTTCTGGAAAAATGAGGTGTGATAAAGGTCTTTGGGAGTGCTATAGACTGGAGCAAGTGGAGCGGGTAGACCCAGGGCACATTTGGGGCTTGTGCTGGGGAAGAGTGACCATACCTGAAGTCTCAGATTGAGGATGGTGGAATAAAGGGATAGGGTAAAGCACTTGGCATCAAAGGCAAATATGAGAACCCCTCAAATTCTTTCCTACTGCCAGTATTCATCAGATATCTTCCTGTCATACACTCTTGTGGAGGTGTGGCCTCCACACCTCCTAAAATATTATTTCAACTATGTAAAGATGTGTTAAATTCGTTTATGCTGCACTTGTTTAATTATGTAAAGATGTGTTGCTGTTTCATATGGCCTGCCCAAGGCACCTGATTGGTCTAATAAAAAGCTGAATGGCCAGTAGCTAGACAGCAGAGGGACAGCCGGGGCTGGTGGGCAGAGAGAATAAGTAGGAGAAGAAATCTAGGCTAGAGGAGAGAGAAGGAGAAGGAAAGAATGAGGGAGAAAAAGAGGAACATGTCCAGCGCCAGAAGCCAGGCAGCCACCAGCCAGACATGAGAAGCAGTGAAAGTGAGATATTCAGAAGGGAAGAAAGGTAAAAAGTCCCGAGGCAAGAAATAAAAGTAAGGATAAAGCCAAGCATTCATAACTAATAAGAAGTCTCCATGCCTTCATTTGGGAGCTGGTTGGTGGCCCAAAAGAAAAAGCCTGCTACATACTCTCTTAAAGTTGGCTCACTAGCCAGGCATAATGGCACACACCTTCAATCCCAGCACTTAGGCAGAGGCAAGTGAATACTGGAGACAGAAACCCCTGAGATGTTCTTCCCCTTGCATCACAGTTGATAATAAACTTCCAATACACACTTAATGAAAACCAACAGGCTTTTGATTGCTCTGGCTCATCACTAGAGAGATCCATGGATGATTCTCACCAGTAACACACATTTACAGCACATTACAATTGGGACTGGGAAATAGGAAAACACAGAGGATTGAGTGTAAATTTCTGTGCACCCAAATTGTCCAACACTCTACTATATCATTTCTTTTTTGAGAGAAAGCCTCACTAGGCAGCTCTGGTTGGCCTGGAACTCACAGTGTAGTCCAGGCTTACCTCAAACTCACAGAATTCCACTGAACTCTTCCTCCAAAGTGCTGGAATTAAAGGTTTGTTCTACCATGCCTAATGTATTAGTTACTTTTCTGTTGTTGTGATAAACTACCATGACAAAGGCAATTTCTAAAAGCAAGCATTTCCTCTGGTTCATGATTGCAGACAGTTGAGTCCATGATGACTGAGTGAAGGAACAGCTGAGAACTCATGAGACACAGCCATGATGCAGAGAGAAAGGGAGCATCAGGAATCTTCTGAGACCTCAGAGCCTGCACCCAGTGACACATCTCTACAAGGCCACATTGTGGTGGTATTGTGTTCTCCAAAGTATTGTGCACCCTAATAAAACTTATCTGAGGTCAGAGAACAGAACAGCCATAATATTAAACATAGAGGTTAGGCAGTGGTAGTACACACCTTTAATCCTAGCATTCCAGAGGCAGAAATTCATCTGGATCTCCGTGAGTTCAAAGCCACACTGGAAACAGCCAGGCATGGTGACTCACACCTTTAATCCCAGGAAGTGATGGCAGAAAGCAGAAAGGTATATAAGGCGTGAAAACCAGAAACTAGAGCTGGTTAAGCGTTTAGGCTTTTAGCAACAGTTCAGCTGAGATCCATTCGGATGAGGACTCAGAGGTTTCCAGTCTGAGGACGCGGGATCAGCTGAGGAATTGGCGAGGTGAGGAAGCTGTGGCTGGTTCTGCCTCTGTGATCTT
The DNA here is from genome assembly GCF_903995425.1 of Onychomys torridus. Taxonomy (NCBI): domain Eukaryota; kingdom Metazoa; phylum Chordata; class Mammalia; order Rodentia; family Cricetidae; genus Onychomys; species Onychomys torridus. The sequence continues at coordinate 108,318,882 of NC_050448.1, forward strand.
TCGGTGTTCACCTCATACCTGACTTGGAGTTTGTTTTTATTAGTAAGATCTTTTAAGATTCGTGCTACACCACAACTCCTAATCCTTCTCAAACAGTTCCACCAATCAAGGACCAGGTATTCAAAGGTGTGAGCCTATGGGGGCCACTCTCGTTCAAACTGCACCTGACATCTTTTGTATACTGTCAGTATATTTCAGAACTTGGTTGTTGAAAAGTGCTCTTTTTTATATATGCAGCAAAATCCTCCAAGGTCTACAGCAGTGTGTGTAGAAATTCTATACGGTAAATATTTATACACTTAAAAGTCACTGAAAGAAAACAGCTTGCAGTACCTTGCTGATGGCTGCCAGCAAAGTCTTCATAAAGAATAAAAACTGTCAGTTTCACCTGATCTATTAGCATGAAAGGCCCAGGTAGACTGAAGAAGAGATATCTAATTTATCTTGGCTCTAGGAAGTTTAGGTTATTTAATGTATTAGGCAATAAATTTAGAAAATATGATTCAGACAGTGACTATTAGATGAGAACACAAATTCCTACAGGGTAAGAAAAATACAAGATTTTTTTCGAAGTCAGCTAGCTGCCTAGCTTTAAAATTTATAACCAATCTAAATAAAGAAATGAAGAAATCAACCCAGAAAATGTCCCAAGAAAAATGCAACTTTAAAAAGAGATTCCAGAAGAAATGGAAAATCCAAATATACTAACAACTACCAAGAAAACAACACAGTTTAAGTCTAATTCCTATACTTCTAACCTAAATATCGGGATGGCTTTGCAGGTCAGTGAATCGGGCATTAAAGACAGTCCAAGGCTCAAGGGATGGTGTAGAGGTTAAGAGCACTGGCTGCTTTTCTAGAAACCATGAGTTCAATTCCCAGCACCCATATAGCAGCTCACAACTGTCTGTAACTCTAGTTCCAAGGGATCTAATGGGCACCCAGAAATACACATGGTGCACAGACATACATGCAAACAAAACACCCATACATGTGAAATAAAATAATAAATTTTAAAAGGGACAGATAATCCCTATCTTTAAAAAACGTTTTTCTTAAATGGTGCTAGAACAACCTCATTGATCTAGACATCATTTACAGGCCAGGATAATACCAGAAAGCTCAGTCAAGCCAGTGAGTAAAGATAAAATTAGGAATAAAATACTAGAAATGGGCCAAACTTATCTTGAACAATTCAAGTACAATTTAACATGGAGAAAGTCTGCTGTCAAATTAGCCCCATGGAACTACTAAAAGGAGAAAACCAAATGATCTTTTCAATGTGTGTATTTTAAAAAATTGCTAAAATTCCCAATCTATTCATTGTAAAATTGCTCATATGTAGAATGTTCAGGAATCACACTGAACGCTGCTAAAATGCCATTTCTTTCTCCAGTCACTCCTACTCAAAAAAAAAAAAAAAATAGCCTTTTTCTGGAGCATGACAAGCAGGTCCTAATTTTGGATAGAAGATCAAATGGCCAAGACCAGCAAAGACTATTTTGAGAAAGAACAAGACAAGGTTGCTGTCTGTTAGTTAACAAGACTAATGGTGTTGGTAATTACAGGAGTGACTGACAATAATTATTCTGTTCAGCTCACTTATGAGTTCGGTAATGCATTCAAGATTCATGGCTAAGGAGATGGTAGACACTGTTTTTGGAATGAAAGAGAACCTTAGAAATACCTGGACTTAGGAAACAAAATGTAAACATTAAAATTAAAATTGTCCACTCTAATGGGAACTTGATTACCATCATACTAACAATAATAATGGGGAACACAAGTTAAAAGTAATACATTGACCTACTCTCTAATTTAAAGCAAGGAAAGTTGGTTCTTAGCTATTATGTTCTTCCACAGTCAGGTGTTTATGATACATTGGAAATGTAGTATGCATTTAACAGCTACACGGGCTATTTCCAGTCACACAATTCTAGAATAATCCAGTGACACTCTCTTAGGGCTAGACAAAAGGGGACATGGGGCTATGTCATTGAACTAAACCTTCTCTCCCTCCATTTCATTCCCCCACCCTTCCCACACATAGATGCTTTCTCAAAGCAATGGACTGCTCTTAATTCAGCAACAAACATGCCTCCAAATAGTCAGTTAAGAACCTCCAGAAAGAATGTCATTATCACCCCCTGCATTTCACCAGTACTGACCTTTGGATGTAGTGGATACCAGTCTCAGATCTAATGGAACAAGTTTTGAGTTCCATTACACTTAACATAAATTGCTCAGTGATTATGAAAGATGTAATATGAATAATAGGTTTGAGTCAAGGAATTAAGTACATCATCATTGACAACATTTCCTGCAGTGAACCTGGTTATATACAAAATTCACCACTACTATTATATATAGTAAACTCTTAAGTTATGTATACCAACCATATTGTATAGATTTTTACCCATTTGTTTTTTTCTTGTATATCCGAGAAGTTCTAGCTTATTTTTCTCATTATCAAGGAAAATAAAGGTGTTCTGAGCATAATATGTACAGTATTCCTAAAATATAGTTACCTGTTATTGTCAGATAACAGAACTAGCTATTCAAGGCACAGCAGGAAACTTGTCTTGGGGACATCGAGGCTCTGCAGAGGACCCGACCTCTACTGAGATGCAGCCAGATGCCTGGTTATCCCTCATGTGAGGAGTGGACTTTTCTCATTGAAGAGAGATTGTGACACCTCTCTGTGTATTCTGCATCCCATGTTTTATTTCCTTGATGGTAATTTGGAATCTCTTATCACTGGCTACTCATAAGCAACTAGCTTGAACCATGCTCTTTACCAGGACAGGTTTACAAGGGCGAAGGCCAAAAGAACATTTGTGGAGACTTTTCTCTCTTCACTTCGGCTTTAGCTTATTTTGTTTTTCCTCTACAGCAGGGAACATGTCTGTCCAGTGTTTTCTTCATAAAAATGATTGAGATGATATAACAAAGTAACTATTACCCCTTATCTTCTTGAGACTGAATTAATATATTTTAAGGACATTAGACAACAGCCCCCCAAATGTAAACTGAAACATGAAATACACATGAAGTAATGCTTAGATATATGTTCGTGTTTCCCCACGAGGGAAGGGATTAGATAGAACACATTGCTTACTCTATATTTATGGAGTTCCTACTATGTGCTGGATACTAATTTAAGTACTGTAACTATAATCCTGGATTCTAAATGAGACAGTGTAAAGCTAAGATTCTAGTGAGAGAGTGATCACAATTATACACTTAAACTCATTGGTAGTCAGCTAGTGGAATCAATGGGCCGCAAATTTTGTAGGAGACTTTGTCTCCAAAAACAAGGTGGAGAGCAATTGAGGAAGACAGTAATCAAAGACCTATGTCCTATACAAACATGCGTGTTTACATGCACACATGTAAACACCCATACTAACATGTACATACATTCCACATATGTGTGCACACACCCACACCCACATATTCCTTTTATAAATATTAAAAACAGATTTTAACACTTGGCTAATTTTTTAATTTTTAATTTTCACAGGTTTTGAAGACATGAGGGGAATCATTGAGAGAAGCTGGGATGTGATATCATAAGAGGCTATTGGTGAAGGCACAGCCATAACTGTGGTAAAAGTCCTGGGATTAAGGGGTCATGGAGAGAAGTCGAGACTTGGCACCACCTAGCCAGGTCAGAATCCCTGTAGAGAGCCCCGGGAGGCTTGTGAGAAGTCAGCCCTGCTGCAGTGGAGACCCCAGCTTTTTGGAGATGCTGGGACCATGGGACCACCACCAAGAGCAGCAGCAGCTGTGGAGTGGAGCCAGACTGATCCTGGGAGATGAACTATGTGTTATGTGGTGGCAGAGCCCGAGGAAAGGAATTAGCTGTCCAGGCGAGGATCATGAGTGGGTTCCAGGCATTAAGAACTTAACTTTTCACAAGGTTGAACTTTGCCTTCATTTGTCCCTTGTGGAGTAAGGAAGTATTCTGCTTATTTTGATTTTATAGGCACCCATAGTTGATTCTGAACCTTGAAAGAGACTGGAGTTTTAGAAAGGCTGGATATTTTAGAGGCTTGAACTTTGAAAGAGACGGAACTTTTAAAAGTATTTGAATTTTAAAGACCATGGGATTTTTTTTTAAAAGACCATGGGACTTTTAATATTACTCTCATGGATTTCATATTGCAGAGAAACCTCGGGAATGTGAAGAATATGGCACAGCTTGTTCTATTCTTAGTGGTTTTTGTGTGTATATGTGCACAAGGGCAGGTGTTCTCAGAGGCCAGAGGAGGGCATTGTATCCCTAGAGCTGGAGTTACGAGCATTTTTGAGCTACCCAATGTTGATACAGGGACCCAAACTAAGTTCTTCTTCAAGAACAGTACATGCTTTTAAAAGATAAGCTGTTTCTCCAGCCCTATATCACACTTTCTTTGTCCTAACTACTACTCAGGAACGTAGCTCTATTGGGAAGTTCTGTTAATTGCAATTTTCTTGAACCATGAGGCTCAATATTTAATTATCACTTTATTATTTTGCCTGTAGGTTCTGAAAATATTTTGATTTCCTGTATGACTGAAACTTGTCTCCCAGATAAGATGAAGTAGCCTAGCTATTACAACTGCAGCCTTGCTTCTCTGTCAGCCCCTGAAGTCAATGAAAGATAAGCTCTGTTGGGAGACGCAGATGGAGGGAGGAGCAGCTTTGGGGTGAGATCAGGTCACTTGCTGAGATTATTGTCATTGCAACCATCTTCCTCTTGCTCCCAGTTCCTTTTATTTGTCCTGGATGAGAAAGAGGCTTGGCCATTCTTTTCATTATGACAAAAATTGTTTTAAAAGAGCAATCACAGCACCAATATCTGTTACCAACCACAACCATCCCAGGTGAATGTCATGCTGAGAACAAGTGTGGGAGCTCAGTGGGGTCCCTTCCCTCCTTTATTTTTTTGTTTTTCCCTCTATAATTACTATACGAGCTTTTGCTCTTGGAAGGGAGGGGTGCCTGGAGTCACCTGAGGACTGAAGAGATTCCTTGGATGGTAGGAATTCTGTAGCAGGTTCCTCAGCTCCAGAGAGGTGGGAAACACGTCCTTCAGAATGCAAGAGTGAGCTCATACTAGTGGAAGGGTAAAAGAAGATTACTTTGGGTGGTGAGAACAGCATGTGAACAGCTCAAGGCTAACAGCATCAAATCCACAAATAAATATAAATTCCTCGACAGTAAAAATGAGAAAAATTTACCAAGTAATTAAAGGAGACCTAAGAATATGGAACCTTTGCCTTATATTCATGTTTATGGAGCCGATATTAAGATGTTCAGTGTCCACAAATGATCTTGTAAGATCAGTACTAAATCTCCCAATGGTTCTTTTTAGAAGGGTTAAAAAGAAAAGTTTTGACAGTTAAGATAAACAAAATAACCATCAGATTAGTGGATTCAGAATTAGACCACATACATCTACAAGCACTGCTTTCCAGAAAAGGCAGTGTCAACTCAATGAGGAAAGGGTTTTCAAAAGTGGTGTTGAAGGGCTGGAGTATGCCGAGTTGACTGAATGTTTACTTAGTACGCACAAACCCTTGGGTTCCATATTCAGCTCCATCTTAGCTGGATATGGCTGCATACACCTCTAGTCCTAACACTTGGGAAGTAGAGATATGAGGATTATTAGAAATTCAAGGTCATCTCCAACCATACAGCAAACTTGAGGACAGCCAAAGCTACATGTGATTCTGTCTGAAAACAGAACAAAGCAAATGGTGCCAAAATGATATACTCTCCCAAACACACCTATTTCTACAGACAATTTGACATGACACATGGAGAGTTGAGCTGTGGTGATATTGTGTCCCCAATATATTGTGCACCTTAATAAACTTATCTGGGGTCAGAAAACAGAACAGCTGCTAGATAGACATAGAGGCCAGAAAACAGTGGCACACACGCCTTTCATTCTAGCATTCTGGAAGCAGAGATCCATCTGGATCTCTGTGAGTTCAAAGCCACACTGGAAACATCCAGGCATGGTGACACACGCCTTTAAACCCAGGAAGTGATGGCAGGAAGCAGAAAAGTATATAAGGCGTGAGGACCAGGAACTAGAGCTGGTTGAGCTTTTAGGCTTTTAGCAGCAGTTCAGCTGAGATTCATTCGGATGAGGAAACAGGATCAGCTGAGAAGTTGGTGAGGTGAGGAGGCTGTGGCTGGTTCTGTCTTGCTGATCTTTCAGTGTTCACCCCAATACCTGGCCCTGGGTTTGTTTTTATTAATAAGACCTTTTAAGATTTGTGCTACATCAAGCTGGTGCCTTACTTCAGCCTTCACCCTCCTACTGACCAGTGTTCATTATATTGGAAGGTACTCTGCTCACTATCAGAGGAGAAAGCTAAGCACCAATCCAGACACAAATCTACAACCAAATCTACAAATCTGCATTCTACAGTGGTGACCTGCCTGCAAGATATGTTGGTATAATAATAGCACAAATGTTATGGGAATAACCAACTACTCTGACTGGATTTAAGGCCTACTACACAAAATGACACTTGCAGGCTGCAAGAATATATTATAGAGATTCAGCTGTACATTAAAGCTATACCTAGAATTTTCAAGTCATTTTTCTATAGGAAGCCATTTATCAAGGAATATTTAGTGTTATTCAGTTTTTAATATTTCAGCTGTCTTCTGCTATGAAATTCTTGTGGGCCCATATACTACTAGACTATATTGGCAAACAGTATAAGCTTCTCACGCTCATCCACTAGCAGCACCTAGGAGACAGGTGGGGCTGTGGATGCATAGCTTTGCTCCTTGTGCAAATGACTGTAGCAGGAATCTTAAATGGTCTTATTAATAAATTCAAACCCAGCGCCTGGTATTGGGGTGAATGCTGGAAGATCAGAGAAGCAGAACAAGCCACAGCTACCTCACCTTACCAGTTCTTCAGCTGATCCTGTTTCCTCAGACTGGAAGCGTCTCAGTCCTCATCCAGAATGGATCTCAGCTGAACTGCTGCTAGAAGCCTGAAAACTTAACCAGCCAAATGCTTCTAGTTTCTGGTCCTCACACCTTATATACCTTTCTGTTTTGCCATCACTCCCTAGGATTAAAGGCTCACTTCTTGGGATTAAAGGCGTGTGTCACCATGCCTGGCTGTTTCCAGTGTGACATTGAACTCACAGAGATCCAGAGGGATCTCTGCCTCTGGAATGCAAGGATTAAAGGCGCGAGTGCCACCATTTTCTAGCCTCTGTATCTAGTGGCTGTTCTATTCTCTGACCCCCAGATAAATTTATTAGGGTGCACAATATTTTGGGAAACACAATACCACCACATCAGACCATCCCTTGCCTTCAGGCCTAGTAGCATTGCAGAGAGATGGACTGAGGACAACAGGGCTTTTTGCATAACCAGGTGCAGTAAGGACTTTCCACAGGCAGGAGAGTGGTGTGGCCAGGAAAGAAAGAACAAGGAGAGTCTCTGTGGATGGTAAGGCAGAATGGCTCAGGCTGAGGAGTGAGGAACAAGGAAACATGTCTTGTAGATGGTAGGTGAATCAGATCAGGAGAGGAGACGAGGAAGGAAAGATGAGGACGAAGGGACAGGGGACAAAGATGAGATCAAAAGTGTAAGGGCTTAGTTATTACTAAGGCTATGAGAGGACAGAAAAAAAGTAGGTGCAGAGCCAGGATGGAACTGAAGCTGTATAGGTACAATTTTGTCTTAGAGAAATAAAGTAATGGACAAAAGAACTTTGGTGTACACAGATTCTTTTTCCTCAGATAACCCCCATTCCCCTGTCTGGGAGGAATCTTCTCAGGGCAGGGACTCAGGAAAATTCCTTTACCTGACACTGGTTGGGTGGCTATGAACCTTGGACTGGAGAGACCACAGGCCTAGGGGAAAACCAAATACTATTGTGCTGCCAGCTGAGCATTGTGATAAAATGATCCTAATGACATCTACTATACCCACAGAGCAGTCTTTGCTCAGCCATCATCAGAGAAGCTTCCTATTGCAGTGGATGGGGACTAACACAGAGCCCCACAACTGGACAATGCAGAGACTGAGAGACTTTGGAACACACAGTCCTTAATGGGAAGTCATCATCAAACTCCTTCTCTCAGGGCAGAGGGAGCTATGGGAAGAGGAAGTGGAAAGGTTCTAAGAGCCAGAGAGGATAGGTAACTTCAACAAAACAATGTCTTCCAGACACAACAGGACTCATACACAGATGCACTCAAAGAGACTGCAGCAGTATAGTTTCAAGCCAGATGAGGCTCCCAAAATTGGGGAGTGGACACAGGCTCCTACCCATAATGAAGAAGCTATCTGCAATTGACACCCATTTTTTTTTTCACTAGTGGAGTTTCACTGAGCATATTTACCACACTTAAGGGTAGGCCCTGTGGTTTGAATAGGAATGGCCCCCACAGACACACGTTTGAATGCTTGGCCCATCGGGAGTGGCACTATTAGGAGGTGTGGCCTTGTTGCTTTGTTTTTTATCTTATTGGTCTTCGGCTTGTATATTATAGTTTCCAATATTTTTGTGTTTTTGCTTCTCTCTCTCTGTTTCATTTTGTTTATTCTAATTTTTTTGTCTGTTTTCTAAAGAGAGAGAGAAAGGGGTGGAGTTGAGTGGATGGTGGTGGGAAGGATCTGGGAGGAGTCAGGGAGGGGAACCATGATCAGAATATATTATATGAAAGTTTTTTCAATTAAAAAAATAACAATAAAAATCTATATATTACATAGTATGCAAATTATACCTCAATATAAAAAAGAAGTGGAGTAAGCTGTAGTTACAGGTACCAACGTATAAAGCACTTAGGCCTGATAATTATTTCTCATCTTAAATATATCTCATAAAACTGCCAAGTTTCCTTTCTGTCCTTGTTGTCTTATAAATTTTTCCTGTATTTTAAAGCACAGTGGCAGCCAAATAAAGTCCTTAAGGTCTTCTGCTTCAGATATGAAAATATCAAGATAAATAGACAATCAATTCAAATACTCCAGTCATAAAGTTAGTAGCAGCACGGGCGAGGGCTGTCTGTGTCTGTCATTAAAAGCTGGCTGCTGCAAAGAGCATGTAGGCAGACAGCACCATTCAAATGAGTTTTCAGAGTCTCACACCATACCCAAATATAAGGCCACATGTTGTGGTTTGACATGTAGAACTTGGCTCTTCTAGATTTAGCAGATCTCCTTTGACAGGCAAAGCAGTGGATCACATGTAATTCATTTTTATATTTTCAGAAAAACCTAGGCGTGGGTCTTGAAAATCATAGGTCTCAGTATTTGTTAATTATATGCTTGAATTAAATGAATATATTTATTATTTAGTGAAAATTTATATCTAAACTTTACTTTTATAAGTGTACTTTAGTGCAGTTGACTTACAAATTTTCACATGAAGTGTTTAAACCAGCAATAATCTCGTTTGATAATTTATGGGACATATACTTGAAAAGAGTATACTCCATGATATACAATTTCAACCAACCTCAGATTTAAAAAAAGTCACACCACATTCACCATTCTAGGTTTAAAAAAAATAAACTATAGAAAAGATACATTGTTTTTTAGAACTATAAAAAGCACAACCACCTTTGAGTTTAGTTTTGATCATCATGTGTGAATATCTGAAGATTATAAAATGAAGGCTTCAAGGACATAACTTGGATTGACTATACCACTGAGACATCAGGCAGATGTGTGAGGAAATTGTTCTGCTGATGGAAACTTGGCCAGTGAGAATAATTCTTTTGGCAGCTGAGGCTTCAGGGGATCCCTCTAGGAGGCCAGTTATCCTTTTGCATACACAGTAAGTGTCCGTCTTCCAAGATTCCCGGTAACTTTGGACAGGCTTGAGATGCTCAACGCTGCTTCCAGTAACACACCAAGAACTCCCTGCATGCCCTGGACTTCCATTAGGAAGCCAGTGGCAAAACATAAGAGTGAGTGCTTCATTCTAAATGGGGATGCCCACAATCATGTTGTTTTTGGGAGAGCAGCTCTCTGGCTCCATAGATATCACTTGAACAGAGTAGCCATGTTCTTCTGCTGAGGTCGCACGGTCCATATCTACCAGGCACATGCACTGCTTCCCTGAAACAGAGTAAATGCATCTTGAGACACCTTCACCAGCGACCCCATTTCCATGTATACACAGTGATTCAGTGACTATGTTCCCCTAAGTACAATTTACTTTAAGCTTAGCTTTTGACTAGTGTGAAGTCATACTTCAGTTTTATCTTGGCTAGTAATTTATAGAAGGCTAACTTTTAAAAATGTATTGATAAGTGTATCTCAAATGGCAACTACACATTCTACTTTATACTTTGGCCAAAATCCATTTTTTAAGATTTTTAGAGGATTTTATAGGATTATAATAGTTCTGCATTCCTATAAAGTCACATTATTAGTAATATTCTAAAATCCTATCTCTGAGAATACCTAAAGTAATATACTGACAAAGGGCCATCTGAAACACACGTTACCTACTGTGGGATGTTCTGTATGTTAAATGTGTTGCTCTGATTGGTTAATAAATAAAATATTGATTGGCCAATAGCTAGGCAGGAAGTATAGGTGGGATAAGCAAAGAAGAAAATTCTGGGAAGTGGAAGGCTGAGGCAGAGAGACGCTGCCAGCCACAGCCATGACAAGTGAGATGTAAGGTACCCGTAAGCCACGAGCCACGTGGCAACCTATAGACTAATAGATATGAGTTAATTTAAGATAGAAGAAGTAGATAACAAGAAGCCTGATGTGGCCATACAGTTTGTAAACAATATAAGTCTCTGTGTGTTTACTTGGTTGGGTCTGAGTGGCTGTGGGACTGGTGGGTGAGAGAGATTTGTCCTGACCCTGTGGGCCAGGCAGGACGAGAAAAACTTAGCTATCTTTCTACCTGGAGTTTTATAGGACTATGAGAAAACAAGAAATGCAAAGGATCTGAGAAAATTCTTAACCATGTGCTAGTTATTTTGGGCAGAAATGCAACGCTGAGTGTAATTACCCTGATTTTCAAGCCTCACCTCATTAAGGTACTGGTTTTCTATTTCCTTTGCAATGTTTGAGAAACAAAAGAGGAAACCTGACTGGCAAGCAAGCAGCTTATTTGTTTTCTTTTGGAAGTACAAATTTAAAATGTCAAAAGTAGACTAGGAAAGAAAGTGACTTGAGGTTTACTATAGTAAAGCCATTACTTGATTTTATAATCTGAACTGTTCCACAGTCAATATCTAAGTTTTTCCCCGTCTTGAAAGAGGTTACTGACTGTGGAATCTCACTTCTTCCATTTTTCTTCGATAATTACAGAAATGCTTAAACATGCTTTTACGATATGGTAGCTTAGCTGGAGTCTGCTGCAGTGAAGTGATGTAAGCCTTGAGGACACATCACTGAAACAGAAAACCTCCTGTGTAAAATAGGGGACTCTCACAGACAAAACAAAAACAGCGAAAGATGAAATTAGCAATAAGAATAAACAAGAGACTCAGATTCACAAGGCTGGAATTACACACATCCTTAAAAGGACTCACACTGTGAAGATTAAGTGTGTTATAAACTGATACAAAGAGGTATCTAGAATTCCATTTGGAAAATAATCACCTCCTCACCAACAGCTATATGGCTGGTCTCTTTCTTGCTTTAAGACGTGTGTGAATGCTCTTCAGTGGAAATGAAACATTCCTTGTCAGAACGGGATGCTCTGCATTCCTTCAGGACCCACCCTGGGTTTACAAGGCAGCTCATTGACTCTTGGCTTCAATCCCAGTACAGTTAACTTTTCCTTTTTCATCTTGAAGAAGAATCTCATATTTTCCCATGTTAAGTGTCAATACAATTGAAATTCAGTTGTTGGCAACCTATCTTTTGGGGGTTGGTAAGTTTTCTAAAAATGTTCATTAAACGTGGAAGTGGCAAGATCTGTGAGACGCTGGCTTTGTCTGAAGCCCTCCTCTGCCCCTGCCCTTCAGCAATCTTGCCAGATGTTCTTCTGCCCCAACCCGGCAATTTCCCTTCCAGTCACTGCTCTCACTTGACACTTAAAACTCACACTGACCAGGGTCACTGAATCTATCACTACACCAATCTTGACTCTATTGATCTTTATGCTTTGAATGTGTTCCCCAAAAAGCACATGTCGGAAACTTAATCCCCAGTGCAAGTATGCTAGGATGTGAGCCCGCTGGAACCCCAGTTAGGCCACTAGTGTGAGGTGGGTGCAGGCTACTACTGTAGGGTGGGCTCCCTATTGTGAGTGTGGGTTTCTTACAAGGGACAAGTCTGGCCCTATCTCATGAAAGCATTCCCTCCATTGCCTGATGGTGCTCATTCTTGTGCTCTCCCACTCACTGTGATCTGCCCTTCTCTCTTGGCATTTGATCCCTTCTACAATGGTGTGAGTGCAAGAAGACTCCCATAAGATTTAACCCCCTGATCTCTAGAATGGTGGATCAAATCAATTTCCATGGATTGTAAAGACTAAGACTATACAGATGAAGACACACATCTGGTATAATTGTAACAAGTGTACATTATGCTGACTTAAAAAAACAGAAATGGGAAATCCGAAGGAATGACAGGAAAAGGGGAAAGGAAATGAGAGGCTTAGGTAAGAGATGGCAGTTCTAGGCACAGTGAGAACAGGAAAGGAAGTCTCTTAGCTGCAGGTCTCAGTGCCTTTCCTAGTGTGAGCACCTTACTATGCCACTTTAAAATTTAAAGGTAATTATTTATCATATAACATCATCTTGAGTATAAACTTCTTCAGCTGGGCTCAAAGAAATGACAATCTATTCAAATATACATGGGAAAATGCATCATGCTGGAATTTTAGAGAGCATGACAGTGTCCAATAGGGTATTTCTAAGAAAAGAAAAGGTACAATTTAATCCCCACCCACTTACCTTATTCCCTGTTTTAGACCCAAAACTTCTAGTGACATGAACAAAGCTGAGAAGCTGTATTGTAGAAATGAACAAGGGCTCTGTGTCTAGAACCAAATAATCTGAGCTCATGGTGTGGCATTAAGAGCCTCAGGCAAACTGGCTTACTCTGGTCATCAGTAAAATGTAAATGGTTGTGTCTATCATTTATTTTCAGTGTTTAAGTGTGTGATAACAGTTGCTATTATTCTTCTAAACACTATTACTTGGAATGGTTCTGTGGTCTTTTAACCTGGGTAATGTTAAATACTGCAAATGCTGAACATATATGTAAGTATACTTTTGTCTAAGAAAGACATTATCATTCTTCATACATTTTTAGTGAATCAACTTTGGCACGTGGAGTTGACGTTGACATTGTTATTATTTTCTTTGTGACTTTGGATTGATCCTGAGGTTCCTAATAGTAAGAAAGACTTCCTATGAAATCTACTCAGTGTCCGACACTGAGATGGATTTAAAGACAAAGGCGCTAACCAGGATATGACAAGCTATTCTAGTTCTAATATAGTGCATGATAGCCCCTAGGGAGAACAAGTTTTCTTAGTGATAAATGGACCAGTGCCTTCCCCAAATAGACCCTGCTCATCCATTCCCAGGCATGCTGGGCACACTCTCCCCAACAGCTGTTTGTTGAGAACACATACCTATAAGTCTTCTCTGGGGTGGAAGCTGGACAGCTGTCTGATCTGCAAATCTGCACAGAATCATGTGTTCCTAAAAGGAGCATGAAAAGAATGTAGGTTTATTCCAATTAGTGCTTCATGTTGTAAAACAGAGCAAACAAACACATGATTTCAGTTCTTCTGGAGGTCAGGAGTGCTTAATTTAATAAAAACTAGTGTACAAAATTGAACAGCTGAAAAGAGCAATCCTGAGAATCTTATACTCAGCCACTTCTTCCCTTCCGGTTGCCTGTTCTTCAGATGTAGTTCTTAAGAACATATGCAGAGAAAAACCTCAAGGCCATTTTGCCTAGTGGTTCTTATCCTATAACCAGGACAAGACAGTTACATTTTGTAAGTATGCTGTGTTAAGTGAAAAGATCAATTATTCATTCATTCATTCATTTATTTTTCCCGGAGCTGAGGACTGAACCCTGGGCCTTGTGCTTGCTAGGCATGTGCTCTACCACTGAGCTACATCCCCACCCCAAGATCAATCTTCTTAATTTTTCTTTCTAAAGGTTATGTGAATCTCCTGCATGTGACTTTAAGAAGAGAAGTGACCTAGCTTCTCATGCCACCTGAGGAGAAAGCCGGTCATTCTCTGGGACTCCAGGCAGAGGCTGGCTCCTCCTCAGGGACTCCCTTTCTACTTTAAGAGCACCTATAGAGAAGACCTGAGGGGATGGGAGGGAGACTGGGACCGCTGTATAACAATTTTAGGAGATACTGCATTAATGAAGAAGAGAAGGAAGCCTTTAAGGGACAGGCAGTAAACTGGGGAGTCCCCGTGAGTCTGCAGGTAGCCAAGGTCATTAGGCAATGACTAAGTCTGTCAGTACCCCTAGATCCCAGAGCAGCTGTAGATCCCACCTGTAGGTTCAGTGAACAGCGGTACTCAGACTCACCATCTGATTCTTCGTACTTGGCACATTAAATTTAAAGGGCCTTTGTATTCAGACAGTCATCCTAGTAGGCTGGCCTCAAACCTGCGACCCTCTTGCCTCCGCCTCTGAGTGGGAAGCCTCTGTTTCCATCAGGTAAGTGAAATGTTTGTGGCATTTTTTTTTTTTTTATAACAAGGGTATTTTTTTGTCTCAACCCTTACATATTAAAACCTATTTTAATAATCACTATACAATTTAATGGCAAAGGACAGGAAATTAATAAAGTGGTTTGAATAAATAAATGATACAAAGACTCCACAAAGTGGCTGGCATCAAAAAGGGACAGAAAAATTTAGAATTAGAGGAGCTGAAGAAGCAAGAACACGTATTCCCTTCGTCCTCCTGGAGTTTCTAAACAGATCCACTGTATACAAGTAAAGGTAATATTGGGGAATTAGAACTCAGGAGGGGCCAACACTTTGGGCCCCTAAGTTCTACCATCCCTTTCTAGAACTGTTTCTGGTGTTCTCTTTAGTAGAAGGTTCTGAAAGAGCGAGGCACATGCAGACACTCCCAGTACCTGCTGGCCATTTAACTCTGCAGAAAAAACCACCCAATTCTCAAAACATCTGAACAGAAGAAACGAAGCTCTGGGAAGTGACGGGATAGCATTCTGCCATGGTATCCAGGAAGGGAAGACATCTCTAAGGCCTCCACACCCGAAACTTTCTGAGGGCCAGTGCGCTAGCAGCTCCTGGAGCAACAGCAGAGAGACACTATGAACTGGGGTGCTGCCAGGGGAGCTTCTGCACTCTGGGCTCAGGGTGACCATTTCTCCTCTTTGCAACTGTAAATTCTTTTCCAGCCAGTGGACTAAGGCCCTTCCCCCACCAGCCCAGCTTTTCCCCACACACCCTCTCACTTGTGCTTTTCACAGTCAACTTGTGACGATTCAGGTAGAACCTTCTGAGTGAAAGACGGAGGGTCCTAATGTTTGCCCCTTAAATCTAGTAGTTCCCCAGGATATGGCCACTTCTAATCTGGCCAGCAAAGGCAGCAATAGTCTGGTTCTGGATGAGAGCATGACACAGGAACCCTCTCTCAAGTATATGTGACTGTGTGAGTGGGGAGTGGGGAGGGGGGCTGTGCATGGGGCAGTGGGGAGGAGGGCTATGCACGGGACAGGGGAGGGGAGGGGGGCTGTGCATGGGACAGGGGAGGGGAGGGCTATACATGGGACAGGAGAGGGGAGGGGGGCTGTGCATGGGGCAGTGGGGAGGGGAGGGCTATGCATGGGACAGGGGAGTGGTGGGCTGTGCATGGTACAGGAGAGGGGAGGGGGGCTGTGCATGGGGCAGGGGAGGGGAGGGCTGTGCATGGGGCAGGGGAGGGAGGGCTGTGCATGGTACAGGGGAGGGGAGGGGGGCTGTGCATGGTACAGGGGAGGGGAGGGGGGCTGTGCATGGGGCAGTGGGGAGGGGAGGGGAGGGCTCTAGGTAGGGTGGCTGGAAGTGGGCATTTAGGAAGCATAGAGACATGTTTGAAGAGATAAGGCCATCACGGTAGTAGACATGAATGTTTAGAGACTGTACTTCATTGTTAGATGGAGGAGGTGAAAGTACTAAAATGTAGGGCTGGTCCACAAAATGACACCATGTTCCAGCGGGTCTGTGTAAAAAGCGGAATTCACCAATTTAAATTCAAACTATCAAGCTTTAACTGAATTAATTACCTTTGCATTTAGCTCAAATTACTTCTTAGATTTATATGTCATGTTACTGAACAGTTGGTAATGGTGATATTCAGAAAGATCAAAACTGCTCTGCTCAGATTAGTGACTCAAACCATCACGACTTATGGGTGACAGGTCTCTGTTTCCCCAGTTTCTGTAAGCAAGAACTGACTGCCTTCTTTCAAGGCCTGCCGCTGACACACTGGGACACACAGCCTGGGATCTACTTGTGGGGAGCTCACCATCAAACACTCCTTTATATCTTTAAAAGTTTATAACCTATGAACAATAAAAATAATAAAAATGGCAGGGGCAATGGAGAATGTGTGGGAAATTTGGATGTGGTCAGCAGAGCCAAAATTACCTGACTTTTTATAGAAACATTTCCCTCTATTCTGGATTATCTTTCCGAGCTGTGGTCAGAGTGAATAGCCTTGAAACCCCTCCCCAGGCATGAGCAGGTCCATGTCCTGGGAAGAGGGCCTCCGAGGGTCCCATGAAGATGATGGGACTTTGGCTACTGCAGCTCTAACAACAGCTGTCTTCTGTCCCTGACAGGAGCCTCTGCCTCTGTCAGCATTTACCCGGCCAGCTAACTTAGTAACTTGGATGTAAGAAGGGGAAAAACAAAATCTCAGCTCCTTCCCAAATCTAATTCACTATTCAAAGAACTATCTGGATTTGAAATTTTTAAAAGGCCATACATATTTTATCTAATCCAATGTATCTGTAGCTAATATATAAGACAAAAATTGGGATGGAAAAATATGAAGAATCAAAAGTTGTAAAGGAAGAAGTCACAATGATTCATGTGTATAATCCCAGCACTTAGGAGACTGAGGCAAGAGGGCGGCCAGGAATCTGCGGCCAGCTGGGGCAAATAATGACTTCCACGACACAGGGGGAGAGCCTGTCTCAAGTAAAACAACAAAACCCTAAATGCACAAACAAAGTATATGCAGAGGACGTCTAGATCTTTTTAATAACGTTACCTTGTATGATAAAGTTTTCTTGAATTTTTCACTAGAATAGGAAACAAAAAAAAAAGGAATTAGTTACCACTTTAAAGAAGGTCAAATAACCTGAATTATAATAAAAATATGTACTGTATCTGAAGAGTATTAGAGGCTATTCCGAATGAAGAACCACATCAGTTTGAAGTGTGTGTATGGGAAGATAACAGCAGAGCAT
Organism: Onychomys torridus; assembly: GCF_903995425.1. Classification (NCBI taxonomy): domain Eukaryota; kingdom Metazoa; phylum Chordata; class Mammalia; order Rodentia; family Cricetidae; genus Onychomys; species Onychomys torridus. The sequence goes on from NC_050448.1 coordinate 108,336,301, forward strand.
CAGGATGTCACGAGTTTTAAAGAGTCTACTCCAAGTCTGTTAATCCTGTTAGGAAAGGACAACCACTTCCAGATTTTCCCAGGACACACACACTTTCTGGTGCTGTACTGTGTAGTTTTATTATGATTCAGGTGTGGCAAGGTCAATGGATCAGGAGGCAACAACCACTGAAAAGATACTTTATTCCTCACAATTCCCCAGAAAGGAATGGCATGCCACACACGCTGTTGTGAGGAAGTACCATGCCATTGATGAGGCTGAGTGGGGAGTGCCATGACATACGGGCCCTTAGTGCTCCTTTAGTGGGAAGGAGCAGTGAAGTTGGTAAACAGACACAAGACTGACTAATTTCACCACCTTTAATGGGCTCTGGAATGTAGAGCCCCTAACTGCCTGGGGTATTAGGGCACTGGGAAAGCTGTGTGGAAGAATAAAGCTTGACAAAGGATGTAGTTGCAGACAGGGCTCTTTATTGGTTGTTTTGTATATGTACGTTGTAGACAAGTTGTTTATTTAGATGTCAAACATAAAAACAATTAAGCAGAAATCAAGCTGTCCTAACTATTAAATTCCACACAGTCCATTACAGTGCTCTATTGACTAATTAAGAATAGGCCTGTGTAGATGATATAAACTTCATTAGTATCAATTAAAAATAATTTGTGTTTTTACATAATTTAGGAACAATGGACTATAAATTCACACTATTACCTTTGGTGAATTAGCTAGTTCTCATACACAAAGAAATAAATGTTCTAAATAGTTCCAAGGACACAGAGCAAAACGACAGTAAATCCACAAGGCTATAAAAAGGGTGACATGAAATTGAGATTTTTAAATCAGTGAAACTAGGATATAAATCTGACCAGGCCAAATTAATATTCTTACACACCTCTTAGACTTACATATCTCTTAAAAAAAATCATACATTTTATCAGGTTTGAACTGTTCAATAGGCCTCAAATTATGCATATGTAAATAAATTATATATATATAATATCCTGTCTGTCTGTCTTTCAGTGCTTTTTTTGGTTTTCTCTCAGTTTGTGAATTGTGGCAAGAGCAAAATAATGAAAGAAAAAAGGATTAATTGATATTGTTACTGATGTTAAAGACTAAGTAAATTCTAATGAAAAATTCCTAAGGTTTCCAAAAGTAATGTGACTGATTTTGTATCTTAAGAAGCTTTTTTTAAAACGTAGGGCAGAAGGACCAACGCTGACATATTTAGCTTTTGATTTTCAGTAACTATGAACCAGAGAATGAAACGTCACACAAGGTTGTTCTCTGATAAAAGTGGTGAGAATTAAAATTTCTTCCTCTTTTATGTGGGATAAGAAGGACCATAAAGATGGCTATCAAATCTAGGCAACACCTGTAAATACTATTTATTATTATTTTTAAATAAACCCTACATTTTAGTTAATTTACTTTTTGTGCATGTGTGTATGTGGGTGGGTGTGAACGCCATGGCACATGTGTGTGGAGGTCAGAGGGTCCGAGGGATCAAGCTCAGCTTGTCTGATTTGGTTGGCAGATGTTTGCATCTGCTGAGCCATCCTGGAGATGCTATGGATGCATGTAACTCTATGGATGCCATGTAACTACTAGCAGCGATTCACATTTATGGACTTGCTCGATGCCCTCTTACTTTCTCTGTTATTTGATTATAGAGGCAGTCTTACTCTGTGCCCAGGCTGGTTTTGAACTTGAGGCAATCCTCCTACTCCAGCCTCCGAAGTGTCGGGATTCGAGGCATACACTTGATCTCTTTGCCGCCTCTAAGTATTATACATAGCATTATTAAATGCTCACCAAAGCCCTTGCAGTGGTTCCTGCTGCAGCCTCATTTGTATGTAGGAAAACAGTGACTTGTCTGAAGCTAAATAACAGATAGAGTGATGTGCAGCTAGGACTGTCCCTGCTCAGTGCATTTCTAGACTCTAAACACTAGGCCATTACACTCCACTGTCTCTCAAAAGGATGGTTCTGATTTCATTGAGAGGAACACGGGGAGTAGCGGAAGCCAGCTGACTTGCTCCTAACTGGATCTGAAAGAAAAGGCAGGGACAGAGAGCCACGCCTCTTAATCCTGTTCATAAGCCACACCTGCCACACTGGAAAAGGTAAACAATCTCAAATTCAAATCTCACTGTAACCTTATTGATTTATTTTAGTTTTTTGAGACAGGATTTCTCTGTGTAGCCCTGGCTGTCCTGGAAATGGTTTTGTAGACCAGGCTGACCTCAAACTAACAAAGACCAACCTGGCTCTGCTTCCTGGGTGCTCCACCACCACTGCATCGACTCTAAGTGCATCTTTATTAAACACGTTTCATGTAGCAACTTACTCCCACATTGGTGTCTTAGGTAAAACACTAAACGTCACCTTTTGGGGAAATTAAACTTGGATGTGTTCTGAATGAAGCCGTAACAACATGGGCACGTGATGAAGGAAGCCCGCGTTTGGATGCAGTGCTCAATCACCATATCTGTCGCCACTCCACAAGCATGCAGCGCCACCTGGAGAACAGAACCAGACCTGAGCGTTAGGTGTCTTAACTAAAATTGGAATACTTCAAAGAAATCAACTCAGGACAAAGAGCTGACACAGGAAGCAAGATGAGCTAGAGCATCTTCAGTAGAGAGCAGCATGCACCTAAATACTGCTGAAGGTTTTGTTAAAGGATTCAACAGCAACACAAAGGGGGATTGCTGAGCAAAGATTCATGAAAAACAACATCAAAAAACCCAGAATGGATGAAGTATTTCAAATATCAAATTTATGAGCCAATAATGATACTTCCAAAATCCCAAATGAAAAGAAAAAACCATCTAATTGGTTATTTTTGGTAAATAGCCAGCTCATTTTGATAAATGGAAAATATGCTGTGGATATCGCTCTGTGTAAATAAAGTTCTGATTGGCCAGTGGCCAGGCAGGAAGTATAGGCGGGACAAGAGAGAAGAGAATTCTGGGAAGTAGAAGGCTGGAGAGAGACATCACCAGCCGCCTCCATGAGCTACTATGGCGGGTTCCTGGCATGTGCGTCTGACCTGCAGTGTGGTGGGAATGAGGAGTCTACAAGCAGCACTTTACTCTGCTGCATGGTGGATTTAGCCTTTGCTAGTTTAAAAGAAAAAAGTTTCTGGGCTATGTACTGCTTTGATAGAACTGCTTCTAGACCCAGAGCTGGCGGTAAACTGTACCACCACCATGTTGGGAAGCTGAGGTGGGTGGAGCCAGCAGCCACAGCGGCATTTCAGTCTTACAAAGATGGATATTACACAGAGAATCTGGTTTGTCTTGTCTTTGGGATTTTTAACTACAGAAAAAGATTTGATCGTAAAAGCTGTTGAGTTAAACAAATATGTAAATTTTAAAGGTACCTTGACTTCAAAATTTGGATATAAGGATATGTTGCTTTGGAAAATAGTCTCTGCTTTTGTTTCCACAGAAAGCCAGAGGCTGTGGATTTGTTCCAGATTAAGATATATCAGGTTTGATCAGCCAAGACCACCTGAAAGGTCTCTGATGACACCATGGCCCAGATGATCTGACATCCAGAATGGTTTCAAGGCAACTGGCTCAGAGGTTCACCCTAATGGACGACTCCATAATCCTAAAATTTTCTTTGTATCCCCATAAGATACAGCGCCCCCCTCCAGCAGGAAGTAGTAAGAGAAACTACACCCACATTCCCAAAATTATCAAGCTGGCTTTGGAGATGGAATTGGCTCACTCCTTCTCTAAACCCAGACATATTGCTAAAAGAAAAGGTTAAGAGATTCTTGTGTCCCAAATCAGAAGAGCCTTCTGGTGTAGGACAAAAAAAACCCCAATATTTTTCTTTAAAGCAGTTTGATTATAAATGAGATCTCTTTCTAAAGAAGAAAAGGGGATATGATACAGATATAATAGGATGAAAGGGTAGATTAAGGAACTTACTTCTAAAGAGCAACAACTTGTTTAAAATGTTTTACATTGGTATAGATTTTAGTTTATTGATACAAACTTAAAGTTAATTATGTTATACTGTGTGTATATTTCTAATCGTGTTTAAGGTATTATGTTTGTATAGCTCATTTTAAATTGAAATGGATAATTAAAAATAGACTAATAATTAGTCATCTATGATAATCATACTCGTAGCCATGTTAGTTAAGTCTTCTAGATATACATAGACATATTTCAGATAGATAGCTAATCTTCAAATACTTCAAAGACCTACAGAATATGGCATTTAAAATACTTTTAAAATTTAGACTTTCTGGACAGTGAGACATGTCTGCTCCTGGCAGCACCGATTTACTTCAGAGAGAAGGATGGACATTGAAGACACTTCATATGGAGTTTATCTTCACCTTGGCAAAAATAGCCATTTGGACAAGAAACTGTTCTTGCCTGGACTGCTTGATCGACTGGACATACAGGACCCAATGAAAGGTGACCACTAAACTTTGCTTGACAAAATGGTCCTTCAGGTTCCTGCTTCACAGAGGAAACTGCCAGACATTCTACAGGACACTGAGAGAAGTGACCGAGAGACTCTAGCCCTGTGGGCTGAAGACAAATGCCCCAACTTTACAAAGGAACATTAGGTGACTGTTCAGGCTGCCAGCTGTCTCTGTCTACCCTGCAAGACTCCCGAAAGTTGCTTGCATCCTTCTCCCGGTTCTCAGGTAACATTATATCCTTCTGAGGTCTTTGATGTGGTTGAAGACTAGATAGTTATAATTTCCTCAGTTATGATAAAGATACGTTAGATATAAAACCTTAGATTCATAAATATAAGATAGATAGGATATCTTCTTTAATATTGTAACTGTAATTCTTGCTTGATAATTGTTTTGTTATATGTAATTGTACTATGTAAAAGTTAAAACCTTCCTTGAAAAAAAAAAAAGGGGGAAGTGCTGTGGATATCGCTCTGTGTAAATAAAGTTCTGATTGGCCAGTGGCCAGGCAGGAAGTATAGGCGGGACAAGAGAGGAGAGAATTCTGGGAAGTAGAAGGCTGGGAGGAGACACCGCCAGCTGCCGCCATGAGAAGCAACATGTAAAGACACTGGCAAGCCACAAGCCATGTGGCAAAGTATAGAGTAACAGAAATGGGTTAATTTAAGATAGAAGAAGTAGATAACAAGAAGCCTGCCACGGCCATACAGTTTGTAAACAATGTAAGTTTCTGTGTGCTTTCTTGGTTGGGTCTGAGCAACTGTGGGACTGGTGGGTAAGAGAGATTTGTCCTGACTGGGCCAGGCAGGAAAATTCCAACTACAAAAATACTGGGAAAGATTTTTTTAACTATGTGCACCATATCTCTGGGTAACCATCTGTTGATAAATGGAATATAAATACGGACAGAATGACAAACTAAATTAATGCCATTATGTAGTTTATTTATATAAAGTAGGGAGGGTCAGTGATTACAAATGCTGCTAATGCAGACAACCAGACATACCACTAGTACCTATGACACAGTCTAACCCCAAATTGAGGTAGAATATAATTGTTTCTACAGTCTAGATTTTTTTATTTCAATTTGCTTTTTTAAAATTTATTTTTATTTTATGTGCATTGGTGTTTTGCCTGCATATATGTCTATGTAAGGATTATCGGATCTTGAAGTTACAGATGGTTGTGAGTCACCGTGTGGGTACTGGGATTTGAACCTGGGTCCTCTGGAAGAGCAGCCAGTGCTCTTAACTGCTGAGCTAGTCCCTGCTGTCTAGATCTTAATTGTTAAAATTTAGACACTATAGGGGCCAGGGAAATAAGTGGAACAAAAGTATGTAGTCAGTAAGGTCCACATGTGGAAAACTGTAAAGGACAATTAACAAGACTACAAATAAATTGCAGGGTAACAAATGAGCCAGGGATTGTCCCCTAAAGATGCTGCATTTAATTCCTAGAACAGAACGTTCAGCCAAGGCAGAAAAGACATTTGCAGATGTGACTATGGTTATGGTTCATGATTATCCTCAACAATATGGGCAGCTTCAGTCTAACTACATGAGGTCTTAAAAGCAGAGAATTTTATAAGGGAAGAGCCTAGGAGATAGAACAGGAGGTCAGGAAAATGGAAACCCAAGCCTGGACTGCCACGACAGGTTTCCACAGAGGACAGCCAGGGAATATGAGGGCCCCCAGAAGCTGAGGACACTTGGCCCACAGCCAGGAGGGAGACATAGCTAGATGAAACCACGTTCTACTAAGTACCTTAGGGAGTCCCCACCATGGCACCTTAAAGCGTCCAGGCAAGAGTCAGCATGACCGACATCTTGTGATCTGGATTTCTTATCTACAGAACCGTTAAGTTAATAAATATATGTTATATTGAGATGCCTGGTTTGTGGTAACTTCTCAGGGCATGAATAGAAGAGGAAAGCCATTCACATTAACCATTTTAACTTTTAAAATAAAAAAAAATTTAAAAATAAAACACTGTAAATAAAAATGATCACACTCCCATAGGGAGTCAGCAGAGCCCAGCACACTGAGCCTAGGCAGTCCAAGCCCCTTCCCACTGTACCAAGGCTGTGCAAGGTGGGGGATGTGGGGATGTGGGGTGGCTTGGGAAGGAAGGCTGGGAGGTGGGAGGAGGGAGGTTCTGTGGATAGCATGTGGAGTGAATAGAAAATTTCTTAATAAAGAAAAATGAAAAAAAAAATCAATCCTTAGGGAAAAAAATGATTACACTCTAAAATTAATCAGACCCAAAGCCTATACATGTCAATTTCTCTATCTTTCAGTTCTGGCCTGGGTCATCTTGTTAGGACAGGAGGTGAGCACAGAGCCTTGTCTTTCCAGCCCATTCACAGGTGTTGGGCACGCTGCTGGTCCTCTCGCCACAGTAACTTACAGAGTTTCTGCAGCAACGTGAATGTGAGTGACTGTGTGGAGCAATTTGTCTTTTATTTTGATCATTAAAAGCTTAGAGTTTCCGGAATGAAATAACTTATTCATTCACTATTTCATTTATCAAAAAAATCTCTAAGGTCTTCCTATTTATCAATATGGTGGTCATTGTGAAGAATAAAATACCAAAATTGTGGTTCCTATTCTATGTTCTGTTTTAGTGCCAATGGAATCCAAAGGACTGAATATATCAATCAACTTAATTACAGAAGTTTGAACAGACCTAAAATTCTAGTACTAACTAGCACGTGGCTCACTGTGTTGGGCAGCACACAGAAGCATAAACAGAAGCAGAAGCACAACACAGGCAAAAGCCCAGAAGCACTCAGAAGATCCAGTAACACACGGTGGGATGTTTGTGCACTTCAATAGGGTGCAAAGCCCAGCATGGTGTGTACACATGTAATCCCAACACATGAGAGGAAAGGATAGGTGGATAGCTTATCCTTGGCTATATAGTGAGTTCAAGGCCAACCTGGGCTACATGAGACCTGTCTCAAAAGATAGAAAAACAAACAAAAATAACATAATTATAGACAGAAACATTAAAAGACAGAAAGGTGGGGGAGTCATGAAGTCTTCTGGAGGAGGTAACATTTAAGGAGGGTCTTGTCGAACAGAAGGATTAAAGAAAGAAGAAAATGGAGACTATCACAGGAATTGCCTATCAATCAAATAGTCAAGAACAACTGAGTATCCAAACCCAACTGGTATCTACAGCACAACCTGAGGCTTAGGGAACATTGCAGAAGATGAGGTGGGAATACTGTAAGAGCCATAGGAGTAGACCAGCTGCTGTGAGACAATGTGCTCTAATTACAGCACCCATGAAATCCTAACAACGTGGTCTCCTTAACAAGATCTATACAATGAGAGCAAACGTAGATGGGGAAAACCTCCCAAATCCCTACTAGAAGAGCTACAGGTAACCAGTGCTGCTAGGGGAGGGGACTCTGTCTTCTTCAAGCAGCAGGCCCTGGACAGGTTATCCAGTCTCAAGTGGTCATCCTAAACACATACAAGCGACACTAAATGGACCCAGCAGGCTGGATTCATATAAACATAAATATTACATGTATATATGGAACAATAATTAACAATGAAGAGGTTATAAATTTGAAAGGAATTTGATTGGGGAGACATGGAAGGAGGTGGAAGGGGTAGAGGGTGGTGTGGAAATGATGCAAATACAGTGCTCAAAAATACCAATACATTTTAAAATTAATTAAAATAGCATTAATACTACACTTTTATAAACAATATTATTAAAAGCATCCTTTAAATTTATAGTAGTTAATACTTATTCAAATCAGGGGTCATGAAAAATTCTAAAAACCTTTTTTTGGATACTTATTTTGGAAAAAATATATTTTCCTTATGATGTATATTAGTCATTAAAATCAAAACCAGTATAAAGAAAATGGTATTCTTATAATAATGAATACTTGTTTTGAAGGAAAAGTACAAACACTCCATGACCAACCATGGTTCTATTTATTTAGTTAGTTTTTGACTTTATGGTGGTGCAAAGGTAACAGACATTCAGTGAGCACCTGTCTGAAACTTGAGCCTGGGCTGACAGTTCTTATGAGGAGCCTCACTCTGGTGCAGCACAGCCCAGGTCTTAATTAGCATGTGACCACAAGGCACACAAGCAGTTCCTTACAGCATGTGGTGAGCTAATCTATGGTATTTAGTAGATTAGTGTATTACTATATGCATTTTCTACTTATAACAGTCTATTATTGGCTTATCAGTATATAAATCCATAAAGTAAAGGAGCATGTATCCATGTCATATGAAAAAAATACATGTTTATAATTTTTTAACATGTAGTTCACATATTTATTTCTATATAGATTGCCTAGATATTTGTGAATATCAAATAGTATATTAAATAGTCTATTAAAACAGTAAAAGTAATAAATAAAAATCCATTAGATGGCACAGAGAGGCAGCCTAAGGAACTAAGGAAGGGAATCCATGACAGGTGTCTGATAATGAAATATGGAAACGCAACACCAACTTCAAAAGGACACACACATTACAGTTGGTGTTGCTGAATCATGAACTTGGAAGTTATAAGATTATCAGAATGACTCCACATCTGTAGCTACAAAGGACGAACAGAACCAGGACCAATGAGGTGAAAATGTGTTTGGGAGGTGAGTACAGAGTAGCAAACTCCTACTATTTCAAACATTTTTTTTCGCTTCTACAAAGGACATAAATTGTTATGCCTTTTAGTTGAAAAAAGCAAAGCAAACCTTCACCATTTCATCAGTCAATGTTTAAGACATGAATTTTAGGGCACAAAAATAACAGCTGCTCCAGAATTTCTGTGCTGCAGATGTGGGTAACAGTTCTATCCAGTAAGGCAGGAATACACAGTGGGGACAGGCAGTGACCCAGCAATCCCTCAAAGTGCTTTCAAAGACGTGAAGATCTGTTATAGTTGCAGTTACATTATGAAAGTAAGAAGGATATGCTTAATAACTAGGGAAAATTTATGAAAATGTTCAGTTAAGGAAGGATCTAGGTTGTACTGGCTCCCCAAGGCTCTTACATGCATAAATCAGCATTTGTATGTGTGTATAAATATGTAAAAATCAAAAGGTATTTAGACTACTTATCTCTCAGTATATACAAGAGATAGCCTTTCCTTATTATAAGGTATTTATCTGTGTTGAGGATATTTTCATATTAAATAAAACAGTAAATGAATAGGAGTATTAACAAGATATTAGACCTTAATGAAGTGCAAATTCCATAGGAGTCCAGAACCTAAGGACTAAAGCAGTCATGAGCTGGCCTCTTAATTATTCTTAACATTAAATAATAACAACTTGGCCTAAGGATCCAAAAACATAACCATAATGCTTAGAAACTCAAAATAGCATGTAGATACTAAATCTCCATTAAAGAGAAACTAACTAAAGGCAATTCTAGTATTTATAGGTTTCTAACAAGTTTTTTTCCCATATATTTTTTCCCATTGTTTTGTTTAGTGCTCTTGTGCTGTTTTTTTTTTTTTTTTTAAAGCAGCCGGGCATTGGTGGCACACACCTTTAATCCCAGCACTTGGGAGGCAGAGGCAGGTGGATCTCTGTGAGTTCGAGGCCAGCCTGGTCTACAGAGTGAGTTCCAGGAAAGGTGAAAAGCTACACAGAGAAACCCTGTCTTGAAAAACTGAGGGGGAAAAAAAAAAGCAGATTAAGGTAAACCACTCCTCCTATTAACAACCACGACTAGCATTTTCTCTGTGCCTCCTAACACTGTTCACGGCTCTAATCAGCTTCCGGGCAGTGAATACACAGATGTTATCTGTCATATAGTGAGATGGACCGTGAGGGGAGTAAGGCGGTGCTGTACCCAATAGGTAGAGTATAAGAAGCTCTACTTGTCTCTGTATAGGAAAGAACACAAAATTATTTTCTTAGTTAATCTAAAGAATAAAATTATTATTTAGCTAATAAGAGAAACTGAAATTATGGACTACTCACCCCAATGTTAAACATTCCTGTAAAATACTCCATATTTGCTTGAATGAACCAAATGTTGTTCAAACCTAGTTCGTCACTTCTCTTCTTAGCACGAATTAATGATAATTCCTTGTTTTCTATTAATATAACCTAGATTTATGCAGGAAGAAATCAAGTATACTGAGTAACACAATTCAGACATTAGTGCTGAGCATTATAGCTATATTTCATATCTTAATAATAATGCAGAATGTATTTACTAATCCTCTGTCTTGTATGACAGTTCACCCGGTACAAAAATGAACAGTGTCTTGAACACTTGAAGTTTAGCATGTTATGATATAAGTGAAAGAAACAACAGCATGTTACATGTTCAGACTGACGTGTAATGGGAAGTCAGATTGGGGACTGAGGCAGGTTTTCATGGAGAAATAACATTAGTGGAGGCCTGAAAATGAACGGGATTAGCTAAGGGAATGGCTTGGCCTGAGGAAGATTGTGGTAGATCAATATTGAAGAGCCGAGAAGCCTGACAGGGTTCAGCACAGTGCGTGGTGACAACGAGCGTGGGAAAGAGGGGCAGGCTGTAAAGGATGGAGATGAGGTGGAAGAGATAACGGGAGGCTATATCATGAATTTATGATAACGAAGGTTCCAAAAGCTGCAGTGAATAGCTTGGATTGGCGGGGTGAGGCCGAAGGCAGAAGGAGCCTCCAACAGTAATCACAGGTAGAATTAAAGACATTGTTATCATTTATTTTTTCCTTAAGCACACTTTTTAGAAAAAATACTATATCACTTTACATACATACTTGAGATATAGTTGATATTAAAAACCTTCTGGTTTTATCTAGCTGAAATCCTTGTCCAGGTCAGTCTATCTAAGTTTCCAGGAGAATTATTAGAAAGGAAAAGATGCCATCTGTCCCAACTCTGCCTCTCAGGACTCGGCCCTGTGAGCCCTCCTCTCAGCCAATCCTAAAACTGTTTTCCCCAACACTACAACAGGGCTCGCCTCTTCTCCTTCAACTTTTATTTATTGTGCTCTTTATTCTCTAAAGCAGTGGTTCCCAACCTTCCTAATGTTGCGCCCCTTTCCTACAGCTCCTCATGCTGTGCTGACCCCAACCATACAATTAGTTTTGTTGCTACTTCATAATTGTCATTTTGCTACTATTATGAATCATAATGTAGATACTTTTGGAGACAGAGGCTAGTCGAAGCGGTCACAACCCACAGGTTGAGGACCACTACTCTAAGGAAACCACAAGCCCCACCCAGTCATTTTCCATCAGGTGTCTGTCTGTCTGTCAGCTCTAGGTTTTCTTCTCACAGTATTCACAGTGACTGGGGAGCTCACACTCTGCCCCAGTTGACTATATATTTTTAAAAATGACATTTATATTTTTTAACCAGATAGTTTGTTAAGATATAATCCTTCATAACATTTCTAGTTGTGATTGTGTTGAAAATGAAGTTAGCTTTATCATATTCATTTTATTCAATAATGGAATAGGCACCTGCTTTATTAAACACATACACTTTAAAATACTAATAACTCTACTGTTGTCTTACTCTCCTTTTTCCCTCAGTTAAGATTCTGACCTTAGGAGTTTACTTTCAAGGACAGTATGCGTCCCATATTTGACTTGATTCGGTAGAATGGCCCTGAATTGGACGTAGCTAACCTGCCCCCTGTGTCTCTTACCCCCTTACCTGGCAAGAGGGCAGCATATGTGCAAGAACAATCCCAACATGGCCCTGAAAAGTCAGACAAAAAAAGTTAACTTTGGTTCCCATGGCTTTTGACAATGATTTTGCCAAATAAAATCATGACCTGGCTGGGCAGTGGTGGCACACGCCTGTAATCCCAGCACTCGGGAGGCAGAGGCAGGTGGATCTCTGTGAGTTCAAGGCCAGCCTGGTCTACAGAGCTAGTCCAGGATAGGCTCCAAAGCTACAGAGAAACCCTGTCTCAAAAAAAAAAAAAAAAAAAAAAAAAAAGAGAAAAGAAAAGAAAAGAATGACCTTGAATGTAATGTAGCAAGGTCTCATGATCGTGGAAAGGCTAAAGGACAAGAGAGACATATGATACCCCGCCACTGCAGAAATCCACAATTCTGTCACCAGGTTTGGCTTGACTTAGCACCACGTAAGCAAGGTTATTCAACTGTTGCTGCTTCCTCAAAGCTCGGTCGGTGGACATTTTGCCTGGGGAAGATAAGAGATGAAGAAAACATTTAGCGTTGTGAGGGGCCAATTAGACAGAATGGGCAGGCTGTTAAGACAGAGGAATAGTGTCATATGTGCATATGTCCACATGTATACACATACACATCAAAGAATGAACTACAAATTTCATGTAATTCCTGTGAGCAAGAAAAGTCGAGCCCAGAGACTAGCTCACTTTTGATTATATTATTTTAATTACTGTGTACTTAAATGCTTGCCCCCAGTTGGTGGAGCTGCTTCTGGAGTCGGTATAGAACATCTGGGTTTGCGGGGCTTACTGAAGTTACATCACAGGGAGGTAGGGGAGACTTTTGAGGGTTTACAGCTTTCACCCACTTCTCATCACCTCTCTGCTTCCTGTATGCTGATGAAAATGTGACCAGTCTGTTTCCTGTTCCTGCTGCATGCTTTTCCAACCATGACAAACTTTCCCTCTGGAGCCCAAAAGCAAAAATAAACTGTTTCTTCTATAACTTGTTTTTAATCCTGGAATTTATCATTCCAATAGGAAAGTAACCAACACACTATGCAACTTTTATTTCAGCAAAGACTGTTTCTTCTAAAGAGTACAAGTAATAGCTGAAAAATTAAATTCAGTATCATAAAGGCTTTAATCAATTTGAATACATGAAAAGAAAATAATATTCTAGTCCTCCGTTGCTCCCAGAGATACGTGTAAAAGATTACCAACTTCAACACTGCTTACATCTGCTTACAGACTTCTAATGAGAACATTTTAGAGTTTTTGATCTCCTTGAGCTCTTGATTCTTTTGGTGGGACTCTGAGAAACCAGGAAACACAGGTGTCAGGCAGTCAGAACTCCATCAATGGTTACTGTATTCAGAGGGAAAACGGATTTTCCTTTCCCACATTAAAGCTTCCTTTCCTCATGAGCCAAACATTGAAATTTAATGCAATTAGGACTAAAGATGGGCATTTCCAAGTATGCAATGCTCTGGGGCCAGCAGCATGACATCACTGTAACTCCCTTTCAAAAGCCCACTTGTGGCATTCCCAAATCATCCTTAGAAAGATGAATAGCATTGTTGTTTATGTGTAAAACACATTTCTTCAGTTTGATAAAAAATATGTAGAGATATCAAGATTTTCTTGCTCCAATTTAGAGAAAAAAATATAATTTTTAAGAGAATCTTTTAAGAGAAAAGAATAGAATATATTTTATCTTTCCTTTTCCCATTTTCCTTCTTTCTTGTGTTACTAAATTAAATTTTAAAACTAGGAAAAGTTTACTATAAAAAATTAAATCATAATATCCACTTTCAAAAGTAACATTGGCAAACATTATATCTCAAATCCTTAACTTTCTGGTCATATATAAAATATTATATTACAAATATCTTTTTATGTCAGTACATTTGTCTCTAAGCATATAGTGTAATGGTACATACATATTATTATTACACTGATTATATATACACCTTGGTTTCAATAACCTATGTTCTATTGTTCAATTCAATATTCAATAATATAACTGTTGTCACATGGCTCAATTTTTACACATTATCAATTATTTACCATGCCTAACCTGAGTTTCAAAAATTAGGAGTTTGGAAATCAGTCTAGTGATCTCATTTGTGAAGATAGTTTAATGTGGCCTTTTATTCTAGGAGAATACTCATTTCCTCAACAATGTCATTATAAACATTTACACACAGAGTAAATGAGCCCCTGTAGTATTACTTTTCATGAAGACCACCTGAGCTTTTGTTAAGACAGCTTTCAAATACACAGCACAACTGAAACAATGTATCAGTGAGCACTTCTGCACCAGTTCTCATTATTGCACCAAATACCTAAGGCAGGTCACTTCCGAAGAAGAAGAGAGGCTCAAAGTCCCACCCTGACAACACTAGCTGTTTTGAGGGCCCACAGCACATGGCAGAAGAAACAAAGGTACACAGTGAGGCAGGATGCTTCAGACAATAGGGTTGGGCTGACTTCTAAACAACAAAACTGATTTGTTGATGGGTTTGCCGTATGTGTCTGTATGTTTATGTCATGGAATGTGTGTAAAGGTCAGAAGACAACTTGCTTGGGATTCAGGTCTTCACTTTATTTATCACGTGGTCTCAGGGATAGAACTTAGGTCATCAGGCTTGGCAGCAAACTTTTCTGGCTGAACCATCTTGCTGGCCCAGGCTCAGATTTTTATAATAGCTTTTCTTTTGTAGAACTTACCAGGAGACTAATACATCATTCCTGGAGCAATAACCCCAACGACCTATGACCTCCCACTAGGAATACCTGCTATGAACAACATCAAAACCATGGCAGATTGTAGATGAATTTCTAAATAGTCTTATTAAATAAAAAACATGGAACCAGAAATAGGGGTGAAAGCCTTAGATCAGGGAAATAGTGAGAGCCACCAGCCTACCTTACCTCACCAAGTCTCATCTTCCAAATGTGAGTTACTTCCTGTCTACCCACGCCTTTATTGCTTTGCTGTTCTGCCCTCTCATTGGCTCTCTTAGCCCAGCTACCTCACCTCTTCCTACACAGCTCTGTCACTGTCTGTCTGTTTGTACAGACCTCCAGGCCTCTATGGTGGGTACTGAGATTAAAAGCATGTGTCACCACGCTTGGCTCTGTTCCCTAGTGTGGCCTTGAACACAGAGATCTGCCTGCTAAGGGATTAAGAGTGAGTACTGCCTGACTTCTTTGTTTACTTAAAATGGCTTGCTATTTCCTCTGATCTCCAGGCAAACTTTATTTATTAAAGAACAAATAAAATATCACCACATTTCCCATTCTTGTCTAATAAAAATAAAAAAATTATAACTAATATAAAAAACTACATACAATATATACAAGTAATAAATACATCAACAATGTTTAGTCCATTTGCATTTGGCAAATTCAGAGAAAATATTTCATTATTTATGCTATTTTGGTGATTCCAAAATGTACCTAATTCACTTTCTATTCTAACTTATAGTACCAACAGACAACTATCTTATGATGTCTTTCAAACGTAGGCATTTAACACCTCTTAGTGAGTTTCTTTTCTGAATTTCTTAACAAGGAAAACTGTAACTATAACTATCTAATCTTCAACTCCCCCAGAGACCTGAGAAGGAAATAATATTACCTAGTAAAACAGGGAGTGCAAACAAGTGACTTCCAAAAAATGAGTTATGACAGAAACAGCCAGCTGCCTGGACAGTCACCCGAGGTTTCTCTGCACATTGGGGTATCATATTTGGCCTAAAAGCTTAGTGTATCTGACAGACTCATTTGTGAAGTAGGATGTACACAAGGCCTACAGCTTGACCTCACATTTGGTGTGAGTATTCCATGTACCAGATAAACTTGAATTCCGCCAGTGTCATGTCATGATTCAGGATTTTAAATCCTGGAAATTGCTCATGTTTTTGGAATTTGGCTGCCCATTGTTCTCGGCTTGTGGGTGGTTTCATCTCCTTTATTAAATGCCAGTCTACCATTGAGAGGCTAGACTCCGTTAGCCTAGTTACTCCTTCAAGAATAACTGCTTTAGGTACTGTTCCACTACAACAGATTCTGTGCCTTCCACATAGCTTCTACCATTAATAATTCACTGTATGCATCACACTCCCATCCATCTCTCCATCTGACCATCCCAATTTGTCTTAAGAGACTAAGAATATAGGAGATGAAGGTAGGTAAGATGGCTTGGTGGGTAAAGGTACTTGCCTCCAAGCCTGATGATCTGAGTTTATATTATGACCCACATGGTGGAAGGAGGCAACTAAGTCCTATATGCTGTCCTCTGATCTCTCCATGTGTACTCCATGAAATGCACATGCATACACACACATAACTGAAATAAGAAATAAAGGAGAAGAACAGAAAGCCAGAAGACAATACCCAAGTAAAGGTGTTGTGAGTATTTGTTCTGACAGTATCTTTGGAGTACGAGCCCCTTGGCAGGTTATGTGACTGCTTAAAATCTGAGGAGGGGGTGCACATTCTCTCTCTTGGGGTGATCAGAGACCTGAGCGCTGGATCCATTTACTCCCAGGAAGAACAGAGGACAATGGCTGTTTACTTGGTTCTGTATCCATGAGTGTATTTTTCCCCATTTCATATCTTAATAAATCCTTGCTATCCCTTAAACAGACTCTTGTGGGTTTCGCATAACTAAGTGTACTTTGAGGGTCTGTCTGAGGTCTAGAGTTCCAAATGCTGCTGCTAAGTAGTCACAGTGAGGCAAAAAGTGAGCACATGTATTTATGTCTTTTCCCTATCTGTGAAGTTTCATAAGACAAAAAGAAATTCTATTTTTTTTTTTTTTTAGAAAAGAAAATCATTAAATGGAGAGTCTAGCTGCAGTCCTCTAAATTGCTTCTATCAAAAACTCAGAATGGCATAACTCCCTTATGTGTCTTTCAAAAGCAAGCTCTGGTAAAGACTTGCCTTCCTACAGCCGTCTTTGCAAGTGAACACATCTACACTAAAATGAAGGGTGAAAACAGAGAACTTTTTAGATTTGTGTTTAAGTGGAGGGACTACTAGGTTCATACAGTATTCACAAAGGTTGAACTAAAAATACAGCAGCCAGATGCCTAGATACCTTAATAACTGTCTCCTATTGGAGACATTCTCTCTTCTCATTCCAGATTTATAAATATTATAAAACTCCTGGAAACATAAACAGGATCTCAAGTATATTCAACAAGGTAAGAAAGCAGTGTCTTAGAAGATGTATTAATTTACAAATCAAACCCTACTTTGTATTTTTATTCAGTATCCTTGATTCTAAAACAGTTTCAAGTATAAAATTGCAATCTACTTTTAGCTTCACTACAAATGGTGGCCCTTTAAGTGCAGTAGAAAAAGAAATCCAAGCAGGGAACATTTAAATACATATGATGCCACAATTCTTCTGTAGTGGGATTTTTGTCGAACTCACATTAGGATGCATTTGAGTATCTAAACTATGAGATTGCTGTTGTGATGTGAGGAAGACAAGGACAAGGAGACTTGTTAAAAAGGCGTTCCTGGGCCTGGGGTGCCCTTTGGGGTCGGGCAGTTCTCATGTTTGTTTCTTGGTACAAAGCAACAGTGTACCCTGCCTATTATAACTTGCTTATATATGAAAGTTAAGAAAACGGTCGGATTAAACACACACTAAACTTCTTCAATAGAGATTCTCAACAGCATGGTATGAATTGAAAAAGATAACTAATCTGAAAACTAATGGTTTAGTGACTTAAATTTTTTTCCTTTTTTTTTTTAATTAAGAGATTTTTCCATTCATTTTACATATCAACCACAGATCTCCCCGTCCTCCCTCCTCCTACCCCCCCCCCCCCCCCTAACCTACCCCTCACTCCTACCCTCTCCAAGGCAAGGTCTCTCATAGGGAGTCAGCAGAGCCCGGTATATTCAACTGAGGCAGGTCTAAGCCCCTCCTCCTTGCACCAAGGCTGCACAAAGTGTCCCACCATAGGCACTGGGCTCCAAAAAGCTGGCTCATGCACTGGGGACAGGTCCTGGTCCCACTATCTGGGGGCCCCCTGAACAGTTCAAGCCAAACAACTGTCTCACTTATCCAGAGGGCCTAGTCCTGTATCACAGGGACTCCTCAGCCACTGGTTCACAGTTCATGAATTTCCACTAGTTTGGCTAGCTGTCTCTGCACTTCTTCCAATCATGGTCTCAATATCTCTTGTTAATAGAATCCCTCCTCTCTCTCAACTGGACTCCTGCAGCTGTGTCTGGGACTCAGCTGTGGATCTCTGCATCTGTTTCCATCAGTCACCGGATGAGGGTTCTATGATGTCAGCTAGGGTATTCAGCCATCTTATCACCAGAGTAGGTCAGCTCAGGCACCCTCTCAACCACTTTTAAAAACACTTCCATTTGAGAAACTATAAAATGAGGAAAGCAAAAGCAAATTTCCTCTCCAGAGAACACATGGGTACTTACCACTTTCTAGAAAGCCAGAGGAACACCTAAGGACAGAGCACCTCTGCTTCTACTACTATAGGAAAGGCTTTTATCATGTGGACGAGGGCAATAGAGAGGGAAGCCTGAGTTTCTTCCAAGGGTAGCTGATCGCCTTACATGGAGCAGTGACCTATGGCAGGCCCAGTATTTGCAAATATGCTGAGGCCAGATCGTCTCAAAATGTGTAAGACACAATATATGCCCTTAAGGTGCTACCAGGGTACTAGGAAGGACGAGTTTACTGAAGGTAAAGTACAGTAAGAGAAGCCTTCGTATACCTAGAACAGGATTTTATCATGGAATGAACTGGGGGAGGCCTGCTAAGAACAACCCTCTTGTTTCATGGAAAACCACAATGAGCTCATCTGTGCTTGAAAACTGGGGCTCAATGTAGGGAGGAAGCAGGAGGGATCAGGCAGATCTGAAACTGTAAGCAGGGGCAGGTAGAGAAGGGCACGCTGGTGATTTTGACCTTGGCATCCCAAACAAAACATGGCCTTACTTTAATATGTAATGTGCTTAGACCTTCTTAAGGCCAATCTCTATTTCTAATAGTACTACTGTCTGCTTCTGAATAGACAGTACCATTATTCTTGCAGTTGTGCACTAAAGATGTTCTTTGATAATGCTAGCTTGAATCATGTTTATTTTAGATAATAAATGAGATTATTCATAAAACTTTCTGGAGCACTCAACCTCAACTGATGCTCATTGCCATTAAGTGATGTAATTAAGGAAGCAGATTTGACCTGGTGAAGCCACTGCGTCATTCTGAACCACGGAGCTGGAGACCATGAATGTCCTGGGCTCCCTAGCGGATTTTCCTGCTTCCCTAGCTGCATCTTGAGGTGTTACACTCTGGCTGTTCAGAGTAGTTAATCAGAGAGTGAAGTCTACCTGCATGTGCTAACTCAAGCCTCTTCAAAACTACCCAGATGTCTCTCTCTCTGCTTTGTTTAAATACCTTTGAGACTCCTCTCTGCCTTAAGAAAAACAAAACAAACAAACCAACTAACAAAAACCCTTACCTCTTGGTGAGGAAACAAAACCTTGAATGATGGAGTCCTCAATAAGCAGCCACACTCACCTCTGCTACTTGTGATGCATCCTCATGTTCTAGCCTCATCACACTTCACTAGCCACATCAGTCCTTTGATATTTGGTAATAATTGTTTAAAAATAAATGATTCTTCAGTTGTGCTTTAAACTGCATTTCACTTCCGTGTGCTGCATTTTACAGGTTCAAAGCATGAAGCAAGTTAGGTATCAATGCTCTGGTTGTATTGGTTGAAACAGTAAAACAAATCAATTATGGAAGTGTCTTAAGTAGGAAACAGTTTCTGAAAATTCTTGTGAGAGAATAAGAAAACAATATGAAGTCACTTTCATTTTAGAGATAACATCCCAGAGATGCTAAGACTTTACTTAAATCGTCTTTGGGATTAAAGTCATTTTCAGGCTAGCATCACTAATCCTCCTAGACACATGGATCCCAGTGCGTGAAGTCTTGCACTAGTAGGTACTTTTAATCATCTCCTACCTCTATGTCCATTCACACACCTTATGGTTCAGGTCTATGAAATCATTAACTTTAATAGTGTCATGGTATCTTCACTAGTGTAATTTTACTCTATACCCTGTTAGAACATTTGACAATTATTACCACAAAAGACAGGAGAATGCCATGGAAATTCATAATGTCAAAAGAGGTCACTTTATAATTTCTAGATGAATAACACCTCCATAAAGATGGCTCAACACACAGGTCAGGCAACCAGTGTAGCCTACATAAACCTGTTCCAGAAAACTGCTGGAGATACAAGCATGTATAATGAATGTTTTCTACCTTAATGAACTTATACCTTATTTACTCACTATAGGAGATCCCAGGAGAGCTTATGAAATGTATTTTGTTAACCATGTTGCATAACATATATTTAAAGTAGATACAACAAAAACAAACATGCATGTAGCTCCTAAGCTTCTAAACTGATTGATAACACTCTCTGCTGCCAGGACTCTGCAATCTAGGAAGCACTCTCACATTTAATATATCACCACCCCCAAACTCTCAGATTGTTGGTGTAGATAACTGACATTTTCTATATTTTACAAATGAGGACAATGCACATTCTGCAGGACAATTAGCAGTTGCCTGAAGTCACAGGCTGGAAGAGGGACTCACTGAAGATTTCTACATCAATTTCAATCTTCTTCTCAACATGAGATGTTACTTAAAAGGATGACAGATTGGTAGATCTCAGTGCCATCATTACCTTTTCTTATGTGGGAGAGCTCAAGAAAATGAGGTATGTTTTCAGAGTAAGGAGGTAATTTCTCTAGAAATTACATACTAGGGAGAAATTTAATTCTTCAGAATCAGTCATAAAATGCATTTTATTTCAGTCTTCCTCCTAAATAAAAATTCATCCACGAGGCTTAGCAGTATAATGGCTCAGTTTATGTTGTGAAAGTCAGTTTTGGATAAGGCATTAGAGGTCTCATAAGTCACTCCATTTAATAAATTGACCTTGCAGTGTCGCCATTTCCAAAAAGAGCATTTCTCCACCATGGGACTTTTGTAACCTTTTGGATTTTATAGAAAATGACACAGGAGGTTGAGCAATCAATTTGTGGCAAAATTGGATTATTCCAGAAGAAAGAAATGAAAATAGATCAAGGTCTTTAATGGTACAGTACTGCAGATGCAGACTAAAGACAGCATCACCTCTCACCGTTCCAGACCCAACTCCGTGCGGCCTTTGAAAAAGCTGATAGAAGACTGTTCAGGCACACTGGGTGGGATAGAGACAGGCTCAACAAAGTGCAGCTGCATTAAATGCCAAGCCAAAGCTTCCCTTTGTTTATAGAAGAGCTTCAAGCAACTAATGGAAAATCTAAAACTTATTTCTGCCATTAATTCTCTGAGATGAATAAAACATTTTGATTCCTGAATACTATGTCCAGAGTTAATTCCATTCGAATGTATTTACATCACATGAAATCAATATCACTTACCTGTGGTATTTTTCTTTTTTTTAAAGACCACAATATTTTCCAAGTTGTTCACAAGATCAAAGCTTTTAGAACTAAAAAGTTAACTTTGGAAAACAGTTGCCCATTTTTCATTTTAGAAACTCGACAACAGGAAGGTACTTTTACTTTTGAGGCCAATAAAATAATTCTTTCTTAGCTTCTACCTTATAATCAGAAATAATTAGGTTAAATGCTATTCTGGCCACTCCAATGGGGAGTGCTAACTTTCTCAGAGTATAGTGATTTTTTTTAAAGCAATTAAACTGACTGATAGAGTACTTTAGATTAGGTAGTTGGGGAAGTTCTCAAAGATCAAGTAACCAAACTGAGTTCTGAATACTAGAAGAAACCAGAAACAGGGAATAAGAAAGATGAGCTAAATACATGGGAGGTGTAGATACAAGTCTTCATGCCAGTGGTTCTAAGCCTGTGGGTCCTAATCCCTTTGGCAAACTTCTATCTCCATATTAACCTTATGATTCATAACAGTAGCAAAATTACACTTATGAAGTAGCAACAAAAATAATTTTATGGTTGGGGTCACCACAACATAAAGAACTGTATTAAAGGGTCACAGCATTAGCAAGCTTGCTGTAGATGGGAGATCTAGGGATGTCGTGAAGAGGTCATCAAAATAATCTCTATTATATATACCACTAATGCACATGCCATATAGCCAGAGTAGCTGTTCTTATTTGTTGGTATTGGTAATAGGAACGATTACACTGTCCTGAGCATGTGGTACTGACTACCTTATTGTCCTTTCTGTACAGCTCACAAAGCTGGCTCTGTTATTCTACTGTGAGAGGAATGAGTGTGATGAAAAATAGTTAGCATCACTCATATTTATCCATAATGAAACCAGGATTATGATCCTGACAGTCCAGGACCTATGCTCTTATGTACCACATAAGGAATCATAAATTCTTATTAGTAAAATATTTTGAATAAGGCCCAAATATACATACCACTATTAATGTTTGTTATATAGTAGGTTTACTCTCTTTAAAAACTCTTTTTTACTTTTGTATATTCTATATTGCCTCCCCTATGTATTGTTTCTAGGTTTAATTTGTTTCTAACACTAGATGAATTTAATCAAGTCTAGTTCTTTGGTAGTTTCATAATTTAATCTCAAAATTATCAGGAAACACACACTAAAGTATTTTTTTCCTAGGAAATGTCATGTGGTACAAGTTGAAATGTTTATAAATGGCATCGATTTAGTTAAAAGTCAAAAAGGTTAGTCAAAAGTTACCTTGGTGTCACTGTAGTAAAGGGTGGGGTCTTCTTTGGGCCACAGAGTAAATAAATACTGCTCCTATGTCTTTACTGATTAGATTTTCAAAATGGATTTATTTTATTTTTTATTTATGTGTATGTATGTGTGTCTGGGTGAGTATTATGTGTGGGCATGAATGATGGTCCTATGGAAGATCAGGAAATGCACTTAACCATTGCGCCATCTTCCCAGCTCCACAAATCATGTTTTCTAACCATATTCTTATTACATCTCTCCATCTATTTGGTGACCTCAGAACAAACCAAATACTAAAGGATTGTAGCAATATGCCTGCTATACCTATGGCTTAGTTTCTCACTCAGCCATCATCAGAGAAGCTTTTTCCTGAAGTAGATGTGAACTAATACAGAAACTCAAGTTTTGGAATATTTGTTTACACTGTGCAGATGTGTCTATGTGAAGATGCCTTCTGATTGGCTTAATAAAGAGCCAAGTGGCCAATAGCTAGGCAGGAAGAGGGTGGGTGTGACTTCTGGGAAGAGAGAGAGAGGCTGGGAGGAGGACCAGAGGTGCATGACTTCACCAGCAAGCTGGAAGCAAGACAGATGTGCTATACTGAGAAGAGGTAACTGAGCCATATGGCAGAGCGTAGATTTAAAAAGATATGGGTTAATTAAGTTACAAGAGTTGGTTGGGAAAAAGCCTAAAGTAAGGCCAAGTTTTCATAATTAATAATAAGTCTTCGTGTTGTTATTTGTGAGCTGGTGGTCCAAAGATCATCTGACAAGAAAGCTTACTAAATTTGGTGCCCAAAACAAAAAAAGCCAGGTCCAGGCTGAGAAAATCTTTGAATGGGTTACAGTATATTTAAAAATGTGCTTAGATGCTAAAGAAAGAAAAAAATGGTATAGACAAAAATAAATACTTTAAAAATAATAAAGTCATTAAAGAGAGAGTAAAGTAATGTAAAAAGAATAAGCCACATAAAGATGGAAAATACATAGGGTGGCTGAATCCTGTATGTTGCTTTGTTGACTCTGAAATTTTTAAATGCTAATGAAAAAAAATAGCTGCTGGAGACATTGGATTATGGAAACTGATAAATTAAATAAACTTACATATTTTTAAAATGTCAACTTCTGAATAGAAGTCAGGAAATATGTTGCACTGGGAGAGAGGTTATGTCTTTGTTTCGACAGGAAACAAAAAGCTATGGATTTCTTCAAACTTAATAAACATCAGATTTGAGTAAGGGAGACCACCTAAGGATCTTGGCTAAAGACATGAGGAAGTAACCAGGAAAGTCTACAGGACAGGTGACATGTATGCTGGTCAATTCTACATGCGAGCAGCTCTGATACTGAAAGAGACAGATAAATCTTGTTGGCTACAGAATCCTCATGACTTGTTGTTACATGCCAGCCTTTCATATGATATAGAGATTTATATTACAGTTTGGTTACACAGTCCAAATGGGCCTATAAAGTTGATGGATGCCTTTAAGCTGCTCAAATATAGAATAAAAAAAAATCACCTTTAGCTGACTTATGCACAATGCACATTCCATACTTGGGTTAATGCAGATATGTATGCTCCATTTAAAAGTTTTGTGTTTTCACAGGGTTGGCGATTTAGCTCAGTGGTAGAGTGCTTTCCTAGCAAGTGCAAGGCCCTGGGTTTGGTCCTCAGCTCTGGCAAAAAATAAATAAATAAAAATTAAAATTAAAAAATTTAAAAAATAAAGTTTTGTGTTTTCAAAAAAGGGAGGGGGGCAGACACCAATAAAGACAAGTAGCCCAGATTATCCAGCCTCTCAAAATGCCTCTGTTGCAGTTTTCTCAGAATTCTATACCCAGAACAACTTGAAAGCTATTAGCCAAAATGACCCAGCCTCAGACTACTCCAGCCAAGACTTCAGATGAGCTCTACACTTTCCCACCACACAGAGACTAAACAAAAAGTGACACAGCCAGCTCTCCCAGGACTTGGCCATTATCTCAGTTTTCTCAGGGTCTTCTAGAGAGGCGGCTGCCCCCAGGAAACAGGAAGCAGCCTAGAGAACATGATACCCACATTCTCATGAGATGGGCTGGGTAGTTTTCAGGCGCTCAATGGTTTATAGGTATTTATCATCATTTGGGGGGTTGGTTGCAAGTTGTTGTTCATCATGGTCAGGTAGAGAGCTAAACAAAGATTAGATTCAGAGATCTCTTTCTGAAGGGAAAAAGGGGAGATATAGTATAAATAGAAAAAGGGTAGATTATTAAATCTATTTTAAACTAAAAAGCAACTATTAATCTCAAACATTTTACATTGGGTGTAGATTTTTGTATACTGATACAAATTTAAGGTTATTTTTGTTAGAACATACTCTATATTTGTTTCTATTCTTGTTTAAGATGTTTTTTTATATTGATACAAATTTAAGATTACTTTTATTATATTGTATAATGTTTCCTTTTAAAGGTCTTTTTCATATTGATACAAATTTAAGGCTATTTTTGTTATACTGTATATATGTTTCTACTCTTGTTTAAGGTTTTGTACCTGTGCAGCTCATTTAACAATGTAATATAAACTTGTAGTCTTTGAAAGTTATTATTACAAACTATTTAGGATAATTGAGAAATACAAGTTAGTAGCTAGTCATCTAACAATCAAATGTGTGGCCATGTTATGTATGTTAAGGTCAAACAGAGATATATTTTAGATAGACAGATGGTCTTCAAACACTTCAGAGATCTATAGTAGATGGCATTTAAGATGTTTTAATAACATAAGGCTTTTCATGACAGTGAAACATGTCTGCTCCTGACAGCACCAATCTACTTCAAAAAAGGATAACGGGCATCAAAGATCCTCCATATGGAGTTTGCTTTCATTGTGGCAAAGTTAGCCACTGGGCAAGAAACTGCACTTGACTTGACAGTTGACAATATGCTGACCAAACTGGACAAGTAGGACACAAGAGAAAGAGACTACCAAACTTTGCCAAGAAAAGGTAGGACAGTCCTCCAAAATTCCCACTTCAAAGAAAAGTCTGTCAGATTTTGTAGGCCTATAGGCCAAATATAGATGCCCCAATGTTGCAGAGTACTCTTGGGTGACTGTCTAGGCAGCCAGCTGTCTGTCATTTCTATCATTTTAGAAGTTGTTTGCTTTTTACCTCCTGTGTACTCAGGTAATATTATATCCTTTGGTGATCTTTGATGGAGTTAAAGACTAGATAGTCTTAGTTACAGTTTTCCTTGTTACAAAATTCAGAAAAGAAACCCACAAAAGAGATGGAAGGTGTATAAGGTTGAGAGACATAAAAGCTTAAGTTGTTTATCTAAGACAATGTTTTTGGGTCTAAAAAGATATTTTTAGGATGGTAATACAAGGTAGAATAGAAAATTATTTAGGTATAAAACTTTGGACTCATCAAGATAGGATAGATAATAGAGTAGTTTCTCTAAATTTGCCAAATACAAATGGACTGGACACTGTAAATGTAATCCTCATCTGGTAATTATTCTTATTGTATATAGTTTTACTGTGTTAGAGTTAAAACTGTTCATTTTTATTTAGACAAAAAGGGGGAAATGTTGCAGAATGTTTATTTATACTATGCAGATATGTCTTTGTCAAGGTGCCTACTGATTGGCTTAATAAAAAGCTAAGTGGCCAATAGCTAGGCAGGAAGAGGGTAGGCACAACTTCCAGGAAGAGACAGAGAAAGTGGAAGAAGGAATCTAGGCACACAACTTGGCCAGCACACTCGGAGCAAGTTGGATTTGCCTTACTAAGAAGAGGTAACCGAGCCAGTGGCAGAACGTAGATTTAAAAAGATATGGGTTCATTAAGTTATAAGAGTTAGTTGGTGGAAAGCCTAAGCTAAGGCCAAGCTTTCAAAATTAATATTAAGTCTCTGGGTCATGATTTGCAGGCTGGTGGTCCAAAGATAGTCAAAAAAGAACACTTGCTACAGACTCACAGCTGGACAGTTCTAAATGGAATGTCTTCATCAAATCCTTTCCTTCAGGGCTCGGGGAACTTAGCAGAAGAGGAGGTGAAAAAATTGTAAGAGCCAGAGATGATGATACCAAGAAAACATTGTCTTCCTGATAAAACAGGACCACAGAGACAGAAGCAGCACAGGGCCTGAACAGATCTAGAGGGCATCCCAGTGCTGAGATGGGGTAGTAGACACAAGCGCCAATCCTCAGACAAGAAGCTATCTCCAGTTAGCAACCACTGGCAAAGAAAAAGTTAGTTCCTCCAAGGGGGTCTCTCTGGCTATACAAACTACAAGGGCAGGCCCTGGGATCAGCAGCAGATGGCAAACACAAAACAAACTCAAAGGTAGTTTAGGGAGGCTTTTCTTCTTTTTTCTTTTTCTTTTATTTTGTTGCTTCTTCTTCTTCTTCTTCTTCTTCTTCTTCTTCTTCTTCTTCTTCTTCTTCTTCTTCCTCTTCTTCTTCTTCTTCTCCTCCTCCTCCTCCTCCTCCTCCTCCTCCTCCTCCTCCTCCTCCTCCTTCTTTGGTCTATATTGCTTTGTTTTGGCATTTAAAAAAATTTTTTTAACCATTACTGATCTTTTACTTATATATTACAGTTTATAGTTTTGACTTTTTATGGGTTTTATGTGTGTGTATATATGAGTTTCTCATGTTCTTTCTCAATTTGTTTTTCTTCTTTTTGTTAGTATGTTTTATTTTATCCTTGTTTGTTGTCTTTTATACTGACTGTTTTCTAAGAGAGAGAAAGAAGGCCTGAGGTTGGGGAAGTGCAGAGGCAGGGAGAATCTGGGAGGGGCTGAGGGAGGGGAAACCATGATCAGAATATAGAAAATAACTATTTTCAATAAAAATAAATTAAAAAGTCAAATATATTACTAATTTCAATATTTCTCCTTAGTGACTAAGAAGATATTACATATTTAATGCAATTTAAGAAAATACTCTGAAAATATAACATTGCAATGTTCACCATATTCAATATACTTCTTAATGTTTGAAAAATAGGTTGCTCATGAGAACTCTTTATAATAATATAATGCTTAACATTCAACATTTTTGGATATCCAGTGAAAAATAAATTTAAATAACTTACTATCTTCTCTAAAATTTGTGATCTGATGTTATTGTTATAGCGTGAGACCATGAAAGTATTTGTTTGCACACCCACACATCTACACACACACAGAACAGGCACAGGGATCGCTTTAGTCTAAAACACAGGATAATATTTTGGTGACTTCTAAGAGCTTCTAAAATGAGATTTGAGGTTTTATCTATGTATGGTTCATTATTACCACTGAAAAGCCAAAAAACAGAAGATAAAATACCAGAAACATGGCTGTTAGTCAAATTTTTCATCTGCTACCATTATTTTAATCTTACAAACGTGATTAGTTTTCACTTTCAAGTAAAAGAGAAAAGGCAGAACTTTCTCCTTTCAGAGCCAATACAAAATAAGTATTATGTAGGAGAGCAAAATAAATATTATGATGACAATTTTAAAAGGAATAAATTAATGACTTTTGTAAAAGACTTTGTATTTTCACTTATAATAAAAAGCAACAACTGTAGGTTAGTACACAAGAGTTCTGATTGCCTTTTAAGGTCTCAGAGCCAAGCAGTGAGAAAAAACAGATTGGATTAATACTAAGAAGTGAAACTATAAATAACTTACCAATTTATACAACCCATAAAAGCACAATTTCTTTGTTAACTCATATAATTTGAAAAATTGCAAGCAATGTTTTATGAGAGAACACCAATTATAAAATTAAGTGACTTGTTAGAAGAGGGGTGTCTCAGTTAGGGTTTCTATTGCTGTGAAGAGACAACATGACCACAGGAATTCTTACAAAGGAAAACATTTAATTGGGGCTGGTTTGCAGTTCATGCTGGGAAGCATAGCTGCACCTACACAGACATGGTACTGGAGAGGTAGCTGAGAGTTCTACATCTGGATCTGCAGGCAGCAAGAAGAAAGAGTGACACTGGGCTTGGTTTGAGCATCTGAAACCTCAAAGCCCACCCCCATTGACAAGGCCACAACTCCAATAATGCCACTCCATGAGTCTGTGGGGGCTATTTTCATTCAAACCACCACAAGACAAAAAGCCTCATTTCTTTACACCATTGTGCTGGCTTGTTTTATGTCAACTTGACACAAGCTAAAGTAATTTAGGGGAAGGATCCTAGATTGAAAAAACTACCGCCAGAAGATCAGTTTATAGGCAAGCCTGTAGGGTACTGTCTTAATATGTAGGAGGTGTGGGGTAGTCCATTGTGAGTCATCATCCCTCAGCTGATGGTCTTGAGCTCTATAAGAAAGCAGGCTGAGCATGCCATGGGGAGGAAGCTGGTAAGCAGCACTCCTCATGGTCTCTGCATCAGCTCCTGCCTCCAGGTTTTGCCAGGTTTGAGTTCCTGTCCTGACCTCCTTCAAAGATCAACAGTGATTTGGAAGTGCAAGCCGAATGAACCCTTTCCTCCCCAAGTTGCTTTGGTCATGGTGTTCATCTCACAACAGAAACACTAAGACAAACATTAAGAGGAATTCAAACTGCTAATCCAACTAACACTAAGTTAGTACATTGTACAGGTTGGTGTCATTCCTGCAGCCAGAGGTCACACATCCGGTCTACTAGATAGACAAAACCAGAAATGTACATCATAGAGAAAAATGAAAGGACAAAGGTACAGAAGGAGACTTGCTGTAGATACAGTGATCTGAAAGAGCCTGTCTGATGACATGTGGGATTTGAAGGAAGTGGAGGACATAAATTATCCAGGGGAAACACAGTTAGTGAAGACAGACGGGCAGGAAAGAAGACTAGGAATTATCTGGGGGTCTGGAGTATGCAAAGCTTCATATCTACAAAGAAGGTTTTGAGTTTACTTAGAATTAGATACATTTGGGGGTATATCTGATAGACATTTTAAAAAGATTTCTGTAAGCAAGCAAGAGGACAAGAAGGGAACTGGAAACAGTGTTCAATACTATAAAGCAGAGCTCCTGGGGCTGGAGAAATGATTCAGTGGCTAAGAAAGAGCACTGGCTGCTCTTGCAAAAGACTCAGGTTTGGTTCCTAGCACCTATGTGATGGATCACAATCATCTCTAATCCCAGCTTCAGGGTATCTGATGGCCTCTTCTGGCCTCCTCAAGGCACCAGGTATGCACCGCGCACACACACACATGCACAGATGCACACTCATAAAATTAAAAATACATCTTTGACAAAAAAAGTAACGTACTTATTTGTTTGCCACAGAAGCTCCTGCTCTGCACTGGAAAGATAGGAAAGGTGCCCTCAGGGCAAGACCCCACCTAGGTAATTTGTGAGAGGTAAAAGCCTAAGAATGCATTCCCTGCTCCTAGGAAGCAACAGCACTAGCAAAAGCTGCTCTAAGGCAGGGCAGTGGTGGTGCATGCCTTTAATCCCAGCACTCAGGAAGCAGAGACAGGTGGATCTCTGTGAGTTAGAGGCCAGCCTGGTCTACAGAGTGAGATCCAAGACAGGCACCAAAACTACACAGAGAAACCCTGTCTTAGGGGAAAAACAAACAAACAAACAAAAAACCTGCTCTAATTGTTATCCAAATAGGCAAAGGTCCATCCCAAGCTGGTAGCTGAACTTGGTATAGTTAGTCTTGTTATAATGGTTTTAGAAAAAAACAGATGCAAGATTTAGGGAGTTGTGGATTTTTTTCTTCATGGTTTCAGAGAGCTACTGAGGCCAGGCAATGTGTAGCAAGGCTGAATTCTCTTGCAAGGCATCACTTAAGAGGCCATTGCATGAAGATGTAAAGATAAAGCATGGGCTCTGTAGTGGAGACCTCAAGATGTTGGAGGTTCCAGAACCATGAAACATCTGCCAACGAGAGCTATATAAAGGGAATATAACTAGCCCAAGGGGGTGGGGTATGTTGGAGACAGCAAAACTGGAGGGGTGGAGACATCTAACTAAGCCCCTGAAATTGAAGCCCCAGATGCTGGATGGACATGGACTGCAGAATTTGGTGTTTGCCCTGCTGTGTTTCAGTCTTGCTTTGAGAAGTGGGCTTTGAGAGTTTATAGACTCATCTTTCTATTCCTGTGTATGGATAAAATATGATCAACCAGCTTCCTGCTGTTGCTGCCAGGCCATGCCATCTCCACCATAACAGACTATCCCTCTGGAACAGTAAAGAAAAGCAAACCCTTTCTTCCTTAAATTGCTTTTGTTCAAAGTATTTTATAATAGCAACAGAAAACTAATACACGGGAAAAAGGAAACTAGTATTTTTATAATCAAAAACTCTCACAGACATCATTTTAAGCAAGTGACCAAACTTAATATCATATGTCAAGCTGGTTGTCATGTGTTCCAGATTATAGTGAACTGAAGCATAATCTATAGTATGCTGGCCAAAATGTTTGAGTCACCCTACTGCAGACTGTTTAATAGTTCAATATTCATTTAATAAAAGAAACCAAAATTAAAGACATTCTGAAAAATAACTGGTATAGACTCTTTCAAAAATGTTGTGTTATAAAAAATTTTAAAGCCATAGTCTGAATTAAGAGATACTCAAGATGTATGATGAGTAAAAACAATGTGTGTGTTAGCTAAAGAGAGAAGACAAATTGTTTAAGACCTAGTGAATCCATATGAAGGCTGAGTATTGAGTATACTACTTTTGAGATGTTTAAAAATGGGTATCTAATTATTCACAAGAGATTGGGAGAAAAATATGAAGGAAAAAAGAAACAAGCATGGACTTCAGTATAAAAGAGGAGTGTGTTCGTGGGATGGGTTGGTGGAAGCTTTATGGTGCATAAAACCACATAAATGTGCACACTGAGCCCTCATTGCATAGAAGAAACTCAAAAGCCTATTTGCTGTCCTCAGCGTAGCACAGTTCTCTCCATGAATGGGTTAACAGGATGCTGGTACTGAAGTTTTCTGAGTTGGTCTTATTTTAAAAGGTTCCCAGTAAAACTGCAAACAATTACATCTTATCCAACTCTATACTAGAGTGTCCCGGTTTGTGTATAGTAGATTTCCAATGTATTTATTGACTGAAACACTTACAAGAAGGCTCCTGAGGGCACGGTGCTGATGATACCAGACCCTGAGGAGGGAGAACTGAGTGAATAAAAGAAGGAAAGAAGGAACACAGGCAGAGATTGGGGTCGTGATGGACAAATGGACTCAATGCTGACAGATACTCAAAAACTAGCAAATGCAATGGGAAATTTCTAAGAAGACATTATATACACAGATGAACAATAAGGGCTGGCACACCAAGGTGAGGAAGAGGAAGCAAAAGGACGGGGTCAGGGTTAACAGCAATTTAAGAACTCTCAAATAACAAGGAGGGCTGTGAACGTCAAACTTACACTGCTTCACTTTAGTGCAATGCTAGCATCTTTAATCCTCTCCTGACCCACTTTTATCCAGCACTGAAGAGGGGGCATTGTTTGTCTGGAGTATTAGTTTTTAAGGAGATTAGTTCCAGGAAAAGAAAAAAAATGCACACAGTGACCCTGATACAAGGCATTAGATTGTATTCTGTTGCCAAATCACCTGTTTCAAAAGATACCCATCATTCACAATCCAACATTTTGTATCCTCTCAAAATTATGAATAGAACTAAGAAGTGCCATGTGAAAAAGATACTTTTAGAAGTGAAAAACATTTGAAAACCTTTAGAAATATCTATATGCCTTAGAGTTTTAACCAATGGGAAGCCAAGTCTTTTAATTCACATGTAATATATAAGAAATGAAAATTAATATTTCCTTTATAATATTGGATATAAATCAGCATTAAATAATTAACTGTTGAGTATAATGCAATAAAAATGCAAATGCAATAGAAAATTCATAAATCCTAAATCAATATAGTTTTTCTTAGAGATTTGACTTAATCTTTCCTATTATTATTGTCGTTGTCATCATCATCATCATCATCATCATCATCATCATCATCATCATCATCCTTTGGTATTTTCTAGACAGGGTTTTTCTTCTGTGTGGCCCTGACTGTCCTGGATCTCACTCTGTAGTCTAGGCTGGCCCTGAACTCACAGAGATCCACCTGCCTCCGCCTCCTGAGTGCTGGGATTAAGGGTGTGCCCCACCACTGCCCAGATGAGATGTGACTTAATCTTAACACTTCAGAAAAATTTTCTATAAACTTCACAAAGGTACAAATTAGTTTTTTCTCAGTTCTGCTAGTTTTAATTCTTTTCATAGTAAAAATTTGGTAAAATTCTTTGCAGCTATACTGAAATGAAATTCATAGTTTATCTTATCTGTTTAAGTAAAAATATAGTTATTCAGTCATAAAGGAGAAACACTGTTTTGCAACAGAATAATCCTACTTCAAAGATGCTCATTCATGATGACAAAAAGGGCCCCCACATTTCTATATATTTATCAAAGCTTATAAATAGATGTTTTCTTTAGAATTTAATGCAATGTTGTTATTGTAATTATGCTTTTCACGAGACCTACAAATCATGAATTTCAGATAATATGTTTACAAACAACATATCATAATTTAGAAAATTTGACTTCTATTTCATAATACTGTACATGCTAAAAATTTTTAATAAAGTTTCCCTAGATAAATTAATAGTTCCAAATGTGCTTCCTGATGTAGCTTTTCTGTCATCTTCATATTTTATTTGGTAACAATGATGAGACATATAATATCTTTAGAAAGCTCCCCTAAATATCTATCTAAATAATTCTAGATAATTATTACCAGAACATACCAAATATGCTGTTAAACATTTTATATATAAATATATATCATAAGCATATAATTTACAAATTATACACAGTGATGATGATGAAGTGAAAACTGAGGTATCTAATCATCAGTTAAGAAACAGAACAGTACTAATCCTTCTGCAGTCCTAGGTGTATGCCCAACCGAAGGTTTCTCCTTTACTTTTCTGCCGTTGAAGAACCATCGTCCTGAATTTGTGTTTACCAATATCCTGACTTTCTGTAAATTTTTTTCTGTATGGCTATGCATCTCTAATGATATTATTGTTTAGCTTTAGTTATTTATAAGTCTTAAATTAATGCAATTGTAGGGATACTTTGGCAGCTTGAATTTCTCACTCAATATTAGGTTCACAAGCTCTATCTATGTTGATACATGAAGTGAAACTTTATTCTCACTACTCTGTTTTACTATAGAATTTTAACTTACTCATTCTTTAGGACAATCATTTGGGACGTTTCTTTTTCTACCGTAAAAACTCAAAGCACTTGTTTACAATTTGAAAATTGAAACTTCAGTTTTATGTGTTTTAGACATCCTGGAGTGAAGGTGACTGCGATTTGACCTTTCTTGGTGTGCATGTGTCCTTGTGCAGCTTCGCTGTGTACACACGTGTGGAGGCCAAAGGTTGACACTGGGAGAGAAGGGATCTGACTTAAGCTGCAGCTCAGGGAGACCAGGGGGCCAGCAAGCCCCAGGAACCTGCCTGTGTCTGTGACCCCCTCATCACTGGCGTCACAAGTGTGTGACACCATCACCCGCATTTACTTGGGTAATAAGGACTCAAACTCAGGTTTCAATGCTTACACAGTAGGTACGTTGCCCACTGAGTCCTTTTCCTGTCTTCATAATTTAAGCTTTCTTTAATGACTCTAGCCATAATTATATACAGCATTATAATAAAGTGGCCACTGAGGTATATTTGCTATTTTTTTTATGAGAATTGATATATTTAGACTGCTTTATCTAGGTTTCTGGGTCCACTCTCATAGTGGGCTTAAAAGCAAATGCTTTTTGCTGCTTTTTGTGTTTATTCTAAAAATCTCTAGTTTAATTTCCTTTTTGTAAGTCTGGAAGATAGCCAATGAAATTTGAGAGCAATAGCAAGAAAGGAAAAACAGACTATGCTTGATAGATGGAATGGGAACATTTCTTGTAGAGATGTGGACTACCACATGAAATAATACACTACTCCTGAAGAATAAATGTTTGGCATTCACGTCTGGCCCAAGTATTCATTAGCTACTTGACCTTATCAAGTAACTAATCTTCAGAGTATTTGCTTTCCTCTGCAATGTAAATAAAAGACCCTTCCATAGGAATATTGTGAGAAATAAATAGGATTATAGCATCAACCCTGGAAAACCACCACCTCTCAACAAATATTAGTTACCTTTCATATCTACTCCTTTTCCACCAGAGGGTGGAAAAATCTACATTATCTTTAAGGGACCAGAAGTACATAGTTGTGGTAGTTCACAGATACATTCTTATCATTATAGACATATGGCAACATTCACAAAGTTGAGATATTTTTGGAGCTTTCAAAATTATAGAAAACACTTCCTTATAAGTATTATGAAATAGGAATATTATGGCATAAAAACTCTGTAATGAATTAAGAAACCTAAATATAAAGGATGGAGAGAAAAGAAAAATAAAGAAAAGTGAAATATGAGGAATGTGGTAGAGAGACAATGAAGAGTTGGCTATTGAACAGTAATATTCCTGGAGAGAAAACCAGAATAAATGGAATTAAAACTTTATTCTAAGATATCAATAGTTTCCAAGGAAGGAAACATTCTTAGATTGAAATTGTATTATATTTTACTATTACCCTGTAGCTGGAGAGCTTCTCTCCGGGTCCCGCCAAGCCCCCGCAGTCCTGCAGCCCCGCAGCACACTTATCAAATAAACATACAAACACTTATATTATTTAAACTGTTTGGCCTAATGGCTCAGGCTTCTAGCTACTGTTCTTATATCTTAAATCAACCCATTTCTATTAATCTGTAAGTTGCCACGTGGCTCATGGCTTACCAGTATCTTAATATCTTCTCATGGCAGCGGCTGGCAGTGTCTTTCTGCCTCAGCCTTTCACTTCCCAGACCTCTCCTCTCTCTTTGTCCCGCCTATACTTCCTGTCTGCTACTGGCCAATCAGCATTTTATTTATCAATCAATCACCCACAGCATTACCCCTTAGAAGCCTGTTTGTTTTCTACTGAGAAACAGAAAGGGGGTAGATCGGATGGGAGGAGAGTTGGGGAGGAATGGAATAGAGGTAGAGGAGTACATAATCAGGATGTATTATGTGAAAAAAAATGCCATTTTCAATAAAAGTAAAAAAAAAAAAAAGAAAATGTAAAAAAGTCTTTAAAAAATTAACAACATCAAGTAAAATTACACAAGGATATCTATGTTTCTGTAGAGGCCCCAAAAAGGAATTTTGCAAGTGAGACTAATTTCAGTGGTCCATTTCTCTTGTTTGCAGTTTCTATTATTAGCAAGGCACTGATACCTCTGAGTCACAATATGGCATACCTCCATCCTCCAAGTGTAGATAGCAGTATTAAGAGATGGGCAGACAAATACACCCTAGACAGAGTAACCCTGATCCTATGAAAACACACAAGGAGCTGCTGTCTTCTGGGAGTGCATGGGTGACAGGGATGAGAGGAGAGGGTGGAACCATGGAGTAGGAATGGCTAGACTGAATAGTGAGAGATAATGAGTGACAAAGAACTGGTGCTGAGTCACATTTTAAAAAATTATGAACAGTTTCCCCACACAATGTATTTGTTATTATTCTTTCCTTTCCCCCAACTCCTCTCAGATCCTCCCAACCTCCCTACCCACTCAACTTCATGTTTCTCCCCCAGAAAGGAAAAAAAAAAGCAGCAAAACAACAACAAAAAACCAAAACAAAAAACATGAAAACAAGGGGACTGGAGAGATGGCTCAGAGGTTAAGAGCACTGACTGCTCTTCCAGAGGTCCTGAGTTCAATTCCCAGCAACCATATGGTGGCTTACAACCATCTGTAATGAGATCTGGCACCCTCTTCTGGCTACAGGGATACATGCTGTATACATAATAAATAAATAAATCTTAAAAAAAAATGAAAACAAAACAAAAAGTATACAAATGATCATGGTGATTCCCTTATTTCTACTTGGGAAATCAGAATGGTCTAGAACTGGATTACCAGTTACCAGTGAAGAAAGAAAACAGAGTCACATCTAAGGGCCGAGGAATGGAAATGGGTAGATGAGAGGCAAGGGTAGACTCAGGTTAGATGTGTTGAATTTCTACTACAATGAGACCTCTAACCCAAAAGAGAAAAACACTCTCATCACAGGTTCAGAACTCAAGAGAGAAATGAATTTTGGAGATGTCAGCACACATGGCTCCTGAAGCCATGGAATACTGAATATGAGATTTGGAAGAGAGAAAAACTAAAACAGATCTTAGGAAACAGCTTTAAGAATTGTTTTTGAGATAATAATATAATAACATCATTTCCCCTCATCTTTCCTCCAAACCCTCCTACACACTCCTCACTCTTTCTTATGTTAATGGCCTCCTTTTAATATTAGTTTTCAAAGAGCTAAGGAATAAATGGGAACCACAACACTGTGAAGGTGGAGAGTCACAACCAGGAGAGCATGTCAGCAGATACAGACAGTGTAGCCAAAGGGACTGCAGGACAGTGGCACATGGCGCAGACAGGTACAGGAGGAAAGGCCCAAAAAGTGTCCAGAGACTTGAGTGCTGCAAGGGATGGGGGGGGTGGAGGGGTGGGAAGGGAGGGGGAGCCTGGGGAGCGGGAGGGAGGGGGAGCCTGGGGAGCGGGAGGGAGGGGGAGCCTGGGGAGCGGGAGGGAGGGGGAGCCTGGGGAGCGGGAGGGAGGGGGAGCCTGGGGAGCGGGAGGGAGGGGGAGCCTGGGGAGCGGGAGGGAGGGGGAGCCTGGGAAGCTTAGTTTCAGCAGATGTGTAGAAGCAGACACTGTGGTAGGGTCTACTTTGAATACACAAAGCTTTGAGGCTGAGAAGAAAGGTGGATGTCGGAAGGAGAGGTTTCTGCTCAAGTTCTAAGAGTGGGTGATGGGGAGCGACTGTGATCCTTGCTGATGGACTGATTTGGGGCAGCAGAGTTTTAGATCTGAACGGAGTGAAGTCTAGGTGATTGCGGTTTAGCACTTTACTCTCCGCGCTTGTAGAAAACTTTCTTTCTTTTTTTGGTTTTTCGAGACAGGGTTTCTCTGTGTAGCTTTGCGCCTTTCCTGGAACTCACTCTGTAGCCCAGGCTGGTCTTGAACTCACAGAGATCCACCTGCCTCTGCCTACTGAGTGCTGGGATTAAAGACCTGTGCTACCACTGCCCGGCATAGAAAACTTGCTTAGAAATTTCTTTTCTTTACTTTTTTCCTTTTTTTTTTTTTTTTTGAGACAGGGTTTCTCGTGTAGTTTTGGTGCCTGTCCTGGATCTCACTCTGTAGACCAGGCTGGCCTCGAACTCACGGAGATCCACCTGCCTCTCTGCCTCCAAGTATTGTCATCAAAGGCGTGCGCCGCCGCCGCCACCACCTGGCCAGAAATTTCTTAACAGGTTTGTACTATCAAAACTCTCTGAACTTTACCTCAATCAGTTACTACTTATATATGCCCCAAGAGGAAAGTAGGAGGGCTGAACAGTGGAAGTCAAGAAAAAGGGTGAAGTGGTGGGAAAGAACGCAGGAGCATTAGGTCGTTCACCTGATACACATGGTGTTCAAGGCTCTGCTGAGCTCTGTGAATCTACGATGAACTAGACCTCCCACTCCACACACCAATGCACACAAACCCTCCTCTCCCAAGCCCCTCCTCGAGCCTACTACAAGTCCAAACCAGTTTTTCTGAGGCTGAGGAAATGGGGCTTTCCTTCCATAAGGAATGGGGTCATCACAGTGTGTAGAAACTTCTTGGAAGCCAATTCTTCGTGCTCAGGAACAATTATAAACCACACAAAAATGACCCCAAGCCCACCCTACACATACATCTGATCCCACCTCCCCTCAGCCAGTTCCAAAGAAATCCTCACTTATAAACACATATATTTTACAAGTTGCCAAATTAGTTTTAAAAGATGTTTATCAGTGTATGTGGGTGACCCTGAGTTTGTGACCTTAACACCACAAGTCAAAAACAGAAGTAGGGGAGGAAGAAGAAGGAATCAATCTAGCAAAACTCAGGAAAGGAAACAACTAACACGATGAACAAAACCATCAACACAAGACAGCCATAGTGAATGTTCTCTTTAGCGCCTCAAAGACATAGACACTTAGCTACCACCACCAGCACCGATAGCAAGTTAGTGAGCTGGCCACAGAAGCAGGAACACGTATCTGTTATGACGTAATCATGACAGAGAAGCAGGAGGAACAAAAGTCTAAACAGGTGTTACATAAATAGTTAGTCTGAGGCCAGCCTGGGCAACATCATGAGACTGTCTCCAAAGAAGGAAAAAAAGATGGTAATAGGAACGAACAGTCATGCCAAGCAGCCACAACCACCACTGCCGTGACCATGTGGCCTGGAGGCTCAGCTTCGGCCACGCTGATGCACGGCTTCCAGAATGGCCGTCAGCACTTCTCCTTTGGGCTCTAGAAGCTGACGGTGGCCAAGAACTGACTTTTGAAGTCTGAGCATGTGAAGGAGTCAGGTCATGAACTGCATATGCTGTCTTTTCCTGAACTGATGTTTGGAGACAACATTTTAATGATCTAGCATGACTAGCTTTGAGCCGCTGAACTGGGTTCAATGGTACAGATGCACTAAGATTGTAAAAACTGCCAAGGAATGCTGAGAACAGTCATGCAGAGGAGCGGCAGGGAGGTAGGAGAAGAGTCATTAGACCACATGACGAGGTCTTCACAATGGACTATAAAGGAACGGCTCTTGGGGAATCTTCTAAATACAGATCATATAGACACAGAGAAACTGAAAGCCAGAGAGGTTCTCCTGTTTGAAGTCGAACTGCATAATTATGGAGTTTCCAAGTCATCCCAGTTCTTTTCTGCTGTTCGTAGTTTTTTTGAGAACCGCTGAAGTGTGCTTATCATGAGGCTGACAAGAACTACGTTATGAGAACACACATCCTGACAGAGCAAAATTGGTCATTTAATGCATGCTCTACCTTTCCTCTTCATGGAACCTAATGAAATTACACAGTATTTACCAATCAGGAAGGAAGTTTGTTTGTGAGAAGTTAGTATTTATGGAAAGAAATGATCCTAATCTCACAGACCCACAAGAGTGCAGCCTGGCAGAGTAGAATGTGAATCAACATACACTCCATGAGGAACCTGACTGAACATGTTGGCTGTCTGTAGGGGTGTTTTTATTATGAGATTTAATTTTCTTGATTATACATAGATTTTCTGTATTTAAAAGGAAAATTAAAGATTGTTACAGGTAGGCTTGAATCAACTGATGTTTATACCATCTGTCTTCAAATTCATACTCCATAGTTATTTGTTTTGGAGTCTCATTTGAATTAGTAAATTATCACAAAGCATGATCTCAGCAGCAGTGCCGTGTATGTGTCTCAAGAGATGGACATGATCCACACCGATTGGGAAGCACCGTCTGTGAAGAGGCTGCATTGTAAATCCATCAGATTTCAGATGTCTTGTGACTTTCATAGGATTCCAGACTGTGCATGTTGAGGTACCATACTAGATCTTAGATTTGGGCTTTCTGGTGTTTATTTGCACTTTTGGAGAGTTGTGATGTATCACCTAGGAAGTTAATCTTGGAAGATTATTCATTAGTTGGAGTTTCTGGGCAAAATCATATTTGTGTGTTTATACACACATGCATTTTAAAAACACATTCATTTAACTGTCTGTCTCTGAGTAGTGTTAATTACTTACTTTGATAATTCATTGTTAAAAACTGACCCCTTTTTGTTGTTTTTTAAAAAAAAGGTGAGAGGGGAGTGGAATGAGTGTGCTTCTGAAGATTTTATTAGTTTATTCCTGTGAAGAATACCAAGAAAGTATGTCTTTGATCACTCTAAATATGACATATACCATTTTATATTTATTTGTTCTAAACAATCCTTTGTAGGAGGGGAATACATAATAAGAAAATATGGATCCAAAAAAGAAAACAGAATAACATTTTGGAAGGCAGCAAAGAGAAATGAATTGAAATGTTAATTTTTGATAAAATGCTCATGGTAAAATGACTTCCTAACACATTAATGAACACTAGATTCTACAGAGACAGAACAGTTGGTGCACAGAAAAGCAGAGGATCAAAACATCAAACAATGTTAGCAAAACACTCTGACAGCTGTTACCAAATGAGAAAGCTATCAAAAAATGTATAATTCCACAATGTAAAGAGACCAAGTGTCTGAATTAGAAAAAATGAGCTCTGTGTGTGTGTGTGTGTATACGTGTACATGTACATGTACATGTAACTAGCTAGAGCTAAAAAGGGAACAATCTCCTCATGGGATGTGAAGAAATGTTTCCATTCAGCTTTATCCTGCTGCTGCCAGCAGGATTACAGGACTGATGTTCTAGAAGACTCAAGGAATAAAACATTTTACTCATGTACACATATATAAACTGAGTTGAGCACAGACAGAAATACACTATTAAATACCAATTGGGCCCCACTCCCAAGAGCATGTGGGCTACACAAACTGAAACAAGTCAGGAGAAAACTCAAAAACTAGGTGGGTAGAGAGGTTAGGTGGATACAGGAGGAGATAGGGTGTGTGGATATGATCAAAATACATGGTATGAAACTCTATAAGAATTAATAAAGATATAAAAAGTGTCCATAACATCAATGAAGTCGATCGTGTATCAGATTTTAGATTTTGGTTACATTCATCACAACTGTTAAAGGGCTGGGGAGATGGCTTGCTGCTCAGGTGTAAGGACATAAGTTCAGATCCAGCACCCACATAAAAGCCAGGCATGGAGGTATACGCCTGTAACCCTAGTGCTAGTGAAGGAGACAGGAGGATCCTAGGGTGTTTGCCAGGTTTAGTGAGAGATCCTATCTCATAATGTAAAATGAAAACATGATTGAAGAGGGCAACCCAATGTCAACCTCTGTCCTTCACACACACCTGCATCAGTGAGTGTACCCACACACACATGCACACGTGAGCATGTGCACACACATGTTTTTTAAATGTTAAAAAGAAAAAAAACACATTTCAATCTTGGGAATTAAAAACAGCTCATAAGTAACTCTTGGATGAACAAAATAATCAAAACCAAATGACATACTCTTAAGAAATTAACAGTAATAAGAGCAATACATTAAAGTTATGAGATACAGACAAAGCATGTCTCCGAAAAAGTCTGGAGCCTTTACTAGAAATGTACTCATTGGGAAGCAATAAAGATAGAAAAGTAAATGATTTAAACATTCAATCAAATGACTATCCAATAATATATATGAAAGAAAACAGCATAAAAGCAGAAACAAGACACAGAAAGGGAAAACACAATAGAAATAATCAGAAAAACCCAACTCTGATTGTGGAAATGCAAGACTCTCATAAATTTCAATGTCAGTAAGCTTTGCTGGTAAATGTATGTTTTTAAATGTCAATGTTTTATAGAGTTGTTAAATATCTGCGTAACTCAGGATAAAATACACTAAAGATATTAATCAATCTTTCTTTCTCTCTTCCTCCCCCAGCGTGTGTGTGTGTGTGTGTGTGTGTGTGTGTGTGTGTACACGCCTATGTTTACACACTTTATGGTTTATAGCAATTTTAACTTCAGAGAATGGAGAAAAACCTGTAAACCTCTGCCATTTAATTAACCAACTTCTAGTTCTAGTCAGCACCCCAAACCACAGAAGCACACCTAATCACCCGATCCAGTTTAAATGAAGATTCACTCTATGTGGTATACGTTCCGTGGGACTGGACAAGTGTCATACACACCCACTACTACAGTGTCATGCAGGGGGCTTTTCGATCTTGAGTCTCCCAAACTCTGTTTGTCTTTTTCTTCCACACTAACCAGGAAGCAACTGACTTCCTCATCATCTCTACAATTGGACTTTTCCATAATGTTCTACAGTGAAGATTTTTTTATATTGTGGTGTTTCAAGGAAGTGGTTAAAAACTATTATTGTACAGATCAACAGGCATTTAAATACTTTATGAAATGCTGCTTTTGTTCCTATTTCCCAGATCTCCACAGTATCAGCAAATAAACTTTTTATTTTTCTGACATAGAGGGGAAGCAGCTCATCATTTCATACCAAATTTACAGGAATATAACATATACTCTCAAATTCTTTTGTAATAGACCTAATCCTATTAAAACTAAAACTATCTGAGCTATGTATTTCCAGGAGTCAAGTTTTAAAACCTTATAATTAATGGGCACACCCTGCTTAGTAAGTTCTTAATCCAACTTCAAAGGAGCACAGTATAGCTCTGTCAGGGTGGGCTTCATGCTATGCTCACATGATTTATGCAGATAAAGAAATATCCAGAAACCTAGTAACCCCTTGTTGGAAAAAGAGGCTGGACTTTGGCAGGAGTAGACAGGCAAAGGAACCAAACTCTGTGGTGTGTATCATGCCAAGATCAAGCTAGCCACTATGAAGGGCAGCCCCTTAGTTATGCATGGGTAAATAAGGGTAGGTTGGTAGGAAATGTAAATATGAAATAAAAATTTAAACTTAGAATCAAAGTCAAACTTATTTGGAATACAGTTAATTTCAATTCATACAAAAATAATAAATTGTTTTATTCTTAAAGAAAACCCCAAATAATTACAATGCTTCGGCTGCCAATATTTTAGCATGTGTCCCTAATATATAAAGCATTTTTCTAACATCACAATGCATGGTATCACATTGAACAAAATTAACAATGAATTTTTTATTAGTCTGGTCAAAAACACTGTGACCAGAAACAGGAAACCCTCACTAAAACTTTCTGTTAAAAATGCAGACATCTGCAGGTAGGTGCCTTTATAAATTGTTTAGGTTAGGAATGTTTCAACTACAACTAATTGGAACTGGCCAATCAGAGGAGGGTTAGGAATTAAGTAATAGTTACAAAGGCCAGAATATGGCAAAATATAGTATACATCAGTTACACTTTTATGCTTTTCAAATATTCACATAGGCCTATCTTCACAACTAACTTTGTTAATATACATATTAACAGTGCAGATCTGACTCTATCACTGTAACAAGTGTTACATTACAGAAACCACAAACTTCTCCTGTTCACTAAACGCAAGTTTATTAAGTTCCAATATGGTCGTCTCTCACCTCTGCAAGTTTCCAATACAGC
This sequence comes from Onychomys torridus, assembly GCF_903995425.1. Classification (NCBI taxonomy): domain Eukaryota; kingdom Metazoa; phylum Chordata; class Mammalia; order Rodentia; family Cricetidae; genus Onychomys; species Onychomys torridus. The sequence goes on from NC_050448.1 coordinate 108,380,281, forward strand.
TAGTACAATTTAAGGTGGTAATGTCTTGGCTTTCTTCTAACTCTCATAATCTAAACACTGCTACTTCATGTACATTATTCTACAGAAGATCCACAAGGGATCATATAAGTCATGCAGCCCAGGCTCATTTTCAGGGCGGAGAAACCATGTCAATATAACACCTGAAGCATAATAATATGGTTTTGAACTAATAACAAGTCATGGACACCTAGTCTGTTATAGCTTAAAGGTCTTGATATGCTAGGCAATTTGAATTTGACTCTATCTACTGTTTCTGCATATGCCTTAGTTTTTAATCTTTTAATTATAGACTATAATTGATTTCATGGTCTGTAGTCTAATAATATGATCCTGACATCTAGATTGCTCCCTGTACCTCATGGCCTCTTCATTCTCCTAGCCTGTTCCTTGGACATGAGGGCTTTTGATTTCCTTTATAGAAAAATGAGGTAAATTTAAAGAATTTAGACTATGACATTTTAGGATATTTTATATTTGTGCAGGAAGTAGCTTTGATCAACATCTGCTCCATACCACACAAAATACAAAAGAGACAGTTTACAGTTACTTACTCTTCTACTATTGCTGGGAAGACACATCACGAGAGAGCCTATACAAGAAAGCATTTAACTGGGGGGCACTTGCTTACAGCTACAGAGGGTTAGTCCACGGCATCACGTTGGAGAGTGTGGTGGCAGACCTGCATGGCAGGGAACAGTAGCTGAGAGTTACATCTCGTTTATAAGCTTACAGTGGGAGGAAAGAGGGCGTGGAAGAAAGAGAGGGAGACTTGGCACAGTCTTTGGAGACCCCAAAGCTCACCCCCCTGTAACACATCTCCTCCAACAACTATCTCCTAATCCTTCTGAAATGGAAGCCAAACGTTCAAATATATCAGCCTACAGGGGCCATTTTCTCTGCTGCTTTAGTACAGGATGTGAGTTCTCATATCCAGTACCAGCCACTATACCTGCCTGCTGTCTGCCACACCAGGATGGATTCTCACCCCCTGGAACTGTAAGCCAAAATAAACCTTTCTATATGTTGCCCTGGCCATGAGGTTTTATCATAGCAACAGAAAATCAAACTGAGAAACTATGCCAACCTGCCTTCTCTGCATCTTTCTTCATCTTCAATATTCTAAGTAACCTCATCAGTTGTCGGGTTATTCAAGAAGAAGTGTTATCATTTCATCAGCTTAGTTATTAGAGGAAATCACAACAGTAGATGGGAAATTGAGAGACTGTTACTTTGCTACTAACAGACTATGATTTTGGGCATGAAGATGGCTCCCAAAGATCCTTTCTATTGCATTCATACCTTTGTGAAATCTCTTCCCCTTGACTGTGGACCAAACGTAGTGACTAACTTACATGGGAAAGAATACTGTAAAGATGACCTGCCACTTCTCAGTTTTATTTTTAAAACAGACAAATTTCTCTCTTTGGCTTGCAGCTCCCTGGCACACTGACAGAAACTAGTTGCCATGCTGTGAGCTGTCCTCTGGGAGGCCCACAGAACTAAGGTCCCCAGAACACATACACAGAGGATCTGAGACTCATTCCAGTACCTCTCAGGGAATAGGATCTTCACAACAGAAATGTAAATGGACTTGGAGCAGTCTAGGTTTGTGAGGAGACCACAGCACCATGGACATACTGACTGTACCACTGGAAGAGGCCACCTCAGCCATGCCAGGATTCAGAACCACAGAAGCTGAAGTTAGTTCTTTTATGTCACTAAACCCTGAGGCAGTTTATATGCAGCAACAGAAGCCTAGTTCAGGCTGGGCTTCCACCCTTGATCAACAAAGTATCTGGATTAAATAAGCTTTTGAGTCTCTTCTGTTGATAGGAAAGCTCTAACAACTTCATGTTCTTATACTACAGTCTGGTTACAATGTGTATATATTTTGAAATAAGGTTCAAGTTTTTGGAAATTTGCCTTTGGATATATAACAGCCCAAAGCCTACTTTACTAGCAGCAGTGCAATAAGAAGAAAATCTTAATAAATCCCTTTGTAATAAATAAAGTATGTATTGTTAATAGGGATGCCTAGAAAGGCTAGCCAGTGTCTAAGAATCTCAATTTGCCCGCTTTAAGAACTTGGCATGTTTGGGCTAGTAATATAAAATGTTTGGTCCCCTTTTTATTAAAAATAATCAGAACTTATATAAAAGGCTATTTCTAGCAGTCCTAGCTTTTAAAAATTGATGGATAAGTAAGAAGACACCACACACCCTGGAGAACAATGGAGATGCCACACACCTTAGAGGCATCCAGTATAGCTTGGAAAGATTCCCTTTAAGTTACAGGTGTTTGGCCCACATCTGCTTTATCACAGAGTTTAAGAAGACAACAGATGGGGTTATACATGACAACCTCCATTCAGAATTCTCACATTTTGTTATTTAAACTTCTCTGCAGCACAATACTCACTAAGAATGTAATAGAGTCATAAACCCATTTTTGGTTGAAAGAAAAATCACATTTATGAAATTAAGAGAAAAATAAAACATTTCAAAATAAAATACAAGCCAAATGTTATCATTTTTACTATTTTCTATAGAAAAAAAAATTTTCCAGTTTCAAATAACTCTGGACTTTGGAATTATAACCTGTTTTTATGTTCAAAATAAAAAAAACCATTTAAGTGGAAAATGCTAAAGGACCACTGAACTCGATGTATTTTCATATCAATATCTGTATAAAATAATGATTATAAATGTTTGTTTAAAAAGGTGAAATGCAAATGTGAATTTAACAAGAAGATGTAGATTTTCAACACTGTACACAAACTCCTTTGTTATAAATAAATATTTATGCTTCGAAAAAAACCAATTTTATTCTGTTCTTTTTGTCTCAAGGAAAACACGAAAGTACTGAATTAAAGTTACATTACATATTATCCTAATGTGAAACAAATTTGTGATTTACTATAATTTTCTTTTTGAGAAATATAAGGATCAAATACTTTAGGCAACCTGTCTGAGATAGCTGCACAGGTATGAAATGGTTTTAAATTATGTTTTAAATTCAGGCATACTTAAAAACTCACTTTCACCCACACTGCACTTTCAGACTCTTAGCTGAAGCAATCACTATTTGATTTGCTTAATCAACCAACTTCATACATCAAATATGTATTATAAATTAATCCTTTATAACTGAGAACATGTTCACACCTGAGGCAACTATAGGAATTACTATGGAACTAATGCTTAAACGAAAAGATGGTAACAGTACATTTCCTCCTCTGATGCCTACTATCCTCAGTGAAGAGTATGTTCCTTCAAAATGATCCACTCAAATATCTTACACATTCCTTCTCTGTCCAGACATTTTTACGTGGCCCACACTTCTTATCAGCTAAGATACAAGACACAATAAAACTTCCTAGATACTTTATTCTAGTAGTTTCTAGGCAGGCACAGTGGCACATACATTAGCTTAGCAAGGAAGATTGTTTCAGAAGATCACAAATACAAGCCTTGAGGGAAGGCACTGTGCAGTGATCCAGGCAGGTAAATGCTGCAAGGGCACTCTTGTCCAACCTGGAACTCAGACCGCATTCCCTGCAGAACTCATCAGCTTCACGGCCATCATCTACAGCAGTTTGCTGTTAATAAGCATGGCTGACCAATAGGGTAAGGACACCGTGTTTGAAGCCTCCCCCGGTCTGTTCGACAGGAAATGTTAGAAATGCCTTTTGTGTGCTCTGGCTAAGCAAGGTTTTTATTATTGTTACCATGTCTTTGTTGTCAGGGAACAATGTGGAGCACACAATTAGATTCAACATCTGTACAACAGGCTTTGTAATCAGACAGTACTTGTTTCTCTCCACAAGGGAAAGAAGTAAAAAAGAAGACCAGGTATACAGACTAGGTAGTATATAATTATCTATGTAAAGAATACTGTTAATTTAAAAATAGTTCTGACTTAACAAAATACCTTCCCTGAAATGTCTTAAACATTAACTAATATTAATTGAACATAAATAGGACATGCCTAAATCCTTTTACTGTCAGTAGACATTTGGCAAAAAATAGATCTCTCTAATTCATTAACTTCAAGCTCTTTGTTTACATTTGTCAAAAATAGTTATTGAGGGCTAGAGGGCTAACTCAGCAGTTAAGAGTACTAAGGCTCTTCCAGAGATCCTGTGTTAGATTCCTAGCAGCTGCACAGCAGTTCACAACCATATGTAACTCCAGTACCAGGGAATACTCTGGCCTCCACCAGTACCAGGTCTGCACAAGGTGCAAAAACACACATGCAGGCAAAACATGCATGCACATTAAAGAAATAAAAATGAAGAAAGTTCTTGCACAATGCTCTGTTTCATATCCAAATCCATGTCCCACTAAGTGAAATATCAGCTTATTATACACCTTACCAAGTAGTCTCTCTATTTGCCTTTATTTAACAGTAAGTATACTTGACAAACTAGTAATTTGAGGAAGAATCACTGTATAATACATGTTATCACATAATACTTTCTTGATAGTACTTGCAAGTGTTAGACTCTGGAGGGAAAGGTACCCTGACTGCTGGAAGTCAGATGATACCGACAGCTGTAAAGGGAAAGTATCCTGACTTGTTGGCAAGTCAGACTACACCTGAAGCTGGGTTCCAGTGGTCTCCCTGCAGGATGTAGCAATCCTGCTCCTCTCCTATAAAGAGTTGCTACAGCTGAGCTCTGCTCCCTTCCCCTAAAGGAGTTTCCCAGCAGAGATGCCCATTGCTTGTCTGTTCCACTCTGCAAAGAGAGTTTCCCAGCAGAGATTCTGCTCTGCTCTGGCGAATGAAGGTCCTCACCCAAAACTCTTTCAAGAGATTTAGTTGGGAGGGAGGAATCCAGGAGAATGGCTGTTTCTGCCAGGGTGAAGGGCAGCTATCAGCTGAACAGGCACAGGGTTTATATATGGCTTCTTAGGGGCAAAGGTTTTCCAGGGAGAAGATGTTCAGGGTGGGAACTGGTCAGATTTCAATTCCCTTAAGCTTGGACAAGCTCAGATTGACTAGATTTTGTGCTCAGGGACTGGTTGTTTTTCCTGCTCAGGGATTGGTTGGTTTCATGCTCAGGTAGCCAGGGGCAGATTTGTCTCTGGTTCCAAGACCAAAGTGTTTCTTTCACTGGCTCTAGTTTTAGGGTCAGGGTGTGTTTCTTTCACTGGCTGTGGTTTCAGGATCTGGGTGTGTTTCTTTCACTGGCTGTGGTTTCAGGGTCAGAGTGTGTTTCTTTCACTGGCTCTGGTTTCAGGGTCAGGGTGTGTTTCTTTTACTGGCTCTGGTTTTAGGGTCAGGTTGTAATTCTTTGGCTGGCCCTTTTACCCTACACTACTAAAGGCTAAAATTGAAAAGCCTGAATGAAAAACTAGAGAACTGAGAAATTTGTCAATGCTGTAAGGAATTACAATAGTATTTCTTTTACAAACAAAACCTCAACTTTTAAGGTTTTTTTTTTTTGTTGTTATTTTTATTATGATCCACTACAAAGAAAACATTCTGTGTTAGTCTAGCTCAGAGAGCATAGCCAAGTCTACTCAAGTGAACATCAGACAAACTAAGATTGAGAGACATGTACAAAGCAAATGCTCCTATTTTCCAAGTCATTAAGGTCAAGGAAGACAAAGAAAGTGTGTGTGTGTGTGTGTGTGTGTGTGTGTGTGTGTGTGTGTGTGAGAGAGAGAGAGAGAGAGAGAGAGAGAGAGAGAGAGAGAGAGAGAGAGAGAACAGAGAGACAAATGTGATAACTAACTGAAATAACTAAAAGGGGCCTTTTCTCTGGATATAAAAGACATCAAGGGGGTAAATTATAAAATCTGAATAGAGCCTGTGTTTTAGACAATAGTATTATACCCATGGCAACTTAGTGGTGTTTTTAATTGTTTTGTTCCTTTGTTTCAGAAAATGTAACTGTATTTTCTTTTGCTTCTATTTTAAGGTGCTTCAGGGTCCTGTGCATGCCAGGTAAAAGTCCTAGTTCTGCTTATTTTAGGAAAAACACTTGAAAGTATGCAGGAACAAATGTAAGCTTTTCATCTGAAACCATCTCAAACAGTTTGGAGGCAGGGGTGGGGTAGAGGCAGGCACAATACATATAAAGAGAATTTGGCAAAATATTCACACTGGGAAATATATCTAAAAGTTGGATTAGAATTTTTTGTACTATTCTTGCAACTTTTATATAAGTCCAAAAGCATATCAGAACAAAAAGTTTAACAGGGTGTAACAGAAAAGCTTAGTTATGGCATTACAGAATATACAACTCAAGGTTAGGAAAGGGCCCTTGACTTCATGCGATTCACTCTTCACAGTTTTCCCTTATCAAGAAGTTAAGCTGTCACTTAAATATTTGTCCCTCTTGTTTATATATATGAATATAGAACAATGACAGTACAGTCTCTAAAAGCTGACAGTTTCAGTTTTTCAAGCAAACAGAAGAATATGTAGCTGAAATACTCTGAATGTTTTTTTTTTGTTACTTTCAAATTGGTATAGTATTACAAAAACATTGCCTAAGTCCATTGTAAAATAATATTTAAGTACATGTATGCTAAAAATTAAATTAAAAATTGGGATTTTTGTAATGTAACATATAACCTATACATATTGTTAATCAAAGCCACTATTTTCTGTTTGCCTATACCTAACTTTAGATGCATTTATTCCACAAAAATCTGATGATTTAGGTTCTACTGTTAATGTAAAGCACCACTCCAGCACTTTCTGAAATTCCATGCTTTTCCTAGCTTCAAATGTTTCCTTCCCCACGTTATCTGTTAAAATTATGTCTCAGATGTGAATATTCAAATGCCAGTAACAGTGTAGTCTTCCTCCATCCCACAATCAAAACCAATCACTCCTCTTCTGAGTTGCTATAAGCCTTTATTAAACAAAGTTTATTAAGTATTTCTTAATATATACATTAAACACTCTATCAACATGAGTGATGACACCCTAGCACTTGGGAGACTGATGTAGGAGAATTAGGACTCCAAGGCTATAAAAAAAGCTTGAGGTCAGCTTGTGATACATGAGACCCTGTTAACCAGCCAGTCAGCCAACAAAACAACAAAATCAACCAAGCCAAACAGAAATGAAAAAAGTCTCACTATATCTAAGACACTGTGAGATCTGTAAGAGGTTACAGATTAGAAATATTCATTGATATAATTCTTTTTTTTTTTGTTATATTTGTGTTTTAATTTTACACATCAGCCATGGGTTCTCCTGTCCTCCCCCCTCCCACCCCCATCCCCACCTTCCCCCCAGCCCCTCCCCTCCATTCCCATCTCCTCCAGGGCCAAGACTCCACTGGGGATTCAATTCAACCTGGTGGATTCAGTCCAGGCAGGTCCAGTCCCCTCCTTCCAGGCTGAGCAAACTGTCCCTGTGTAAGCCCAAGGTTCCAAACAGCCAGCTCATGCACTAAGGACAGGTCTGGGTCCCACTGCCTGGGTGCCTCCCAAGCAGTTCAAGCTATTCAAATGTCCACTTATCCAGAGGGTCTGCTCCAGCTGAGGGCTCCACAGCTTTTGGTTCATAATTCATGTGCTTCCATTTGTTTGGCTATTTGTCCCTGTGCTTTTCCAATCTTGGTCTCAACAATTCACACTCTTACAGTCCCTCCTCTTTCTTGACAATTGGACACCTGGAGCTCCACCTGGGGCCTGGCCGAGGATCTCTGCATCCACTTCCATCAGTTATTGGATGAGAGTTCCAGCACAACCATTAGGGTGTTTGGCCATCTGATCACCAGACTAGGTCAGATCAGGCTTTCTCTCGACCATTGCCAGCAGACTACAGAGGATGTATCATTGTGGATTTCCGGGGACCTCTCCAGCACTCTGCCTATTCCTATTCTCATGTGGTCATCATTTATCATGGTCTGTTATTCCCTGTTCTCCCTTTCTGTTCTTGATCCAGCTGGGATCTCCTGCTTCCCCAAGCTCTCTTTCCCTCGAACCTTGCCCTTCATTACTCCTACTGTCGTCCAGGTTGTTCATGTCGATCTCACATTGATATAATTCTAATTATATAAGAAAACAATGGGGCTATAAAGAATACCCTGAATTTATGTGGCACATAATACTGCCAACTGAGTAACTAAGAGTTTTACAAACATTTATTTGAGCTGGCCCCTCTTACCACTGGTAGACTGTAGGAGTCTGTCTGTAGGTTATGTCTTTAAACTAATCACTACCCCTTAAGGAGAAAACAGGCACCTAAATAAACTACAGCACACAATCAAAATATAATATTGCAGAGAGAACAAGGGTGAGGGAGAAGGGGAGAAGAGGGAGAAAACAGGGAGGCTGAGAAAAGACTGCTATGTAACATCTAAGTCGTGCACTGAAAGGTAGATTTGTGATAAAGGAAAAAAAGCTCTTTTTGGTTGGCAATGCTAGAGAAATGCTAAGAAATAGGCAGATTTACACAGGAAAAAAACTATGCCTGAAAAAATACAAATTCTATATAAAAGGTAATTAGTATTAGAAAGATAATCATATAAACACATTTAAACACACATATGTATACACATGCTTAATACAAAGATGTAGAATATAAACTTTCTCACTTGTTGGAAATACATAAACTCAAAATTCACCCCATTTGCTATCAGAATGTACCGGGTTAAAAATATCAATCAATTTTTATTTAAAATAAATAATTCACTCAGTTTTTAACAAAGAGTAACTCCCGAAACTTCCATGATACAAAGAATTCTCCCTTAGAGACCAGACTGGGCATGACTAGAGTTTCTATAATGCATATTAATCCAACAGAATGGAAATGGGGAGCACACAGAAAGTCACCAGACTCCCAGAAGTATACAGTAGAATATTAGAGATGATGGCCCCACAAAAATCAGCCAATATAACTTCCTCAGCCTAGAGAAAAAAACAGCCTAGTAAAAATTAGAACTGGAATATATCGTTTTTGTAAAGTAAGTTTTCTCAGGTGCTACATGGGGAAAATCTATACCTAAGTGTATTTAATATAAAAGCTACGTAAAAGAAAGACACTAAAAAAGGGGAGACAGAGAACAACTTCATACATGCTAGGTTTTAAAACTAGAACATTCCTCATAGCTTGATATTCTAAAGTTAAATGAAATGGCCTTTTGCTCCAATATTTCTTCTGCCAACTTCTGTAAAAACACATATGACATACAAACAAGCAAATAAAATTTGTTTTCTGATTCTGTAAGGTACATATTTAACAACATTAGAAACTTTGGTGGGTTAAAGACAAAGGAGCAATGTAACCAATGAGCTGCAAAATTTTCTAGCTGAACTATTATTGCCAATAAGTTTTGGTATTCTAGGAAGTACTGCAAAGCCACAAGGCAGGAAGATAGACAAGCCCTCAGAAACCTGCAGACTGCAGCTTGCAGCAAAACCCGAGAGGACAGCAAAGCAGTGAGCAGAGGCGCCAACTGGTCACAAGCAGCAGCAGCAGCCCGAGTTTATAAGGTGGTTGTCGGGGGTTAAGATAACTTCACTACACAGTATTGCCTGTTTCTTCTTTATTTTTGGCTCCACAAAGTTTTGAACTTACAAAGATGTTCTATGTCAGGACAAGAAAAAAGAAAGACAATTACATGTGTATGTAAGGACACAGTGGTTTTTTAAGTTTCCAATTTCTCCAATTAAATAGAAATTATTAAAACAAAATATCACCATTTATTTACTATGCAGTTTTTGAGAAAAACCTCTCATGTAGCAAGCTGGCCTGAGACTGTAGCAGAGGTTGGTCTTGAACTCCTGACCCCCTGCCTCTACTTCTCAAGCACTAGGATTGTCAGTGTGTGCTACCTAAATTAAATACTATTTTTAAAGAAATTGATTTTAATAGTTAGTATAATCCCCTTCACATATTTAGAAAATATAACATTATTTCATTTAAATTAAAACATTTTAGAAAAAAAAGTATATCCTTGTGGTTTTTGCTTTGTACTTCCTTACAGATCATAGGAGCACAATATAAACACTGTTAACATTTAATAAAAATTAGCCAGATACTCTATCATACAAATATTTATAATTAGTCTTAGTCTGAATTTAATTTAACGCATGTATAACACTTTCAAGGGTAGGAATTTGAACAGTTGGAGCTTTTGATTGGTTTAGCCCTTGAAAAGTGAAATGTTTTATATTCCTGTAGAAACTAATGCATTTCTAGCTTCCTTACTCCACAATCCCAGCACATCTGCCTAGTGAATATAACAAATGAAATAACAGATGTAATGGTCCCTATATCTTTTCTTTCTAAACAAAGAACGTATCAGAAGAAGCTACAAGCTAATTTTCAAGGCGATAATGCTTAGTCTTTATCTATAAAATATGCAGATACAGACAAAAGCAGATTAAACATTATGCTATTTTTATGAAAAACAGTTTTTAAAAAAGGTTTTTGTGAAAAAATGTTCTAAGTTAAAAGAAAAAGCAAATAACTATAGAATTCTTTCATGAAAAAGAAAACTAATCATTTCCTCACATCTTCATATGCTTATAATATTGTAAAATGTGAAGCCGAACTTTAAGAACTTAATTGCCTATGTGTTAGACTAACTTTACAAACATAAACACACACACATGCTGAGAGAGAGATGAGGAAGGAGTGGGTGGCATCTACAAAGTCAGAGAAGACAATGGCACAGGGCACGACTGTGAATTGGGGTTTGAGAAGCAGCCCTTAGAAGACCTCTCAAGATGGCTATTCTAGGTCCACCATCAGGTTAAATGGTTTAAGGAGGGAAAACAAAATGCTTAGAGTTTTTATCAATACAGGTCCATGTTCAGTTGTCTCCTAGTTTCTTCACACAGACTTAGCAAATTTTTTTTTTTTTTTTTTTTTTGGTTTTTTTCGAGACAGGGTTTCTCTGTGTAACTTTGTGCCTTTCCTGGAACTCACTCTGTAGACCAGGCTGGCCTCGAACTCACAGAGATCCGCTTGGCTCTGCCTCCCAAGTGCTGGGATTACAAGCGTGCGCTACCACCACCCGGCAGCAAATTTTGTTAAAGCATGTGCAAAGAAATGTGTATAACTGTTTAAAACAGAGAAAATGCTGCTAAGAAGTAAGTGTGAAAATCCACAATCTAGTGATCAAAAGAACAGCTGACCCAGTTAGCCTTACTCAACAGGTAAACTAGGCAATAAGAGATCATAAGAAAATGACTTCAGTGTAGACAAAAGTGGGAAATACTAGTTCTATCATATGGGATGTAGACACTGCCATGCTGCAGCAATACTGAAAAAAAATTAAGAGTCACACACTTATAAATTCTTTCACATAGCAATCCATCCCGTGTATGAATTAACATATTACAATAAAATTAAAATAGTATTTGAGGAAGGGTGTTTGGGGTATGGTAACGAAGTATTACATGCAACCATGTAAAAAGAACAAGGCTAGCTGATGACAACAAATGCACTGAGGGATAAATGGTTTAGATCACTGTGCCTTTGTATCTCATGGACAACAAGAAAAAGAGAGCTAAATCATTCCACATCTATTCAGTGAAAACTCCAGAAAGGCTGTCTTACTCTATGAATCCATAGTCATGAATTTAGTTCATAAGAGTGAAGATTAATCAAGAAAAATAACATTTGCATCTTTAGTACAAATAAACCAACAGTTTGCACAGACCTTGGTTCTGATATCCAATCACTGTCCCAAACTGACTCTGTCCTACACACCAAGGACTCACATTTGTTTCCCCGACTCTGTTTTAGGTGAGTGCTACCGGAGAATCCAAGATGGCAGCAGCAGGCCAGGCCAGGGCATTTCTCCCTCCTCCCATTCCTGCTCCATCCCCTGTGACTTTAGCTGATACACAGTCCTTGTCTCCAGTTTCACCTTGTTCCAGCTACTCCAGCTCAAGGGCTCCAGTAACACTTCCTTCTCCAACATAAAAAATAAAAGAATAACCCTAGAGAATGTCAAAGGAACAAAGACTGCAAATACTACGAAGTGTTCAATGGCTTAAATCACCCTGTACATTTGCACCCAACATGCAAGGAATTCTGGCATTTGAGGGCAAGAATGCAGCAATCTCCTTGGAACTGTTTGCATATAAGCACTGTTCCTCAAAGTCCATGTGTTAAAGGACTAGACAGTAGGGTAGTTCCAATTAAGAAGTGCTGTGGACCATTTGGAGGTGTGCAGCTTAGTGGTAGGTCCTTAGGTTACTTGAGGCATGACCTCACAAGTGCTTGTGGGGTGCTGGTTTCTTCCTCCAGAGGTGAGCAGTTTGCTGTCATGAGTACTCACCACAATGTAGGATCCTAAGTCAGAGGCTTAAAAGGTGATGAACTATTCTAGCTTACACTGCAACATCCAGAACGGTTAGACAAATGGTTAGACCAACGGTTAGACCTCTTTGTCCCATGCACTCTACATACAGGGCAAAGCAAAACAACTTCTGAAAGCTATCATACTCACTAGACTGTTTCCTTGCCTAGCCTTGAAAGATACGGTGAAATTATGAAATACTTTCTAATTTATTCTCAGAAGTTTACAGAGAAAAAATTCACTAGCCAAATTTGCTGAATGTTATGTGAGTAAGATTCATGGAACTTGTTAGTTCATAATCACTAATAAAAACTGTTTTGACTATATTAGTATCTCCATGCCCAATTCACACACGCACACACACTAAAGACTTAAGCTTCAACATAACTGTATCTTTAAAGATAGGATCTTTAAAGAGGTGAGTATGCAAAATGACATACATAATGAGGGTGGAGCTAAACTATAAGAGCATTGATGTCCATATACAAAGAACAAAACCCTAGGAGGAGAGACCACATGAGGACTGAGCAATATGGCAGCCTCCTGGAATCCAAGAAGAGGATCTTCACCAGAAAGCATGTGCTGGCTATGTGATTTTGGACTTCTAGCCACTAGAACTAAGAAAAAAACTATTCACGTTGTTAAACATACCCAGTCTGGTATCCTGTTATGGCAGCATGAGCACACTAATATACTGATACGCCATTTCTTTCTCTAAACCTGATAGAGCCACTCATAAATAAATGAATTATTACAGATTTAAAAATAAGTGCTATCTACTGGAGATGTACAGTAATATAAATTAATAGTTACATAAGACTCTACTTTATATATTTTACTTGAACCTATAACAGTAATAAAATATTAACGCTAGGCTGGAAGGTGGTGGCACACACCTTTAATCTCAGCACTTAGGAGGCAGAGGCAGATGGATCTCTGAGTTTGGAGGCCAGCCTGGTCTACAGATCGAGATCCAGGAAAGGCGCAAAGCTACACAGAGAAACCCTGTCTCAAAAAACCAAAAAAAAAAAAAAAAAAAAGCTATTGAAAGTAACTTCTCATTGGACAGGTTTTATATTTTGCCAAAATATTTCATTAGTTGATATGTTTGTCTTGTTCATTGTGTAAATACAGGAAATGTGCTACATACTCAGTAGACACAGTGTAAGTCACATATTGTCAGAGCTGGAGAGATGGCTCAGCAGTTAAGAGCATTGGTTGCTCTTTCAGAGGACCTGGACTTCATTCCCAGCACTGACAGTGTGAATCACAACTGTCTGTAAGTCCAATTCCAGGGGATCCCATGATCTCTCTAGCCTCTGCAGGCACCAGACACACATAAGGCACACAGACATACACAAAGGCAAAACATCCGTACACATAAATAACATAAAATGTGTTTGTCTTGGGTAAGTGAAGTTTGTTATTAACCACATTTAAAGCAAATGGACTGACTACTCTTTCAAAATCTAAGTCATATTTTACAGGAGTGAAAGATTCATCATCCCCCAAAAGGTACCACCCACAAAAACAGACCTATAAGGAGAATCTAAACTTAAGTAAAAGTATGATTCAACTTAAAACTGTGAACGAATTTTAAAAGCTTATGAGTATCTGGAAGTACAAAAAGAAAAACGTTCATCAGTAGAAACCAGCTGCTGTAAATGGCAACCCAGAGTTCTGAAATATCAGTGTCATACTGCAACAAACAATCTACCAAAAATGACCAAACCATTGTTTGGGAAAATATTAACACCTCCTTCTGTTTTCTTTGAGGTTAATAGGGTAGATATGTCAGCAGGTCAGGTATAGAACTACATCCACTTTGACGTACCCACCCAGGACTTATTTGTCCTGTGTTTCTGTGTATATCTTCTCTAAACTAGACGCTAACTGATTCACAACAAGGAGTTAACTCTGAATAAACTGTGGTTTGCCATGGTACTAAAAATGCTAATACCCTTAAAAAGCATCAAGGAGAATCTTTCAGTTTCAGAACACATTCACCTAAGATTTCAGGTAAACTTATTATTACAATCTGTCACTCATTTACCCCCTTAGTCAGGTGCCAACCATAGAGATGACAGCTCCAACGTGAATCATTTATTAGGTGACAGAAATTATTCAGGGAAGACTGACTATTTTCCATGTGACAGAGCCCCTTGGGAAAACACCTGAAATCTGGCCTCAGGGAATGAAGATACAGACATCTCCAGTCTGACAACAAGGTAAAGACATGTACTGCTGTCTTACTCACAACTTCTAGAAATTGTCTTCTTTGGTGGGGAGACCCATCCCTACCTGGTCCCTAGCTCTTGAGCTGCCAATGCCCAAGTAAAGAGCAACCCTAGGAATAGACTGTTCAGATTCACACAGATTTTTTTTAAAATTTTTTTTGAGCTGAGGATCGAACCTAGGGCCTTGCGCTTGCTAGGCAAGCGCTCTACCACTGAGCTAACTCCCCAACCCAGGGCCTTGTACTTGCCTAGCAAGCGCAAGGCCCTGGGTTCGTTCCTCAGCTCCGGCAAAAAAAAAAAAAGAAAAAGAATGTTGATGCACACTTGTAATACAGATTCACACAGTTTAACATGGCTGACAACCACACTGACACAGACAGGTGAGTGACATCAACTTAAGGCACAAGAAGAAAGTGACCAAGCAACAATCCAGACACGAATGAGTCTCTCACTGCTTCTGACCACATTTCTTTCTACAGTATATTCCTATACTGCTATACTCTAAGAAGGAAATGACAAAGCAAGCCAGTCAGCAGTCAACTGGATGGAAATACCACATTTTCATATTATGAACAAACGGTGTTCAACAGACTGAGTAAGAAAAGAAAATCTTTAGATGAAATATCACAGTCAAATAATAGTTCATAGAATGAATAAGGCAGGAAATCACTGCTTTATGGTCAGTAAATACAATAAGTTTGATAAATTGAGTCAGAGCCTTCTTCTACCGAATGGTAACCAACGATAATCCAGCGCTTACTTGCTCTATGGCCAAAGTCAAGACCCTCTTGAGCTGCTTGCAAACTTGCCCAAACATGAACCAATTCCCCTTCTTTGTGGCCTCTCATGGCACCTGCTACCTCTGTCTTTCTGCCACAGTAGTCCCTAAAGAAACAAAGAAATTATATTCTTAAAGGGGACACAGCTGGCAAAAGCTGATTAAGATCAAAGTCTCAGAAGACAGTATCACAAACAGTCTTTACTAATTCCTTAAAAAAAAAAAGGTTCTAGGACACACCAAAGTGACGTAAGTTTACTGAAGTTGCCTGTTCATATGAGTTCCTCAAGTAGGGAGCCCTACTACAGGCCACCAGACTTGGAGTTAGTTCACTGAATCTATACTGAAATTCTCACTTGTCTCTCTAGCTCCAGCTCACCTCCTGTCTTTCTCCCTCCTACTCCTTCCAAATGCATCTTTTACTAGCTGACCAAAGTCCTTGGTTACATAAAGCACAGATCTTCCACATATGAATGTAAAGAGTACACACACGTCCTATTTGGGCACTGCTTCTCAAATCCAAAGAGATGCCTACTTGAGATTATGGCAACAACTGCCCTATTGTGTGCTCTACTATTTTGGTACACAATTTATAACAATTAATTGTTTAAAGATTGTTTTTGAGTAACTCATGCATTGTATTTGTGGCCCTTTCTTCAAAAGAATACAAGTTTCACTATAATGAAAACGTCACTTTTTGTGGAGTCCATACACAGAGAGTTGTAGCACTACGACCACATTTTTAAGCATCACTTCTCTGTAAGACAAATTGCTAAATGGTCTTATTAATAAAAAACCCTGAGGCAGATATTGGTGTGTGTGTGTGTGTGTATTTTAGACAAAAAAGGAGGAAATGTGGTGGTATTTTCTTTGTGCACTCCAATAAAGCTTATCTGAGGATCAGAGAAAAAAGCCAGCCACTGTATTAAACATAGAAGTCAGGCAATAGTAGCACATGCTTTTAATCCTATTGCTCAGGAGGCAGGGATCTGTCCAGATCTCTGTGAGTTCAAGGTCACACTGGGGAACAGAGCCAGGCATGGTGACACATGCCTCTAATCCAAAAAATTCAGCACCAACCATAGAGGTCTGGAGGTTTGTACAGACAGATAGGAAGTGATGTAGCTGGGCGGAGAGAGGAAGTGAGATTGCAGGGACAGAAAGGCATATTGGTGTGGGTTTACAGGAAGTAGGTCTCTTTGGAGACTGAGGAGTTGGTGAGGTGAGGTTGGCTGTGGCTTGTCCTATTCTTCTGATCTCTCAGTTTTAACCCCAATATCTGGCTCTGGTTTCTTTCTTTCTTTCTTTCTTTCTTTCTTTCTTTCTTTCTTTCTTTCTTTCTTTCTTTCTTTCTTTCAATTATTAATAAGACCATTTAGCAATTCTTCTTACACATCTCAAAGATAACTCTTTTGTATTTTTACTGTTTTCTTCCTGGAGTACTCAGTGTGGACAAATGCAATATCATGTTTTATAACTCCAGTTAACTCTCACCCTGCCCACTCTCCCACATGATTTCTGTTAGTCACTGTGGTGCTGTGAAAGAATTTGGTCCCCAAAGGGAGTGACACTATTAGGAGGTGTGGCCTTGTTGAAGGAAGTGTGTCACTGTGGAGGTGGGCTTTGAGGTCTCATATGTACTCAAGCTATGCCCAGTGTCTCAGACCACTTCCTGTTGCCTGCGAGTCAAGATGTAGGACTCTCAGCTACTTTTCCAGCACCATATCTGCTGCATGCTACCATACTGCACCATGATAATGATGGACTAAACCTCTGAAAATGTAAGCCATCCCAATTAAATATTTTCCTTTATAAGACTTGTCCTGGCCATGGTGTCTCCTCACAGCAATAGAACCCTAAGACGGTCAATAATCTGCCTCGGTGCTGGTCATACCAAAAGACATTAGATTTAGAAGCATGAACTCTTGGTCTGAGTCACCTCAGACCAAGCTCCATCTATTTTGTGGGGAAAGCAAATTGCAGAGAATTACCCTTTTAATTTAAACACAATCACTGACAACCAACCTTGCAGGAAGAAGAGCAACTGGGCCAGGTAGCCTCCACTCTGCCCCATGAGCCATTCTTTCAGTGGGGTTCAGGTGAATTACCAAGTCTTTTTAAATAGGCATGCTATCTTCCTTCAACAATTAAAAGAAATTTCTTTGGCTCCTAAAGTATGAATGAAAACACACTGGCATTTTAATGACTTCGCTAAATAGACATATAAAAACTAGCAGTAGATCTCAGTGAGTTCAAGGCCAGCCTATCTATACAGTGAGTTCTAGAACAGCCAGAGCTACATAGAGAGACCTTGTCTCAAAACAAAACAAAATCAATAAAACAAAAACAAAACCAACAAAACTTGGCAGGGATATAATAAATGTAAGCATGTAAAGTTAGAATCCAGCTGCTGCTCCAGCCTCAGAAGCCCCATGCTACAGCAGCCTTCTTCTCAAACAGCAGCAGGTACTAAGACCCTGCCTGAGTCTCTAGCTAGACTTCCAGGGGTCAGGCCAGACTTCGTTATCTGGAGAAGGGAGTTTATACTGAAGGGAGTACCGGTGGCCACACTCTGCTCCTCTACTTGCCTCCGGCCTGAGAATCAGCCTAGGTGTGGGCTGGTGCTGTCAAACTACTCCTACCCTCAGAAAGGTTGAAGAGATCCTTTCTCTGCCATTGGGCTTGGATCTTCCTTCTCCAGAAACCCCACCAGGTTATATCTGGTGCTCTGGCCTGAGCTCCCTTCCAAGTTCCCCATTACACTTATATCTATTTCATCTATAATTCTTCTAATAAAATCCTTTCTCAGTGATCCTATGAACTCCTTGTCCAGGAATGTTCAACAAACAGCAGGTATCCCCACCCTCTGAATTCTTAGATTTCTGATCTGATCATTACCAGCTGACTTATGAGATCAAGCTGTATATTGCTTTACCTGTCTGAGGCTGTCAGTTCAAAGAACTACCAGAAACTACCTGCTATTGCAACGGTTTTCCATATAGAGGTGGAATTAAAATACAAAGCTTATAGATTGATTCTATTTGAGAAAAACTAAAAAGTCAACATTCTCAGAAATGTTTTTGGCAAATAAAGATAAGATTAATACATTTATTTGTTTAAGAATCCATTTAAATTGACAAGACACAGTTATTAAGCAAAATATGGTACCTGAATATACCTTGCTATGGTACCTCAACCTTGCTATGCTAAAAAACAGAAAAATAAAATAATGAATTATCTTTATGAGCTGTTAAATTGGGTGTTTTTGTTGTTTTGTTTTGATTTCTGTGAGTTAATGTCAATGAAAGTGAAATGAAGCGGAAGCCCATGAACATTTATTATGGTAAAAATAAATTTATAAAATTGCTTTAGAAATCAGTAAGTATCACGAACAGCAAAAATGTTCACATTCTCTGAGGAATTACCAAAAACATAGAAAAATCTACTTATAGCTTATGGAAGATGAACTATTCTTCTAAAATACTCTAATGTCATTAGGCTTCCTTTCCCTAAGTTACTAAATTTTAATTTTATTTGGGCAGTAGCAATACAGTTAGTACTGTTCTAACTGTACAGTGTAAGTCACAGGCAGAGATCTGCTGTAAGTGATGACAGTATCATGCACAGAAATATGGAGACCCTGAGTCTCAGTTCAGCTAATTGACAGACATGTGTTTTTCTGTGTGTCACATAATGAGTGTTAGTTACCTAACCTCTCCAACAGATTTAACTTTTTCATTGCAGGTGATGCCTAACATCTTCTTTGGGTCTGAATTCCCAGTTTCCCCGCCAGCTATCTCCAGAATGCCACTCCAATTCAACCTACTCTCTGAAGGTTTATTGCATGAACGCCTGAACAGGTTTCTTTGTCCTCCGACATCAAATGCATTTGGATACTGAAGAGCTATGGTCTCTGCCCATTGTCAGAGCTCCTTTAAGATCTTTGTGAAATTTTAAATGATGGTATTATTTAGGTCATAAAGAGGAGTGTGTGTGTGTGTGTGTGTGTGTGTGTGTGTGTGTGTGTGTGTGTGTGTGTGTGTGTGAGAGAGAGAGAGAGAGAGAGAGAGAGAGAGAGAGAGAGAGAGAGAAGAGGGAGGGAGGGAGAGAAAATATAAGAAAACGTAACTGTGGCCCTGTAGAACCTTCTAACGATAAATCTTTAAATATCTAGTTTGTTAAATGTGGATACTGCCACAAAATACTTCTGTTTTCTTATAGTAATATACCAGAGTAAAGTCTTAATAGAAAATAACTTGTCTTTAGGATAAAGGAGTATCCTAGGAATAAAAAATGAAATGCAGTCTGTGTGATCAAATATAACATGTCTACTTTTGTATAGAAATGATAAAATTTTTACATTTATGAATAAAGAATAAATGTAAGTACAGGTCCCTACATAAAAACAATTCCTCTACAAATAAGTCTATAAAATATATATCTGTATACACTATGTGGTTCACTACTAGTCATGTATATGTATGCTATTAATATAGCTTTCTAATTATAACTATATTTTTTCCCCTGTGTTTAAGGATACTATTTTTCTTTTTGATAAATCAATCTCAGACAACTACATTGCTTCAGTGTTTGAGAGATACTGTGCTTGCACAGCTCTTAGGGAAGTCTCCTTGCGTCAGGTTTCTCTACAATGGGAGTTGGCCTAATTAAATAAAAATAATGAATGAATTTGGGTACTGAGAGGAAGTGGTTCAAAGCACAGATGGGAATAGTTCATTGTGTAGTTGAGCTGATTTTATTAGAACAGTATGGAATAGTACAGAGCAAGCCAATTTAACTGAAAGACCTAATGCTCATCAGTTTTTATAAGCAGAAAAATAGGGACACTCATTATTAATGGTTTTATCTCCAAATATAATTATGACCACTTAGGTATAAAAAATATTTCTCGCACGTTTAACCATATCAAGAAGTTTTAAGTTTAAAAACTATGCTATTTACTGTGAAATGCTTAAAAAATGTATAAAGAAATGAGTCCAACTATGTGAGCAAATACTCCTTTCTGACTGTAAAATAGCATTCCTTTAGTTAACTAGAAACAAAGCTGTCTTTCAGCCCTTTCTGGGAAAGTGCATATAGTTGACAGCTACATTTGCCAACATTTCTGCAGCCAGTCCTTCCTCTCCAATGAGAGTGATGCTGAGGTCTGCAAATGAACACTGTTACGAGTATCTTTGGTTCAGAGCAAAAGGTTTTTTCCTATTTCTCATGATACCACACAGTAACTTGAATACTACTTAAAACAAAAATTCACCCATTAATAATTTAAATATTTATAAATTTCCAGCAAAAGCTGCCTCATTATAAAGCATCAAAGTCCATTAACTGTGGTACCAATTATCTGTGATGATGGGAAAACTAATAAAAAAGAAGAAAATTCCTAGAAGCCACTTTCTTGAAATGCACACACATCTCCAGCCCTAAGAGAAGGTGAATGCTACTGTTACATGGTGAGACAAGAAGCTGCTCAGATGTCCCAGGTAGGTCTCTGGATGGCAGTGGCCCTCCACAATGGCACTTCAGCATCAAATAAGGAAGCATCAGAAGCGTTGCCTAGTGCTGGGTATCAGAAACAAGAATTTCCTCACTCACCTAAATCCTACTTTACTCTTTTGATGCAATACAACCTCTGTAACATACAACTAAGTAGCCGTCTTTGAATCTGTAATCTATGCTCCTTATCAACACATTCCCAACAATTCTAAAATAGCTAGTATAGATGCTCACATCTTCTTAGTGTGGTAACAAATGATTCCATGGGATTACAAACAAATCCAAATCCCCTTCATTGTTCAGTAGTACTCAACTTGTCATTTAATTGTACACGTGTCTTAATGAAAATAAACTTCAGGTAAATGTATAATCATGTAGATATTTCCTCATATCAAATACTATTTTCAAAAGTCCTCTTAAAACATATAATATCATCAGCTCTAGACACTGGCTGTTGAAAACTTTTCTGGGAAATAAGCCACCTGGTCTCCACTTGTGAAGATCTATTGAAGGCTGTCCTGAGGACAGAAGAATGTCTCCCCTGGAAGCTAATCAACCCAGCTACTACCCAGGCGCAGAACCAGGGCTATGAGTTGGCCCACCCCACCAAATTTATGAACTGCTGGAGCATGTGAAGGGGGTGAACCTACAGATCAGAAACAGCAGGATCTCCATGACACAGGACAACAACAGGATATCCAAGAGAAGCCCCAGTGAGGGCCCATTATCAGTGGTGTAGCAGAAACCAGAGGCCCAGAGCCAGACCAATGACCCATGGCAATGAACAGTTCCTAGTAAAGATGGACCAAACAGTAAACTGTGTGTCAATTGGCCAAACTATAGCTTCTATAATAAGATTCTTTTTCATTTTTGTTTTGTTTTGTTTCTCTATTTTGTTTTTTTTTTTTTGGAGGGGTTTTCTTTTCAATTTGTTTTGATTTGGAGAGAGGTTGCAACGGCAGAGGTCAGATGTGAGGAGATAGGGAGATAAGTGGAATCAGAATGCATGATCCACAAAGAATCAGCAAATAAATAAATAAATAAATAACACATCCATCTACAGTATAGAAAAAACACACTTATCTATTTACCCTTTGATTATACACCACAGTTAATACACTTTTAAAAAAAAGAAAAGGATATCTAGTTTCATGATTTACAATAGAAAAAAACAAAAACAAAAAAGATACAAAAATGATTGAAGAAAAAATGGGCAACCATATTGGTGGCCCATTCCTTTAATCCTAGCACTTAAAAGGCAGAGGCAAATGGATGTCTGTGAGTTCCAAGTAAGCCCAAGCTACACAGTTCGGCTACATAGTGAGATCTTGTCTAAGAGATAAACTAATATAAAGTTAAGTAAAATAAAATGAGCCATACACTATGTGGTTTTAAGATTTTAAGTCACATAGGGTGCTGGAGAAATAGAACAATTCACAGGTAAATGAAAATTGAGTCAAGACAGAAACTAAGAAAGCAATTAAATTATTTTTAGAATTGAATGAAAACGAAAACACATATTCAAACTTAGGGGGCACAATGAAAATAGATCTGTATCTATTACCCTGCACAAAACTCAACTCCAAATGGATGAAGGACCTCAATATTAAACCAGACACCCTGAATCAGATAAAGAGAAAGTGGGGAACAGGCTTGAATTCATTGGCATAGGAAAATACTAAAATATACCAAGAACTTTAAAAAAAAAAAAAAAAGAGCTCCTCTTCTTGTAAGCGGGCTAAGGTGACCTGTGAAGATGGTTCACTACTCGCTTGACCCAGAAAACCCTACAAAATCATGCAAATTGAGAGGTTCAAATCTTCAGGTTCACTTTAAGAACACCTCTGAAACTGCCCAGGCCATCAAGGGTATGCATATCCAAAAAGCCACCAAATATATGAAAGATGTCACTTTGAAGAAGCAATGTGTGCCTTTCTGGCAGTATAATGGTGGAGTCGGTAGGTGCGCCCAGGCCAAACAGTGGGGCTGGACACAGGACCAGTGGCCCAAAAAGAGTGCTGAATTTTTGCTGCACGTGCTTAAAAATGCAGAGAGTAATGCTGAACTGAAGGGTTTCAATGTGGATTCTCTAGTCATTGAACACATCCAGGTAAACAAAGCACCTAAGATGTGCTGACGGACTTACAGAGCTCATGGCTGGATTAACCCGTACATGAGCTTCCCCTGCCACATCGAGATGATCCTCACTGAAAAGGAACAAATTGTTCCAAAGCCAGAAGAGGAGGTTGTGCAGAATAAGAAGATATCCCAGAAGAAACTGAAGAAACAAAAACTTATAGCATGGGAATAAATTCCTCATAAAATAAATGCAGGTAAAAGTAAAAAAACAAAAACAAAAACAAACAAACAAAACAAGAATTAAACACCAAGAAAACAAAACAACCCAATTAAAAATGTGATACAGAACTTAACAGAGTTCTCAAAAGATGAAACACAAATGGCTAAAAGCACTTTTTAAAAGTTCAACACCCTGAGCCATCATGGAAATTCAAATTCGAACTGCTTTGAGGTTTCATCTTATTCTAGTCAGAATGGCCAACATTCACAAAATATATGACAGCAGCTGCTGGCAAGGATGAAGGGAAAAGGGAACACGTCCTCATTGCCAGTGGGAGTGCAAACTTGTAAAGGCACTATGAAAATCAATGTGGATGTTCCTCAGAAAGCTGAAAATTGATCTACCACAAGATTCAGCTATACCATTCTTGGGCACATACCCAAAGGACTCTACATGTACAACATAATACTTGCTTATCCACACTAAAGACCTTTTGAAAAGATATATGAAAACCTACTTCTATAGAAGCTCCCTAAAATATATACACATATGAAAGAAATTTAAATGGAGTCACCCTGTAGTGGAGGAGACAAGTGCTCCAACTAGACAACTCGTAACCCTAAGAAACCCCGCCCCCAGGCCCATTCCAGATTACATCTTGTCGAGTTATTGGCCAAAGGAGATCCATAACCTCTCCCCAAATGTTACAGGCTGTTGCCAGGCTATTGGTTGCCCTCTGCAATCAGACAGGAAGGCCCCACTGCTCAAGACAACACTTAGGTCATGAACATGGAGAAATTGAGCTGGAGGGCAACCGTATTGACAAGCATTCCTTGAAGTGTAGTGCTGGAAGGTATGTCTAATGCTACTGGAGGAGAAAAGTAACTCCACCTAGCTACAAACCCTGTGACTTACCAACCACTTGTGCTTGGCCTTAAGGCCCACTTCATGGATAGAATCTACACCTGGCACTGCTAATGTGGCCAAGAATCGGAGCTAGGTCATAGGCCCTTGAGAAAAACCCACAACTGGAAAATGTTCAGAGAGGAAGAGACTTAGGGACAACTCAGGCCTAAATAGGATGCCTTCATCAAACCTTCCCTCAAGGCTCAGGGATCTGTGCAGCACAGGAGGTGAAAAGATGGCAGCAGCCAGAAGCACAAGAAAACAGCATCTTCCAGACACAACAGGGCTGACACATGTTGGACCTCGGAACTCACAGAGACTCTGACAGCATAAGTAAGACTTGCACACATTCAAGCAAGACAAAAACCCAAGCACAGAAAAAGAAAAGTGAGCACAATGACCCACTCCTTACCAGGAAGCTATGTACAACTGATCTCTGCTGAGAGGAGAAGAAACAAATGGAGTGACACCGGGTAAACCAACCACACTCCAGGGCAGCCCGTGACCAGGAGTGGTTGCCAAACGGACTCTGTATTCGTGAGCTTTCTAGTTTGCTTTAGTTTGGCCTGGTATTTTTTTTTCCTATGGATTACGTTTGCTTTGATATTTGTTTTCTTTTTTCCCTTTTTCTTTTGGAGAGAGACAAAACATGAAGCCGTGTGCATAGGGAGGTAAGGACAAGTTGTAGAGTAAAAACAATATGATCAAAATATATTACACAACATTTAAAAATAAAAATACTTAATTAATTTTAAGAACAGAAATTCCCAAAGGATTTTCCAGAGTGACTGTAACATTTTATATTCCTATTATGTTTATCAATGTTTATCATTGTTCTGGGACTGAGTCAAGAATACTGCATGACAAATAAAAACCCTCTTCATTGCAATCTTATTATATTCTAAACAAGTTCATGGACATTTTGTATTTATATACACTATTTTTGAGACACTTAACTTCGGAGAAGAAGACAAATAAAATTAAGTGTTTGTTGAGAACTTCACTCTCAACACACACACACACACACACACACATGCCCACGCACATGCACACAGACAGAGACAGATAAAGCACCAAGAGCAGGACTAACAAGATGACTCAGCAGGTAAAGGAGCTTGTGGGAAAGCCTGAATTCAATCCCTAGAACTCACATAAAGGGGCAATAAGAGAAGCAACTTGAGATATTTGTCCTGTAACCACACATATACCATGGTATGCACATGCAAACACAAATATCACATATATACTTACATATGCATATTCATATAATAAAGTAAAAAATAAACTAACAGAATGTTGGCAAGTGATTAATTCCAACTACTACATTAGCTAACATTAACATTTACAATTTACTAGGCATTGTATTGAGTGCTGCATACTAATTCACTGAATGTAGCAATAATCCTAAAGACAATGTCATTATCATCCCTTTACAGATGCAACTGAAGCAACCAAAATACAGAGATACTGAGCATCTGGCCACAGGTTACCTATGCAGGTGGTTGCCCAACTAGGCTTTGAATCCAAGAAGGTGACTCTATGAAATATGGCTTAATATACAAGGTAGCATTGGAAGTGATTCTTAAATGATGAGTACAATTTGAATAGGCAAGATAATGGCAATTATGGTATCTAGATGGGTAGAAATATAAAATTGATGACATAGAGATAATTAATATAGATTTAAAAGTGAAACTGAAAGGTGATCGTACAAGATATAAGAAGAGAAATGTGTTAGGGAGTGGTAGATTGGAGAAACTTAAAACTGATTCTAGCATGAGGATGAACAGCCCTTTATTAGTAAAAACAAAACAAGTAGTTCTTACAGTAGGTGTCAAACTGTTTATAGTTAAACAAATGTAGTAAGAAACATCAAATCTAAAGCGCCATACAATTCTGCCTCAATTTATCCAAGACTGAAACTGTCTAGGTGACAGTCAATGACTGATACGTGAAGAAACCATGGTGATTTACATCGTCTTATTTTTCACACTACTTACAAAAACCAGATGATCCAATTAAAGGGATGTAAGCAGGGGCGAAGTTTCTAGGTCAGTACTAGCTTGATTTCTCCGTGTTCTGTGACTTAGGTATGTGTGGTCTTCACCAACAGGATCTTACTTCTGGAGGGTAACCGAGAGCACTGGCAATAGGTTCCTTGTGCTGGGTCTATGGAATGTCACTGGCCAACAACTACAAAAGAAGTAACACACTCCTGGCTCTGGCCTCTTTTTTTTTTTAATTTTCAGATTTATTTTATTTTATATGTTTTGCCTGCGTGTATGTATGTGCACCATAGGTATAGCTGGTGTCCACAAGATCAGAAGACGACATCAGATCCCTTGCAAGGTTGTGAGAAACCATATATGTTCTGGGATCCAAATTTAGGTCCTCTGTAAAGAGCAGCAAGTGCTCTTAACTCCCAAGCCATCTGTCTGCAGTGAGGCACTGTGGTATCTGGTAAGGGTATTGTTGCTCCTAGGACTCCTCCACTGTAATTCGTTTCATGTATGTGTGTATACACATATTCTAGGAAGCTTCTATAGTGGTAGCTTTCCATGTGGCTTTTTCAAAGGTCTTTTGTGTTATTTATCCATCCCAGAATTTACTCCTGTACTCTGTTCTTCCCTTCTCCATTCTAATTTAACTCTTCTATTCCCGTACTCCCTTTGGACTCTTTACAAAATACATCCATCCCTTATAGGCAGATGATTAACCTAGTGACCCACAACTGGCCAACGTGCAGAGAAACAGAAAATGCTGAATGCTCTGCCCCATGGAACACAAATACCTCAGCCCCTTCTCTCAAGACTAAGAGATCATTGCAGAGAGGGGTGGAAAGGGTGTAAGAGCCAGAGGCAGTACATAATTGCAATGAAACAGTGTCTCTGGACATAGGAACACATGTCAATTCATGGCAGTTGTGATGGGATGTATGTGCAAGACTTGGGCCAGCCCGAGAAAGACCAGATCCCAGTATGGAGAGAGCAGCTGGACGTGAAGTCTCTCCCCTGCTATTGGTAACTGCTGGCTGCTGAGATGGAGAGAGTCAGCTTTCTCTAAGTGTGTAGCCCTAGTTCCAGTGGAAGCCCACACTTCAGAGAATATTTGGGAAGCACACAATGTTTTTGATGAGTTTAAGAAGTATAATGTTGAGTGAGTAGAACATGGGGGAGGGGACCTGAGAATAGTTGGAGGATGTGCAATGATTATGATCAAAATGCTTTGAATGGAATTCTCAAAGAGCTAATATATTTTTAAAACTCACTTGCAACAAAAATAAAACTAAAAATCGAGAGACTAATTGAAGAAATAAACCTTTGATCTATGCTAAAATTTTTTTCCACCTAAAAGAGCACTTTAAACGGTATTTAAATATCAACAAGTTCCCTTTACATGTTTAAGAGAATTTCTGAAAGTAAGGAAAATCCATAGAGTTTTTTAAAAGGGTGAAGGGCTGAAAATTGGTATACTAACCTTGAATGGGCACCAAGGCTGCCCTGAGGACATTTCTCCCTATTAGGAACTGTCCTGGAACAGCAGGATGGAGAAGAGAAGCTCGCCCTGTCTCTGCAGAGCTGGGAAACCATGACTACAGAAAAGCGAAACACTGAAAGCGGAACCTGAGAAAACACATACAAAAGTCCCAGCCAGCAACAAAGGAGGACAGACAGACAGAACTGGAAGCTGAAAGGTTAACAACGGTAGTCTTAAGTTCTACATTTGGAGATGCTTGAAACGAGGAAATATTAACTCTGTGAGATTTACCCTTAACCCAAAACTGTTGAGAACCACAGATTAAGGTAATGCCAAACTGAATTCATACTCTGACACTACAAAATCCACAGGAAAGTAAGTAATTAGGAGTGTACGCACCAAAAGAAATAATAACAGAATTAAAACTCCATGATTAACTATTAGAATAAGTACCCAACATAAAAATCATAAAATCAGCAAAATGAAATATGACCATGAAAAAATTTATTTAAAACAAACCGAATATAATTTAAGATAATAAAACATATATTTGTTCAAATAAACACCAAGCAGTAAAGAGATATTTCTTTAAAATGAGATTTTAAACAGTTGAGGAAAAGATGATAAATTACTAGATGATGAATGAATTTTCCTAATTTTTACTAAGTGTGATAAATGGAATTGTAGTTATTGATGATATCATTTGTACATCCTAAAATATAATACTTCAGATTTGTTTTAAAATATGTCATCAAAGAAAAAAAGAACTAATGAAGTCAATGTAGGAAAATGTAGAAAACATTAAATCTGAGTGATATGAAATTCTAAAAATAAAATGAAATGAAAACTCACTAGATAGTAGATATATTATTAAAATATTAAATATAGCCAAAGGGACATTTTGAGTATGGGAAGATGGCTCTGAAGTGAGTATCCAGATTGAACTTAAAACCTTACACCAAAAAGCAAACCAAAGCTCACCTTCCTTCGGGCTGACAGCAGCAGGAAGGTTTTCCCAGTCAAGGGTCCAAGAAGGACAGGGGTGCGGAGAAAACATCGCTTCAATGCCTTTTTCCTAGAAAAGGAAGTAAGCTTTCCAAGTTAGTGCACTAACAAAATCCTGTTTTCAAAGCCCACATTTCTATTTTTTACACTAACAAAGGTAATTAAAATTAATCATATGTGTACCCAAATACCTAGTTACATAAAAAATACAAAATGTTGTAAAATATAAAATTCCTGTTCAAAATGTTATTTTGAAATCAGTACATTGCTATTATTTTTTAATTGTAGTAATAAAAATAATGCTGAAAACATATAAAAATAATAAGCCAATAAATATACTACGCCAGGACCAAAGAAATGGCTCAGGAGTTAAAAGTATTTGTTACTCTTGCAGAGGACCTGGGTGGGTTTGGTTCCCAACATCCACATGGTGACTAACAACCATCTTTAACAGTAGTTACAGGGAATCCAATGTCATCTTCTGACTTCCTCTGGTACCAAGCAAGCATGTGGTGCACATATATACAGGCAGGCTAAATATATACATACATACATACACACACACACACACACACACACACACACACACACACGGAATAATAAAGAAAAATCACTTGAAAACAAAACTTTATCGATAAAAAAATTTATAGATTATTAAAAAAAATCTGATCTTCCACTGTCCATCATCAATCTCTATCTTTACACATGAAAACCACCTATTTAAACTGCAAGTTTGATTCAATGTACCTAAAAACTGTCAACATAACACATACCCCAGAATATCACCCTATCAGTTTATCTATGGTTGTATCTCTAATAGATTCTAAAATTTTAAAGAACTGTTTTTTAATTCATTAAATTGTCCTCCAGGGTTCTTTCCTATGTTAAAATTATGCATCTAAAGCTAAGCATGGTGAAACACTGCTTTAATCCCAGCACTTGGAGCTGGAGAGGGAGGCCAGCCTGGGTTGCATAAGATTCATCTCAAATCGACCAACAAACAACCAAAAACTATATTTGTTCTATAGACAGTGGCATGGCAAATATATGGATTTATATTTTTCCAATCATGAAACATGAATCCACATCCCACCACATAGATGATCACTGTCCAGATATTATCATCCCTAGGAAGCCCATTTAAAGAAAATTTATAGCAAGGGACTGTGGTGTACATCTAGACGTCTCAGCACTACAAAGTCTGAGGTAGGAGAATTCCTTGACCCCACAAGTAAGGACAGAGTAGGCAACATTAAGAACTCCCATCTTTTTCAAGAGAAAACAAAACATAACAAAACAAGTAAAATATAATAAATATTGCTGATAATTCACCTTTAACTATTTTATAACAGTTATCCATGAGATTACTTTTCGTTATGAAAACTGACTGAATTTGGGTCCCCAAAGAAATAGAGGGAATCACTTTACTAGAGATACAGTATCACTATAGATCTAGAAATCGAGCACTCATTTGTTTCTAGAAGAATACACAACACATCTCTCTGAAGTCACCTATCACATTTCTGTTGCTGTTACTCTGACTTTGCTATTACTCATTTCCAATCTCATTCCTACCTCAGGGTCTTTAAAATAATACTTCTATATTGAGATAGTGCTAGTACACAACAAAATGTACCCTTCTCAAGTATACACACTTTGGAAAGTAAATTGAGGTATTCACATTTCTATTTATTAAAATCTTAACATTTCCTTCAAAGATTTATTTAAATTCTACTTCTTTACATCTATGTCTTTAAATTTAACTTTAAATTGTCATCTTAAATTTAAAACTGCAATCTCCCAGAAGAATACAGGCCAGTGCCATTGCCCTTGGCTACCTCCCAGGACTTACAGGCAAGACCCGATTGTTGAAGAGACCACATACTTCAGTTACAGGACTTGGAGGAATTGAGCTAGAACTGACCTGGAAGCCTCCTCCCTGAGGACTAGCTTTAATAGTATCTGTAGGCCAAGCTACCAAGGGAGAGAAGCAGTCAATAGTTCTACTCAGCTGTAAAGGCCATGAGCCACAAAAATGACCAGCACAAAACATATCCACAGAGGTGCAACAGTGGCATCTTTATCCTGTGGTTAACCAATAGCTATCTAACTGGACTGAAGGCCTGCTCAGTGGCAGAGAATTCATGCCTAGTACTGCAAACAAGGCCAACTACCTGTGTCTGGTGAAGTCACAGACCCTATAGAAGAACACATTTCTGCCTAACTGAATTCTAAATATTTAACCTTAAACCCACAGATAGGGGTAGCTTCACTCCTAATCACAAATACTTCTGTTAGCAGCAATGCAGAAATGCAGGACTGGTCAAAAAACAAAGACTAAAGTCCGCTGTGTGCCCAACCCCAGTTGACATAACTATATCACAAGGCCTAAGGCTCAGGGAGCACTGAAGAAGGTACAGATTGTAAGATCCAGACGGCTAGTATGTTTTCTTCAAGATAGTCTCTTCTACATATGGCAAAGAAACAGCTCCCATGAAATCATCAACCCAACCTCAGATGGGGAAAATATCACAAGGCCCTATCCCTAGATGAAAACCTACAGGGAGATATGGCTGTTGAGAGAGAAAGAATCAGTTTTCCCTAGGAATGAGTCCCCTGATAGGTTATCTAATCCCACGTGGACACCCCTAAACAACACATACACATAGAGGCAACACTAGATGGATTCAGTGGGATTTTTTGGGGGAGTGTGTGTGTGTGTGTTTGTGTGTGTGTGTAAAATAAGAATAATTAAAGAAAAGGCCATGAATTTGAGAGGTGGAGTGATAAAGAAGAAGTTGGAAAAGGAACAGGAAAGGTGGAAATGGTGTAAATACATACTTCTATATAAAATTCTCAAAAAACCCTGAAGCTAGAAAAAAGAATGAAATCACGATATTCGTATAAAGATAGATGGAGACTATTGTGTTACTTTAAATACACCAGACAAAGAAACATTAACTCAATCAATTACTAAAATAAAGCCTGAAATCAAAATTCACAGCAACACAGCAAGTTTAGGTTAAAAGGATACACTTGACCAGATATGATGTTACATTGGTCCACAATGTGAATATCTAAAAATGTTTTAAAAATAATTACTTTTAAACTATGTATTTTGACTTGGTTCCAAAGAGAAACAGCATGAAAGCTATTCAATTTATTGTGGCTTATTTGAACAGAAGACTAGCAGAAACATTATTTGGTAAATACACATACAAATAGCTATATATAAAATATAGATGACATGAGAAAATGATTACTAGTTGGAAAAGAATGCTGAAGGGCTATTTTTCAAAAAGAAAACTGTAGAAATGGAAGCTGAATACCATTAACTTGGTCATAGTTGGTCTTGGTCCACCTGTAAATGAAGGGTCGTTTGGTTCCTCTCCGGCTGTCACTTCAGTGGAGTTCAGGGGCGTCTCACTTGCAGAATTCAGCAATTCTGGTAAATACACAAAGTGGATCCCACACTTAGAAGCTGCCGTTTTGACTTTTGGCACTTCCTGAATCCGCTGGTACCAAGAAGCTAGCAGTGGAAACTGTTCCAGCTTCTCAGAAAATTTCCTGCAGAGAATTACCTGGAGAAGAAAAAGGATGCTTTAAAAATATTTTTTGACCGTTTATAACAGTAGTAATGAAGTATCACATATCATAAAACTCACACATCTCAAAGGTATAATTCAAACAACTGTGCAACTACCACACCATCCAGCTCTAGGACAGCACACACTGTGACAATTTGCAATAAACTTCTGTACTCATAACAAGTTGCAGTAGCTGGCCTATTTCCTATGTTTATAGTGTTGCCTTTCATACAAGTTAATAGAATCATAAGAAGCCCGTGTCTTTTTTCACTTAGCATTATGTCTCCGACATTCACGCCTATTTGTGGACCAGTACTTTGCTTTCTTGATTAGTAGTAACAGTCACTGGGAAAAGCCACTCTACCTGCTTATCTGATAACTCAGTAGTTGATGGACACCGGCGTGTTTCTAGGTACTGGCTATCATGAAGAGAACTTAGGTTGAAACTACTGAATTATTCTCCAGGGTGGCGATACCATTTTATATTCCCACTGTGGAAAGTTCCATTCCTCTACCTATATTTCTAATTTTTATTTAATTTCATTTTTTGGGTATGATGTCTTAATGATACAAGTATTTGAGTACAAGTACTTGATTGTTACCTATGGAAGAGATGTGGGGGTCAAAGAACAAACAGAAAAATACGACTTTTCTGTCATCAGCTCATAATGTCCAAATAATGAAAACCAAAGATAGTGAGATCACTCAAATGTCAAATATTTCCAAGTCCCACATTTAAAAGGAACCGGTGACCATGTGAAGACCTCAAATAAGCAGATAAACAAGGTAAGAAAATCAATTCAGGATCCAGACAAGAAAGTAAGCAAAGGAAATGAAATGGTTAGTAACTTGGAGGAGAAATTAAAAAAAAAAGAGAGAAAAATTCAGCAAGGAAATTAAGACTCTGAACAAGAGCCAAATTCGTGAAATAAAAGGATCAATTTATCAAATAAAACACAGTAGAAAGCTTCATTGGGGCTAAAGAGATGGTTCAGTGGATAAAGTGCTTGGTACATAAACAGGAGCACCCAAGTTTGGATCCTCAGCGCCCGTGAAAACTCTAACTCTAATACTCACAGGGAAACATAATACACGCATGCACGCACACACACGCAGACACACACACACACACACACACACACACACACACACACACACATACACTTGTATCATCATCATTACCACCACCACCAACAACAAGAAACAAGATAAAGCAAGAGAACAAATATCAGGGACGGAGAAACAAGTCAAGACAATAACAATTTCAGATATACAAATGCTACCAGAACTTTCAAGACCAAACCCAAGAATAAAGATCGCAGAAGAAGCTGAGATAAAAAATGTATAGGCAATTTAGTCAATAAAATTGTAACAGGTAGATACAAGAAAGGGATAGACATCCAAATCAAGAGGCATTTATAACTCCTTAATAGTTATGACCAGAGAAGAATCCCTACATAATATATCATAGTCACGATGTCCAAAAACGCAAAACAAAGAAACAATACTAAAAGCTGTAAGGGGAAAAGGCAGGAATATCAGAATAATGAGCATTCTAAAGTCAAGAAAGCAAGGAATGGTCTATTTCAAGCCCTGGAGTATGCAGCTGCCAACCAGGATTTCTAAAAATAGATTATCTTTTAGAATGGAGGGAGAATAAAAGCAGGCAAGAAAAGCACCAATTACGGCACTTCTACCACGGCAGCACTGGAGAAGAGTCTTAAAGTAACACTATAACCAGAGGAGAGGGAAGGGCAATTTCACATTTCATATGTAGGAAAGGCCACTCCACGAAAGCACCAGAAGAACAAAGGACTGTGAAAAACCATGTGTCTAACACAGCAAACTCTTAGTCTGAGCCTGAGAGAAGAAAACAAGTAATCCAACCAACCAGAACCACCAAAGCCATAGGAAATAACAAATCTCCCTCAAGGATGACTTTATTTGCAAACGGATTCACCAGATACAGACTAACTGACTGGATTTAAAACAAGCAAAACGGTATCAAACGGTTTTCTTTTTTTCTAAGAAATACACTTAGCTGGCAAAAATGTCCAAAAACTGAGCCAAAGGATGCAAGTTAACCTACTAAGCTAATCAAAACAGTGATCAAGCAAGCTTGCAAGAGGACTTTCATGTCTGCTAATGCAGACTTCAAAGCAAAACTAGCAGAAGAGATAAGGAGGACAAGTACAGTTAATCAGGGAACAAATCCATCATGAAGACAACACAATTCAAGTATTTTTGGCATTGAATCTTAGAGCTTTCAGTTTCATAAAACAATGAAGGTCACAGAAGGCCACAAAGGTCCTGATACAATATAGCAGGAGACTTCAATATCCCACTCACGTTTAGATAGCTATTCCAAACTAATAATCAGCAAAGAAACATTAATGCTAAATTATACCATAGATCAACTGATTTCAACAGATACCTACAAAATATTCCATCTAACAAACAGGGAACACACATTCTTCCCAGGGATGCATGGAACCTACTCTTAAATTGACCACATGATAGACCACAAAGCAAGATTCCACAAATACAATAAAGAAAAAAAATGTATTTTATCAGACCATAGTCAAATAAAACTGGAAAGCAAATGCAGAAGAAATCTCGGAAACTACACAAAGACAATGGAGACTAAACAATACACATTTGTACAGGGCCACTGAGGAAATATGAAAGGACATTTTAAAATGTCTCGGGTCAAACGAAAACATAGCATATTCAGCCAGAATCTCTTGAGATTCTCCTAAAAGGAAAGCTTACAGCTCATTAAAGAAAAAAAAAAAAAATCAGAGAGATCGCAGATCTAATCACCCAACTCAAGATTCTAGAAAAAGAAGAAGCCAAACTAAAATGCATTGGATGGTTCTTAAAAGGACAGCCAGATGAACAAGCTTTAGCCAAACTAGCCGAAAGAGAGACCAACACAACAGAATAAGAGGTGAAAGGGGAGCTCTAAGAACAAGATCCAGCAATCCTCCAACCTAGACCACCATTAGGAAATACTGTGAAAACATACATTCCAAAAAGCTGGGGAATCAAGAAGAAATGGGTTTCTATACTCATACGAATATCAAAATTAAGCTGAAAGATAAAACAATTTTAAAAGACCAAAGCAAGCAATGGGGTTAAAATGGTATCTTAGTTAATTTTCTATTGCTGTGATAAATATGATCAAGGAAACTTATAAAAGAAAACATTGAATCTTGCTTACGGTTCCAAGGGCTAGAGACCATGATGACAGAGCAAAGGCATGGAGCAGCAGCTGAGAGCTCACATCTTGACCAGCAAGTAAGAGGCGGAAAGAAAGAGAGAGCAGGCACTGGGGATTGTGCAAGTCTTTTGAAAACCTTAAAGCCCTTGTGACACACCTCCTCCAACAAGGCCACACCTCCTATCCTTCCCAAACAGTTCCACCAGCTGGGGACCAAATGTTCAAATATTTGAGTCTTTGGGGGCCATCCTCATTCAAACCCCCACAAACAGTAATGAAACGCATCCCCACAGAGAACAGCTTCACATAAGACGGGTTTACTGATGAATTCTACCCAATTTTAAGGAAGATCTAACAATCAATATCTCTCAATTTGTCCCACAAAGTACAAAATGAAAGAATGCTACAAAGGTAGTTTTAATCTAATATCAAAACTGAATAAAGACACAAAAGAAAAAGGAAAACCATAGACAAATTTCTCTTATAAACATAGATGCAAAACTCAATAAAATGTTTGCAAGTTGAATTCAAGAACACAGTAAGACCACACACGATGACATGCTGGTTTCATCACAAGAATGAAAAGTTGTCTCAACTTATACAAAGCAATAAATGCAGTAAGTCATAAAAATATAATTAAAAAGGAAATTATATGATTGTCTTGACAGATGCAGAAAAAGTATCGACAAAGTTCAGCATGCCTTCATGATAAAAGTTCTAAGGAAACTGGAAGTAGTTGGAACATAACTAAGCGTAATAATTACTATAGATGACAAACCCATAAGGAATATTCCATTAATTCAGGAAAGACTGTGGGCATTTCCTGTAAAATCTGGAATGAAACAAGGGTGCAAAGTCTCTCCACTCTGACTCAATCTAGTACCTGAAGTCTTAACTAGAACACTTAGGCCAAAAAGATATAAAAGCAGGATGTAAAGAGAAACAGAAGAAGTCACATTATTCCTATTTGTATACAATAGACCCTATGGACTTCACTAGGAAACTTTTATATCTGATAAACACTGTTGGTAAAGCTGTAGGATACAAAATCAACATGTGCCACATAGTTGTGGCACATGCCTTTAATCCAGCACTCAGGGAGGTGGAGGCAGGTGGATCTCTGTGACTTTGAGGCCAGCCTGGTCTATAGAGTGAGTTCCAGGATAGTCAGGGCTACACAGAGAAACCTTGTCTTGAAAAACAAAACAAAACAAAATCAACATGCAAAAATCAGTTATTTTATATGCTAATAAGAAACTTAACAAGAAAGAAATTGGGGAAAATATCCCATTCCCAACAAATTACATTTTGTTAAAAATAAAAGAAAACAGAGAATTTCACCAAGACAGTGAAAGACCTCTACACTGAAAACTTCAAGACACTGCAGAAGAAACTGAAGAAATGGATGGAAACAATTTCCATGCTCCTGGACTGGACGGCAGGCAAGATGGCTCAGATGAAAGTGCTTGCCATACAGACTGAAGGGTTTGAACTTGGTACTTAGAACCCACAGTGGAAACAGCTCTATTATAAAAAGTTACCTATAGTCAATACAATTCTCATTTCCAGAAACCAATGATACTCCTCACAGAACTGGCAAAAGAAAAACATCTTAAAATCCATATGGAAACACAAAGATCCCATGTAGCCAAAGCAATCCTAAGCAGAAAAGGCAATGCTGGAGGTAGGGCAATTGCTACCCTGGAATTACATTACAAAGCAATAGAGATAAAGAGAACAACACTGGTATAAAACCTTACATCCAGACAAATGCAGCAGAACAGAGGAACCAGAAATGAAACCACATAGCTATGGCCACCTCATTGTTGACAAAGATGTCAAAAAATGCATAGTGTGTGTCTGTGTGGGTGTGTGTGTGCGCATGCTCATATATGAATGTGAGTGCAGACACACACACAGTTGCCAGAGAGATTCCTCTGAAGCTGGAGTTGCAGGCAGTTATAATCCGTTTAATTCAGGTGCTGGTAAACAAGATCAGGTCCTCTAGAAGAGCAGTATATACTCTTAACTTCTGAGCCATGGCTCCAGCCCCTGCATCATGTTTTTGTTTGTTTTTCCCAATCATTATATCAGAGGGGGCTTCCTACACAGAACACAGAACATGACAAACAATACTCTGGGGAAAAAAGATAGCCTATTCAACAAATGGTGTTGCAGAATGAAATAAGATTCTTCTTCTCATTCAGAAGAAAAATCCATTCAAAACTAACCAGAGACCTTAATTTAAAATCTAAAATGTCAAAGCTGCTATAAGAAAACACATGAAAAACACTTCAAGACCTAAGCATAGGAAAGAATTTTCTGAACAAAACTCCAATAGCACAAGAAGTAATCTCAAGAACCAAAAATGGCATTGCATGAAATTAAAAATCTCTGCGCAGCAAAGAAAAACATCAGTGGGGGGAAAAGTCAGCCCGAAGGATGGGATGAAACCTTGACCAAATAAATTTTAGACAGGAGTTAATGGACTGCAACCCAGAACTGCAACAGGTCAAACAGCAACCCAGAACTGCAACAGGTCAACTGAAATCAAGAACTGCAACAGGTCAACTGCAACCAAGAACTGCAACAGGTCAACTGCAACCAAGAACTGCGACAGGTCAACTGCAATCAAGAACTGCAACAGGTCAACTGCAACCAAGAACTGCAACAGATCAACTGCAACCAAGAAGTCCAACAGTCAACTGCAACCAAGAACTGCAACAGGTCAACTGTAACCCAGAACTGCAACAGATCAACTGCAACCAAGAACTGCAACAGGTCAACTATAACCCAGAACTGCAACAGATCAACTGCAATCAAGAACTGCAACAGGTCAACTGCAACCAAGAACTGCAACAGGTCAACTGCAACCAAGAACTGCAACAGATCAACTGCAACCAAGAAGTCCAACAGTCAACTGCAACCAAGAACTGCAACAGGTCAACTGTAACCCAGAACTGCAACAGATCAACTGCAACCAAGAACTGCAACAGGTCAACTATAACCCAGAACTGCAACAGATCAACTGCAATCAAGAACTGCAACAGGTCAACTGCAACCAAGAACTGCAACAGATCAACTGCAACCAAGAACTGCAACAGGTCAACTGTAACCCAGAACTGCAACAGATCAACTGCAATCAAGAACTGCAACAGGTCAACTGCAACCAAGAACTGCAACAGGTCAACTGCAACCAAGAACTGCAACAGGTCAACTGTAACCCAGAACTGCAACAGGTCAACTGCAACCCAGAACTGCAACAGGTCAACTGCAACCCAGAACTGCAACAGGTCAACTGCAACCCAGAACTGCAACAGGTCAACTGCAATCAAGAACTGCAACAGGTAAACAGACAAAATTTTTCAGTGGGGTATAGTTCAAATACTTCTTTAATTAATCCCAGTACTCAGAAGGCAGAGGCAAGTGGATCTGAGTTCAAGTCCAGCCTGGTCTACAGAGAAAGTTCTAGAAATGCCAGGGCTGTTACATAGAGAAATCTTGTCTCGAAAAAAACAAGACAAAACAAAACAAATAAAATCTTCTAATCAGTATATGAGCTAATGAACTGAATAGACAGTTCTCAAAAGAAGAAACACAATGGCCAATAAATATCTTAAATGTTTTCACCATCCTCAGCCATCAGGGAAAATGCATTTGAAGACCACTTTGAGATTTCATCTCTCCCTAGTCAGAATGGATAGGAAAACAAATTATCAGAAAAACAAATAACAAAATGCTGGTCAGAATGAATGCTGGGTAGAAGGAAAAACTCTGACTAACTGCTGGTGGGAATGTAAACAGGTACAGCCACCATGAATCAACATGAGCTGGAAAATGACTCAGCAGCTAAGAGCACTTGTGCAAGCTTGAGGACCTAAGTCTGAATCCCCAGTAAAATGAAAAGGCAAGGCAGCGGGGAGGAAGCATGGAGACCCACAGAGGTTTCCCAGTGAGATCTGAGCTTGATTTACCCAGCAGGGCTCCACAGGGGATGAGTGTGATTACCATGGATGTGGTTACCAGTGTTTGGAAGGGTCTCTACTTGGCTCTGTGGTGAGTTTTGATCTAGCAAGGGAGAGGTCTTCTGCTCCACCGCTTGGCACTTATATAAAAAGCCCCTTTGAAGAGACAGACGGTACCTTTGGATCCAGGTCCTCCTGAAGCTATCCTGTGTTTCTGTGTCCTCTCTGCTATCTTTCTATCTACAAGTTTCCTCTCTCCCTCATAGGAGCCCTTTAAAAGGTGGGAACTGGCCTCCCACAGGATAGAAAACAAGAGGATGGCTGGGGCTTGCTGATACCAGCCTGGCCCAAAATTCACTGAGATAGTGTCTCAAGGGAATAAGGCAGAGAAGCATAACACACACACACACACACACACACGCAATATTCCTGGACATGTAGTCAAAGGACTCTAAATCCAGCTATAGATACTTTATACATTCCTGTTTATTGGCACACTATTTAAACAGCCAGGAAATAGAACCAGTATCAACGTCCATCAAAAGACAAATGGATAATGAAAATGTAGTACATATACACAACAGATCTTACTTAGCTGTAAAGAGAAATTGGCAGGAAAATATACACATCTGGAAATTATTGTATTAGTGAGATAAACCAGACTCAGAAAAACACATATTACATGTTCTCTTTCATATTTAATTCTTAGATTTTTAATTTTTATATATGTCAAAGAGGTATATCCTATATTACGTTAGTAAACTGTCATGTGCCGTTTGAGCTCACTGAGAAGTAGGCCCACAACACGCCACTGCATTTGAGAAGCATGTTTGTCTCCAAGTGTCCTTCAAAGCCTGCCCTCTCCTTCTGTAACAGGGAGAAGAGAAAACAAAACAGCCCACAAGTGAAATACCTTGTAACCATGGGAACAGCTACAAGGTAAATTATTTCCAGCAGATGTTGCTAATATTTGTCTCACAATGTAAAATGCCTACATGGTGGCTAAAGGTGGCTCTTCAGTTAAGGGTATTGCTGCTCTTCCTGAGGACCCAAGTTCAGTTCCCAGCACCCATGTGGGGCATCTCAAAACTACCAGCAACTCCAGCCCTAGGGGGTCCAAGACCTTCTTCCAGCCTCTGTAGACACCTGCCTTCGTGTGTACATATCCATATGTAGGCACATACACGAGCGCGCGCGCGCGCGCACACACACACACACACACACACACACACACTCACAATTGAAAATATAAATCTTTAAAAATATTTTTCTACAAAGTACCTACAGTGTGAAAGAGAAGCAGGAAGTGGGGCCATTGTAGAAAGCTCAATCGAGAACTCAGCTGACTGCCTCAACTTCCACAGTCAGTGTCTCCCGGATGTTGTGCGCATCCCTGAGAATGTTATCTCTATCTGTTGCCATTTGTTACTTTACCAGGAATTCTCACAAAAAGAGACAGTCTGCTCTGCCTGGGACTCTCTCTACTGTGAGTTTTACTACCTGTATACCTACCTGCTACTTGCTATGAATTTTCTATTTACTTACTATAAACTTAACAAACTCACCCTTTTGAAATTGGACCACACAGAACAATGAGTGTGGGTCATAAATCTAGAAAGAAAACTGTTAGAGCAGAAAAAGAGGTTTTAAGAGAGGAGAGGAACCCTGAGTAAAGGAGACAACAAATATATATGACATCAAACTGGCAAGGGACTACTATGGGAAAGAAGGATATGGTGTTGGTGGAGGGGATTGAAAGAGGAGAATCAACAAAAACAATGTATAAGTGGAAATGCCACAATGAGACCTTTTACTCTGTATGGCAATTAAAAATAAAATATGATAAATGAATAAAATCAGACGTTTTCCTTTCCTTACCTTTCTTTTACTCTGTTAATTTATTACTTTTTAAGTGCATCTGACATCTCGTCAATCGAAAGTGCTCTATGATTGAATGCAATAGCTCCTACTGAAAAGGGACTTGCAGTGTATCTTGTGGCAGGCGACCTGCTTAGCATGCACTGGGCTCTCTCTGACTTCAATCCTCAGTATTCCCACCCCACCACAAAAAGGACGGAAGAAAGGATGCATGGCAGGATGTCCAGTTTAACAAGCATGTAGGGTGTTCTCCAGCATGCTGACAGCCCAAGAAGGAACTACATTCACTAGTGAAGGAGGCTCTACAGGAGGTGGTTAATGAGAACTGTAGAAAATGAAAACTGGCTCCTAAGAAAGGATGACATTCAAACAAAATGTACAAGTTGCCTAGCTTTTCAGACCAAATACCATTAGAAATATCACAGAATTCATTACAAAAACATAAAGAAAAATTATTGTAAAAATAATGGATTTTTAAAAAGTATTGCTACCAATGCTACCAAGAAGAAATGAACCCCTAGTGACTTTGTAGTTAATTACAATGGGGTAGAACTAATGCACCGGAAATAAAAAGTAGCAAAGCTGCTCCAATGCATAAATTTCATAAAGCTGCAGTATCTTCATCTCACAGAGTAAAATAACCATGCAAGCAGCCGTTTCAAAGGTGCCTGCTTACTAGCCGCAAAGGGGAACTGTCCATACAGTACTCCAGCCTGGAGCAGCAGGCTTTCCATCTAGTTCATTCATTCTCTCATCCATTCTAAGTCTTCCAAATACATAGCAGACTTCCAAAGGGTGTGTGTGTGTGTGTGTGTGTGTGTGTGTGTGTGTGTGTGTGTGTGCGTGTGTGTGTGTGTGTGTGTGTGTGTGTGTGTGTAATAAGTGAATTGTGCACTTTAGTTCATTCTTTTCTAGTCTACTCTTAAGTTTCTGAACAAACAGGATGTTGCCAGGCTTCTTCCATGAGAAAGTGCCAGAGCACTGGAAATCAACTTTGCAGCTTAGGGCCTACTGAAAGCATGGAGCATTGGTGGCCAGGCCTCGGAGTACTATCCCACACCCTTTACATCTCCTCCTAAGCAAGGCTTATTTCCCCAACCCTTCTAATTTTGACCTCTGGTAATCCAAACGTTGACTTAGCAAAGTGAATCTGATCTTTCATTTTTCCGACCTTATTTCTGGGGGTGACTACTGACCCTGGCTGAGCTGGACGCTTCTAATGCCAATCTGCATCTTCATTACTGATCATGAACTCGACCCTGATTCTGAAGGTCTGCACTGTCACTCCAGCACAAAGGCCTGGCAACGAAACTGCTCTAAAAAATAAAATGATGGCGGCGTAACTTCAAATGACTCAGGGGAGGAAAATGCAACAGAAACAACATCAAGGCTTTGAATTTCTGAAAGAAAATGTGCAGAGCCAGAAAAAAATATGAAGGAATAAAGGAAAATTATTCAACATATTAAATGTCATTAAAACAATGGGCTGTGGATATAGTTCAGTTGACCGGGGTTTGAGTCCCTCATTGTGTACTGGAGTGTAGTCATATATACCGGTAATCCCAGTATTTGGAAGGTAGAGGCAGGAGGATCAGAAGTTCAAAGTCATCCTCAGCTACATAAGAAGCCTGAGGCTACCCTAGAATATATGAATCTCTGTCTCAAAACCATGTAATAGAAAATGATAAGCATATATTTTTACCTTATTTCTTAATATTTTTTTTTAACTTACTATTATTGGACATATATAGTATGAGTGTTTCAGCACAGGTATGTGTGTGCCAAGATATGTTTGTGGAAGACAGAGGATGGCTTTGAGACATTTCTTCTTCCCTTCTAATGTGGATGCCATGGATAGAACTTAGTTTATCTTGCTTGCACAGACCACATGAGTTTATTTTCTACGTCATCACACTGGCCAGTTTTGCTCTATTTTAAACCCAGTGCTTCTCTGCAGCATCAGACTTACTCAGTAATAGTCAAGTTGATATCCTACCTGATTACAGATGGGAAAAATCCTGTCAATTACAAATACTTTGCCTTTGATTAATCCCAATCAAGTAAATGGCATTTAAATTCATCTAAAATGAAATGCAAATCATCTGAGATGAATGGGGCCATCTGGACGCCCTAAAGTCACCTTTCATGCAGGTGAATCCAATTTGTTTTTTGCTTTCTTGAATTAAAAATCAAATAATCTTATTTTCTCTGTAGCATTTACCATTACTTTATATAAATATTATTTATTTGTTTACTTGTTCATTTCTTCGTTCCCCAAACTAGAAAATTAACTCCAATGACTTCTGGGATCTTAACTGCTTTGCACAGCACTGCATTCCTAGTACTTATAAAGGCTCCTGACATACACACATTCAGTAACATCTACAAATAATGAGTGGACCGCTATGAACTCCAGAAAAATTAGAAATAATAGATACCAGGTCTTTCAAAATGTATGACTACTTGAAAGATTGACA
Organism: Onychomys torridus; assembly: GCF_903995425.1. Lineage (NCBI taxonomy): Eukaryota > Metazoa > Chordata > Mammalia > Rodentia > Cricetidae > Onychomys > Onychomys torridus. The sequence goes on from NC_050448.1 coordinate 108,423,931, forward strand.
TTTATAGTGATAAAAGGCAAGAGTCAGGGATAAATGCAACTAGAAATCATTTGACTAGGAAGAGACAGTCACAGGACATTTAAAATTCCAATCAATGCTTAAATGGTTCCCAAACTTGCCTTTTCCATGATGATTACTTCTTAAATAATTTTGGTTGCCATTCTTGTTTCATTTCACTTTTGACAACTAAACAAAAGGTTCCTTAAGAAAATAACAATTCCTCCATATTGTACTGTAAACAGACATTTCCTGCCCTTACCAACTGGTCCCAAATAACTGACTGAGAGGCTGAATATGAATCATAAATGCTCAGCCAATAGCCAAGGCTTGTTATTGGCTAACTGATATTTAAATTAACCCATATTTCTATTCATACTCTGCCATATGCTGGTACCTATATTAGCATGGCATGTTCATCTCCGGCTCCCTCTGCATCTGGCTGGTGACTCCTGACTCCACCCTTCTTCCAATCATTCTTACTTTGGTCATTCTGCCTATACTTCCTGCCTGGCTACTGGCCAACCAGCATTTTATTAAACCAATTCAAATGACACATCTTTACAGTGTACAGGAGGATTATTCCACAACACTGTACCAACTCCAAATAATAGATTTTCATTAGCAGTCTTTTTTTCATCTTCCAGTGGAGACACCTAAGGTGGGATGATTATATAATGAGAATAAAGTCTGGTTTCTGGGTCCTTACTAGGGAAAAGGGGAACAAGCTTCAAATTAGGAAAAATAAAGAACTAACTAGAAGGCTGCAAAAGCTAGCCTATCATGTTCATTCTGGTATTTTCACCTGATTCTTTTTTTCCCCACTGAGGAGATATATATATATATAAATATATATTGAGAGAGACAGATACATACATACATACATACATACATAAACAAATTCTACTAGGAAAGACAACTTCATATCTTTTCCCATATCTTTGAAAAGCAAGCAATTTTAGGGAGAAGTATTCAAGTGAGGGAGAAAAATTCTGATTTGAAAATGCCCAGTATAATGGTTAGTATTTTAATTGACAATTTAATTATAAAATACAGCTGAGAAGTGTTTTTAATTTTTAGTCTTTTTTTTTAGTTTTTTAATACTGGAATTTGTAATACTATAAAGATAATTATACTAGCAAAGATAACAATGTCAATTACTAACATTTTAGTAACTAAAAATTAACTATAATTTTACTCATTCCTTACATTGATCATATTACAAAGTATGTTAATTGGCTTTTTATCACTATAATTACTGAGATAATAAACTGTTGTGGAATAGTCTTTTTGTACACTGTGAAGATGTGTCACTCAGACTGGTTTAATAAAAAGCGTAATAGCTCATAGGTAAACAGAATTTTCAGGGCATAAAGGACACTGGGAAGAAGAAGGTGGAGTCACCAGCGGAATAGTGGGAACAGACATGCAAGAAAAGAGGTGAAAGCCACACATCACATGGCAACATATAGATTAATAAAAATGGGTTCATTTAAGTTGTAAGAGCTAGTTAGAAACAAGCCTAAGCTATCGGCTAAGCTCTCATAATTAGTAAGAAGTCTCTGTGTCATTCACTTAGGAGCTGGCTGGCAGGACAAAGTGTAGTAACAAATGGCACCCAATATCTGGGCAAATATTTCCACATAAGGCACGAGAAAACTTAAAAAAAAAAAAAGGTTCTGAACACACAAAAATGGAGCCAAATGAGGCTTCCTCCTCCTGCAGTCTCTCCTGAGGGCTGCAGTATAGAAACACATCTCTCAGTCATGGCCTGTGGGCTTATGCTGATAGCACTCCACAAGCTAAGCTGCTCATGCAGACAGAAAAGGTTGCAGATAAGCCGTGAAGCAGGGTCATATGGAAAAAAACCTCTAAACAGGTTACAGAGTGTTTAACAATATGTATAGGCTTAAGAAAAGAAAAAGAGTATAGACAGTCATAAAAATAAATAAATGAACAGTTTAAAAATAATAGAGTCTTTAAAGAAAAGTAAAGTCATTAAAAAAAAAGAATAAGCCATGTAGAGATGGGAAATACACAGGGAGTCTGGATCATGTATGTTATTGTGTTGTCTTTGAATTTTTTTGATTGCTGATGAACAAATGATAGCTGCTGAAGAGACATTGAATTATGGAAATTGCTAAATTAAACCAACATATATATTTTTAAAATGTCTTAACTTCAAAATGGAAGTTGCCTTGGAGAAGAGGTTATGCTTTCCTTTCCACAAAAAACAAAAGGCTGTGGAATCATTCAAGGTTAAAGAGGATCAGGTTTGATCAGGGGAGATGCCCTGAAAATCCTAGTTACAAACATAAAGAAATAAACCTAAAATAACTATAAGACATGTGACATATATTTTACCTGCTCAAACATAAAACAACAAAAAAAATATCTTTGGCTGGCTTGTTGTTCTAATGCAGTCATGCTTGTGTTAATACACATATGTATGTTACCTTTGAAAGTTTATGTGTTTTCAGAGCCAGGTGACCAGACACCAATGAAAACAGAGTGGTCCAAGTGCTGCAGCCTCTCAGAGCGCCTCTGTTGCAGTTTCCTCAGAGTTCTGCATCCAGAACAGCTTCAAGGCTGCTGTCTGAGATGGTCCAGCTTTACAGACTATTCTGGCCAAGACTTGACCATTACCCTAATTTTCTCAGAGTCCTCCAAAGAGGTCAGCACACCCAGACAACAGTAAGCAGTCCAGAGAACACAATGTGCAAATTCTCAAGAGATGGACTGGATGGTTTTTGGTCCTTCAGTGGGTTATGGAGATTTGTCATCATTTAGTAGGGTTGGTTACAAATTGTTATTGGTATGGTCAGAGAGAAAGCTAAACAAAGGAGATTATATTCAAGGATGTCTTTCTGAAGAGAAAAAGGGGAGAATATAGTGTAATGATGAGATAAAAGGGTGGATTGTTGAGTTGTTTTTTTGTTTTGGTTTTTTGTGGAGCTGAGGATTGAACCCAGGGTGAGTTTATTTTTGAACAACCATTAGTCTCAAATATTCTACATTGGGATGGATTTTTGTATATTGATACAAATTTAAGATTACTTTTGTTAGAATATACTGTACATACACTTCTATTCTTTATTTTTGTTAAGTTATTGTACCTATGCAGCTCATTTAACCATGTTGCTGTGGAATATTGTTCGGTATGCTGTGAATGTGTGTTGCTGATTGGTTGATAAATAAAATGCGGATTAGCCAGTAGCCAGGCAGGAAGTATAGGCGGGATAAGCAGACAAGGAGAATTCTGGGAAGAGGAAGGCTGAGTTACCAACCAAACACAAAGGAAGCAGAATGTCAAGGCAGAACTGAAAAAAAGGTACCAAGCCACATGGCTAAATATAGATAATAAGAATTATGAGTTAATTTAAGTGTAAGAGATAGTCAGTAATAAGTCTGAGCAAATGGTGGAGCAATTATAATTAATATAAGCCTCTGCATGTTTACTTGGGGGACCCAAGTGGGAGATATTTGTCCCAACTGCTGGCAGGCAGGGATACAGGTAAACTTCCAGCTGGACAATGAAATGTAAATTTCTAATCCTTGAAAATTATTATTACAAACTGTTTAGGATAATAGAGAAATACAGGTTAGTAGTTAGTCACCTATAACAATCAAACTTGTAGTCATATTAGGTATGGTTTCATAAATGGGTTAATTTAAGTTGTAAGAGCTAGTTAGAAACAAGCCTAGGCTATCAGCTGAGCTTTCATAATTAATAAGAAGTCTCTGTGTTATTTATTTGGGAGCTGGCTGGTGGGGCAGAGAAAGACTAGCAACATAAACTCAATGAGGAAAAGGTCCATTTTGTCACACAGTCCATGGTCACTTAACGACATCATTTTGGACCTGTGGTGACACAGAACACTGTGGTAGGAAGTGCAGTGGAGAAGACCCATTCATCTATGCAAATAAAGAAGCTGAAAGAGACAGAGGGGCCACAATGCCTATATCCAGCTAAACAGCAAATAGCCATTGCCACAGCTGCCTTGCAAGGTCTCGCTTGAAAGCTCTATAATCTCCCAGCTATGTTACAGGCTGAGGACCAAGCCTTTAACACCTGTGCCTCTGGAGGGAAGACAACAAGAACCTAATGTACAAAGGTCCTGTGACCTACACTGTACAGATCAGAGAGCAGAAACTGTTAAGAATTTGCTCAGAACTATGATAGAGCAAGAAGCAGAACCAAATTCACACCTAAACAATTTAACAAACTAAAACTCATAGTAACATACAGAGTCCAGACAAATCCTTACCAAAAAATGATGAACACAGGGCAAGAGTACGATGTCTGCCAAAGTGAAGTACAGTCCTTCTGCAAACACGTGCTCTAGAGGTGGAAGGTCAGAGGCTTTTGCTTTCCTGATGTGAGAAGGCTCCCTGTTGGCAGCAGCTGGATCCTGCACTGTGAGCTTTGAGAATGCCACCTTCAGTTCTAGACTCTTGGATGAGCCAGCCAACTCTTTGGATGGTTGCTGTGCACCGGCCTGGCTCTTTGCTTTCCCCTTACCAGAGGGGGGCTCAACTCCAGCAGTCTTCTGTTGCTTCAGCTTCTGCCTGCGAAGTTTGTCATCATTGTGTACTCGGACAGGCTCGCTGAGTTTTCTTTCAAGCTGTAGTATTTCTTCAGGAATAGTTGGGGGCTGGTCAGAAGTTTTCTGGAGAAAATTCTCGACAGCCAAGGGGATGGTGAGTTCACATAGCCTCGTCCACTGACTAACCTATAAAACAAACAAGAGGTGAGCCATTCTCTCCTCTCCACATATCCTGAAGGAAAAATAAGCTGTTATTGGGAAATACGAGTGAGTGATTTAGAGCTGGAGAGATGGCTCAGCTGTTAAAGGCTAGGCTCACAACCAAAACTATAAGACTGGTTTAAATAATTTAAGTGATGGGCTAAAGAGTCCTTGGGCTTGGCTCCTATGCTAGATCAGAAAACATATTCCAATGCTTCAAAAATGAACACCTTAAATGATGCAGCTCTGTACTCCTGCAACCTCTTACTTAATAAGTCATTACCTCCCACGGTGAGAAGACACTCATGCTCTTGAACACTTGGTCCATGGTTTGGTGGAACTGTTTGGGAAGGATTAGGAATTGTGGCCTTGTTGGAGGTGTGACAGGCCTGACCATGCTGTTTTTTTTTTCTCCAAGACTGTGAAAGACTTTGGACTAGGAAAGCAGTTGAATGCTCTAAGACAACCTTAATGGGCCATTCTAGTAGGAGCTTGCAAGACAATAATGCTGACAACAGTACAGACTATGGAGGTCCCAGCTCAAGAGGTTTCATAGGGAAACAATGTTATTAGCAAATGGGCTAGAGGCCATTCTTGTGATACTTTGGCATAGAAATGTGGCTGCTTTTTGCCTGTATCCTAAGAATCTGCCTGAGGGTAAATGAAAAAGTAATGAATTAATTTCCTTGGCTGAGGAGATTTGAAGAAAGCTTAACACTGACTCTGTCCCATGGTTATTAGTATCACTCTTACATAGATCTAAAGTGAAAAAGAACAAGTGAGACAAAAAGAAATACAAAATGTACAGCAGGAAGGGAAAAGAGCACCAGGAAATTTAACAATTTAACTTTGGAGCCAAGTCTTGTTTGTGCTCAATAAGATAAGGACAGTCCCAATGCAAAATGAAATAAAAGGAGGGGTGCCCTCAGGACAAGAGTCCACCCAGTTATGAAAGAAAATGCTTGAGGGATTTTTCTGCTCCAAAAAAAGCATCAACAAAGGAAGCTTCTATAAATGTAATTCAAGGAGGGAGCCACGCTACACCGCAAGTGGCCAGCATATGGTCTGGCTTTAGAGTTATGAAGGAGACAAGAATTAAGGGATTGCAAAATCTTCCTCCATGGTTAAGGAGAGCTGCTGAGGCCAGGTGTATGGCAGAGAAGTCCTTGTATGGAAGCTTCAAGAGGCCATTGCATAAAGCTGGGAAAGTAAAGACAGGATTGTGCTGAAGAGCCCAAGATGTTGGAGATACCAGAGCCATGAGCCATCTGTCAAGGAGAGCTGCAGATGGGATGAAACCAGCCCAAGAGAAAGAAGTGTGCTGCAATCAGCTGGTGGAGCTATCTAAGCCCTCTGACTTCAGACATGGGGCTACAGTATCTAGATTTGACCCTTCAGGGTTTCAGTCTTGCTATGGTCCAGTGTTTCCTCACTCTGTCTTGCAATGGTAATATAAATTCCATGTCACTGAATGTTGGAAGTACATAATTTGCTTTTTGATTTTATACGTGGTTACAATGAAAAGATTGCCTAAAGTGTAAGAAGAGACTTTGGACTTTGAAACAGTATTGCTACTGTGAAAAATATAAGGATTCCTGAAGTTTGACTAAATACATTGTGCTTTATGATATGGCCACAAGTTTGTAGGGACTAAGTAGTAGAATGTGGTGGTTTAAGTGAAAATGAGCCCACAGGCACATATATTTTGAATACTTGATCCCCAGTAGGTGGAACTATCTGGAAAGGCTTAGGAGGTGTCACCTTGTTGGAGAAAATGTGGCTTTGTGGAGCCTTTTTGAGTTTTCAAAAGATTCAAACTGTTTCCTGTAAGTTCTCTGCCTTGAGGTTGTGTCTGAAGATGTGAGCTCTCAGCTACTGTTTCAGCACCAGGTCTGCCTGCTTCCCTGTTCTCTGCCTTGATGGTCATGAACTCTAGCCCCCTGAAACTGTATCCCCAAATAAACCCTTTCTTCTATAAGTCGCCTTGGGCATGGTACCTTAACACAACAACCAAAAAGTAACTAAGACGCTCAAAAAGCCTTTAAAACCCCTCAGATATTACAAGGCACTACAACTTGAACTCTTACAAATATATGAACATTTCTTTAAAGTCCTCAATATAACAAAGGGGGGGGGGGGGACAGTATTTCAAAACAATGTATCTAAACTTCATAAGATACATCTTAAATTCTTACTGTTTTTTATTGCCCTGTCATGACAACATACGTAAAAGACTCTTAACTATCCAATAGTTATCAACAGGAGATCATGTTGGAGTGAATGTTATTACTTATAGCTTTAAGAGAGGAGACCATATACTTACTTCAGCACAGGCTTTCAAACAAGTCTTTTTAAAACCCAGAAGTTCCAAAATCTCCTTTCTTGAGGGCTCAGCTTCGTAGGATTTCTGGATTATGTGTCTGAGGACAACAGCAAGTCCTGCTCTACAGAAAACATCTGGTTGTTCTACCACAGCAGGCAAACAGCAGTTCTGGACTATCGGCGGGAGCGCCTGCCTTGAAATAACCTGTAAGTCCACATCCTGGGACAGTGCCTCTCGTGGGAGGGAAGCGTCTGCATTGTCTTCGGCAGGGACCAAGCAAACATTAAAGACCTTGCAGTCACAGTAGGATAATAAAAACAGAGTTACAGACGTATGGAGAGGAAAGATGCACCCCTCTGTTTGGTGAGAGTACTCCAGGTACAGGAACTCTTCTGTAGGACTTTTCTTAATGCCTTTCATTTTCTGTTTTCATTGGGTCACCTGTAACAAAAATCAAAGGTTATAGGCCTTCAAATATATATATAACAATTTAGAAGCTAAAAGATTAGTGTTTTTCAAAAACTCAGGAAGCATTTGTACCTAAGAACTTTTACTTCAAGGATGAATGGCTTTAAGAAAGCTTCCCCCCACTCTGCACGATGATGGTTTCACGGTGAGTGACCGGTGCTTTGTATTGGAAGCACTGTTGGTGCTCTTTCACAGCCCCCCCCCCCCAGCCAGTCTTTGCTGGAGCTGTCTGCAGTGTAAACACAGAACTATTTCACAGCATTTCCACTGCTTCTCAGTCACTCTCACTTCTAAATTATGTCAACTGCCTCCACCTCCCCCCATGCCCACCTTCAACTCACTCTGATAAAACTGAAGTCCTGCCACTCAGCTTAAGTCCTATCGTATCCTCCCGTCCTACCGAAACAAGTCAGACCTTCTACAGTGCCCTACACGGACCTTGACGTAATCATTTTGTCTCAAGTTCATTTCACTTGTTTTCATTGTGTACTGCTTCCCCAAAAGTGGATTAAGGTTCTCCCAAACTCTATCTATACTCCAACTTCAAAATCTTCATACTTGGTGTTTCCAGAACACAGAATTCTGCTCCAGGTATTTAATAATAGGTGGCATCTTAGATGCTAAGATGTTCTTTGGCTCCTTTTTATATTATAGACCCCAATCTACACACTCCTTTTACTTTGCCTTCTATGTTTTCATTTCCCACACAGCACTTTGCACCATATAATACACTATTTATTCAATGTTATTTGTCTATTAGACTATAAGAATATTTTGTTAACTATTATACTTCAAATACAGCCTGCTAAATATTTGTATGTAAAAGTATTTGCTGAAGGAATACATGTGTGAGTGTACACACTGGTTGCTTTAAAGATGCGTATCTTGAGGTCAAATTATTTAAGGCTTTTGTCAATTATGACTTTTTGCATTTGAGTTAACCACATTCTAATCCATAAACCACAATTCAAAAACTGACACTAGATGGCACTCTTTAAAAGCATTTAGAAGTATGTTACCAGAAGATGTAGAGGAAAAAAAAATGTGTGCATGTGCACACGTGTGTGTGTGGGAGGTGGGGGAGGTAGGGGAACGGGGGGGGGGGGGGGGGGGCTATAAACTTGATTCACTGTGAGTACTTACTAATGTTAAATTTCAACAAAATAAAATAGAAATACTTTCTCATGATGAAATCAGAAAAATTAATGAGTTGTCCAAGAGAAAAAGCAAAGTACAATTGATTTTTTTAAGTGTTTTTTAAATATAGCTATTAGTGGAGGTTTTTTTTCCCCTCTCCCCTTGGAGATCAAAATGTTGGTTAATAATTGTGGAGTTAAAAAAAATTACTCTCTTGGGCAATTTCTCATTACTCACTAGTATAATAGTTAAAAATCAAACATTTAATAAACCTGTATAAATTTGGGGGGTGTTTTGGTTTGCACTGTGTTTTTAGGAGTAGAACATAGTTTTGGCTTAAAGTTTATAAATAACATAGGCAAAAAGAAATTCCTTCTCCTCTGCTTTTTCTGCTTTGACAGCTCCCTAGTTACATCATGAACTTTACGACAGACACGAAAGAGTCAATTTCAGGGTCCTCGAGGTTTCTAGAGCACAGCTTGCATTGCCCCTTATTAGATTTTTATCAAGCACGGACCTGTCACTGCTCTTTCTCAATCCTGGCATATGCCATACCGCAGTCACTGAAAGGAAATGATAAAACAGCAGGCAAAAACATAAGGTGCGGGAGCTGAGCACAACCTATGGAGTACGCATCCATCTCTTATGTCAGCACCACTGGGAATCTGCAGGAAGAATAAATAGGTTAAAAGAAAATATTGACGTTTCAGTCTCATTACATAGAAATCTTCAAGGATATAGTTAAAAATGGTTGTGTTAAATCATGGGTATAATACTTAGAAATTTAGACATTTTAATTCTAAATATGACAAAATATTTCACAAGCTGCTAGGCTCAGTGACACATGCCTTTAAGGCAGAGAAAGCAGATCCCTGTGAACTCAAGGCCAGCCTGATCTATATACTGAGGTTCAGGAAAGCCAGGATTCTATAGAGAAAACCTGCCTTAAAAAAAAATAGTTTTAAATTGTTTAATATTCCACCTCATTTATGTTCTGTGTGCAGATGTCTAAGGAAGAGGGGAGGGAGGGGGAGGAGGAGGAGGAGGAGGAGGAGGAGGAGGAGGAGGAGGAAGAGAGAGAATATAAAGAAAAGGTTAAAAATAAACATACTTCTCTATCAGCCAGAATTTTAAAAATCAATTTGGATGTTTTGTGTTCAAAAATCAAAAATTCAAGTCAGGCTCTTTGGCAATTCACCCTTACACAATAAATTATGCTCTATATAACAGACCAAAAATTATGTTACTCAGCAAGATATCAGACAGTGCTCTGTTTTGTTTTTTTCATAAAAAAAAATTAGCTAGGCATTGTGCACACGCCTTTAATCTCAGTACTCAGGAGGCAGAGGCAGGAGGATCTCTGTGAGTTCAAGGCCAGCCCGGTCTATACAGTCAGTCCCAGGACAGCCAGGACTACAGAGAGAACCCATCTCAAAAAAACTGAAGTATTAATTGAATCTGAATTTATCTAACTTGTAAATATTCAGATTTTTTTTTTTTTTAGAATAAATACTTATAAAGTGGAGGCAGGAGAATCAGTTCAAAGTCATCCTAAAATATATAGCCAGTTTGTGTTCAGCTTGTGTTATATAAGAATCTGTCTCAAAACCCCAAAATTTTAGAAAACATTAATACTGTAAGAGTATAGTATAAATAAAAGCATTTTTTTATTGTAGGGACAATCTTACCAAACTGAAAATTATTAAAATATTTCCAGCAAGGATGCCAACCTCCTAATTCTTAATATAAAAAATCTCCATCCCAAAGTTGTTTGACAATTTTTAACACTAGATACAGTTCCTTGTCAGTTGCTTCCTGATTCCATTTGCTGGATAGTCTTAGATGGCTCAAGGGTTCATGGCTCAAATTCTAACTACACAGGAGGATCACCAGCTTGAAGCCATCTTGGACTACAAGGTGAATCCAAAGCTAGATTGGGAAACTTAGGGAGGCCCTGTTTCAAAATCAGAAGGCTAAGAGATAGCTCAGTGGGAGAGCACTGGCCTGGTATACATAATCTCTAGTACCAGAAAAACCAACTGCAAAACCTGAACTAATGTCATGACTACTCTGTTACACTGAATAAATCTGATTTTACACTGTTTTCTCCCTTTCCTTTTAAAGTATAGCTGTTGACTGATTTCATGACCCATTATCAGTACAGAAGTCTGTTGTGTGATATTTTGATTGCATTCTGACAATAAAGTTCGTTTTGAATCAGAGGGCAGAGCTAGCCACTAGCTGACCAAAATTAAGCAGAGGTTTTGGAGGACAGAGGAAGTAGTAAGGCGGGGCTTAGAGAGGCTCTCGCCCTTTGGGAGGAAGGAGCTCAGGAAGTAGGAGATCACTGATGGCTTCTATGCAGCTTCTCTTATCATTCAGGTTCTTACCCCAGCATTTGACTCCCAATTTTTGATTGATAAAGCATAAGTAGTTAAATGCTTCAGAAGTCACATTTCAACAGCACCATTCTGTGATCTCAGTGCCAGTAGCTTTAAGTTCTATGTGACTCCTACCTACATTTACGTCAGGCACATCTTGCCTCAGCTCCAGGCTCCTTGACATTTCAATTGGATCTTTTTCTAAGTTTGTTCCTTTTCTTTACCCGCCCAGTTGTTGATCAAACAGCAACACTATTCAGCTACCGCAAAGACGGAAGCCACAGTTAAACACCTGTGTCTCTCCTCTCTTGCTATCTCCCTTGAAAAAGAACCAAATCTAGTTCCTCAGCATCTCCTACTGCCACCTTAACCGAGGTCATCACCAGCTCTTACAGGATGTAATGCGTCTTATTCCCCCAAAAGTCTATTCTCCAACAATCGTCTTTAAAAACAGGTTTCCTGCACAATGTGACCCGGGAGCCCCTCAGTGCACTTAGAATAAACAGTGGGGATCACATGGGATCCTTCATTGTCTGATTTCATTCACATACTTTCCCCTACACGTCTTCCTGTTCTTCAGAGGTCTGACACTCCTACCAGAGAATTTTTGTGTTTAGCTGTTCATCTTCCCTTCCTCACACCACTGAGTTCTCTAGCACATATCATCTCAAGCCTTCCCTGACCACATGAATGGAAACATACTCCCATCACTCCTTAGTTTCTTGTCCAGCATTCTTGTTAGTGTATCACATGACAGCGTCAGTGATTAATAATGCTCAAGTTTTAGTTTATGAGATGAATAAAGATGACTGAATACACAAATGACTGCCAGCAATCCATACGAGAATAACTAAAGAAGTCCTCAGTCTGATTCATTGGCCTCACTTACTGACACCATTTCCTCTTCCAACTCAGTCTACTTTAAAGGCTAAGTGTAAATAAAAATGAAGAAACACTTTCACCTACAAGAGCTGACTAAGGATGGGTGTAACTAGAGTCTATGCAAACACGTGAACAAGGAAACAAAGACATAAATACTAATATTCAGGCAGAAAAACTCCTAACCTCAACTACTAAGGTGTCTACACATGTCAGTGATGGGTAAAAGTCCAGACTTTTGGACATATTTCCTGGACTTAAATACTGGTTCTGATTCTTAGGAGCTAGGAAGCTTTCCTTCATCTTAGTTTTCTGTTATGAAATGAGGAATGTCATAGTAGAACCTTCCATATGGTGTGCTCTGTCAACGGACAATGATGGTTACATAAGAAGCCCTAAATGCTAGCTACTTTACTGTTTTAAGAGGTGCTACAGATCAAACCCCGGGCCTCACATGTGGGAGGTAAGCACTCTGCCACTGAGTTACACCTCAGCCTCTACTACTCATTATCATTTATTTATTCACAAATTCTTTACCTACTGACACTTTATTAAAGAGCAAACATTTTAAGGGGGGAAATTCACCTGATGCTTCTTATTTCCAAATTTCTCCCCAGAAAATGTGTGGACTATGTTGAACTGAAAAGTGTTTTTCCACGAACATTGAAAATTTGGTACTGAGGTTTAAAACCAAGGAGTCATAAAAAGGTGGAAGATAAATGGAAAACTCTTAAGTCAACATACATATTAGCAGACTGTATTATACAAAATAAAGTTTGACATAGTTAAGTACGAATATTTACATATTTCTCTCAAATACTAAAATCTGTTTATACCTGCTCAAATTCTCTCCATCAGAGAATTTTCAATATATTGAATGGAGAACTTAGGTTATGTTTTAGATTTCTGACAAAGCAGTACTATTCACTTACAAACCCCACTGTACTCTATTACAATACAGATTTTTAAAAATGCTCTTCACAGATAAATAGCCAACTGCACCTAATTAAAAGTAAAAAAAAAAAAAAAATGCAGCTTTTAGAGTTCATTATATTATGTAATATAGGATGATGGTTCAGAGGCAATTAGCCCATGATTAAAATTAGCTTTTTTCTTACCAGGGCAAGAAATTTTTATGAAATAAGCGAAGTGGGGAAGTGAAATGCTTACTGAAATCTTAGTTACAGAAGAAGTATATAATCTCTGTGGAGATTCAAAGAATTGTCCGTTGCTATGGAGTCATAATGCTTGAAGCTAAATTTGACCTGTGGTTAACAAGGATTGACAGCATGAAATGTAAACATGTTGAAAGTATCAGCAAGCCTGAAAAAAAAAATACTGAATTATCTCAGCAAACAATACTGATTTTATGATACAAAGTTTAAACTCCTGCATCCCAAGAAGTGATCCTAGCAGAATCCAGTAAGTTACTTTGAATCGAAGGATTAAAAACAACACATACTAGGTTACTGTCTATACTACAGATTGTCACCTGGTTAGTCCCAGAAGTTTTAATGTCTGCTACATTATTGCTATTCGTAAGAGCAACTGGATTATTGTTTGTGCTTATTTCAAACCATGTGTTGCTGAAACAAAACCTAGAAAGAATAACAGGTTTAAAACCAATCTTCATAGGTTCACAACCTTTGTTTCAAGTGAGCAAATACAGAGAAGTGTTCTTTCTACTTTTCCCTCCCCCGTGTATAGCACTGCATTCTATCGCCCCTTCCTTGAAAGCCCATCTCTCCGTGGTCTCTTACTAATTTAAAGGGGTGCTGCTGTTGTTTTAGTAACATAAAACAATGTTCAAACTTCAATCTTATTTTCGAAGTTTGGCTTCTTAAAATGAAACCTTCAGGTGCAACTGAAATACAAATAATGAGAATACTTAAGGCAATCACTGTCGTAGTGTGTGCTCCCACAATGCAATTATAAAAAAATAAAAATTAAAAAACAAAAACCTCATATAGCTTAATGTTTGATCTAGAAAATGACAGCAAATCAGTTGTTGTATTATAAGTTTATTCTCGTAGCATTTTAATGACCATATTTACATGTTTAATATCATCACTAGTTCTTGCTAGTTTTTGTATTCTTTCCTCTAAACACCCTTTCTGTTGAAAAGCACAAGAGAAACTTGACAAACGCCTCATTCTTTAGCAATAATTTGGTAGGAGATACATTAGTCTATCTTTTCTGATCTTAAGAAGTTTATGGCAAGGAATTTGGGGGTGGACATAGCGGAGTGTGTGTGTGTGTGGGGGGGGGTCATGTAATTCCCAAACCAAAGTTGGGGCAGTATGTGTTTGAGCAGTCATTTTTGAAGCCAAAGCAATTTTTATGCAAGCTCATCTCAAATTTTCTGTTCAAGTTAATAATGGAAGAGAAACGCTGCTTTGATGGGGGATAATATAAGCAAAGTTCCCCAGATGTAGCAAATCCGTTGGAGTAACAGTGAAACAGTATCCACCTACAGCGTCCAATCCGGAAGGGCTGCAACGGAAAACTCCGTCTTTGGGAAAAGTTAACAAGTGCTCCCAGAGGTCTTTCTTTCCCCGGCACCTAACTGCAAACGACCACCCAAACCCCTACCACGCAAGGCTGCCCTGTTCCTTTACCCACGCAGGAAGACCGGAGGGTTGGGCTCGCAGCGGAGTGGCCCACGCGTCACTCAGCGGAACGGCGCGCAGCCCTCCAGCTGCACCTACGCTACGTCTGCGGCGAATGCGGGGCCGGGAAGACTTCCGCCGGCTGCGAGCCCTCGCCGGTCCTCGGGGGCCCCGAGCGCCCTCTTTACCTGGTCGCAGGGGCGCGGCCAGGCAGGGAGGGCGCGAGAGCGTGCGGGCGACGCGGGCCACCGCGCCTTCCCGCCCAGCCCGAGCCGGGATTCCGAAGCTACTTCTGGAAGCCGCGGCCTGAGGAGCACTCGCCTCCAGTGAGGCCCCGAGTAGCAGGGAGAACTAGTAATAAACAAGAAGCAATGTGTCTAGAAAGTCCCCCGCCCACCGTCATTCATAATCCGGCGGACCGGAAAAGGCTCTGCGTCACTTCCTGCTGTCTCACTAGGAAACGTTCCCCTCCCGACCGGTTGCGGGAACCTTTGTTTCTCGCTTCTGATGCCGGTTAGGGCGGGGACGGGTTCGAAAAGAGCTGCCGGGAACGGACAGAGTGGCGGGGCGGAGCGGTGAGTTGTGACGAGGGTCCCCGCTTCCTGGCGCCTCGGGGAGGCTCGAGACCCCGCGAGGGGCGGCCGGAGTGGAGCTCCGTAGGGTGTTGGTCTCCTCCCTGCTGGAGGGGAAAACCTCATAATTTGCGGGCAGCTGCGTGCTACAGCCTAACCGCTCCTCCTTTTCTGTAAGGATTGCGTCCGAGGGTGCTGTGGACTGGGGACATGGCCCCTGGGGACTGGGTCCGTGGATCTGTCTTAGACCTTTGTCAAAGGGTTCCGGAGAACCTCTCTGCAGCTCTCCGTTTCCATCTTATTTTCTGGCTCCCTTGTCAAGGACTTTTCCCTGTAAAAGGCCACCCATGTATTTTAATTCCATCAAAGGATTCTCTTTCCTAAGTGTCCTCTGTCTCTTTTCAGATTCTCCTGCGCTTAGTTTGTTTTGGAATTGGGCTTTTTATGCTCTGCTCTGAGTTTCCAGACTTACCCTAGGGCCAAGTACTAAATGGAAGGATGAAAAAGTCAGCATCTTAAAAAAAAAAATGTTTATTGGAAAGGATTTTTTTTTCAATGTTATGAGATGGTAATCCTAGTATTGCACCATCGAGAATAGTCAATTTCCTTTATCTCATGCACAAGCAAGTGATCAACTTTGAACTTCGTTTGAAACTAGCAGGCAGGATGAAAGGTACCCAAAGGAAAACATATATTTAGCTAAGGATGTTTAATTTTGTTTGGGTATATGACAGAAGCCTTGAAAAATGACATTTTAGCAAAAGGCTAGTTCATCCAATAGATATTTAAAAGCAATTGTTAAATTCTAATTGCTAGGGTAATAACTGCATCCCCCACCACACACACACACACACACACACACACACACACACACACACACACACACACCCTGCTCTCACAGAAGCTATATGCTAGTGAGATTAATGAATTAAAGACTATGAAAGAATAGAAAGTGAATGTTTCAGATAAGAGCACTGTACATACTCCTACCAATAAATAGATGGTTGTTTTGAGTTTTGGTTTTCTTGGGAGGAAAACACATTTGAATTTCTTTAATGCCTTTTGCTGAAATGAACAGAATTGTGGAGAGTTAAAGAGAACATTAGACTTGGCTTTGATGAGTTAACCAAATAACAGTGTAGCCATTGTTTTAAGAGTAACATAGAAATAAGAGAAACAAGGAATTCAGGCTTAGGAAAGTGAGAGAAAACCATAAGGAATCGTCTGCCTAGAAATGATGTTTGATAACCAAATGTGTATGATTGCTGAAGAACAAATTGGTAGCAAAATTGAAGCAGGAAGCCCAGGGCAGACAGTTGGAGCAATAATAAGGAATGAGATGAGCTAGGGAAAGAATAGTCAGAAATACAAAACAAAACAAAACAAACAAACAAAAACCCTTAAAGTTAAATATAATAATGCAAACAAAATGTTATAAAATACAAACTCCCATTAATGTATTTACTTGGTCTTAAAATAAGGAATGTTGCTGGGCGGTGATGACTCAAGCTTTTAATCCCTGCACTCAGGAGGCAGAGGCAGGTGGATCTCTGTGAGTTCAAGGCCAGCCTGGTCTACAGAGCTAGTTCTAGGATAGCCAATGCTGTTACACAGAGAAACCCTGTTTCAAAAAAGTAAACAAAACAGGAATGTGACTCCAAAAAGGTGATAATAGCCAGAGATAGAAAGTAACTTGTAAAGGGAAAGCTAGCCTTAAAGCTGATTAGGAGAAATAAGGGTGTAAGTGGCTCACTGGGTCAAGTTCAGTAGGATGCTCAGGAAGATGGCCAGGTTAAACTTGCTGTTAGCTCTCATGGAAGGGGTGACTGAAGAGAACCATGGGCTTGAAAGGAAGTTCATGATCACTAGCAAAAAAGCAGATTTTCTGGAGCAGCAGTTCTCAAATGGCAAAATAAATTGGAATTGCCCAGGTGGTTTGATCCAGATTGTCAGGCTTCACCCCAGAGGTTTTTCTTCTGTAAGTTAGGAAGTGGGAACCAAGAATTTGCACTTCTAACATGTTTGCAGGGGATGCCTGTATAGCTGTGCTATTGATCCCAAAGACAGATTTGAAAGAGGGTGTATCAAGCAATCAAAAGACACCCAGACCCTATTCCTGAATATCTCATTTGTAACCCATGTAGGGGAAATCTATAAAGACTGAGAACTGAGTAGAAGGGAAAATAGTGTATTTTAGATTTCCCTATGATTAAATTAGCCATGGTAAGATTATTTTCATAGAATTATGTGAAGAAGACCCTATTGTATGAATTGAAACATTAATTAGAAGGAACATAGAAAATATGAAAAGTAGCTGATATTTGAGGGAAGTCTTGTCACAAAAAAAGACAGAATAAGAAAGGAGTAATGTCAGTACAAGGTAAGATGCCAAGTTGGGGGAAGACTTGAGAATAAGATATTTCAAATAACCCAAAGTGTAAGGTTCTAGAGAGCACAGGAAAAGATAGGGTCTATGTCCAACTGACATTACTCACAGAGCCATTTCCCAATATTTCTTTAATCAAGTGGAAAAAGAGAAAAGAATAAGTGCATGTAGTTTTAAAGAAAAAGTGTAATTGCTCGTTCGAGAAAGAAGGGAAGTAAATTGACCAAACAATCATGGCAAGACTGCTAAGTATGATGCATGCCAACACTGGACTAGTCACTCGGAAGAGAGTATAGTATTTTTTTTTTTTTCAGCTGCATTTAGTTGGGATGTAGATGGGAGAAGATGCCAAGTGGATGCATGTCTACAAAGTAGTGAAATCATGGATCAATAGGATAAGGATGCTTAGAACTGAAAAAGAGACATTGAAAGGCTTGTCCTAGAATAGAAGCTGAACAGGAAAGAAATAGCATGCTCCCCATAAACAAAAGTGGGGGGGTGTCATTGTATAGTAAGGGAAGTTCTAGTGTGACTTACGTTTGGACACATAATTCCTAGTGTGACCTAACCATTCACTCCCACCAACATCATCGCTACCACTTCACTAGGTCATTGATTGTTTTAAAGTAATAAATGTTGATTTTCTTACATTTCTTTGTTTTAAACAACACTTGAGTTTTTAAAATAAATGCACACTTAACATATTCTTTCATCTGTCTTCCTGTTCTGTATTTACATGCACATCACTTATGCCACCCACTCCTTCTGTTGGTCTGAGAAAGACGTTGGAGCAAGACAGTGTCGATAAAGAAGCAGCCCCGGGGACACATGGAGCCACTATAAATTCAGAAAACATATGATGTGGGAGTGAAGAAAGGGGGAGGGGATTAACAAAGAAAAAAGGTTGGGTTGGTAACCAGAATATGTTCTTAAGATAGTGGGAAAGAGAAAATAATGGAAGATGTAATTTTAAAAGGAACGGGGGATGTTGATTGTAGTCAAAGAGAATAGGTGTGGTAAACTTTACATTTCAGTGGCTGAAATGGAGCTCTTACCGCTAAAGAACTAAATAAAATTAAAAGTTTTAGAGGATCATAGTATATGCTAAATGAAAGGTAATGATAGGGAGAGAAGGAAGAGCCTGGCACTAATGTTCTGTAATTAGAGTGGGAAGGTGCAATGGGGTCATGGGAATTCTAAAATCATCAGTACAGAAGAGGCTCCTATAACCACCTTTATAGCTTTTAGATGGAACAAGTCAATGAACACTGCCTTGTAGGAGGCTATAAAAAGGTGATATCGTCAGTGAGAATAGTAAAGACATAAGGTCTTAAGGAAAAAGTAGAAATATAGGGGAATGAGTTACTAATGGGTGGGGCTGATAATAAAGTTAGTCTGCGAAGGGAGAAGGGCTAGGCTGAATGAAAACACTGGATAGATTTGTGGAATGATTTGTACTTTAAATAAGCCATGATATATAAGGAGAAAAGGGAAATTGGAAACTGCTAGATAGTTTACAACAGGGGACTCCAAACCTTTCTTATTCCATGAGATTAAAAATTGAGCATACTTGCACATCCACCCACCACATTGCACCATGTGCACCAGTGAGTTTGAAAGACAGATCAGTAATTTATGCCAGGAGTACAAAGCATGTCAAGTCTTTGATAAAAAAAATCAAAAGAACTGACTCCAAGGTTTCCATTAGACTACTGATGTCAGCAGTTTCTGTAGGCTTACACCAAAGGTCGCCTAATCTATAGACATTTCCTTTGTGATGACAGACATAGCAGGACTTTGCTTCCCCTTTTCAGAAAAGAAAGTAGAGCTGCTGTCACAAAGATTTGTCTAGGTACAGGCTCTTTGATCAGGATCCTGTAAAACAGACTGTCCTGGGTTAAATAAACTAGTGTGTCTGTATAAATTAGGTCATTGATTAGACTGTGTTTGCCTTGTAGAATCTGGAACAACAGGTTTACCTCTTTAATCATGGAAATTATTTTGAACTATTTTTCCTCAGTATTATGATGCTCAGCCCCATAAGAATATTTTAAAATAATCATCCTGAACCCATCATTCTTTGGAGATGATATATGTAATATAATATAGAGCATCAATAGAGCCTATTCCATTTGTTAAATTCTTACTAATATGACTATTTGGACTATGGTTACTTTTTCATTCTAGTACTAGCCTTCAAACTCCATTATCTAGGTAATTAAGACAGATGATATTTTAGTAGAGCATAAAATTAACAGTAATTTTTGATTATCAAATAGATAGTACCTTTTTAGAAACTTATAAAGAGCCTGCTGTGTGTGTGTGTGTGTGTGTGTGTGTGTGTGTGTGTGTGTCCATCCGTCTGTCTGTGTCCTGTCAAACTTCGCAGGGTATGAAGGGAAAAACAGAAGGAGAAGAAATAAATGAAATCTGTTTGCAACCAGTGCTTTCATATGCCGAGATTCAACCTACAGCAAGTTTTAATGGTATTTTAAGCCCCTGAAAATGGGAGATTATTGTAGAATTGCTGACAGATCTTTAACTGTAGCCTTGTACCTGTGTTGCATGACTATGCCATTAAACTGAAGGATAGAAGAGGATTTAAAACCTTAGCATATTGATCAAAGGATTGAACACCATGAGTACATTTTTATTTTAATAATTCCTTGCCTAGAAGGTGTTTGAAAAAATGACAGCCAGAAGCTCTTGATAACACTGGTATTCACTGAAAACAAAACTTGACTGTTGAGAATTTTGCAGACCTTTGATGTGTGGCCTCAACTGGACAGCCATCGTTTAAGCTCCGTAGGACAGACAGCAAGCGTTATCAGACCTGAGGGGGCCCCGCAGTAGGTAAGGATCATCGTTCAGAGACCCGCTTTTGAGAAATAGCTTAATGCAAGAAATCCCACAATCGAAATGTGATACAATGAGATTTCCACTAATACGCTTTCTGAGATATTGAACATAGCAGAGAACTGAGAAGGAAGTAGGGGGAAAAGCACAGAAACTAAACAAGAAACAGTTGTAAAAGCCACAGCAGTGACTTCTACCATGCACCCATTAGCCGTTGTCTTCCTGTGACAGCCTTGCCCTCCTACCCCCATAACCATGAACACCAAATCTCTATTTTTTGTGGTAAAAATAAGATTTGAAGAGATGCATTTTGGTGTATCGTAAACTTGACTTAAAGCAGGCAAGTTTCTGTGTATAGATATATGTTAGAGATAACTAGGAAGGTACTCTATGATTAAAGATCTTGGCTGTATTAAAACTTTGCCATTATCAGGTATGGTGGCGCACACCTCCAAACTCACCATTGAGGAGGTGGAGGCCAGAGAATCATAGATTGTCCAGCCTGAGCATATAGGGAGAACCTGTGATGTAGATACGTTGAAAGCTGGTAACATCCGCTGTTCCAGAGGGAAGAGGGACCAGATAATGCCCACCATTACTTTGTCTCTGATAACCCTTTGGATGTTTTAAAATATTACAAGCAAGACAACAAAATAGGTAGAAGTAGAGATATGTCATTGTACACTATCTAAATTGTCCCCCTCCTTTTTTTCTTCAGGTGTTTACAATGGCTGCTACTGTGAACTTGGAACTTGATCCCATTTTTCTGAAAGCACTAGGTTTCCTACACTCAAAGAGTAAAGATTCTGCTGAAAAGCTAAAAGCACTGCTTGATGAGTCTTTGGCTCGGGGCATCGATTCAAGTTATCGTCCAACTCAAAAGGTACCTACCTGAATGCAAAGCTCGAAAGAGTTTTGAGTTTTGCACATAGTGTTCCAGTGATAATATTTATATTACCTTCAAACACTCTGTGTCATAGTAATCACTCTTTATGTCACGAAGAAACTATATTCTTTAATGTTGTTCTCTTCCTTCAAGCTTTCAAAGAGCCACCCAGAAAGGTTAGTTTGGCCTAGAGCAGTGCTTCTCAATCTGTGGGTCATGACCTCTTTGGGGCATGACCAACCTTTTCACAGGGATTGCCTAAGACTATTGCAAAACACAGATATGTGCATTACAATTCATAACAGCAGCAAATTATAGATAAAAAGTAGCAATGAAAATAATATTATGGTTGGGGATCACCATAACTTAATGAACTGTACTAAAGGAACATCATTAGGAAAGCTGAGAACCACTGGTGTAGAGGACATGCTATTTTTCTGTGTTGTGTATAAAAAACATCTTATTTACAATTCAATCTCCAGTTCTTTATAATTATTTTTAATGTGTTAATGGTATTCAAACTTATTTCTAATTATTCTCTAATCTTTTAAGGATAAAAATATAAAGAACACAGGAATTTTTCAACTAAATCTGGACAGGATGATATAAGGGTAAAGGTTGTAGATGTCAAAAATATGTAGCTCCGTTATTGATAGTGAATGGCAGCTTTATGCTTTAGAGCCCGGAAAACCTTTTAAAAAATCCAGTTTCCTTCTTGTAGTAGTTGTATCAAATTACATACTGTGAAACTTTACTGTGTCTAGCCAGGCCCTTTTCTAAGTGGTTAGTGGGTGTGAGGAACTTTTGTTGTAAGAATGATCCCTTGAAATTAGTACTGCCTGTTTTTCTCATTTCACAGTAAGGAAACTGAGTTGCCTGACAACTTTATTTCACCTAACCTTGGCAGAATGAGAAGACTAAGAACTATCTTGCAGAATTGTAGAAATTACAGCAAAATTAGTAAACTAGCCTGAGTTGTATCCACCTAGCACATAAGAGCTCTCCACAAGAAGTCTTCTACTGTTCAGTTCTGAAACTCCAAGTCACCCAGGTGTGGGACACAGCTGCCGAACTAAGAGGGGAGACAGAACTGAATGACTAACCTGAGTGTAGTCAGAATCTGAAGCATAAGATATGCCCACAACCCAGGTTTGGTGCCCAGAGCTTTCTGGAATATGAACCTGCAAGAGTGATTAGAGAGAACCACAAGAGCACCTGGGTGATAATGGGCACATGGTTGCAGTGGTTATCCTATGGGCACACACATTATCAAAACATTGTGCTGGTTGTGAGTCAGTTATTTCTTAGTAAAGCCATGGTTAGGGAATGTGGTATCTTGATTTTTAACTGAAAATTGTTTAGATTATTACTTTTTGTGTTTGTTTGTTTTTTCAGCACTGGAAATTGAACCTAGGACCTTGTACATGCTAGGCAAGTGCCCTGCCACTGAGCAGTAACCCCAGCCCTTCTATTTTGAATAAAACAAAGGTCTCTTATCTTTTCATTTTTCCCTTTAGGATGTGGAACCACCCAAAATTTCAAGCACAAAATCTATTTCTATCAAGCCAGAGCCCAAAACATCATCTGCTCTCCCTTCTAGCAGTAGTAATGGCAAAGTCCTTGCACCTGAAAAGATAAAGAAAGAAGCTGAGAAGAGACCTGCTGATAAAGTAAGGTTTGGTTTTTTAGCTGAGCTTATGAAAGGATAAAGCATTTCCATAGGCAGGAAGTCTTGTGTCTACTTTATGTAGCAGTGAATGTAGTTGTATAGTGATCATGCTGTAAATATATTTTGCTAGCTGGAGAAGTTGAACTTAAAAAAAAGAACAAGTAAAATCTAAAAACATATATTTAACCATTTACTTGAGATTGTTGTCCTCAAGTCTTTGCACCCCAGGGAAAATAATACAGACTTTAATCCATAACTCTGGCTACAGTAGTTGTTGAGAAATAAAACTGAGAGAATCCAGATGTGATTAAATTCAACTTGGTTACATGATGGCAAGCATCTTGAGAAGGCTACAGATATTTCTTGATTGTATATTTTGGATAATTTTGTAATGGTAATTAAAGTTTGTCAACTAACAAAAAAATACACTGAAAATATGTTTAGTAGCCTTTGCCCTCAGGTGAGGCATATTCGCCCATTTATTTTCATGCTATTACTAAATAATAGATATTCGTGAACATTGCATTATCTCTGTGCTTAAATATTTATACAACTGTTATTATACTGTTTGTGTATGTCATTTAGTTACTTTTTCTTCACTCAGCAATGTTTTGTTTTTTAAGGTTTTATTACATTAATTTATCTGCAGGAATGTGAGGCATGTGTGCCACAGGTGTGTCTGAAAGGCAGGGAACAGCTTGAGGGAGTCAGTTCTCTCTTTCTACCAAGTGTGTCTGGGGAATCACAGTCAGGTCAGAAATTTGGTAGCAAGCACAGTTACCCACTGAGCTCTCTCTGTGGCCAGTGTGTTTTTGTAATTTATGTGTAGGTCTTGGGTTTGGTGGGTTTTTTTTTTTTAAGCTACCATTAACATTCATTCTTTGAATAAATAAATTTGCCAGTTACTTTACTGTAAACATTTAGGAGATTTCTCCTTTTTCTTTATTACAGTACAGCTTCAGTGAGCTACTTTTACGTATTTCTGTGACCATGTTAATAAGCTATACACCTCTAGTGGATATGAAGATACTTATATATTCATCATTACTAGATAAAGCCAAATTGCTATTCAAAATTGTTTTACTTAATTTATCCCTTCACCAATCAGCTTTAAGATTTCTAAATTCTCTATGTGTTTTTGGAATTTGAGTTTTGTGAATCTAACAGATTTACCTATATCTTTTGTGTCTTAATTGGTAAAGTTAGCTTGAAGCATATATAGCAATACATTTTGTGTAGATAGGAAGATAGCTCATTATTTACTTTTTAAATACAATTTGAATATTACTCATCATAATTAAAGTGGGTTTGTTTTGCACATGTATGTATATAGTGTATGTTCCTATGTCTATGTGTGTTCGTGTATATGAGTATGTGTATGCATGTGTACATGTGTGTGTAGATGCCCAGAGTCAACACTGGATGTCCCAGTCAGTTTCTCTACTTTATTGACTGGGGTAGGGTCCCTTGCTGACCCTGGAGCTCACTAAGTGCTGGGATTGCAGGCCACCTCCGTGCCTGCTCCTCCCTGGGCTCTGAAGATCCTGACTCTAATCCTTCCTGCTTACACAGCAAGCTTATTCAGTGAGCCCTATCCCAGCCCTAAAGTGTTTGGTTATTTTGTTGTTGTTGCTGCTGTTGTTTTAAATAGCAGTATTAGCAGTACTGTTTTTTCAAGTCCAAACATCTTCAATGAAAGAAAAAAGATAGTATATCCATTGCATTTCTAGAATTCTTTAGTATGTGTAATACAAAGCAGAATACAGATATTTATTATACTATTCTGCTTTATTTTATGTCGGTAGTTTCTGTGGTTACATGCTAATTCCGAAGTCATTTTAATTCTTTTTTCAGTCTTGGGAACTTCGTATATGAGTACTGTAGTTACATCATTTCTCCCCCTCCCTTCCTCCTGCCCTACCCCTCCCACGACCCCCACTCACATTATAGTCAAGACTCTTCAACAGATCTCAGAGGGTAGTTCTTCCTGTCTGTGTGGAAATGCCCTTAAAAATAGGCTTTGTCATGTCGTCCCTCTTTCTCTCAGTGACTTAGAGTTTATGCCATGTTACTTTCAGGATCATTCACCATCAGGTTCTGTTTTATAGATGAAAGATGTCACTGAAGGAGTTGATATTCCGAAGAAACCGAGATTGGAGAAACCAGAGACACGATCTTCTCCCATTACTGTGCAAACCAGCAAGGATTTAGCTATGGCTGACCTCTCCAGCTTCGAAGAGACTAGTGCTGATGATTTTGCCATGGAGATGGGCTTGGCCTGTGTTGTTTGTAGGTGAGTTATACCCCTGCACCCCAGCACAGGTTGTTCTATTTCTTTAGAAGAAGCAAACAATCTCCTCTTACTCTGTTTATTCCTGCCCCCCCCGCATGTCCCCAAAGTCATGTCATTTGTTAGGAATTGTCGGTTTGTTTTTATTATTTGGGATGAAGAATAAATAGTAGAAGATAGCACTTTAACACCCTGAACATGGCCAGATACCTTATCTTTCAGACCACGGCTGCTTGAGTGTGTTACGTTGTAGTAACCCTGTCTGCATTCTGGTTCTAGAGAGAGGTGACTGTGCATCTTCCTAAGTGAGGGAGAACCCATCAGGATCCTCACTTCTGTCTCTTTTAAGCCATCTTTGATGCTTTTTCTCTCTTTCTGAACTGCTTATGACACTGAAAAACGAAAACAAACCAGTACATGTCACTTCTTAAACCCACTACACCTTTTCTTAAGAAGAGTGGAAATGGCTGTAGGCTATTCTGAGCGACATTTTAAGTCCTGAGTACATAATTACAGAAGCAGATCATTTAGTAGGTAAATTATCTTGTAGAAGTATTTTCGGCTTAGTAGAAGATACTTGGGTTTTTTTCTTTGTTTGTTTGCTTGTTATTTTTCAGAAATAACTAAATTTCAAAGATGTTCATGTCAAGGGTTAATGTTCGATTATTAATAGCTTTCATTGCTTGACAGTAAAAGAGATTATTTTTGTGGCTGTTCTAATAAAAATGTTAACTTCTGATATATTGGAGCTAAGGAAATATCGCTTTTGTGAGCTTTATAGCAAATGAGTTGATGTGCTACTGATAAAGTCATTTGTTTCCACATATATTGCATATTTTACCCCAGCCTACTATGAAAATCAGCATCTTGTAGATGAATCTTATAAAAGTACTAATGGGGAGAAACCTAGTGACTATATTATCTTTTGTTAGGACACTTAATATAATACACTAAGCCTGTGGTGATTGCTTTTTTGTGCTTTTAGGGTGGATTTTTTTATATACCTGCTATTACATTCTGTTCAGATTTATATACATTGATCTGATATATACCAAACATCTTGTATGCACAGTACCATAAATGACTATAATGTATTCTCATCTTTATATAACTTTTTTTCCTCCTCAAACAAGTTTTATGAGACAGGCTAGCCTAGAACATGCTATATAGCCCAGTCTATCCTTAAACACACAGTGTTGCCCTTTTCTCAGTCACGTGTGTGTTAGAGTTACAATGAGCCTCCACACTCAGCTTACCTAACTTGTTAATGATGAAGACCAAACAACGTGTAGCTACCTAACAGAGGGGTTTAATAGAGATGTCCCTAGTGTAGTAAGAGTCCACTACCTTTTGACAGGTAGAAACAAATTGCAATGACAAGTGACTGAAAATATAAATAAACATAATTGAAATGTTGTAATTGTTGACTAAGCATAACCCATCACAAGTGAAGGTCTTATGTAGGCTTTGTATTAGTGTTTGTTATTTTTCTTGTTAATGATTTAAATGATTATTTTTCTGGGATTCTTTTCTTTTAACTTAACAAACTTTACCAAAGAATATGGAAATAACTTTAAATTGTGTGTTGAAGAAGCTATAGTGTTC